>NC_142719.1:6257500-6882500 GCF_055471065.1 Atractosteus spatula | reverse complement strand
TTTGGTTGCCGATGATAGTGTCTACCATGGGGGGTGTGATGGGACCTGGAAGGGAATACCCTCTGATGCTGTACGGAAGGTGACTGGGGCAACCTGCCCCCCAAAGGAGGCTCTGTCAGAGACTGTTCCGGGCCTCCGGACCGCTCCCCACCAGTCGGCTGACTGTGTTTGGCCTCCATAGGGTGGGGAGGAGGCCTTACATACACACTGGGAATGCTTCTGTCTGTTTAAGGGCAGGGGGCCACATTGAATTAGCCAGAGAGCCACCTTCTCTCTGAAAATAGGGACATTTAGTATACAGGAGGATGCAAAGTAGGGGTTTATTTTTTTAAGAAAAAAAGTGCTTGTTTTTGTGTCACCTAAAACAAAAAACTAACAGGGTTTTTCTTTTTTTTTTGGCAAAGATGTCTGGAATGAAGGTCCCCTTCTTAAAGACACTATCAGAAAGTAACAAGAGGCAGCACCCAAGTCAGGAGCTCAGGTCTGTCACACTGTCTTGACAGCCTCCTTGACCACCCTGATCTTCCCATGGTCAGCCTAATAGGCCTCCAGGCCAGCACTCCTGCAGCTGGTGAACTGTCTTCTGGGATTCTTCCCTATGTGCTTGGATACAGGGCCCAGGCTGGGCCACTGATCCCTTGGATGCCGTAGATCTTCCTGGTTTTTGCTGCTCCCTCTTTTGAAGGCTAGTATAGCAGGAGTCACTTCACAGGACCTATAGGGACACGCAAATAAGACAGAACAGGTGAGTCTCTTCAGCAGGAAGTCTCTCTCGACACACACAAAAATCTGTACTAAAAGAGACTCAAATTATAGCTGTTAATTAGCATCACTAATTAGCATAATTAGCTTAAGCCACACATTACTTTCAATAACTTATCCGATTCATGGTTGCGGTAGCTGTAGCCTATCCAGGGAAGCAATGGGTGCACATACCCAGGATACACCCTGGATGAGATACCAGTCTATCACAGGAACAGGTATGCAGGCAAAGGTTTATTCCATGCTGAATAAAAGAAAAGAGACCCAACATTTCGGCTGTGGAGCCTTCTTCGGGTGTGACACACCTGAAGTGACTCCTGCTGCCTGCGCATGCTGACACAGCTACCTACTTGAACAGTCTATCACAGGGCACAGCCAGATACAAACACACTCACACCAGGACCATGTTTTTACAACATGTCTTCGGACTGTGGAAGACAGCCACAGTACCTGGAGGAAACCCACATGAACATGGGGAGATCATGTAAACTCAATACAGACAGAACTCCAGAAATGCTAACCACTGTGCCACCGTGCAGCCCCTGTTATTTAGCATTTTCATCTTTATCACGACCAATAGTGTCCTTCTAATGCTGATCTTGGGTGGATCAAAGAAAATGTCAATATAGAGAGTATATAAAGGAATATGAATGTTATTAGAATGTTATATGAATGTTATTAAACCAAATTGAGCACATTCTGTTTAACATTCTTACTACTGGATTATTAATTCCAGATAAGTGCCCTTTGTTTTTAACATGCTTTATGTTAAGGCAAAACCATCTGGTTCTGTATTATTGTCACCCAGTAAATGATTACCCTAGCAAGGGTGTAGTCCAGTCGCTGCAGAGATTCAAGACCTGATTCGCTGGTGTTGACGAGACACACTGGTGATAAGCCTTGTTGGGACAAATGTGAAACAGCACTTTTGCGACTTTCAGCATAACAACAAAGCAACATATTACTAGTCTGGTAGGTAAGTGAGTGGAGTTTATGGTGATGCTATTCATCCCACAAAAACATTTCCATTTACAGAAAATCATGAAAAAGAAATATCCTTATATAGTGAACTGCTGTTATCTTGAGAACAAGGAATACCCACATTCTCCAAATGTCCGAAAATTTCAAATGTTGTTCATGCTCCTAAATTTAATCCTGAAATCTTTATTTCAGTTTTTGCTTTAAACTCACAGTCATCTTTTTCAAGAGAGTTCATTAAGGCTCCAAACTTCTGCTTCAAGAACGAAATCAAGCAAGCGAGTGGAACTGAGCAGCAAACAAGCTACATGAATTAAGAAACATAAAAGGATATTTTTTACAAGTAATTAGAGCATTCCCTAATTACAGCCGTTGTTATAATTCAATTTTCCCCACTGTGGCCGGTTGAGAACCGGTTAAATCACTTCAGCTCCTGAGCATGACTTCGCGTATTCGTCATCACACAAACGTTATGCTGTACATTGAAGAAGTGACACTGGACTTGCCAAAGAACCACAGGGAACAGTAGTGTTTTAAGTGGCAGGGGTGTTCAGCAAGATATCGAAAACGTTTCAATAAAAAGATTCCCAGCAAATTGTCATAATTTACTAAGGATTTTCTAAACATTTTTAATTGGCTGCTGTTTTTAATGGCATTAGTTCTACTCTACTAGGATAATGGAATGTCCTTTCTCTGTCCCTTTGAAAGATTAATTGTTTTACTCTCTTCAGATCTAACCTGAGAACTCACCTTTTTAGGTGCCTGATTGCCCTACAGTGTATCCTGTATGTTCTTGTTTGATTTTTTCTTTTGGATTTTTTCTCTTTCTTTCTTTATCGGTGTACAACATCCTAGGGTTTAGAAAGACACTTTATTTTTATTGTTGTTTTATGCCAATTGGCAATTTGCTGACCACATACTGTACCTATCTGGAAAAATATAGTTAAATTACTTCACTTAGAAATTGCACAACCTCCTAAATAATTGGCACAGGACCAGCTGACCTTAGAGATTAATCTGATTTAAATATTTTGTCTGTCAATACTGCATTCATTTCCAAAATATTTTTTTCAAGTGAAAACCGAAGCAGTTAGCAATAAGTATTAAAAAAACAGGTCTTCATTTAGAAAACCAAATGATATCCCGCTATCTTCCATGATAAATAAATTCTAATGAAGCCCTGCCACATACTGTCACGCAATGCTAATTTTAACTCTGAGGGTTTTTAACTCTGGGGTTCAGCTACTTGTTTTGCTAATTGAAGAATGGCCTATAGAGATTGTATACAGACACAAATCTTGTACGGAGCCCCATCCTAGAGACCTTTTTTTTCTCACTCTCATGATGGAAGAACATAATAAATGTTAAAAAAATTGAGAAGTAGAGTTTGGGCCATCTTGCTCTTTGGGTTGCTGGTAGTTTGTTGATTACAGCAACACAGAACACCAGTTGGAGTAGTGAGACATTTCTTAGACAATTAAATTAAGGGGGAACTTTAAGCGAGTCAGACAGTGAAAGCCCAGAGTGGAATTTGGCCACCACACCAGTTTTTGCCCCAGGAATCCCTTACTCTTCCGAACAATCTCATGTGATCTTTAATGACCAAATACAGTAGTCTGACTTTGGTGCGACATGTCATCCGTCTATAGCTCACTGATGCCAATCGCCTTACTGAGGCATTGGTTTTAGAGTTTCTGGTCAAAAAGACCCTAGGTGCGAGTGTGTGCTTGTTTGTGACTGTGTGTCCGCCCTGTGATGGTCAGGCGTCCCATCCAGAGGGTACCCCGCTTTGTGCCTGTTGCTTGCAAGAATGGGCTCTGACTCCCCCCCACCGTATACTGGATAAAGCATTTAGAAAATAGATGGATGGTCTAAAGAGTGCCACCTACTGGCACTGGCACTAATCTCACTTATAGCAACAATCTGGTCTCTCATCACACTAGCTAGCGTTGGAGATTTGTTAAGGTCAGACTACAAGGCACCAATTCACTACCTAGTATTAAGTAGTAATTGTCGTGCAGTTGCAATCACAGCTATGATTTAACCTTTATTAGTTTTCTGCCTTGCAAAATATTGCCATCGAGAAACGTGCTACTTGTATTGCAGGAAACATTCAGGTCTGCAGTTTAAAATTGTCCCTAAAAGGGCCATACTTGAAGCACTGCAGCAATGTGAAGAAATACTTAATATTTCTTAAAAACAGAGACAATAATAGATTTAAAGAGAGCACTGAGTAGGTACTTAAACACATACATAGCCCCTACCACTCTATAACTTGCTTGAAAAAGGACGGTAAAGCAGCTGTTATTTGTTTGAAACATTTCTATCATTGTCTTCAGTTTGACGTTAAAGTTGATGTGTTTATCTTATCACGAACGCCAAAATATGAGCAAGACAGGAAACGCAGTGAAGAACAGTGAACAATATCATCTTCACCCTCAGTCCATCTGCACAGCATTGATTTCTTCCAAATGTCTGGTCTTGTCAGTCATCTGCACAGGATTCCACCCAGAGCACAGAGAAAAGAAAACGATTCAAAGTCTTCACCAGACTATTTTAACCTTCATTTTACAAGCTTATCCTGGTTTCTTAAAGTGGACACTTTGGCACAAAGATTTGAAAATTCCTTTCAATTAATTTTGACAAAAGGCAAACAGATAAGCAAGAACTTTACCAAGAGTGTTTGATACAGATTGGATGCTTTAAATGTGATTTTTTGGTGCTTTTGCCGAAGGCCACTACTTATCTAAAGAGCAGGCACGGCACATTGTACTATAGAACTACCCAATCAGTCTCAAGTCATTTAAGAAAGTACTCTATAAGAACACATTTTACAATCTCTTCTCTATGGATTGCCCTAAAAATGCCCCACGTGGCCATGTGGCATAGCAGACTAATGCCAGGACAAACCAGGGTCAATAAACCCCACCAGAACAGAATGCATAGTGTAAGCCTTTAGTATTTCCAAGTATACATTGTGCAAATCACACCCCCAAGTGTATGATTTTAATGTCTCTGACTGATCATGTTGTTAAAGGTCTTTGATGAGTCAATGAATACAATCATTCCAGAAGAAGGCAGATATGAATAATCTTTTGCTTCAAAGATCCTTTCTGTGGCTTGAAAAGGTCCCAAACAGCAGCCACCCCCTCTCTAGACCTCAGTTTTATTTGTCTGTCTCTCCACAGTGTCTAAGGATAAAGAAAACTAAAGATGCAGGCCAAGGAAAACTCATTCAGGAATGTGTCAGCAACAACAGCTTAAAAATAAAATGAACACATCTTCTTGGCAACGAATGGGGTGTTATCTGTTACTTGCACTGCAGCCAATGCTGAACAGAATGCAATCCGACAGTGAAATCGTCGAAACAATCTCATTACTGTACATTTTGCCACCGTGCTTGAAGGTTTTCAATAATGCCGAACAATTTATCAGCAAGAATTCCACTTAATTGAAGCACTGAAGGGTTTGAAGTTCAAGATGATTGGTGCTTAATGCCATAAACAATTATTTCGCAAAGATCTGTTTCAGAAAGGAAAATATGACTCAAGTTATTGCCATACTGTGTAAGCAGTCACTAAACATACTAACAATTTCAAGCCAAAAGAATAATCAAAAATCTTTCTTGAACATACTGTACAGTGGGGATGCCAAAAGCAAAACCTTTTTTAAGATATAAAGCAATTTCCAGTGTGCAGCACTAAGGACAGGGGCACCAGATCCTCCTGATGCTCTATGTTCATCCACCACCTGGTTATTTAAAATGAACAAGAATCTATTTTTAACCTTAATTCAATCTGTGCAGGTAATTTATCCAAGGGTTTTTTAGTCTGGCTACAGCACAAAGTGATCTTGAATTTGAAACACACAGAACAGACAAGAAAGTATCCCTTCTTCCGTCCAAAGACGTATACTATCTCATCCTGAAAAAGTATATTCAGATTCATTAGTTGGCCTATCTGGCTTTTCCTGAAATGTATCACAAAATCCTGTTGCCCCCAGTGGAATTTCTAACTGTAGATGAGGGTGGCTTCCTCAGCGAGTTATCTGTCTGACTAGTACCGTCCCAACACTGTCCTAACACATGCATTCATTCTCTCTCTCCTCCAGTCTCTTCTTAGGCCTTGCTGTCTCCTCCCACTAAGCCACTTGTGATGTACTGTAGCTGCTTTGCACAGGTAGCCTGCAAACATGACGGCCAACAAGACAATGCTAAGGTAACAAGGTGCAACAGAAAGACAGCACTTTTACATGGTAATCAAACTGTTCCTGAAGATGGGTGGAACTTTCTGTGCTCAATATGCCATGGTGTCTGGTACAGTACAGAGTGCTGGAGCACTTGTACAACCGCACACTGATCAGTACCAGGACAGCAGTACCTAGTCAAACTGCTCTCCCAACAATTGTAGAATAGGACTGAACAAGAACAGGCAATGGAATAACACGTCCTAATACATCAAGAATGATTAGAAACAATGCTAAAAAATATCGATAGAGAAAGGTATTAAAATATTAATTTTCCTCATCTTCTTTCTATTCAGACTGTCCACATGTCATTTTTGCACTCAAAATATATTTAATGTGATAGCTATCAAACTACACTAAATGAAAAAAGAAGAGAATATTTAATGAGCCATCAGAGGAATACTTTATAACAGTCTTTTCATGTACTATATGTAAAAATTTTTGTCTCTTACTAATAAACTCCTCTATGTGCATTTGGACTTTTTTCCATTAAGCATTTACCACATGTGTATTATCTTAAACTGATCAAAATGCTTTTCATGCCAGTTCTTGAACTCAAATGAATAACACTTTCTAGGAGACCAATAAAACGAGGATTAAGCTGATCAATCTCCAATTGCATTGTAGCATACAGCATACAAAAAGCATGCTTCCTTACAGCACAAATATTAGAAAAGGAAAGTGAAAACCATTTTAGTACCTTGAAGTTTGATAATGGCAAGGTTTGGCCAATCTCTGAAGTAGTACACTGCATTTTCTTGATTAGAACAAATGTGAAAATTACTACTTAAGACGCAGCTTTGAAAAGCCTCCTCTGCTACAAAAAGAATTTGAACATAAGAAAATTACATAAGGCACTATTGCATGTTGATTCAGACATTCAGACATTAAAATAAGCACAGGCAAGTACAGTTGAATTTGCTCAGTATATGCACACACTCCTATATCTACAGCATGAGGCCTTACATGAAAGGCAGGGCCTTGATACCACATTCTGCAGTGTTGGTGTCTACTCTCTATAGTTGTGTCATATTCACATCATTAACAGTTCAAGACTGCTAATTTAAAATTGGCGGATCCCTGTATATTTGCCAGGCAATATATTCTTACAAAGACACTAAGCTGAAGCAGAGCAGTGATTGTCACTCCTGGTCATGCAGTGTCAAAGGGTCTTCTATTTTTCACTCTGTCTGAGCTCTTAATGACTTAATTGAATCAATTATTGACTCAACAGGTCTGAATTAAAATTCCCTCCATGTTAATGGTCCCTGTAAAGACATTGGATCCGTGCCTAACCAGGACCAGGAGGATATCTGAGTAAGAAAACTAAAGCCTGTTTGTGAAGAATTATGCTCTGAAGCCTCTGTAGCACATCACTTCTGAAAAGTCCTGACGTGGAAGAATTTTGCTGGAATAGTCAGACAGCGTGACAACGAAAAGTAATCACACCACATTCCACACAGAAAAAATGGGAAAGTTCTGGCTGCATAAACCAATGGCTGAGAGACTATACTGACTGTCATGTTATGTAGTTAATATTACTTCTATGCTGTACTTCAGCATTAAAGGTTCAATTTATATCTACTTAGGCATTCATGCCAAGATGTTTAACTGTGTCAATCACAGTGCAAGTCATGAACATCCATTACGGTAAACAGCAGGCTGGTGCAATAACTGTCTTCTTCTACACTAGATCCTTCAGGAAGCGGCAAAATGAAATTAAGTCGTTGGAAGTGACTCTCAATCCATCAATGTAGCTCAATAGCACTGGTAATGAAGAGTGACGGCCACACTGCAGCCTTCAGCTGAGGAACTCCCTGTGAGAAACTTCAGACAACAGGCAGAACATGAAGCAGGGGCACAGCCAGGGGCTTAACGACCTTAGCCATCCTACTGATGTGCTTCTTAAACAGAGCGATTACAATGGGTTTAAAGCAGAGTAAGAACAGCAATGAATTATTCATTAGGCTTGGATCAGTGGGATGGGTGAGCCCATGATTAGTGAACTAATAAGATAAACAGAGAACGTCCAGCATTGCTCCATTTCCCAGTGAGAAACACAAGTGTTAAAATCCAGGTGGAGGCTGCTGCAAGGTTGCAAAATAAAATGGTCTCCTCTAATCTCTACTGCACTACAGACATTCACTTCCAATCAAGGAGTTTCCTAGAATAAGCATAGGCCATATGAATATGCATCTGAGTAGGATTTTCTGGTAATGCACTTGGGCGAATAAATGATTCAGTCTTCGCGTACATGAAAGCAGATGTGATGTTACAAAAATCGACCGAATCAGCACATTTCATTCTCTTCCATTTTCGTACATATCTCACACATGCTTATGTTTCTCATACATATCCCCCCAGGTTACAGTACAGACTTGCGTCAAGAGTTCGTATCCTGAAACTGTTCCATCTGTCAAATTTTATGCCAGTCTGATTTCACCCATGAGCCATGTGCATTTTAGACTTACTATTTTATTTGACTATTTCAGACTTTGAAGGTAGTAGATTCCTATCCTGTCCTATTTGATGCCCTGATTAACTTACATAAAGAGACCTTACATCACAATGAATACACTGCGTTCAGCAATAAAATGAAACAATAATTCACAGATTAAATAGTGGAAGTTATTTAGGGAAGGGCTACACAGCCAGTAGGTACCATTTATACACATCTGTAAATACTTATGCAAATCGGAACTTAATCTACGATGGTTTTATGTGAAGTAAGTGTTTCGAAACCTGGGGAGGGCATAGCACATTGCTTTGCAGGGTTAACCAGAGAACAGGTTTATCAGCTGAGCTGAAGAACAATATGAAAAACTTCAGACCTCCCCACGGCCTAGCACAGAAGCATTTATTTCACGCTGTGATTACACTATAATTATTTCTAACCCTAGCCACACTTCATGACTGATAAAAAAAATTAAAATGCAAGAAACAGTCTCATAAAACAAATATTAATTATTTAGTATGTACATAGTCACTGTTCCCTCCTCAAAGAGTGAAAGATCTATGCCTGCTTTTATGAGGACTCAAGGGGGAGTTCTCGCTCATGGATCCACAGAGAAGAAATGACTGCATCTCCCTGTGCATACCTCAGGTCAGAAGCTGAGCTCCAGAGTCACGTTAGCTTTCCTTTCCCCATGATGTACTTCATGAAGCTGTTTACACTTCACAGCCAGAGTCCATTGGAGACCCTCCCTGAGCCGTGATTGGCACCAGCCTGCGGAGAGCCCTGGTCGGGGCTGGGAGCCACATCTGTGCTCGAGGCAGCAGGGCGGAAGTGTGCATGAGGAGCAGCGTGCAGAGTCAGCACAAACATCCCGGCTCCACCGCCTGGAGCCAGAGGAGATCCAGGGGAAAGCTCTCTGATGTGCACTGCTCTAGCTGAGCACTGCTTAGCAGCACTACAGAATACTAGAGAAGTGGCCTCCAGGCCAACAAGAAAACAGAGTATGGCAGGCCATTGTCTGAACAGGCAGAACAAGATGACTGTCTGATGTGCCTCGCTATCTGATTGATCTTCCTGAGAATCTACTCATTCACAAGCCAATCAATCGATCAGTCTAGCCAGCTCAGGCTGAACTATTTCAGCTCTGGTGTGAAGTAAATCCCTCTGGAACAAGCACTACTTTGTCGTAATTAGCAAAATAAAAAATACATAAGCATACTACTTATGTGACTGACAATAAATAATTCTACTTTAAAATGCTTAGGAAACACAGCTGAAATCAAGACTCGCATGGATATTATCCAGGGATCCTTCCTGTTATAAGAGGTTTCAGTAACTTTCGTTGCTGTAATCTGTTTTATCTACTTTGATAAGGGGAATAACAGCTCCCCTGCCTGCTGTCTCTCAGGCTCTCTATTCTCTCACTGTAATGTTCGCAAAATATCTAGTGTTTAACAAACCACCTGACTCTCAAGATCTCTGCCATCACTCAGTTAATGGAATCTCAATCTTTTTTGTATTTCTGTGGTTTAAAGGCATACATACATCAAATTACACGTGCACTACAATTCACTGGGGCCGGCACTAATTGGTGATGAAATTCTGAGGAAGAAAAGCATTTGAAAGGAAACAAACAAATGCATAAGGCAAACAGCATTTTTTAGCACTTCAAGAAAAGCTGAACAGGTGTATACAGTATTTATGTTTTTCCGCCCATATTTGTTCTCATATTGGACTTGATATCTGGTACACTAAGGATAAATGCTAGACATGTAAAATCTGATTAAAAACCAGCCCAGCAGGGAAGCTAGTGCTTCTGTAGTCTTGTGACAAGGTGTGAGGTGATGGCTTAATAACAAATTCAGTGTAAATTGGAATATATAGAAAGGGAGGGGTGGGGTGGGATAAGTAAGAAAATTCACACACGCTTCATTTTTACACATTCGACCTCAAACTTGTTTCTGAGAGGCGGAAAAATAGGTCACGCAGTTACACAGCTCGTCTAATTAAATCTCAGCTGAGACGGGGGGGACAGCAAGCCAAATTCATTTCAGCAAACATTGTTTTTTGTTGTACGGCACTAAGTAACTCACCATTGCAAAGGTGAGAAATACAATTATTTTTTTATTTTTTTCTATTTGATTATTAGTCATTTAAGTCTGACGAATCGAAAGCAACTTTAAAACATCTTCACCTTCGGTTTCTCAGTCCAATAGAGCCAGACACTAAAGTTATCTTGTTCTCCTTGTTGGACAACAAAAATCACTCAATAAATTCCTGCAATTAAAAGCTAAAAAGACAGAGGGCAGTCTGGAAGCAACATGTCAAATCCCTATCTTAGCTCTTCAGTACATGAAAACAACACACATATATGCAGCACATACACAACACAGTCACACAATCGTTTGAGGGTTTCTAAACCTCACAGCTACAGGTAGGATACAGTTTAATTAAATTATGTTTTTCTGCTGACCAATCAGGACCATGTGGTGTGTGTAGGGGTAGCCAAAAACATAGCCAAGCCTTTGCAGGCCCATGTGCACACATGTAGTGTTGTTCTGCACGGAGAGTTGCCAGTTCCCATTCACTCAACCTGAACCTGCTCGGACCTGCTGGCTCTCGGTCAAATGTAGCGCCATCTACAGCTTGGCATATATTGCTGACCCTCCTCTCCCCCTTAGGCCTCACGTGTACACAGCCAGGCACTACTTAGCCAAAGGGGATAAGGTGGGGCGTACTCTGTGAGGCCTTGCGGAGGAAGAACAAGTGAAGTCTTAACATGCAGAGCCTCAGCTGAGATCAGGGAAGCCCACGCAATAGCCAACTTTAAGGGGAAAAATAAATCGATGCACAGTTCTATTCAGTAAATGTCAAGACACACACACATACTGTATATAGATAAAGAAACCATATCTAAAGTAGGTTCAGTATATTTACTATATATGGCACTGTACTCTACTATATATTTAGTAGATACAGTATACAGTATATGCACGATAATGTCTAAAGTGGGCAAAGAAAGCACAAGGAAACTAAAAGTATGGTGCAGTGTTTTTCTAAACTGACCCCCTTGTTGCTTGAAGTAGGTTTAGAATTGTATTTGCTTATTAAAGTCTACATTTTTAGCTTTGTTACAAGGTATTACTTTACCATATCCATCTACTGTACCTTTCTAGTCCAGTCACTTAGAAATCTTTCAGCATTTGTCAGAAATTGTAGTGTTAAAAGCCAGCCTTGCGCATTAAGTTCGCATTTGGCACCATGCCCCCTATCATTAACCATGAAACACTACAAAGGCTCTTAATAAAAGGCGCACATTAATAATAAGGGGACTGCAAAGCAAGCAGATTTTCAGATTCTGTCGCAGAACCTTCTATCCTATCAATGTTAAAAGATTTACTTCATGCTGATATTATTACCACTTGGGGAACATGTATACGCTGTAGGTAAAATTTTCTCTCAGCTCCTATAGTGCTCAATCACACTAATCATCGGGCAAGGCATTTGTTACATAACAGTTTTTAACAGTACTGAAAACTGCAAATGTTGAGGAGAATTTTTATATTTTCCGACACCGACTGCTTTATACTTGTTCGTATAAAACGGAAATAAAATTCTGCCTTGTGTATTCTTTGTGGTGCTTGGAGGTGAACTTGGTTGCTGCCTACCTAAGAATAACAGTGTGACGACACAGCCAAATGACCTCACCGTGGCAACGCTGCACAGGGCACAATGACCAAACAGTGGGGGATTATTCCACACCTCAAACCTCACAGGCCCGTGACACTTTTCTCCTAGGAGCTCTCAATGTGACAGGCTACATTTCAAAACAATTCAGGGGTGTCCGCCTGGAAGCTGTAATTACCTATCGGACAGGAATTAATGCTCATCATCTCTACAGCGCTTGAAGAGCACGGAGCAGGCCAACTGTACATTGCGTCAACCAAAATGTCAAAATACAAGTTAAAAAAAATACTTTTGCTAAAGTCTGTGAGTGAGCCGAAGATCATTTTCAAAGTGGATGCACGTACAACTACGTTCATAAACAAATAATTAAGTATTTCAGAAATTAGGTTAATCAGTGAATGCAGCAAATAAGAACTTAACATCAAAATTTTATTTTTCTCCTAAATTTGGTTACATTTATATACAGTATATGTGGATAAAGCATGTATATAGATATGTATACTGTAGTTACCTCTGCATGTAACTATATATACACATACAAATCGTATATTAAAATGGTCTGTTAACATGGTTTTATTTAAAAACCGATTTAACAGCCACAGACAGCTTTATTATTTTAAAGTATTCTAAATTAAAATAACTCAGAATTGTCACAGGCCTCGAAGGAGAAAAATGGGAAAAAAAACACAGCTTTGCTATGAAACGATTAAACAGGGCTGACCTGCAGCTGCAGGTGTGCAGCTAGGCAAAACTACATTCTGACCGCATCCATGGAAGAAATTCTTAAAGGTTAAAGCGGCAAAAAAAGAGCTCAAGGAAAACAAAATTTTCATTTGTTAAAAAAGCTCACTTCAAACGCATTTAAAATTTTCTGTCATTTTCTCCTTTTCTCATTTATGAGAAACCTTAACTGGTTTCTATGGAAACCTGCCTAAACTGAACAGCAGAGGACAGAACAAGAGCTTGGGATCTAAATTTATCTTCTAGCACTGTCCCTGTGTAGGAATATACAGCAGTAGAAGAACTGGGGGACTGCCTTTATGTGAAAGCCTTCACCATTGCAATGCAGGTGAATGGCTTTGCACAATGTGCTAAAGAACTAAACCTGAACAGCATACAGATGTGAAGCCTAAAACTAAACTTGAACACCACGGCACAATCCAGTCAACTTCCAAACCAGATACTACTGTATATCACAGCACAATCCAATCGACTCCCAATCCTGGTTATCCTACACTGATAGCTTTCCATCCACTTAAGCTTTTTTTCCTGTTTCTTCACGTTTTGCTTTAGCCCATGAACTGAATTCACCAGGTCTCAGTTCAATACTGTTCATTTGGACGTACCCATCCATCCATTTTCCAATTCAGGGTCGCAGGAGAGCCTGAGCCTATGCTAGCAAGCAACGGGCGCAAGGGAGGGAACACCCTGGATGGGACAGCAGTCCATTGCAGGGCAGACTGACACAGACACACACCTACTCACACCAAGGACCCCAGAACCCAATTAACCTCCCAGTATGTTGTTGGACTGTGGGTGGAAACTGGAGCACCAGGAGGAAACCCACACAAACACAGGGGGAACATACAAACTCTATGCACCCCAGGTCTGGAATTGAACCCAGGGTCCCAGCGTTGCAAGGCAGCAATGCTAACCACTGTGCCACCTTGCCACCCTCATTTGCACTCATGAAGCTGAATTTTGAAAGTGCACAATTCAAAGCATTTCTCAGATCACTCCCAATATTGACTGACTTTGTAGTGAAATGCAGCATGAACAACTCAGAACCCATGATACTGTACAACAGTATTAATACGGATACATGTTTATTGCAGCTTTTTAAATGATATATTCTTGTAAATGGAAGGTAACCACAATACATTTCAACTATTCGTTTTAAACTAGTCTCAAAAGCTACGTACATCTTTAACAGATTTCTGAGAAGTCCATAAAAAAAGCTGCAGCTTTGAACTTCTATTTAAGTAAGCTGATGTTTCATCACTAAAACTTTCTGAACCTTGAGAAAACAAAGTATTCAAGAGTTTCTGGCATAGTTATAGTTATACAACTTAAATATAAATATAAATGACTTTTGTGCTCAGGTGTTTTTTGTCACCGACATTTGTTTCTTTCTGTTTGTTCATAAAGTTAAGCGTTATCATACAACAAAATGGCGAATTTCAGTATTTCTCTGAAACTCCTCCTTAGTTCAACAAGCTCTGCAGCAAGAAACGGGTACAGCCATTCCCCCCAAACTATTCTCCTTGAGCCAATTTTTTGCAGCTACATGCTGTTTTTAATCGTTATGTCAAAGAGTGCATCACATTTTTTTAACATAAACTGGAGGGCAGGGCGGTGTCAGATTAAAGGTGATGAAAAGTGTTGTTTCAGATCCCAATTACAGGGAAAGAAAGGTCTGGGAACCAACCTAATAAAGACAGAGTGCAGTATCTCAGGTGGGCACCTATGCTCAGTTGCTGTTTATCCAATTTGTTTTTCGCTACAGTATTCTGCCAGATTCCTCCTGCCACTTGTCATTTCCCATTTACGTTGCAATGTTTTCGCGGTGGTTTGGGGGATCTTCAATCAGACTGTAGTGCTTTCAGACAGAAGGCAGAACGGAAACTGAGCAGGGTGGTTCCCATGTTAGAGAGCAATATCTACCTAAAACTATGTCTGCATATACTTTTATTTATCCATCCATCTCTGTCTTCTTGTGTCTATCTAATCTATCTTTCAGCATCATAGTAGTAACATTCAAAGCGCATATAGGAAAGTGCACTTCGTTAACAAAGCCTGATGTTATCTATTTATTTTGAATAGATAACATCAGCTGTAAGACCGTAATGTAAGGCAGCAATTATCTGGTGTGATAAAGAGCATCGTTGTTTGTTAGGTGAGTCATGGCACCGCACAGTTAACAGCAGCGTTTCACCGCAAAGTCACAGAGGATGTCCCTAATTATCAGAGAAAGCACCCGTTCTTAATCTCTCTCGAAAAAACGTACAAACAAAAGCCACGATATGCGTAAAACGCAAGCCACACTCATGCATTACTTCTCTCCGGTGCCAAATGTAAAAGGTAACTTTTTCAGAAGTAATAAGACACTGCAGTCAAGTTTTATTCAAGTACATCCAGTACTCTGCCATGTCGAGCAACATGCCACCTGCTACCGAGCAGGGGGTACTTCTTCACAGTTAGAAGTCTATGCCAGTGTATGTTATACAAATAGCTCAGTTAAACAAGAACAGATGTCCACCGCACTGAAAGTTGCTAGAGAACAATCTATGCCAGGCAGAAAAGATACATTCACTTCAGTTTTGATGAATAGCAAGAATGTCCTTAATTTTTTTTTTTATTCAGGGTAAAAAGTCCACATTAGTCGCATAGCAAGAACTGTAATCAGGATAGCAGTGCTAAACGAACACAGGAACAGAACAGGACAGAACAGTGATGTCCTTCCATGATCCTTAAGAACCACAGTCCTGTAGGTTTTTAATACCTTAAGACATTAAGGTAAGACATGGGCAAATTTAGGTAAAAATGTTGATTGAAAAAAAGTCAGCTTTCTGGAGTGGCTTGGATTTAATACAAAACAAAACTTAAATACGCTTTAGTTCTGCAGAGTTGTTCAGTAAGCCTGTAGAGTTCTGTAGAACATCTTTTGTTTCCAGTTATGTTTAAACATCGAATAGTACAATTTTCCTGTGAAACCATTTGAAATAGAGCACTTGACAGCATTTGCCTGTTTGCTTTTATTTTTAAGCCGTTTTGAGTGAAGACTTTAATCATACCAAGAGGATTCTTTTGATAAATTCTTTCTTTGATAAATAGAAAGACTAGATTATTGTATGGTTCTTCACCAAAGAAAAAAACATCCATTTTCAGGTATTACAGAGAAAAAAACACTATAGGTAAAATATAAAACATCTCGGAGAAAAACAATATCAAAGTATTCAAAGTAAATGAACAAGATATATATGATATCTTAATTATTTCTAATTTTGTACTTGGTAGTGCATGTTTTTAAATGTATTAACAAAAAGTCATTTTTTTATAAAACGTTAATGGAATATTTTAATATCTTCTCAAACATTTTATCCTACTGATATTATAAGCAATATACTTCAAGTAAGGTTCATAGGCAAATATATATATGTCCAACTATGAAACATCGCACATATAGATGATATATAGTGTAATTTGAAATAAAATGTAGTCTTATGAATATCAGGGCTCTAAATGATATACAGTATGTGTTCTGTCCATATTCCAGATAACAAATGGAAAAATGTACAGTATATCTCATATAGCTCTCAAAACAACACATATTGTGACGTTCCGACGTTCTGTGCATTGAGAGTGGGAAACCTCATTGCTTGTTACCAGAAAATTGGTCAACAAATAGGACCTTTCACTGCAGAATCTGAAGGCTGTTAAGTGTGCGAGAAGGGTCTAGCACTGCAGGGGCTATATAGTGTTTACTCCTAATAAAATAACAGCGTTGAAAAAACTACTACTAGAAGAGCTCCAAGTGAAAACGCATTAATTCATTCTGAAATGTCTTTAGATGTGAATCACACTACCATAGTACTTTTACAAATATCAGTAGTCTGCAAAGCACTGAATACACAAGCACAAAATAAATGTCATCGTTATGTTACCAATGATAGTGTATTCACTGGTAATATTTCAGATATTTTAATAAATGAATGGCCTTTTGAAGTTCCAGAGTGTGTGTGTTACCTCCTAAAGTGAGCAATAATATCAACATAAACAGCACTTTTATATTTGATTAGAAGTCATTTAACCTTTTTCTACTGTTGCCATTCTCACTTGGTACAGATATCAGATACTAGGTATCACTGAATATCCCCATGCTGTTATTAACAAAGTACCGCCAATTTCTTTCAGTCATATAAGTGGTCTATTGTGTTAAGATACTGTGTTAGGATTCTCAAAATAACACTTCGCACAATTTGTTCCAAACCACATTCAAGGTTGTATGTACAGAACTTTTAAAATCTTAACATTTAAAACAGGGCATGGTTCTTTTTAATGTTTCACTGATTGAAATGAAATAAGCTTTATTAAAGCAACACCTGCATCTTTATTATTTGATAACAATCCCATTGCAACTGTGAAATGTGATCACAGGTTTGTGGGTTGTATGGTACACATGCCATGTCTAAGCATTTAAAAGATGTTCCTTGGCGTTCACTGTACACAGAACAGCCCCCTGGAATATGACAGAAATCCCACTCAGAAAAGCCCTGTGAATTACACTTTGCCGATGCCTGTGAAGCATCCAAAGAGTCCATTCATTAAAACCTTGCCCAATAGGATCTCAAGTGGAGGTAATACGCACATCACATAGCACATTACTGCAGAGCACAAAGACAACAGACATGGTCAGCTACAACAATAACCACAGAAACAGAAAACGGGAAAAAAAACATGACAAATCTGCTTTACCTTGTAACCAAGAGGTGTCCGGTGGTGTTGTTTACCGATCTTAGCCTTGGGAGTGTGCATGAGTGTGTGTGTGTGATTCGGAGAGAGCGTGAGACTGAATGAGCGCGAGAAAGAGCAAGAATGACTGTGAAACTGGAGGAGCCGAAACAAGACTCTGCTCAGTGCCACTCCAAGAGGCAGGTAGTGGAGGCACTAGAGCCTCTCAAGTCCATGTGGAAAGCAGCATCCAGAAACGGAGAAATGATCGCAAGGTAACAGGAAAAGAAAGAAAAAAGCTCAGCCTGTGCGACTGGTGATGATTCAAGGGAGAGAGGAGAAGCGTGTCAAGTGCCGATGCTACGGCTGCCTGCCTCCTGCGCTGTGCTTGCTGGGCGCTCTGGCGAATGTGCGAGCTCTGTGTGTGTGAGCGTGGCGGAAGGCAGTGCGCCTGGGTGACTCTCTCAGCCCGCGGAGCAGATCCCCTCCTGTGACAGCTCTCGCAAGTCAGCGTCAGTCTGTGCAGAAAGGGCGGGGAGGGCAGTGGAGGGGGGGGGGGCTCGTCTGACTCGGAGGTGGCTCGCAGATAGTAAAAGTGATCGGGGAGCTCCTTATTTGGGCAGTGACATCACGGGAAGTTGCCTGGGGCTGGCGTGGAAGCGCAGCAGCTGAGGGGAGGGGCTGGCTCATAAGGGAGTGAGATGGGGGGGGGGGGGGGGCGCCTGCATTTTTGACATTGTTTTGCTAATCGCCACAGCACATTTCCTGTCGTCTGCAAAGCGGCTGGGGTTATCGACACGCTGAAAGCAGGGAATCCTTGGCACAGGATCAAAAACAGAGCTAAACCATAAAAAAAATCCGACAAAAGGAATGGTATGTGACCAGTACAGAGCCGCGGGGACGGCTCCATTCTACTTTCTTTTCCTCTGCAATCACAGGATTGATAGTTAACCCTGAAGCCTCCACAGCCCTACATCACCGCACGCCATAAGGCCTGCAAAATCTGTAGATTTTAAAAAACTGAAATTTACACTGTGGACAGCAAAAGAAAATCAAACGCATCATCTCAAGAGGCAGCGCATACACGCAGTAAATCTTGAAGAACAGTGGACTACTGCATAATGAAGTCCTTTCTGAAGTCTGAATTCAGATCTGCTGTACGCCTTTCTGAGAAGGCCTTGAGGCTTCAGATGGGGTTCAAGGCAGGGCAGCAATACTAATCCCACAGCCATCGATGCGATGCTGAAGACAGATCGAGAGCAAGTAAACATGTTTACATCTCAGTGAAGATCTAGTCACTTTTTTTTTTAATCACGAAAGGAAAATAGGCAGGTAATTCTCATACTTCACACTGAGCACAGGCACAAAGATGAGTGAGTTCCTCTGAACCTCTGTGGGTTTCAAGACAATCATGACAACAGACTGGTGCAATTTTAAAAAAGTGAAAAAGATATATCCTTGTGACACACCAAGGAAAACCATTCAAAACTACAGACCCACATTCCAGTAAGTTCTTTGAGTTAAGTAGCTTCTAATGATTTTTATCTAACACATTTCCTCCACAAAGTATGTCTTACTAATAGGAGTACAGAACCAGAAAAACCATATTCTCTGTGTTTTCCCCTCCAACTGATTTTGAATTTCCTTGGCTCAAAAAATCACAGCTTTGTTTATTTCTTTGGCTAAGCAAAACTGACATATCAACATCTTGATTTGATTAAATTCAGACAATATCTTTAGAAATGTCTCAGTTTTGGGCTCCCATGAGTTGTGTAGTTGAGCGTAAGGGAAAGGAAGGTAGTTTAGAAGCAGGTGTGCACATATACATGCCTGCAAAATAATTATATTAAATAAAATATTCTGATTTATTAAAGGCAAAACTGGTTATATTAACATACAGCTCACTGTACATACATTCATGTGTGACACAGTATGTGCTAGCAAGGACCTCCATGTTGACTGAAGAAACATGCAAGAACAGCTAAGACAGAGAAGTTTTATTGTTTTCTAAAGATGGCTTCTCGTAACATACCAACACATTCTGTTAGACCAGCAAGACTGTCAGTCTTTGTCAATTTGTTGCCTGCAATGTCAACTGTTCGTACATGTAGAAATATTTTTTGCTCTGCATTCTTTTTTTCTACAAAAATGTATTTTAATTAATTATTATTATTAATCTGTGGTGCTGCCAGGTAAAAACTAAAGCGAACTGATACAGGTGATATAACCAATTAAAACTCATCTAAATGACACAGGTTAGACCTAACAACTGTAGCAAGAAAATACATTTCAAAGGCACAGTATTAAAAATGGGGAAAAGACACCTTTGAGTATTCAGCACACTCCTAATTAATCAATGAATTAATTAGCATGTAATAACTTTGCCCTGTGAAATCCACCCCAGTCATGTTTTAAAAATGGAACCTCTCACAATTACCGCACGTCAACTCACTGCAGAAGACTGTATTGATCCAAGGGTCACTGAGAGATCATCTGAGAGGCTGGGAGATAACAATGGTGGTGCCGAAAACTTCGATTGCTTCTGTCTCTAGGCAAAGGGGTCATTTCAAGAGAAAGCTTGAAAACTGACTTTGAAGAGTTAAAGCACCATTTGGGAGACAGGCTTGATGGGAGGTGTGGAGATTAGGGTGTTAATTAGTAAGTCAAGCAAATATTAGGAGCCCTGCACACTCACCACTCAGCTCGCTCACAGTCACATGGGTCTGAGTCACTTTTCAAAGCTGTTCTACTACCAACTGCAGGAAATTACGAAAACATTTCATCTTCTCTTTAAAAACGAGTGCAGCAAGTCAATAAAAATGTTTATAAGGCAAACAAATTAGACTTGATGCACATCATCGCATATACAGTATGTACAAAATGTGCCGTATCAATAGAGGTTTCTGGTTACACTCAGCAAGAGCCAGAACTGGCTTCACATCAGTTGACACAAGGGTGAGCAAAAACAGGAGCTCTTACTGCACAGCTGCTTAGCAATTTCCATTATGGATCTTAGCCACATATATTTTTTGAACCCCCACAATGTCTGAAGCTGAAATGACTGCAGGACACGTAAAGTACAGCACAATGACATTCAGAAGTCAGCCGCCCTTGGAAGATCTGTCCCCCTCAGCCTCTCTCTCTCTGGTAATCTCTCTCTCCACCGGCCACCACCAAAATCAGTTTCCAACGCGAACCCCTCAATGCACTATCAATGAGAGTGTTGTTACAGATAACCTTCGGATGGTATTGTTCTGCCATGCTGTTAGCAGCTGTATTGTCTCTCAGTGAATATGATCTTTGTAATCTGGACTCCCCAGCCCAGTATAGAGACCATGTGAAACCACAGGACCTCAGCCAGATACGAATACATCCTCAAAACTCCCCTTGTTTGGGGATTTCTAACATCCAACTCTTATTTGTTTGTTGTTTTGGTTAAAAGAAAGGGAATTAAAAACAGAGGTCCTAAATTTCTCAAAACGCATATACAGTATATTATAAGCTTATATATTGTATACACATACTGTACTCTGCACCTTTGGTAAGAGTATATTATACTGTACTACAACACAAAAATACAAACCAGACTATATATTACAGTGCATTCACCGATGCCCTCACTGACAGGATTATTCTGAAGTAACAATAAAGGCTTATCAAATTTGTCTCCAAGTTATGAATCTGCCTACGTTATCTAAGTAATATGCAGTAATATACAGTAAGCAGCCTTTTGTATCCAATCAACATGCAGCAGAAAGGATACATTCAACTTGCTATCTTTGTAGCAAAATGGTTCAATACACATATTTTGAACTTCACCTTAAGAAAATTTGTTCTAAACATATTTTTTTTTAATAAATGACAGCAGATCTTGGAATCAGTAAACACAGGCAGTTACTAATGAGTTTCACAAAGATTACTGTTTAAGCTTCAAGACTTCAGTTTACATTGTTCAGCATCACTCAGTGTAGTCTTCCTATCACTATTATTGATGGTATTTTTAAAATAGCTTTTGGTTTCTCTTCCACGGTTTGTCAATCAAGGCATAGTTAGGACTTCCCTGCAGCAGATCCCCCATGAAAAGAGAGATTGCGTCAGAAAATAAAGGAGAGATGATAAGGCGGATGAAGAACAGTGTAAACAGAGTGGGGAAAAGAAGGAAAGATGACCTCTTCAGTGGAGGCAGCTCGGGGTCAGGGAGGAGGTAACCAGGCTGGAGCCCCGCTGCGATGATGAACAGGCCAACAGGCAGCGGAGCGCGATGGAAACAGGCAGAGAGTGCGATTCCTGTTTGAGTCCAGGGCTTCCCTGCTGCTCCTCCAGGCTGCACTGATCAGCACAAAACTGCTTCCCCTGAGAGCTTCAGAGGATTGTCAGCCTTTTGCGCACAAGCAAGGAAAAGGAGAGGGGGGCTGAGGGCTTGTGAGCACCCAGCAGTGGCCTGGAACTGGCCTTCCTGCCAACTTCCAAGGGGGAGGTATTGGGATGCTTTTGGTGTACCGACATGAACCCCGCACAATCAAATTCTAAAGCCCCCAGGTATGTGGCTGTCAGCAGTACTAATCCTTAAGTGATAGCATGTCACAAAAAAGGCAAAACAAAAAGCAATGCAACACAGGCTGGAATGTGTTTGACTACCAACGATGATAGGATTTGCACTAAACATAATACAACAGAACTGCACTATCGGGAGCTGATTTTTCAAATCGACGAAGCAAGCAAAAGTTTTTGTGTCAGTCTTTCAAACAATCCTATTAAAAGGTGTTGTGTTCTGTATCCAGTGTTGAATTCTGCTTTTTTTGCTGTTATTGTTGCATAAGAACTAGCAGAGCAGAATTGTGAGCTTGTGAACTGTTTGCTAGTGAGGTGCCAGAGAACTCCATGTTTGAGGCTTCAGGACACTAAGTGAGAGTTCATTCTTATTCTGGGATGTAAGTGTTGAAGCAAAAAGGATTAGGCATGTCGGTTTGTGCATATCTAATGGCAAATAAAGGCAGTTGTATCATTCAGCTGTAGCCTCTCAGCAACTTCTGAGGATTTATCTTGTGCCAGCGTCTAAATCTAGTACTCTGCAACTACTAGACAAACCACAGTAACAGTGAATTTATGCTATCATTTTAGAAACGGATTCAGAAAAACTTACTTTTGGAAGGCGTGTCTCTACGGTAGTGCTGGGTTCATGCTGAACAATGGGGATTAGGGTTCAGGGCTCTGCTACATTGGAATCTGTGAAGGAAAGAAAACATCCTTAATATTTAATTTCCTAATTGAATAACAGAAACTGAAGCAAATACAGACACAGTTCTGCACAGGGCACTGAAGCTCACAGCTCTAACATTCTCTTCTGAATTCCAGTGCAACGCTTACAAACTTCCCCAGTTCTATTCCTCTCGGTCACAATCGTTACACAAGCATTTCTACCTCGAACTGTTTGCCATAGAAATCTGTTCAACTAAAAATAAAAAAAAATCAATAAGATGGGAGTAAGAGTATTATAAGAAGCAGGAAGAATAAATGCCAAAAGAAAATCAGGAATTATAGAGACCTTCTTTAAAACACTGCAGAGATCACAGAGTTTTGAGAGACTGGACTCACAAGTGGAAGGTTATGGGTTTGAACCACAACTGGGGCACTTTACCTTACTTAGTTTACTGTACTGCAGTAAATTTACTCAGCTACATGAAAAGGTCCAAAAGTCAGTCACTTTGGTTAAAAGCGCCAGCCAGGTAAATTAATGATAATGTACTGCGGGGAACTATTAAACCTGAGTGACTACAGACAGGGAAATAATTGTAATTAAAGAACTGAAACTGATTGAATTAATTCATTAAGAGCTCAGGCAGGAGGAAAATCAGAAGACCTCATTGCACCCCTGGACTGGGAATTAGGATCGCCAAACTAAAGCAGTTATTCAACTCTCCACATTAAGCTTCAGTTCAAGAGAATGGGCATACTGTACAATATTCTAAAAGCAGAAATGTATTCTTCACTTGTAACTTGCAATTTCCTTATATCTCCATTTGGGAAGGATTTCCTTTCTTAATCTTGTTTGATATGATTTCCCCACAAATGGCTCGAAGCACTGTAGCCTTGATCCCTCAGCCCAGTGAGCCCAGTGAGCCCAGTGAGTGTGATGCTGATCTTCTAAATAATGAAGCAATGCCATAGTCTGCATAACAGCATATTAAGCACTACCAATACTACCACAGCAGAGTATTTTGATCACTAAATAACTGCGGTGTAGCAATAATTTGAACCTGCAGCCTTACTCTAAAAGGCTGTGGAATGCAATGATGGAGCCCTGTCATTCAACACCGTGAAGAAGAGCTGTAGAAGTGAGTCTTAATTTATGAAAAGTATTTCTGCACAATAGGTGATTTCCTGGGATGGTAGGTGCTGAAACGAGGCAGATGTTTTGGGGAGCAATAAGAGATCTAGGCAGATGTGCCAATGCCCCAGTGTAGCATTAGGAAGCTCTACAATGAAGTAGAGTGGCACTTCAGCTAGCACACAATCTAGGAAACTAGAAGGTCCTCAAAAAACAGCATCCACATCTCCAATTTCTTTTAATAAAAAAAAGCTATTTTACTCTGCAGTTGTACTGCCAGTTTTTTCCCTAGAAGTAAGATCACACTCCACAACTTCACAGCTGCACGCACTATTCAGTCTTGGAAATTTCAGGTGTTTGGATTGAGTTCATTGCAGGCTTAAAGTAAACAAGATTAAAGCAAGTATTAATTGCGGCGTCCAATTGGCACATGCAACGTGCTGAAAACGAAGGAAATATCCACCTCTCCATTATCAGAAACCCTCTCACTCCTGGCCAGTCTTAGCAACATGAAGTCTTTCCCAAAGGCCTAGTGTGTGAGTTGGGACTCCACCCTGGACCACAGACCAGTCTATCGCAGAACAAATCATACAGGAAGGTTTAAAATAATCAGGACATATCTAATGTGAGAGGTGGGGAGATGCTGTGTCACTTTTTGCATATCAAAAAGTTAGATTTTCTGCTCCCTAAATACA
Source organism: Atractosteus spatula (assembly GCF_055471065.1). Lineage (NCBI taxonomy): Eukaryota > Metazoa > Chordata > Actinopteri > Semionotiformes > Lepisosteidae > Atractosteus > Atractosteus spatula. The sequence continues at coordinate 6,857,899 of NC_142719.1, read as the reverse complement.
GCAACACTGGTTCTGGATGGCAACAAACCCTTCACTTGCTATTAAAAGTTTTCATTACTTAACTGAACTCGTTGTTTTGTTTCAGGACTCAATGAAGGACTCAGTTCATTTATAAAGATTGGTCTCTTGAGGTGTGTCAACCACAGAGCACTGAGTTTGTATATTGACAAGGTCAACCAAGAAGGGTTTTTTTAGTATCAGAAGTAAAACAAGCCAGGAGACGCAGATAGAGACTACATTTTTCATTTAAGGTTCAGAAAAGGAGGCACTTCTTCACATGTGTGTTTTGACCCATCACCAATAACCTAACTATGAAATTCACGCCCAGCAAGACTATTTACAAGTTGGTAGTCGGGCAGATCAGTTCTAACTGCAGTCCCTTCCTAGGATGGCCAGCTACAGCTTCCTGTAAGAAATGCTGGAGATTCTCCGATCCATCATATACCTGAAAACAAATGAACTAGCTGAGCAGAACGACCTCCTCTGCTACCTTTTGTTATGGTCTTACAATGCAGACCAGCTCATTTTATGATGAAATTGGAGCACTCAGCTGACAGATTAAAAAAAAAACAGGGGTCTTCACCCAGAAACTTCATAGACCGCAATCCAAAAGTATTTTGGGGTCTCTTGAAATCAGCAGAAGCATAAGACTTAAGCCTTAATTGGACCACCATGTTCTATAACTCCTAATTCGTCAAGGGTCTCTGCTGAGTGTGTCCATCAAGATCCATTGTTTATAATTGAATGAATGTTCAACAACAGTAAGTGAAAAGAGTTTTTCTTCCAGATATATTAACCATAGAGATTCAGTTTGGGAAAGAGCACTGAAGACACTGTAAAATAAAATCATTGGCACAGATTCATGTGTACCTCAGAACACTTCTATTTTTTACCATCCCATTTTCTGCAAGTACGGAATCAAAGTAGTGAGGTGTCCATTGGTTATGTAACTACAGGAATGGATCTTTTTCTGTCAAATATATGGACTGTGCTTAAAGGCAATAATTAAAGAACGATGTGGCCAAACTGACCATTACATCTGTAAATGCTATCAGGTTGTATTGATCACCCAATTCAACTGCACAAGACTTCTTCTAATTGCCAAATAAATCAAGTCAAGATCTTTACAGAGTAAAGGAAGTTGAAACCACATGTTTATTGACTCCAGTGATGACCATATGATTACAGCATGGGTTTCTCTACTCTTTCTTGGGTACTGTGGAGTTAATAAGGCTAGCTTTTTGCTTGATGCCTATTTAACAATTGAATGGCATCTGAAAGGACTGGGAGCAACACTGACTTGTGAGGATGGAGTTTTTGTGCAAAGGCATTATCTTTAGGATGTACATTTGTCTTTCAAAGGAAGGCCACTTCCAAACCGAGCTTTTTTTGTGTGTAAATGTCCCTCTGGTGCAAACAAAAAGAAAATCTACAATCTTACAGTTCTAAAAGATAGATAGTTAGATAGCATGAGAAATGGTTCTGGTGTTGCACAGTCCAACTCTTCCATTTTCCTAGCTCTCCCTGATCACCAGGGAACAACAGCTGACCTACGATCCTCTCGCACTCTTGAGTCTATCCAATGACCCAAGTGTGCGAACGTGTGTGTCTACTTGCATCGGTGTGCACGCTAAGGGTCAATGAACTGTACTACAGTATGTTTACTTCTTCAAGAACCAGCTCAGATAGCGTGTGTTGTTTCCTGTGTTTGTTTTTTTTTTCTCTTCCGCAAAGTACCGGTGACTCGAACGCCGAGACCACTGCTGACAAAATGAGGGCTTTGTTTGGTCACATCACCCACCTGCTGAGAAAGGGAACCTGGATAAAAATAGTCCCACCTCAGGCAACGAAGCATGACAGCGCCCACATGTGTGCCCAAACCACAGCCCCAACTTTTACAACCTGGTGCCATGGGAGATAAAGGCTTTTCTCACTCCCTTTACTAAACTATATATATATTTTTTTTAAAAACAGTCCCCCTACTGATATTTTGCAGCTTGACTTTCCGTAGAACCATTTTCCTGGAATTTGAGAGAAAACAAAATGGAAAAAAAAGCACATTCATTCTCTTTTGGATCACCCAAACAAATGAAGTGGGATGGAAAAAGGCTCTCAAAGCTTCAATTAAAGAATCAAGAACGCTACAAATCTTTTCTTTTTTCGCTGAGGTTGTCTGGAACATGTAAAGTTATGAAACAATAAATGAACCTTAAATACTTCATAGAACAGAGAAGAATCCCCTTGACATTCCATTCTGAAATAGTTCCAGCTGTAGGACTCACATCTGATCACCGTCTTCTGGGTGTCGCCAAGTGCCTTCAGCTATAATTTCTAAAATGGAAACTATATATTCCATATTATCAATGGGAAGAACAGGCAATCAGGAGACAATAATGTAGTGCTATTGAAAGAACAGACTTTCAAATCTTTTTAAGTAACTTTGTGAAATCTACTCTTACGACAGGTCCTGCTATGACCGAGTTTGGGTTTTGAAAGTCCACTTACTGTAAGTATTTATTTGACAAACCAAGGCAGACCATTGGTGTGCATGAGAGAAGCTAATGGTATAAAGCCACAGCTCTCTGGCGCCCAAGCCCCAGTCACAGAAACACCCTACAAATAAACTACACAGACTAAAATACACGTGCTAAATTTTACACACTCTAAAAATATTAACATAAAATTTGGAAAAGAAAAGTTCCTCTTACTACATTATGTTTGGAAGTATAAGGACTGCTATTGTGTGTAATATTCGAGCTGCTATCCTCTTTACCTATTTAAAGAATAAGATTCACCCAGGCTCTGAATAAAACATGTCCATTTTCACAACACAGAACATTAGTGTTCATTACTCTTTAAAATACGAACGCTCACAAGGGAGTAAATCACAATTCCACAACAAAATCCCAGAACATCTGACAGGTACACCAATATTATGAGTTGTGCAAGTTTTTGTGAATGAAAACATAAGAATTAAATCATGTTTTAATATTTGATATTGTGAACATAGCTAAAGAGTATTTAAACACAGCACTGTATATATTGTTTGTGCATATTTATGGAAGTAAATGATGCCAAAGGATTAATACTGTAGACGTTAAAGGGACGTGTATTTAGGATAGAGAACAGGAGACACTTTCAAAAGCAAGCAGCCAAGTAATGTTGATGAAACCATTTCCCTGGACAGACGAGATCCTCAGATCAATAAGCTACTAGCACTCAACAAAGCACAACGGGTCAAACAGACTCACGTGTAACCTTTCTATTGCTCATAAGAGCAGTGATTAACCCTCTGTATGCAATAATTATTATAATAAAGTGATTATAATATTTAATATTCTATTCTCTTCCCTTTAAAAAAAAAATCCTGACCAGCCAAAGCTTAAAAAAAAACTAACAATTTTATTCGACAACTGTAATACATTTTGAGTCGTTCTTGGTCAATCCTTGTGCTCGATAGCTGTTTACTGCAAAGGAGAAGGTAATGACCTTGTTACAGTACAAGCGACATCAGGCAATATTCAGTGTTGCATGGCTTAGTGAAAGCAACCAACAGGATCTGATTATTATTTTTCTATAGGATTCTGCAACACTAACTAGCACTGGCATGCCTCCTGGCAATGTTTACTTGTTTATGTCATCATTTGTGCTGTGAGAGCCCTTGTCTAGCTGGCTGGCTAAAATGGAACTCAAGAGAGTAATGACCGCTAGCTTTGTCCACTGTGGCCCCTTCAGGTCCTCCCCCAGGACAGCGCACAAAGAGATTCGTAAAGCAACAGCAATCAGCACTCATAGCAGAACGGACATCGCTACGCACAAGTCTGGGTCGCCCCCATTTTACAACCCACATGGACATTATTGCTTGCATTTCTATAGCACACTGCTTTGCATCCTGAAGGATTCAAAACCGTGTAACAAGTAACAGGGGACCCACTTCATCCAGCACTGAAGTGCAGTCCCCCCCACGTCGGTGATGCACAGCACATCAGCTGGAGGATAGAGAAGCACAGCACTATTTCCTGTTACCATATGGGAGATTTGGTCTGGAAATTCTTGACCAGAGGGAAGAGTGCCACTTACTTACTGGAACACCACTGACAGCCACAATGAGGTTTTCCTCCAGAGCTCTCCCCTCACAGCACTGACCAGCCCCAGCGCTGCTCAGCTTCTGAGGTCTGTCAAGATCAGGATACAGGACAGCAACGCTGCTAATAGCAGTAAGAAAAAATAAATGCCTGAAGGAACAATAGAAATAAGGTGGTGTTCTTTTCCTGGACTAGGAATTCCCCTGCAATGCTCCAGTATGGTGACCGAGATCACTGTGCCTTCGAAAGTGGTGTCCTTCAGATGAGAAAGATGTTGCCAAGGACATGAACATGCTTCATGAATTATTCTTTATATACTGTACGTACGTTTAAAAAGACCAGTTTCCATACTCACTGAATTTTATTCATACTTCCAGTAGTCTTTGTCTTCCCTATTCACGCTCTATGCTCTCATGATTCTATCCTATAAACAGTTCCTTCACAGTGCACTACTCCTCTGAACTGGAGCAAAAAAAATGGCTTCCGTTTTTCACGGATGAAAATGATTTTTAAATGTGCTTTTAAAAAATTGACCTTAAAAATTATAATTGCTCAGAGGGTAAAAGATGCAGCTAATAAATCTTGAAATCAGAACCAAATGTTCACTAATTTGAAAATAACCATTACATGAGTTGGTTGTTTTAGTGATTAAAAGTGACCAACATTTTCCATGTCAAAGAAAGCATTTCTAAAGTGGATTAGGAACAGATGCACATGTTAATATTAAACCTTTACGATGAAATCTACATGTTTATGATTAAAAACGTGCAAAGCTCACACAAGGATCTCACCTCGGTATTAAATCTAAATTATTCACAACAAGCCAGCTTGAAAAACAAGAGCTTTCGGGGAAGGTTACACAGGGTGAGGGAGCAGTGGGGTTCTTCCCGCGCACCAGTGCCGGCAGGGGCTCTTGGTGGAGAGAGCGAGCCCATGTGTCTGACAGGCAGGGAGCGGGCCTGCTCTGGGTTGCGAGTACACCCCTGAGCTCTGCTGCTCCAGCTCTCTCTCAGCCACAGACAATAAGCTTCTTTGTCCGAGCGACGGCAGGCTCCCGCGCTGCCGTCCGCTCCCTGGGAGATACCGCTCACAGATCACAGCCCTCCAGAGGTGGAGAGCGGCAGGACAGACCGGCCGGGATTCCTCGGAGCCTTGCCAGTGGCCGCCTGCCACGTGCCCCTGCGGCGGTCTTCAGAACAGCCAACCTATACCTGAGCGCACACAAGCCCTGGAGCTCCATTTGTGCTCCGAACCCTCATCAGGCGGCAGCCTGTTTCTCCCTCACAAGCTTCTCAAAAGGGCTATACAGGAGGAAGATTCAGCTCATCCTGGCTGAACAGCATCCATGCAGTATTTTGGATTATAAACGCTGCTGATTATATCAATACGGCTACTGACTATAAGCCTCTTTATTGGAGATACCACAATTTCCATCGGGGCTGATGAGTACAGGGATATCGGTCTGCAAACGTGTCGCAGCTGAAAGACACATTTTCTCATTTCAAATTCACGCAAAACCGAGATGGACAATATGAACAACACGGCCTCTGAATAAAGACTAGGAAGCTAAGACATGTAACATGTAACGGTATTTGAAATTAGGGGGCAAGGTGGGGAAGCCGAAAGACCTGCAAGAAACTGACAGTGATGCAGGGAACTCGTCTCCCAGCTGAACCGGCCATCACACAGAGAACAGCTGGAGGCACCACTGGATAAGAAAGCAGAAGCCATTCTACAGCACATCACATGGCAGCCTGGTCATGGGAACTGCCTGAACATTAAAGTGTGACAGGGTGAAGAGATGAGAGGGAGACTTTAGAAATGACAGATTTATTTACTTGTCCTGGGCTTCTTAACTAAATGCCCCTGCTCCCAGTCTTTTAGCTCCGAACATTAGCTTACTATACACAGTCACACACAGTATGTGACGCTACTGTATGTCATTCATAGCCATCAGACAGATTTGAATTAGAAACCCATCACAGAGCTAAAAAGCTCGCAGACACTGGTCATTACAACCGAGTGGTCCACGCTGTTTTTCTCCGAGACTAACAAAAGCAAACGGAGAGCCTGAGTTTCAAAAAGTGTGTCCTCGCCTTCAGTCAGCTCACTAATAGAGTAGTCATGAAAGTCCTTTGTCAAGACAGATCAATATCCACCTCCGCCAGGATGACACACAATCTTAAAAGCTCTCCGGCCTCCCGGGGCTTTGCGATCACCTCCTCTCCTCTCTCCTGTGTGCCCCTGGCCTGTCTCTCTGCTGCAACCTCTCTGCCCAGCTCCTCCTCCTCCCTCCAGCCGTACATAGAGAGTGACAGCACAAGGTCACGCTCGGCCTGACTTCTCGGAGGGGTAAGCAGAAACAGTTGAGCGGTGTTGGTAGATCGCTCACTGCTTCCACAGGCTGTCCATAGTCTATAGTGGGCCTCTGCATTATTCACAATTCAGAACACCCACATTCGAATGTCAGGTCTTTGGTAATAGATCATGAGTCAAGACATTGCTGTAAGTGAGAGATCCTTGGGCATTTCTATTGTTCAGTTCTGGGTCTATCTCATCCAAAACTTCAAATATTTCAAATAAAATGTGTAGCACTACACAAGTAAAATGGAAAAAAAGAAAACACGAATGATACTATGAATATTATGGACAGCTCATCAGTTTACACACTTTCGATAACTGACAAAACAGTTACTGTATTTTTATGTTTTAATTCATAAAGCCTAGAAATAAGTTTTTTTTTTTTACTTCAGAATCATTATTTTTTATATTTGTTTATATTTTGGTACAACCCCTCTGTTATTGTTTTATTGATTTTATTGATTGGCTGGCACCCTCAAGCCTATACATAGAACAGGACACTGACCAAAGTGTCTTAAAGAACACTTAGGTTCAATGTTGCAATTAACTGACTCTCCTAGGACGTGCAGTATAGGAGTGATTGCTCTATGTAACTTGCTTCGTCTTTTCAAGCACATTTAATCTGTGTCTTTCAAATATATAATGCAGTTGCAGAGGCACCTGAAAGACATTTTACCAACTTCCAGGGCTCACTAAGCGCAGTCCTCATGGGCAGTAGTATGTTTGGTGGGTCTCCATAGTCCATTAGCAACTTCAGACCCATGCAAGAGAGCCAATCATAACAGCACTTATTTTATTTATTAATTTAATTTTTAAGGACTTCTGCTGGTGCTTAATTCGGGATGTTCTACTGGAATCTGCTCATTTTTGTTCCCTTGAGGAACAGCTTCAGGGACTCCTGTGATTAAACACATTGAATTACCACTAACTGTCCCGTAAAAGGTCTGAATTGAACATTCTGCTTAATTCAATCCAATTCAGGGTCATGGAGGAGACAAAGCCTATACTGACAGACAATAAGCACAAGGTGGAGAGGCCAGTCCACAACAACTCAGAGAGACACAGTCACACACATTCACACCAGGGCCAATTAACTAACCAGTATGTCTTTGGACTGGGGGAGGAAAGCAGAGTACCCAGAGAAAACCCACGAAAACACAGGGCAAACATACAAATAGCACACCAGGCCCCAGAGCTTCGAGGCTGCAATACTGACCACCGCACCACCACATGACCCCTCTCCTTCAATTGTAAATTTAACCCCGTGTGTCATCAGCACGTATTTATTATTCGATTTGCATGCGTCATCTCTTGGCACTGAAATTTCTTTCAGGCAAATAAATCATTGTAGGATCAATCCACCCTGGCTACGATCAGTTTTCACCCCTGGGTTCTGGTAGGAGGAGTTGCAGTATCAGAACACTGACAAACAGATTCACAAACAGTTTCTTCCCCCAAGCAGCTCAAACAGCTCAAATTAGCACCTGCACTTCAAGGTCCTGTCTTGGCTGTATTATACTGTCTATTGTCTAAACTTATTGCCCATGTCTGTTTGTTATTTGTGCCTATGTTTGTTTCTCTAATGTTACTGGGTACAGCTGAACGAGTAAGCATTTCCATACACTTGTTGTATATGGGCAAATAAGGAAATATTGAATCTTCAAGGAATCACTAAGCAGGACAAAATAAAACTGACCAAACACTGAGAAATGATTTCTGCTGGAGGGGAAAAAAAAACCCCTGAAAGACTACCTCAATCTCTGCTCACCGCGGAGGGCGTGAACGGAGCTCAACACCCGACACAAACACAACGGAGAAAAAGAGAGAAAAAACAAAGCAGCGAAGACGAAGGGAAGGACTGTGACGCAGTGTGGGGAAAAAAGACAGAAAAAGAAAGAGGAAGTGTTAAAATTAGAAAACGCCACTGCCCCCTCATTCTCTCGCTGCGCCCACATATTTTAGTCTGTGTGGGCGGAGAAGCTAAAATTAGCCCTGGCACACAAGTCACGACACCCAGAGGAACCCAGGATGTGGCCCAGTAGGAGGAAGTCAGCAGTGAGGTGGTGTTTCTGTATCTGACACTGTGCCGTCGAGTCAGTGAGGCTGAAAGGCATCAGAAAGGCGGACGAAAGAGGCAGAGAAAAAAAACCCTCCACTCGCGTTCAGTCACTTCCCCACACTCACACACTCCTCCCCGGTAGCGGGGCACGGGAAATGAGACGTTCTTTCCAGCGGACGAGAGTAACGCCGGGCCCGGGCCCTGTTAGGAATAAAGATGGTGGCAATGCAAGGGCTTTCTTGAATTACAGACCACCAACTTCAGAAAAGGTGGTAAGAATCTAATAGAATTAGGGAATACAAGACGTTCAGCACATATGTCTGCGCAGTATGCCCAGGCAAAAATAAAACGTTTTTAGAAAGTGCCGGAACAGGTCACAAAAATATGTTTGCCATCCAAACCTTCAGATTTCTCCAATCGATTGCATTGAGCCTGCTCGTTACACAATTTAAATCTTGTTTTTAACAAAGCATAGTTGCTGATGTAGAAAAACAAAAGGGTAAGTTACACGTTGAAAACCATTTGGGAGAACTAAAAGCCTAATTTTACTAACGACACTTGGGAAAAAAGTGAGAAGTGCTGTTCTAGCATTGAAGGCTGAGCATAGATCTACAAAAGCACTTAAAATGCAGAAGAATAGTTGATTTACCTTAAGAGCTTCTGAAAACCAAATCTGGAAAACAGGGAAATGTGCTGTCTTCAACAGTCAATAATGATAAAAAAGGCAGAGTTACTGAGAAATGTCGGTTATATAGAAAGCAAATAAATTAATCAATTATGCATATTACTCCCTGTAGTTTATTTTAAAATAAAATTTAAAAGTTAATCATGTTACAGGCCATTATTATTATTTTTACAATTACATACGTGAAGTGTATCCTAATAAAGGTTTCTGCATGTTATACAGTGTAGGTTGACATATGTGTACATTAGCTTACCCATTGGTCTATTTTGTGGTGTTGTCAGTTAAAAAAATACAATTGTAAGCCTGTATTTAATATAATTAAATATAGCTAATTCTAATAAATTCAGAATTTACAACTTTTCTATTATTTTTGTAAACTAGCCCTCCATTTATTTACTGACAGGTCACGGCTTTGTAATACACAATTTTGTAAGTTATGGTTATTTATTTTCAATAAAAATAAACTGAGCCAACATTTAAAACAGGGAATGACAGCGAGGTTGTATTTTCTGTACGGAGGTGTTTTGAAAAAGTCTTCAGGGAGCAAAACCAAAGCAAAAGTGTGGGTTGTTCTGAAAACTAATAAAATAATCAGGTGTGAAACAGTTTAAATCCATGCATCCATGTGCATTCCAATTGAATTTTTGCCATTGTGAAATCAAAAACAACAACCAGAAATTGTGCCATAAAAATCCGCAGTAAATATGGCTGGAGAAGAGGAATAAATAAGATGGATTTGTTCCAGGAATGTTCAGAAAACATCTGTAAGTTTTATTGTAACTAGAGGTGAGAAGTATAACTCTCATCGAGCCCCAAACATTAGCATTGTTGTTGTTCATTTTTAGTATCATCATCATCGATTGAAAGAAAAGGATTTTTTCTGAAGTAAGCTAAGCAGAGAAGCATGTGAGGAAAGTCCCGGGAGGTTCCTGGAAAGCCAGGCTCCTGACTGACAGGAAAGATCCTGGCAGGGAGATGAGCTCAGCACATCCTCACAGCCAGGCTGACACTGCTGGGATTGTGTAATCTGGCCGTCGCTCCTGTCTGCTCCACTGCCTCTCTCACCGGCCTGCACCCAGGAATCTCACACACACACACACTCCTGCACAAATTCACTCGAGCGAACACATGCACGCTCACGCACTTGAAACAACACGCACTCTCAGCATGTCGTGCCAACACATACACCCTCATTAGCGCACACACACACACTCCTGCACAAATTCACTCGGGCGAACACACACACACACACTCCTGCACAAATTCACTTGGGCAAACACATGCACGCACTTGAAACAACATGCACTCTCAGCATGTCGTGCTAAGACATACACCCTTATTAGCGCACACGCGCACGCGCACGCGCACACACTTCAGGACACGCATTCGGGCCTGCTCACCTACTCCACCTCTCCTCAACCCCCATTTACACGTTGTAGCCAGTGGGGTCAGATGCAGGATCTGATGTGCCATTTCCCAGGGGTCTCTGCGTGCCTGACACGCACTGCCTACACAAACAGCAGGCCAGCCCACTACTCCACAAAGGCAGCCCACCCCCAATGAACAAGACTTTAGCACTGCTGGGGGTGACAACACTGTAGAATTCGGATTTTGCACTCCCACATGCGAACTATGGCTCAATACAGCTCAAGAAGGGATCAATGCTCCCAGACACATTCACAAAATAACAAAAAACAAAACACTGAAAATTGAAGAGTGCTTGGTTGAAATATACAAAGAAAAATCTGTGTCAAATTGGAGACTTAAAACAAGTTTATTTGACAACATGATGTCCTGCATAGGATGAAGCAGAACTGTCTAGTCCCACAGCCATATCTGGGTTATTTATAAAAAGATCACTCATTTTGATTTTATTTCTAGATAACATGATGCTGTACGTGACTTAAAACACATTTCCTAGGCCATACAGTAGATTACACTCAACACCAGCACACTAACACAGGCTTCCACCCATGCAAACATTGTCTCAAATACTGACTTTCACACCCTCGCACATAGTCTTACTCCTCTTTTGGGCCTGATCGTCTGGCTCAAAACCGCAGGATAGCTCTATTCAGAAAGCACCATGAAAACCGCCCAAGAATGTCTAAATGTGAAGTCATGGCTTTCACTCCCAGAGCTCCTTATGTCGAGTTAAGATCACTGGATCTAAATGTGGGGGGGTGGGTATTTCAACTTTTCAATTAAAGCTGATAAAGGAAAGTAGGAAAATAAAATTCATTCAATTCATTAAATCAATTGTACACAGGCTGACACTTTTGCTGACTATTGTGATTGTGCATTTGGACCAGAGAAGAACTGCTAGGTTTTAAAGAAATGTCTTAAACTTACAGGCTGAAAGATTTTAATCGCTTCAGTTTTGAAAAGAGAAGACTACAGGCTACTAAAGTCAATGTTCAAACTCTTAAAAAGGATCGACAAAGTACCGGAGGCACTTTATGCAAAGGGTTGCTGGAGTCTGAAACAAGTGACTTACCCATAATCGTGTTATTAAACCTGATATACTGAAGTTCTCCGAGAAACTGCTGAATGAGGTCCTTAGATCTAATTAGCTGCTATCAACCACATGATTTAGAAGGACTGAATGATCTCAGATTTGTAACACCTGTTAGGTTCCGAAGTCTGAACTGCCTTAGTTTCACAATACCAGATACCAAGAATATATATTTTTATCAGATTGGAATTCAAGAAGACACTAGAAATATCTAATTGATCTCAGAAATACATAATTAAGATCACTTTTGTTGTCTTTTACCTTCAGCCTCAACTATTTCTGCTTAATTAATTACCTCTGACAGAGAATGGGAGCAACTTTCTTAAAGCAAATTATTGCACATGTTTGTTACTTTGTAGAAAACCTTTCAAAAGGTCTTCAAGCACAGGGGACATTAGGGTAGAAAAATGCAGGGACATACAATGAAAATCTACACTCCGCTAAACATACACTTACTTCACACACATTCAGGAGGAATGATCAATACTGCATTACTGATAATAGCACCAACACACCCTGCAGGAACAAAACCACATACCCACACAGCAGACAATCCACCGATTCCCACAAGTGTTTCAAAGCTCTTCAGCTAGAAACATGGCTCACTCTCAAAGCAGCCTACTTTTTATGGTTGCAGTTTTGCTCCACCCTGATGGAGCCAAGCCTACCTGTGCCCCTGTAGTACCATATAGCTTCTGAGCTCCTCCGTACAGTATAAAGCCAGACCTTGTCAATACACTGACCCTTGTTTGCAGCTGAAAGATTCGAAATGTTGAACTGTGGCATCAGTTTTATTTCCAGGGGGCGAGGACTAGCACAGCAGTCTGGACTGGTGGTTGTCCCGGTGCACGACTGTCATTCTGTCATGAACACAGCATTAACCTCATTTCACAAACAAAGCTGGGCACTTGGTATAACATTTTAATCCTGTACGTGCAAAGATGTAAAGGGTTAAACAATGTGGTCTACATGCTGGAAAATAATATAGCTACTGTAATAACCAAAACCCGCAACTTTTGGACTTGAGTGGCACAGCGATCCTCCCTAATTGTTTCATGAATCAAGTTCCATTCCCAACAAAGGTCGTTGTGCAACACTGATCTGCTTCCCTGCTGACCAGTTAGAGGTCTTTTCAGAAGAAATTAATACTTCAATAGTTAATTAACAACGCAAACAGAAGTCTAGGCAAAATCAGAAGTAATCACACAGCTTACATAATATGACATTTAACAGCTCGTTAGATGAGTTAGATGTTAGATGACAAGTGGTAGACTACATTTTTCTGTCTGGTGTGAAGTGATTTCACTTGTTTCCCCTCTTGCAACGAAATTAAATTCAGAGGTCTGGAAGTTTTGGAGACATGTAATGCTGGTAATGTTGGCGGAGAGTCGAGGACCAAGTTGCAGTTTCAGAAAAAACACAAGCACATAAGCATGACTGCATTTCCTGTTTTCGCTAGGAAGTGGCTAAGCAGTTTTTCTTCTCTCTTTTTTTTTTCAGTAAGAAAACGATTTTTGAAAAAATAAGACTGAATAATGGAAAAAAGGTGCAATTCCGAAAGACCCAGCCAAACCACAAGCCCTAAAAAGCCCTAAAAAGACAGCTCAACAGGGTTCGAAAAAACTTCCTTCCACAACAGCGCTGGCGTGGGCACACAGAAACCCAGTCCCCCTGCTATTTTTACACCCATCTGTCAAACACAAACCACCAAGAACGGTGTAACTTCATGTCCTTCCAGATCTGCGGGCTAGTGCTCAGTTACACCCCGGGTTACTGCTGGGCACTCTCTCAGTTGTGGGTTTGAGGGTTGCTGATACAATAGAAACAATTTATATAAAATATGTATTTTTTGCATTTTCTTTGTCATGCCCGAGTGAAAAGCTTAGTCCAAGGATGCAGTAAGGCCACAAGAGGGTTTATCTACACATGGTTCGACTCATCTAACCAAACGGAAAACTGTAGACAATAAACTTAAACACAGAAACTAGTCGCTGCTTCCCAGACAGGAAATTCACAACAAAGATGTTAAACTTACTCCATGAAAAATTAACTAATCCATGGAAGTTAGTTTAATTTACAACCTCTAGTGCACTGAGGAGAATGCAGAAGTTCTCCACTTTACTCAGGAGAGAGCATATTTGGTCAATCCTGTTTCTAAAGGATTTGGTCGTATCCAAGGACAATGAATGAAACTTTAGAATGTGCAAATTTTGTCACAGTGAGTGGCAAAATGATCCTGCTGTAACACTCCTCTAACAATGTCCCACAACCAGCCAGATTCACTCACTGAAGACTGAGAGGCTACCCCAACTTTAATTCTACCCTCCACCCTCACCTCACACACTGCATATGTAGTATTCAACAGTAGAATGACTGTTCAAAACCTGAATAACTCCTGGGCTGAAAAGTATATGACTTCTTTGGGTGCTTCGGCTTCCTCCCACAGTACGCAGACTGGTGGTAGGTTAATTGGCTTCTGGGAAAACTGGCCCTGGTGTGAGTGTGTGTATCCACCCTGAGGTGGACTGTAGTCACGCTTTGCACCCATTGCTTGCCAGGATAGACCCCATTAAACAAAACATTAAGCAAACTCTTACCTTTTCAGCCTGAAACAGAGTAGATAATTGGGATAATTTAATCTGAAACCAGTAGAATTGCCAGGGACAACCTAAAGAACTACTGCAAAGTCATCAAAGAAAATTCAGACCCAAGGACACTAACAGTTCAGTGCAACTGTCCCTTTGCATGAAGAGATTTCTGGGGTAATTAAATCTTTCAAAAAGAAAAGTGATGAATAAGATACCAAACACAAACATGCAAGTTGGGTGGAATGGACCCCACCATTTGGAACGATGTATATTTCTGAGGTAAAACTCTTTTTGTTCTACAATGATTGGCCCACTAGGGACAAAAAAAAAGATCCTTTCATGAATTAACTAACAGCTGAATAGTAGGGTTATATTTGCAGAGGGTGATTCATTTAAGTTTCAAGTTTTAGATTTTTTAAGTCAGGGAAAAAAAAAATCTTTTAAATTGTGATTTAACGATTCATTCTGTGTCTGAAACTGTTTTTGTTTCAATCTAAAGCGGGGCTAGACAGTCCTGTGACTTATTTCACCCAGCGTGTATTCCACAGTCTTCTCAGAGAGGATACGACACAACCACAACAAAGGCAGTGATAACCGTCACCGCTAACAAACAATTACAGCTCGCCCTCCCCGAAGGCCTCACTTTCCGTCTCTCCTTGATTAACTTTCTCTTCTTTTTCTTGTTTTCTGTGTTTTACTATACATTTTTCAACAAAAAAAAATACTGAAGGGCTCAGGTCCACCCACTCTGGGGAAATAAATTTTCCTCCTGTGGAATTACGTTACGTCACTGTGGAATCAAGTCGCATGAAACAGGGAAACTTCTGTGCCATTGAATTTTCTTCCTGAAATAGATGCATGTTTTTTAAAACATTCAAATTTTAACCACATGTTGTGTGGTTAGGATTGTTTGTTTTTGCACATTTAGTACCTCATGACTTGGTCAATACACAGTTGCTGGGCTCCCAGCAATTGATTTCCAATTATGATATGTTCAAAAGGCTTAACAACAATTAACAGTACTTAATTTGGATATAATTATTAACTACACAGAATACTGTGCAAAATTGTAAAGCTGTAAATGATCACATCCCTTGGAGAGTGATATAGTAAATCCCCCCTTTCCATGAAAATTCTGAAATATAATAGTTATCGACACTACCCAGTTTGCTTTAGCAGAAAGTCAGATGGCTGTTAAAGAAACCAAAGTCTACTCACCGTGTCTCTAAGTTGTTAAAAATGATCTCAAGTCTTAATGTAAGACTTGTAGTAGGTGAGAGAGCATGGAATCACCTACAGTCAGTGACACAAAATGCCAGTAGATGCAAACAGTTCTACAAGAGCATGAATATGTAACAACGCTGTTGCCAAAATGATGAATTACTGGACCCTATGCGATAGCTGGTGAATTTCAGGTGTCGGATTTAAGAGAGAAAGCTGGGTGTACTTAGCCAAGTCGAGGAATCAGGAATCGTAGTCAAAGCCATAACACAGTTTGGGAAGCCAGGGGTTCAGGAATCAGACAGCAACAAGGAAGGTTTTGAAGATGAGAACTGAGAGCTCCATTGGTAAGACCAATAGTGAGCATTGTGATGGTGGTAGCGAGCCCTTAAGTATTCTGGGAAGCAGAAGATGCGGTGATGAGCGAGGGGTGTGATTGGATAATTACTTAATGTGTCGGCGTTTGCGGGAACTGGAAAGGGCCCGTGTCTGATTATGTGCGGTCGTGACAGAATATAGACCTCTTTACTTACGCACCTGTGTCTTCACCAATTACAAGTGCCTCAACTGCTCCACACTCTGTGATAATGAAGCCGATTATTGTCCCTTTGGTGTCCAACTGACAGCATGAAAACTGTGACTCTCTGCAACCACAGACCAAATGATAAAACACTCCAAAGGCTATTAAACTGTCTGGTCACCGCGCCTGGCCCTCCCCAGAATAACTTCAGAAGTGCATTTCATCCACAGACCATTAATAGGTTGGAAGCCAGCCTTCTTTACAAGCAGCTTGGGTCTCCAGAGGTTAAATGCACGTGCATTCCCATCAATTCTATGTCTCTTAACAATATTTACCACTATAAGCCACAGACAATACATTAACAATACATGTAAAAATGAATGGACCTTAAGGGACACTACTGAAAGCAGTAGCTATATGCCACTAACAAAAGGCCAAATGATCAAAGTGAAAATACTGCATAGGGTTTTCATGAAGCATTCATCATTAACTTGCTTGTTCCATGTGGGTAATATTTTCTCTCCTATCATTTTTTTATTTCCCTCTTTCCAGAAGGAAAGTCAACATTCTCAGCTGTGAAAAAATAACTTTCCAACTGTACTAGCCATAACGTCGCATGGGAAACATCTAAAAAAGCATATGTCTAAATTCAGATGAGGGCCAAAGTGTTAGAATGCTTCATTGTAATCCATTAGATTCATGTTGGTCACAAAAAGGCATGTCTTTTAAAGGTGGCTCTGTGGCTAAGGATCTGCGCCTGTGGCTGGAAGGTTGCCGGTTTGTATCCCACATCCGGCACAGGAATCCTACTCTGTTGGGCCCCTGAGCAAGGCCCTTAACCCCAACTGCTCAAGGGGCGCCGTATAAATGGCTGACCCTGCGCTCTGACCCCAAGCTTCTCTCCCTGTCTAGTGTGTCTCATGGAGAGCAAGCTGGGGTATGTGAAAAGACAAATTCCTAATACATGAAATTGTATATGGCCAATAAAGTGATCTTATCTTCAAAGTTGCAAACTCTTCAAAAGACAGCGGAATACTTCATACAATATAGGCTATTGCTTCATTTCTATACAGGAGCTGTGTTGTTAAAAATTAGCACAATTATGCTACCCCATATTGCTGAGTCAGTTATCAGTTACAATTACACTGACCATTCAATGGAAAGTGATCTTGGTAACTGTAGCTTACAACAAGTATAATGTATTATAACTGACCACATTCCTGGTACATATAAGGGATAATCCGACAGTAATTAACCCTCCTCGCTGCAAAGCTTCAACACATAGTTGTTGTGATTAATGTTCAAGCATGGTACTGGCACAGAAACCTTGTTCTAAAATTCACATCACAACTCCTCACTGGAAGAGCTAATTGAGTGTCACCAGCACAGATAACTCAACTGCAGACCACATAACCCAGGCCTCCAGGGGATTAGGGACACCTTATTATGCCTGTCAGTGCCTCATAAAAAGCTGTTTAGGAGCAATCCAATCCTGTAGCCATCACTTAGTTCCCATCACTAACAGCTGGGATAGAAGGATCTTGTTACATTGGTTTTCCGAGTTTAACCCTGTAGCCTCTGCTCCTGCCTGACTATGCACATCTTCCCCAGAAACATGCAGAGCTCCGGTCCCCAATCGACAAACAACCTGCACACTCTAGTAACAAGTCAACCACTGATTAAACCATCTGATTGACTAGAGCTATTAAATAACAACTTCCTTCAGTTAACACATGTGCTACAAAACCTGCATTTTAAGAATTAAAATGTTTACCAAAGCTCTATTTAACTCATAAAATAGAACTTGGTATGGAAAGAAAAGTCTCAAAAACCATTAACGGCTCTTCCATGAAACGGAAGTTTGAGTTTCCTATATGTAAATAAAAAAAATTGAAAAGCAACTTTTCAAACTTAAGGGGGATTTTGCACTGTAACCCTAAGGAAAGAAACATTGATACTAACTACTTATTTAATGTTCTTTACTGATTTGTAATAGCTGAAGTATTGTTTCCCACAGATGAATTAACAAGGCCATGTTTCACATTTATCTGGGGAGCCCTTCCCACACTGTTCCACAGCAGATTCCCCCACCTACCCACTGAACTACTGTACCCTGGTCCTCCTCACTCTGGACCTGCCTAGGGCTCACTGTAACTGTACCAGTCCAGCTCCTCCCTGATCCTCCTCACTCTGGACTTGTCTAGGGCTCACTGTAACTGTACCAGTCCAGCTCCTCCCTGATCCTCCTCACTCTGGACCTGCCTAGGGCTCACTGTAACTGTACCAGTCCAGCTCCTCCCTGATCCTCCTCACTCTGGACTTGTCTAGGGCTCACTGTAACTGTACCAGTCCAGCTCCTCCCTGATCCTCCTCACTCTGGACTTGTCTAGGGCTCACTGTAACTGTACCAGTCCAGCTCCTCCCTGATCCTCCTCACTCTGGACTTGTCTAGGGCTCACTGTAACTGTACCAGTCCAGCTCCTCCCTGATCCTCCTCACTCTGGACCTGCCTAGGGCTCACTGTAACTGTACCAGTCCAGCTCCTCCCTGATCCTCCTCACTCTGGACCTGCCTAGGGCTCACTGTAACTGTACCAGTCCAGCTCCTCCCTGATCCTCCTCACTCTGGACTTGGTAGGGCTCACTGTAACTGTACCAGTACAGTTCCTCCATGGTCCTCTTCAGTCTGGACCTGTCAAGAGCTCATTGTAACTGTATCAGTCCAGCTCCTCCACGGTCTGCCTCACTCTGGACCTGCCTAGGGCTCACTGTAACTGTACCAGTACAGTTCCTCCTGGTCCTCTTCAGTCTGGACTTGCATAGAGCTCACTGTAGCCAATATCAGTTCACCCCCTCAATTTGGTTTTTACTTGAAGGCTTCTTCTAGTTGAAAGTATGGACTACACCCACTGACAGCAGAGCTGAAGGCACTGGGCAGTGCAGTACAGGAGACCCATGACATCACTGTATGTGTGAAGTGCAAGTACTGACTGACCGCACACATGCTTCACACAAATGAAGAAACAAAGCATCCCACTCCCAAAACTCTGAATGTTTTAGGCAGCGGATGTGTAACTTAATTGGAACAAGTAATAGGATTATTCCATGCTGAAAACAGAAGAAAGAAAACACAACGTTTCGGCTGTGGAGCCTTCTTCGGGTGTCAGCTACCCACCTGTAACTTAATTGACTGATTACTGAAAAGCTTACTGGGCACTAAATACTGTAGATAGGCACATCGGTCATGTTAAGATCCTGTAAAACATAGACTTCACATGTAGTATTTGCATATCAAGAAAACAAGCTTTCCAAAAGTAACAAATTGTCCAATAATTCAAAAATATAAATGTAAATTGCATTTAATCCTACTACCAGAAATAATATTTGAATACAATGTACTCATTTCCACACACTTAGTACTCCATAGTACTCCATAGGAACAGAAACATCTGGACAAGATCATATAAGGAGCTTTTCCACTGGCTGAGCCATTAAAGGGTTACTGCTATACACTGCATGTGAATCGCACTGATCTAGATTAGCAGTGTAATTAATGAGTCTGGGAAGTGTGGATCCTGTATTCTAGATACCTAACTAAACAGACTACCTCAAGTAAGCACAGCTGGCTTAGCACTGTTCTCATTGGAGGCAATATTGCTTAATGGCAACTATGATGCACAAGCACATTTAGCTAAATATACATTTTAATCACTGTACATCTAATTGATAGCAACCATAAGAAATATCATTCCTTCACTGTACCACAGATTTAATTTTTTCTATAAATTAACAAGTAAAGGTTTATTCCATGTTAGAAGAAGAGAAGATAAGACATCCAAAGGACTCCACGCCCAAAACATTGTGTTTCTTTTCTTCTCGTTTAAGCATGGAATAAACCTTTACTTGTTCCTTTGCAGCCTGCACATGCTGATGCAGCTACCTACCTGAAAATAAATTAATACTAATAAAAGCCATTTTACAGTTAACAATGAAAGTTTAAAATTTGCTTTTCTTCATCACTTTTTAATATTACATCCTTAAAAAGGCATTGTGTTATTTGCACAATTTCCTAGGTCTATAGTTTAACATCACTGTAACAATGAATTCTCAATCTGAGTCGTCACACGGGAATTTAGTGGCTGGGTCTTTTTGTATAAAACTCCACCTTCAGCGTTTTGATTTTGGCTGGATCACAAAAGAAGCGGTGAAAGGCTGGATTTTAAGGGATCACATTCCTAGAGTTTGCTCTCTTATTTTCCTCCTCCTTGACTTCTACATTTTTAAAAAGGCGTTTACAAAGAACTCCGCAATCCCCTCCTCTGGTATCATCTGGAAATGAGGTCAGGACTGCTGCAATTACTTTGGATTAACTTTTGGCTTTTATCTGCGGCTCCAGTAATATTGTACAAGAGCGATTTGTGAAGCATTTACATTTTCAACACCAAAATCACAGGGCTTCTTAAATTTGTAAAAACCCAAAGCCATTCTGGAAATCTTTAGCATTTTCTTATTTGTGCAGTTGCATCATGGGGCTGAGTTTTTTGAACGATCACTGCAATTATAATATCAGTGAGACGAACATGCAGTGGGCAGTGTGAACCATTAACAGATAGGAAGGCTGTGTGTCAGCATGAAATATATTACTGCCTTACAGCATTTTGGTCCTGGGTTTGATTCTTACTTGAGGTACTGTCTATGTGGAGTCTGAGTTTCTTCTAAAGACACGCTGGCTAGGTTAATTTGCGTCTCTAATTGTCCATGTGTGTGGCCATGTGTGATGCTGCAGTCAAGGAGTTCAGACCCCACAATATGCCCTAGGCATCTGGGATAGGCTCAGGGGTACTGTAAAACTTACCAGGAACAAGTGGCTTGCCGATAACGGATGGCTATAAGATAAGAAACCTTTATTTAGAATTAATATTTTTAGTGTTTGGTACCAGTTTTTGCCCCCTCCCAATACAACAAAATACTGCCGCTTTGAAGTATTTATCATTTAGCTTGAAACTAAGCAATCTGGGCAGTTCAGACCACTGCGTTCTTCTATAAATGTCTGGAATATTGTATATTGTTTAATATCTAACCAATGAGAACACTTTCCTTTAGAGAAATATTTGATCATTTAGCTAGGGGAGATTGCAACTAAAACAGAGATAGGGCCAGGTTGCTATAGGAATAATATAACAAAACGCCAGACAGAAAGCGAAAGGAGTTGTAAGAAAATGACACATTATCAAACAAATCGCATACAAATAAGTCCACCTAAACAGTTACCATTATAAATGTTTTAAAATGACAATGAACTGCAAAGCAAAACTGCTGCACACATTTACAGCCCATATCTACCTGCCTGTAGGTGCTTTCAAAGGGAAATGACGGTTAATCCATTTCCACGTTGCCACACAGCAAGAGCTGCTGTAAAAGCCTACAAAAAAAATCAGACCTTTTACCAAGCAAATTAGATCATCCTATATCCTACCCAAGTAAAAGTGCTCTGATGATGACTAATAGGCAAAGATTCGCTTGGCACGGCAAATATGTGTGAAAGAGTGCTCAGCTTGATCCTGTCTGCTGTTCAAATCCCAGCGAACACAAAGGAAAGAGACACGTTCTTCTGGACGTATCAATAAACGGGCTGGACCTCTCAAGCCCTTTCAGCTTACTGCTACTCTCCATTTCCATTTGGTCACACATAAGCCACCATCGTATGTCCCTGTGAGATTTAAAAGCACTAAAATTCAAAGACCAATAATCAATGAACTGCACATGTGCTCCAAAACACAAATTTACCCACCTTTATTCAGAAATACATATTCTACATTCAATACTAATCAGCCATTACTTATAAATATTTTGTGTAAGTTATGCATATTTAAGGTTGTCCTTAAAAAGATGTATTTCAATGTCTTCAATATTACAAACACTAAAAATTACTGCGAGTGACAAATCAGATTTCTGTACAGCTTTGTGAAATTCACTTTGCTGTTTTCTCACCAGGATAAAAAGGTGTAAATCTAGCTTAGAAGTAAATGTTTAATGAATATGACCCTCTGTCGTGAACCTACATATCAGTCTTGTTTTGAAACTGTTGTTAGGAGATGCTGTCATTCCTTCTTAAACTTTTTGCTCCCACATACTGTAATGTCATACTCCTGTTTAATCTCTACAGAGGATTGTTTGTGGAGAACAGGAAGATCAAAGTGAGCAATGAAGTCAGCCCAAGGCCTTGAAACACCCCTAGTGCCTTAATTTTGCCAGTCCTTCAGAGCTGTAGCCGGGAAAAAGAAATGTTTAGTCACACCAAAGGAAATCAAAGCAAGACAGCGAAACTCTGAAAGTCACTAAAAGCCACTGACTATGAAAGACAAATATACAAAAAGCCGCTGTGTCCATTCCAATCTACTCAACCAGAGTTGTGTCCATTGATTATATTGATTATGAAGTGTCATATTTTGCCATAACAGCAGTGATTCAAATTAAGTGGCGTGTAGAGTCAAATGCACACCAAACACCAAAAACATGCACATACATGCACAAAATATTGTTTTAAAAGCACAAATACAGTACATACACTAGTCAAAAGACTAAAGGGCCTCCAATCACATCAATCAATCAGACCTGTGTAGCTCAATCCTAATTGTCATTATTCTTATCACAAACTCGGCTGAAGGTGATCCAATTGGAAGAAGGGCATGGGATTGGCCTGTAAATGATTTAAAACCCTGTGAATATCTGCATCCCGTTCAAGCCATTCTTGCTGCTTATGCAGGGCCAATACGCTGCACATAACAGGGCTTTAATATTTTCTCCAGTGAGTCTGTCTACAAAGCTGGAAGCCAGAAATGCAAAGGAAGGAAATGACAATCTGTCTAAAGCATCCCCCCAGCCAACATGCGCTCTCATTCCTTGGCTTGCCACACTGCAACATGCATGTGCTGTTTTGTAACTTTATTGATCATGTCCACATCTAGTCTATCAACCACCGTGTAAAGCAAATGACCTCTTGGTTACATACTTAGAGCAGTGCAAGCCAAAAACAATATTTGCTAACATATGTAGAAAAATGAAGAAATAGGCTGAAAAAATCCTCATGTTGATGAGTACCGCGCACTATCCACTGGCACTCATCGGAGAACCTAATGGTCGAACCTAGATGATGGAGTGTTGCTGGGGAGAGTAAAACGGCTCATGGGCCACAGCAGTGTAAATGGGAGCTTTTTTATTTCAAGAGTCCAGGCTTTGGGCAACACAACTGTGTAACGTCACGCCCTGTTCAATCCCTCGAGGTCTTCGCTGGATGAAAAGCTGCCCAGATCTGCTCACGCCAAGTCAGACTCGCCAAACGTGGAGACAGCCAGCCCCCTGACCAAGATGGATGGCAAGGAAGCCGCTAATTGCTAGATAAACTGTTTCCTCTACGGCTGCATTGACTGTTTTTTTCTGCAAAGGGGAAAAAAAAATCAACCGAACCCTCCACTTTCCAGCAACACTCGCCTTATCCTTTATTTCACGCTTTCAAAAGGGTTTATTTTGTCGCTGTTGTTTTTTGTTTGCACTATGTTTGTGGATGAAATGAAGCGCCATCTTTGTAGATTCCTGAACTACATCTAGCCACAGAAACAGAAAACAAAAGAGCACGAAAGCACGCAAAGCCAATTTATAAGTGTCACTTTGTGATGTGAGAGATTTCACTGGATATAATGTACATGATGTCCAATCTTTTGTTTGATAAAACTTAACAGCAGCCTATAACATGTACAGTATAACAAATTATTATAACCTAAATTACAAGCACCATTTTAATGCCTTTCAACCAAAAATAAATGGCACATGGAGAGTGTAAACACTGAGCCCTCTGGTCTTTTACACCACTATATTTACACTCATATATTACACTTCACATATCTGCATTGGTGTGTGACTGCACGGTTGGCAAACTTGGTTATCTGAGTTCATGATGTTGCTGTACAGTATATGTACTTGGAGAGGTCAAGGAGGAAGGAGGTACTCTTTTATAAGAAAATCAGCAGACTCTTGGCCAGAATTGAGTAACATTACTCTTCAGCTTTGAAATTCAGCTCTGCAGAAATACTGAGATCTACAGAAATTGACCCACATAATGCACACATCCATTTATGTAAAGTCTTTCAACAGCATTTTAAAACCCAACTAAAGACAGCAACACAATTAGCTATCAAAACGATAAAAAAATAACTAATCCTTCAAGTAATCCCTACAGCAAATCTCTTTGCCCTGAGCTTGCACTGTTCTGCAGACAGTAAGCAGGAATGAGTCAACCCTGAGGTAAAATAACAGCAGCAAGAAATACAGTGAGGCGAGGGAGAGTTGAAGGCCAGCACCACTTACATGCAGAGCTGAGCAAGAAAACAAACCTAAAAATATCAGTCAGCAAAAATCGGTCAGTTATTCCCAGAACTGAAGCTTATTGATTAACAAAACATCACCTCTGTGGATGACATGGAATACATGGAAAAATAAAAAGACAAAGCCAGTCCCCCATTTCTACTTGTAATATATACTTTATATATGTCTTAAGGCAGCTAGCAGACACATTAGAAATGGAGTGGGGGGGGGTCTCTGGTGCAAGCAGTCTGAGGACTAGCTCTCCGGCAGGATGAGCCGTGCTCTGGAAAAGATTGTGGGCAGTCTGTGCCCTGAGCTCAATCCAGGCTCCACCAGAGACCGGAGTAGATGAAGCAGGAGCTGCCTTGGCAGGAATTCCACAAACGCATCATAGCTCTGTGAGCTCCTTTCATTCTCTTCCTCGCCGAGCCCCGTTTCTGAGCGCAAGAGTTCCACGCCGGTTCCCCTAGGCGCGCTCTCACACACAGCTCCCTCTGTTAGTGTTTGTACAGCTGCTGCTTCCCAGCCCAAGCTACTTTATTAAAGAAACGCTATTCGGCACTGTCGACTGTGCTCGCTCCCTCTCTCTCGCCAGCTCCCCCTTTTCTCCCCCACTTGCCTGGACTAGGAGAGCTGGCTGTGGGGGGCAGTCACGCACACACAGCAGAAGTCCTCTCTGCTCGGAGAAGGTAGTAACTCCTTGAATGATCTTCACACAGACCTGCTCGTGCAGAGCTCCTTACAGCTCTATTGCAATGCTTTGTATAGAACCCTGCATTGCAAATTTCACAGGCTTTGTTCTCTTTAATTTTTATCATTGCCATCACCATTCTCAAAAAAGGGTGATGTTTTCATGGATTTACATTAAAGCCTATAACATTCCACATTACCCGGATTACACTAAAGTAATACAAGCGCACAGTTTCTCAACCCTCTTAAAAATTACATGGCGCGCCTTTTACAAAGGTGACTCAAAATATTATCCTTAGATAGTATGATATGATCGGAATGGTGCCCAAATAGGAATACAGCTGCATCCAGGTGAAGAACCTACAATGCTTTGTGAACAATGCGGATGCTGAATCCAATCAATCAAGTCACTGACATTACGGGAATGGCTGAACAAAAGCTGTGCTTCATTTGGCAGAAGCGGAAGGCCATGTGGGAGTCAAAGATGGAAGAATGAACATGGGAGAAAGAAGCAAGCTGGTCCTGACTTCTGCTGCCAGACAGAGGTGACAGAGCACATCGGTGCGCTTGGAAACTCACAGGCTGGGAGTAGCCCTGGACACACACGTGCACGTGCACACGCACGCACGCGCGCACACGCACACACGCACGCACACACGCACACACGCACGCACGCAGGCTGTCCTCACACTCCCCTGCAGCTCAAGATGCCTACACACTGCAGATCCCTGGCACACAGACATGCACTGTACCTCATGCATGTCCCAGTCGGCGCCAACACTGAGCCCTGCAAGTAGGTCATCTTACTGGACGTGCCTTTTCCACTGAACCTGGATCTGTGCGCTTCTGCCCTCTCTGACACTGTACAAGAACCATCAGTAGAGAGCATGATTTCTGTTTCAATTTGAGAACTGCAGTATGTGAATGTTTTTCTCACCCTGGACCAGTATGTGAAACCTGTTCTCACTCAATCAGGCTCCGAGGTCACTTTCTCTATTGTACTTTTTTAGAGTTATATATAATGTGCAAGAAGAAAAATTATATTTTGAGAAAAACAGTAATCTCAAAACGTTTAGTGGTAGGAGGTCATATGGTTTCTTTCCTGAAGAGTGAAATGACATGGCTGTTTTTTTTAAAGAAAAGAGCTGATATTTGTTTAATAGCACTACAAACAATCTGCAGACTGGACTAAATTGATGAGGGGACACTTCAGTATATGACAAATCTGCAATGTACAAAAGTTACCAGGACACAACACCCAGCCGTGACTGTTGTAGGCACAGAACAGGCTAACACAGCCCCAGCAATCCGGCTCCTAAAGGTGTTCATGAAAGAGCAACTGGTTATTCTAGACTAGAAATGAAACATGAACGCAGTATATAGAATATACAGTAGATGGCCATAGGCTTTTAATAATACAGGCAACTTAGCGAAATCATAGTTTAAAAAGGGTAATTTACTAATAAATTTATTTTTTCATGGCACAAATAAATTAGCTAATGAAAGGAGGTTGTCTGCATACTGAGGGGACCTCCAGCTGACTCTCTCCTCCAGAGCTATGGTATTTAAGGAGTTCAGAGTGATGAGATGAGATTGAAAACTGAAGATTACAATGCACTGATGCAGAATTATTAATAGAACTACTGCGATACTAATCAAATACAAAATATGCTGTCCCTCATATGCACAAAAGTTTCTAAGATGGGCTGTACAAGCCAGCACTAAAATAACTAGTCACAGTCAAATAAAGTCCCCCTTTGTAATTACTGTATCTGCAGCAACGGCCAGCCTGGCGTGTCTAATAAACTCCGCCACACGCGGTTGTATGTGATTCTATTAGTCCAGCCTTTGCGGTCAATTGAATCCGTGTCAGGTGTGAAAAGAGTGCTTGTTCAGACTGCCGTGCTCACACTGATCCTATCTTCGGCGCTGGCCCGAAGCTGAGAAGTATCAACTTCAGCCACTCCGCGTAAAAACAAAAGGAGGTCAGCGATAAAGATTTATCCGCGCGCTGATCGGAGGAACACTCCCGCACGCGCTCTCGCGCTTTCTCCCCGCGCCGAGTGATCTGTCTAATCGCGAGCCAGCTGTCAATACTCCGCGGCGACGCCGCTTTCCGTCACATCGCCGCTCGGGCCCCGGAATCCCATCCAGCTGCTACAAGAAAATAACACAGCCTGAAAGATAACGCGTGAGCCTGGCTCCACACACGACAGCTGATACGTTTTTATGCTGTCGTGATCCAAATGTCACAGGTATGCTCGTGATGCAGCCTGCAGAGTCCACATCCAATTTCCGCCGCGGTTCACGGAATTGTACCTGAAAGGAAATTCGAATAATGTTGACAAACAGCAAAAATCACCATCTCTCTCACAATGATTAAAGGTATTGTTTTTGCCTGTGAGGGGGTTGGGGGTGGGGTTCAAGTGACTATTCTTCACACCACAGCAGAAAAGTTGTCACCAAATAGGTCACGCCGCCGAGACGACAAGTTCTCAGCAGGCTAAGCTGCACCCAGAGTAATATAAAATAGCATCTCCGCATTACAAGTCTCGCTCCGCCAAACACTTCAGACTCAAGTACACTGTGTGCCTGCCACCATCTGCACAGCTGCAGGAGAGCGAAAAAATCCTCTGACATCCTGGCAGATGCACAGAGGGTTTTTAAAAGGCACGGGGTGGAGTGAAATACAAAGCACAAGCTCACGTTTAAAAGGAGAATGACTCGAAGGGACAATGCAGAATTCTGAACTATGAAAAACTTGGCTCGAGATGACTTGGCTGCTCACGGAGGGAAAAAAAAATAACCAAGCACCCAAACTTTTTTTTTTCTACACAAGCTGTCACAGGCAGATCCAAAGCAACAGCCCGATTAAAGCACAATTTACTCACCACTGAATAAATAATCTGCATTAGTAGGGAAAAATGCTTTCAGTCAACAAAATACTGTTTGAACTGCTACTGACTGCAAGTCTGCAGCTCACACAGACATTGGTGTGAATGGAGCTGTCATAAGGTTCGATACAAGTCTTCCCTTCATGGCTACGATACTTAAAAAGCATATGGAGAGACAGTGAGGGAACAGGAGCATGTAAATGTGTGTTTGTACAGCAATAATGGCACTTTTTTCTTAGTGCTAGTCACACTTGAGCTTCAAAGACTTTATACGCCTGGTGCAAAAAAAGTGAGTTCTTGAGGCTTTACTGTTATCCAAGTGGAAGACTAAACAGCACTTATGCCAGTGCTGAAAAACAGAAAAATCCCATTTTGATGGACTTCACAAACAAACTCAAGTCCAAATAGTGTTCTCTCAAAATGAAGTGCTGTTAAGGCAAGAACAGTTATTCCACTCAGGAACAGACTAAACCAATCGCAAGACGTGAAAGGTAACAGGTATTAGTTTTTAAAATGTCCTTTTTAAACAGTTTTATTGTGTGACTTGCCAGCTTAAGCACTTAAAAATCTTTCAGGAGGCTGAGTTTGTTGATTGACCAGGCGGGAACCCCACACACACCACAGAGATAGCCAAGCCTGGACAGGATGACACAAAGGAATGGATCGTAATCTCTTCATCAGCAGGAACAGCCCCAGGCAATATTGTCTTCCACAAGCAATAGCACTGCCTTCCCCAAGTACAGTCCTTAGCAACCAGGCCTGACACTGCTGACATCTTACCCAGGAGTAGATGTTACTAGGGACTAATTCCCTGCTCTGGAGATCCAGGTTTGAGTCAAAAGATGAACAGCTGTGCATGGTGGTCTCAATGTGGCCTGCGAAGGACATTATTGTCTAAGACAAGTCAGGAAATAAAACAAACGGCTTAGTAAACTGTACAATGGTGGGTGCAGAGTGTCAAACATTTTAAAATTTAAAAATTGCATTTTTATATTCCTATCATGACATAAAAATGGGTCAGCACATTCTCTATTAATATATGTTAAAATAAAGGTACTGTAGCGATAAATAAAATAAAGGTAGGCTTGGAATTATCTTTATTGTGCAGGTTTGGAGAACAACTAACCTCATTCGTTTGTTACTCTGAACTTCTCCTTTGTTACTCAGTTAGCAATATGGAATGCTGTCTTGTGAAGCAAGTCTTACAATCCCTGAGGTATTTTTCCGAGAACTGAGCTGGAAGAATTCCAGTGAAGAAGGCTCATTATTTCTCTCAAACTGTCCGACCTGCACATTTAATTTGGGAACTGAGGTATAAGCCGATCTTATACTAGAAAACAGAGGAGGAAGACAACATATCTGCAACACAAAGGTAAGCTGCTTTAAAAGTGCGGGAAATCAGTCATACCCTTTCTGTTTGTGTTTTCATTTACTTTTAAGGAAAGCAACCAATGTTCAAACCAAACGATAAACACTTAAGTTTAAGTTGATAAATTCAGTCCTGTAGATTGCATAATTTACCGCGGTAAGGGTTGGTAAGGTCGACCAGTCTGATGTGAGGTTTTACAAGGCAGCATAAATACTTCTGAACGGTGGTGTGTTGTAATAACAGCAAGAGAGCAGATAAGCTTGGGGAGGTGAGGAGTGGGAAAGAGTACCATTACTAGTCGACATTTGGAAAACGTGGCGCCAACAATCCCATCCAACTATCCTCTTAAAACACAGCAGAGTAAATTCTCTGGATCCTCTCCAGCTCCCAGACATTAGTTTTAAATCTCCGGTGTTCAATCCAGTGGGCTCCCAAGGGGACTCAAACAGACAGGCTTTGCATACTCCAGCCCTTAACAACAATAAAAAAGAGCTGTCTCTTGTATCCAGGCTGGCACTTATCCTTTTCCATTTATCTGCAGGACAACAGATTAGTTACTAGATTCGGGGATTATGGGAGCCTACAGTAGGTGGCACCATGCTTTGCTCAGTTCCTCCCACAGTTCTTGCCTGGTGCTTCATTACTCCAGCGAAGACCACAGTATGAAATTTAAAAAGGAACCCTGTCTTCGGTAACAGTGGCGGTTTGGCATGGCCTTTGTCATCAGCTGACTGTCCCCCGAGTGCTGATTAATTGGGTTTGGGGGTCAGTTCTTGAGTTGTCACACAGCAGGGACCCTTTTGCCAGCTCTGATCAGTGGTAATCTGCTGTGGGCACTGCCAGGGGTGCAGACTGAACAGGAAAGAGATGGCTTCCCCACTGTCTGTTTTGCAGGGAGTGTACGTGGTCCTCATCAGCCATTTTCAGCTTCAAATAAGTACCCCAGAAGGTGAACTGAGATGGTGGTGAATCTTTGGCTATTCCAGACTGCAGGAGGGATGGAGGAGGGAAATAAAAAAAAAATAATACTTGGCAATTTGGAAATTAAACTCCGAAACTCATGCAAAAAAAACTCTAGAGGTACTTGTGTTGCATTTTTCACTAGGTCATATTTCTTATTTAATTTCTGCACTCAAACCCCGACTTTGTTTAGAATTGCTTTTCTCGACCAGCAGATAATGACGTGGGATTCATACTATGGAAAATGTTCCTTGTAAGAAATAGTGTAGCTTCCCCATAAGAGACTGATGCATCCACGATCTACTACCTAGTACTGTCAAACAGTAGCAGAACAGCACGGTCCCGCTACTACTTCATAAACACAAAGCTATTAATAGCAAGTACACCAAAGTTAGAGTAGGAGCACATTTACTCTTTTAATGCTTTCAAAAGCGAATAAAATGCTGCAGTATGAGATCAGAGTTAGACCTTACAAACCAGGGATCAAACAAAAGAAAAAAGGTGACCATGTAATTTGAAATCAAATCAGGTCCTCTCCTCTAGGGACAAAAGGATTCTACAAGTCCTATTGCCAGAAATATAAGAACTGAGCCAATGTATTGTCCTCCATAATTCAGAGTGGGTGAGAGAGAGTGAAAAAACACAGGCTTTGAGCCTCTAAGCCTAAATTAGTCATTCCTTTCATGAAACACAGTAGGGCCCAAGGTTAGTGAGCTTTACCACTGAAAGGCTAAACAAAAGAACAGGTAAACAGGGACGTGTTCGGAATATGCATCTTTTCCTCTTTCAGAATTGAATAGATGCAAAATTTAAAAGGCAAGGCTGGATTCACAATCTGTTTTTTTTTCTGTCATTCAGTCCTGATGGAGAAAAAGCATCAGGCTCACCTTTGGATTTTCAGAATAATTCTTCAATAAACAGTTTCATTCAGAGAAAAACAACATGTGTGGTGTGCAAAAATTAAAGACTGGGCTAGAGACTTTTGGAGCTCAACGTAAAATCAGTGACCACAATACTCAGAGATATTCAGAACCCTTTAAAACTTTGTTTCAATCCTGTTTTAACAGTATTACAAAGGTTTGCATTGTTGAAACATATATCGAATAGAGCCATTTGGTACAGTCTGTGGACATAGTACATGGCAGAGGTATCTATTTTCCAACAATGTGGTTGAAAAATAAGTAAAAGCACATGCAATAAACTGCACATTTACCAACCCAATTTTTTTACCCTAGAACTTATTGCAAAAAAGAGCTTAAATCAATGGTCACAGCATGGGTCAATTGATTTTTGCATGCATTTATTCCTTGTATTTAATAATTTCTGGTTTGTGCCTTTAGTGTTTTCCACAAATTCTTTTTGTGTTGCTCTTCTTAGATAATCCTTCACAGCGTTCATTAAAAAATATCTTTTTGAAGCGACATAGTAAGATGAAAGTATATACAGAAGAAGTGACACAAAACACTATATCTTGTCGCACTGTTAATGGTAACATGGAGTACAGCAATACCAACTTACTGGTCTAGTAAATTAATTTTATTTCAGAGTTTGATTTTTTTTTCCAAGATATTTGGTGGAATTTATATTGAAACAAGGCAGGGATGGCTGAAAACAATAAACCATCACACTATGTGTGTTTATCATGTCAGGGTGCCAGTACAACTTACAAAAAATGAACATATTCAGGCTGTAATGAAGCATTTCTGATCTTGTACAGCACTCCTAGTCCCAAGGTAGAATGGTAGAATGTAACAGATGTGTCAGTCCAGTCAGAATACACACAGAAATAACACTCATTTTTTATTAGCACTTCTATGTATAGATATTAAAGACAAATTTCAATTAAATAAAGTTAAAACTAGGCAGCATGGTGGCACAGTGATCAGCACTGCTGCCTTGCAGCGCTGGAGCCCTGGGTTCAATTCCTGGGGTGCTGTCTGCGTGGAGTTTGCATGTTCTCTCTGTGGCCACGGGCTTTGCTTCAGGTGCTCTGGTTTCCTCCCTCTGTCCAAAGAGATGTTGGCAGGTTAATTGGCTTCTGTGAAAACTGGCCCCTGGAGTGAGTGTGCTCGTGTCCAGGGTGTATCCCAGCTTGCGCTCATTGCTTGCCGAGTTAGGATTCGGGACACCTGGTGACACTGTACTGGATAAATTCCCCTTTAAAACCACTTCTCACACATGGGTGCTTAAAAACAGAGTTGGGCAACAAGCCACAAGAAGAAAGGTGTTCACAACAGAAAAAAAAACAGAATAAATCTTTATCGTCATGTGTAATGAATCCAATCCACATCTGGATCACTTCCCTGCATTAAAAATGGCTGTATATCCCCACAGACAAAGATAAGGAATCCTTTTAAGTGGCAACGTGCCAGTCTCCAGAAACATAAAAAATAAACCAGTCCATCTGCTCGTATTAAAGTACACTATTCAGAGGCAGAAACCAGCCCCACGCTTAATACAAAAGCTTAATTTAGGAGGGACTTTGCCCCCCATCCAAAGCTCCCTTTCCACCTGGAACAAGGCCGTGGGCTCTGTAAGACTTGACTGCTCCCTGCCTCACTGGTACGCAGTTTGCTCCCATCAGGCTCCCGGATGTTCTGGAGCGAGGGCTCAGCTGGTGTGATCCCTGGTCAGCGGAGATCTGAGCCACACTTCACCTTCTCTCTGCTGTCTCTCTTTCTTCCTCGCCCTTCGGCTCTTCCCTTGCGCTCGCGGGACGCAGCGCACCTTCATCTTTCAGCTTCACCTCTTTCTGCTCCTTTCCTCTCCCTTGAGTGTCCCCCCTTCCTTCACTATAGCAAAGCTCCCTATTATGCTGAAATGCGCTGGCTGAACAGCAGCCTTTTGAACAACGTCCCCATCTTGACAAAAACAGCTGTGCTGCTTTAACACACTGCGAAGGGCACTGTCCAGCACAACTGCTCATGGAGGTGTCTACTGTACCTTAATGCACTAAAGCTATTGCCACTACTTTGCATTTTTACAGCGGTTCTCTTTGTCTCCAACCACCCTCCTCTTCTTCTGCCCCCATCCATGCCTTGTCTGTTTCTTTTCTGGGTTTTTTTCCTTCCCTGCTCTCCTGCCAGTCCTTCAGCCTCACCTCTTCGCAGTGTGCCTCCCATCCTCTCCTTTCCCAGTGCCTCTAATCTTTAGTCCTCCTCCCTCCTCTCCCTCTTTCTCTCGCCTCTTGCTGCGAGCGCTCCATTAACAACGCTGGCTGTTAGCTCGGCTGGCCGCTCATATGTCAACATCTCTTCCAACACAAAGGGAAGAGGTCTTTCCCTGGCACAGAGCACTGCTATTAAATAGCAGCAGGTGAGTCACAGAGCGGCGCGTGGAAGTGCGTGAAAAGCAGAAACAATAGCCAGGAACCAGCCATGCTGAAACAACACCTCTCTTAATTACAGAAGATGTTTCCAGGTTTCAGACTGATACAGGCAAGTCAGCCTGGAGAGAAACCAGCCAAGCCAATGCAATGCAAAAGGGCTGCCATCTATTCCAAGAATTCAGGATAAAAAGGGTGTTATTTGCAACAAGGCTAATTATCATACCTTACAGTGCACACATTTCTGTAGAATATCTGTGAGAAGGAAACAATTTCCAAATGGACCACGAGAGGATTCTTTCAAGAGAGGATAAGTCCCTTATAAAGGGTACATGAGCTCTCCATTATCATTTTCCTGTAACTTCCAAGGACTTGAACCCCACGTGACAAGCAGCAGGATGCTTTCCTTGTCTACAGAAAATACCGCAGTGCCTACATTAAGAATGTGATTTATATGGTGGAGAATGAAATGTTTGGAAACAAAGCTTTCCACTCTATCCTAGCCCTCCCTTGCTGTCTAAATCTTAAATGAGATACAATCTGAATTCATAAAAGGCAAAATTTTTAGTAAACAAAAACTGAGACATCAGCGTCCACATGAAGACTTGAAGCACACATTCACCATGACTCATAGGCTTCGTTTTTACAGGAAAAAAAAGCTTTCCAACAATCAGATTTGAACACGAAACGTGTTTCCAACTCGTAGGAGAAAGTGCTAAAAACAATAGAAGCTGTATTCAAGATAAACATAAAGGACAACTCTAAACATTGGCACAAAAGCACAAGATTTTAGTCTGTGTTCAGGATGAAACGCAGAAGGTCCCTATTTAATCACCACACTGAAGTGGCACGTTGTGTCCTTCGTAACGGGACCTGTATGTCCGGTCTGTGTCTCTGCAAAGACAATCTCCAGAAAAACAACTTGCGCCTCATTGCTCCCTGCTTGTATGAACAATCCACGAGGAGTGCGAGAGTTATTGTAATGCAACGACAAGATTTCGAGATTTCAAGACAAAGTGCAATAAATTGTTGCTACCTGAAGCAGGGAGGTTCTCACAGTGGCAAAGACCTTTTTTCCAAAATGCATCTTCTTTTAAATCTAAAAAAAGTTTAATTTCTTGTCTATTTTCACCCCATGTGGAGCTTCAAGCTGAGTTTGGATTGTAATTTGGAACAGTAAATAAAATCAAAATGAAAGTCAATGGGAAATCCTCTCAAATGCAGAAATACAAACATACATACATACTGTACATGATTGTGTGTTAACGCACATACAGTAGCATCTGTCTGTATGGGTACACGAAAAACTAAAATACACAGAATTAATATTTTACTCCGAAATGATCTCATCATTGAATTGCTTTATTGCTGTAATAAAATGAATCTAAAGTACACAATTCTCTTCATTCCTTTTATACATAAGTACACATTTTCTCTGAATTCTCTCTGAACTACATCTAAATTATGGCTTCGTGGACAATGGTTCCCTAAAAGATAATGCGGTTTTACAAGCTCTCATGTAGCACTTTTTATTGTTGCAACGTTCACAAACCTTCGTATGAATGTCACATTCTTGAGTTTCTAAACTGTATTAATCAGAACGGAAATTACAGCCTTCACAGAGGGAACAAGAACAGAAAATAAAATTGAATAACAGCATTTTAATCTGAAGTTGCTCACTCTTTGCTTTTCTCTACATAAATTCCTGACTGACGCATTCCTAAATTGCCGCACAACAAACTGTAGGCAACAAATATGCTAATGAGGGACAGAGTGTCAGAGACAAAGACATAAATTAGTTTCAGCACTGAGCATGGGCACAAGGCTCATACCTGTTCTCATTTGAGTATTTATCAACAATTAAAGAAAAATTAAGTCCCCAAAAGATTTCCTGTTTTTTTTTAAACCCCTGTTGGCTCACTTTCCCTTAACCTCAGGAGGAAAGTGCACTTTTACATTTATACATCCTATCTCTTTTCACCTTTGCTGCCCTTGTCCAGATAGCCAGATCCGAGAGATGTCATTTCATGTACGCCTGCATTAATGATGTGATTCTCAAACTTAGCATCAAGTTTCTACCTGTTCCTGAATCACAGGAATACGGACAGGATATGGGCAAAGCACTGATGAGAGTAGCTAATCTGACACTAATAAACAAATACATTCAACGATGAGCAACATCGTTATAATAGCAGCATGAGAAGATACCCACACTACTCTCTTTATCATCCTGTTGTTTTAACATCTAACAAACAATTGCTTTATTGAAGGCTTTGCTCTGAACTCTTACTCTTGGGCTTATTTAATCAAGGAAAGAAACAGGTAGCACATTCTCTGAACAGGCCATTTCCCAACATGAATGACAGCCCATCTTCCACATGAATTTCTCTGTCGTTTCTTTTACAATGAATAAATCCATTCAGTGGGAAATGTCTTAATTTCCCAAAACCAACAGCAGTCAAGTTAAGTCAACACTGAACAACAAGATTAATTCAGCCATGCTTGAAGTGTTTATTTTGTCAAAGCTTCTTAATCTTACTTACATGCACTACCTAGAGCATACATATTTTCAATTAGAGAAATAAAACTAGATTGTTTTACTAGGAAAGTACTCCACACCTGGTTTAGCCAACGCTTGATTTCAATAAATGCTCTATGTAATTTATGAGAAGATAAAAGAAACACATTAGATTTCTACAAAAAGCTATCATATTAATTTAAATGGACTAAACATTCTAAGTTGCATTTTTAAAACAAACCCTGAATGAGCTGAATGAGCGAACTTCTTGCAAACACATTTAAATAACAAGTAAGGCTACTGAACACTGACAGTATTTAATTTCAAATTATTATAAGGGCCTTTTGTGTAACAATAACCTTAGCTACAAGAGCAATCAATTAACCCTGGCTATTTTATTTGCAGTTTTTGAAACTACTTTTCCTGTAGTTAAAGATTTTGGCCAGCAATCTGCCTTAGCGAATTTCCCCCCTACGTGTTTGCTTTTCCTGAGAGCCAAGCACTACAGTGTGCAACCTGTTCTTCAGATAGAGCTCTTCAGAATGGAGGCGCTGTTAAGGCTGCCTTATGAGCAGAGGGTGGAGTGTTCCTGTACAAGACAACATTACTACCATCTGTATTTGGCTGAAAGTGCAGGATTGCTGCCAACGGTGTGCAAACAGGCAATTCATTGTAAGTGCAGCCCAGAGTGTCAGAACTGGTGATCCCTGTTTCTCTGACAAGATGTGGGCAGCAGGCTCATGCTTGTGTGTCTAAAACGGGGTGCGAGGGTGAACTATGACTAGTTAGATGACTGACCTCAGGGTGTTCAGTGATAGGTTGGGTTTAGAGAGGTTTACAGAACTTTTTTGCCATTGCTTTCTTTAATTATGCTACCAATTCAGCAAAAAGTTCGGGGACGATAACTAGAATTACTCTCATTATAGCCCTGTAATCCCACCTCCTGCTTTGTGTGAGAGGATTTAATTCTAACAATGTCTTCAAACAAGGGATTACAAGTGATAAAATGCTCAGATTACCTGATAAGATGATCCCCTGGCTTCTTTCAAGAAACAGCTGGATGGGATCGTCCAATCACTACTTTACACAAAGGGGAGTGGATGTGAGGAACAAGCTACACAGCCTTACGGTTGAACCCCGGCATCTCTCAAAATACAGCTGGATGAGATCCTTCGATCAGGACAGGAGGCATTACTTTACAAAAAAGGGTGTAACAAGTGTGGAACAAGCTGTCCAGCCATGTGGTTGAAGCCAATACCCTGACATCTCTCAGGAAACAGCTGGATGAGATCTTGGCATCAACTGGCTTCTAAGAATCAAAAGGCTAGATATGCCGATTTAATCATGATCACAGTTCCCAGATGTTAGAAGACTCTCCGAAAGAACCAAGCCGAGCCTATGAAAGGTTTAACAATGGAGCTACCGGCACAATACACATCTACAAAACAACGCATTGAGTGTCAGTACTGTTCATTGAGAAATTGGACTGACTTAAACAAATTACAAGACATTTTCTTGGTGCTTATTTCTGTCATAAATTTCTCTGGGTAATATCCCCTGGAAACGTGAATGAAATATCAACCGCCCACTGAATTTCTTCTGTACAACAGACTCAGGATCAGCACTGCTAGTACAGTACTGCACTTTACACACTTAAAGCAATCTTTCCAGGAATGGCTCAGCCGTACGTGCAAATATTTACCTTACACTGGGAGCGACTCTGTGCACAGACATCCCGTCATGCCTTGGCCAGGGGGAGGCCTAGAGATAAATACACAAAGGCCCTGATGTGACCCAGTCACACACAGGATTTATTAGAAAGAAGGAATGCTGATTGGAGAGGCAGAAAACAATCTCTGACTCACATACACACAGAAGCACAAAACTGTGCATAGCTACTGAGAGGGCTGCAAAACATCACACCAGGCAGCTGAGTGGAGAATGGCAGCTGTCTAGTTTTTTTTTCTCTCACAAAATAGAACATTTACAGTACTTCCATCAGACTGATATACTGAATAATGCATTCTGTACTATAATAATATAGAGCAATCTTGAACGTAATACATATTCCTTTGAGGTACAACTGCATCACATGGAGAGCCATGCCATCACTCTAATGCATTGCTGTGAAAGGCGCTTTAGCCAAGAGGCTGGGCAGCACTTCATTTTGAGTGTTGGAAATGAATGTATAAAAATTCTATCAATCCATACAGCTGATGTCCTAAGTCACTTTAATTAGACATCAATTTTCTATGCAATAGGGACACTTTTTTCACTATAGTAAGTAAGAAATCAGACCTGACAATAAGAAACACTCTCACTTCCTACCCTTATGTACAACGCATTGGATTATTGCATTATTACTACCTGATCTCATCAGGCCGCAGAAGCTATGCAAGACTAGGCCTGGTCAGTGCTGGGAATGAAGGAAAAGAAGGAAAAGATGGATAATTATTGTAAGTGGTGCAGGTAGACAAATAGGGAGCACTGTTCCATTTGGACCAGCATTTCCAAAGCAATAACTGGAACTGGAACTATTAACTGTGCTGTAGATGAGATGTGAAACAGAGGTCCTGACTGCTTTTGTCGTTAAAGATCCTATGGCACAGTCTAGTAAGAGCAGTGCTGTTAACCTCAGTGTCCTAAAATCTAAATCCCCCCTTTTGACTACCCAATTTTCCTTTCAGATGAAAAGCACTATAAAAATGCAAGTAATTATGATTATATTAGGTAATATGCGCATCCAATATGTACATAAATAGCACTCCAGTTGTAATTTTAAATGTTGCATCTTCTCATAAATGTTAGTATACTGTAGTACCACACAAAAGCAGGGCCTCAATACTGGCCTTATATAACACCCATATATTTCCATACTACATTTCCTTCCATCTTTTTACATGACAATATTTCAATAAAAAAATATTAATTTTATTTAAATAATTAGATACGAACCTACTCCAGTGCAAGATTCTCTTTTTAGGCCTGCCTATACTACAGAACTTGAAATGGCATTGCTTATGAGCCTTTCTGTTAGCTTCAAGGATGCTAACAAATAAATCGGAGGACTATGTTAATGAATTACTAGCAGGAAAGCTCAGAGCTATACACAACCTTGTTCTTAACTCTAGAGACACTTCAGCCTCTGGCTCATATGAGGTGGCCGTGAAAGGTAGAATTACTTCAGTGGCCAAAAATAGCAGTCACATGCAAAGGTGAAAAACAGAGGATTCTCAAAGCAGAGAGAAGATACATTTGTACCACAGTTTTGGAATATTTCTTCAACGGATCTGGAAAGCAATGAGATGTGCAGAGGATGTTTTATGAGAGTCAGTGGCTGGGGCTATACTGTATTGCACTTGTCACAGAAAGTGACTGTCGATCGTGTTATGAAATCTGCACCAACTAAACGAAAAGCAAGTAAAAAGCACCAAGCACTGATTCCAAGTGTAAGAACGCTTTGGCGAAATCTCATTTTTCCTTGAGATGAAGGTACAATAAATGAATAACAACAAATAAAATGCTGACTGAAAAACTAATACCTGTAATGACTGTGTTGGATTTTATAATAGGTGCAGAGAGTGCCAGGCAATCCGATCTGATAAGAACTGCTCTTACTGCTCTTGATAACCCATATTTGCCAAGGCCTTCTTAAAAATGCTGCATTGCTTCTGTGTGGCTCTTTTTCGTCAGCATGCTGGCTAAATTGCCCTCCATGGAAGAACTGCACAGTGGGTAGAGAACCACATTAGCTCTGCCCCAACACTGCTCCTCTGCTCAGCGCAGTGCAACTGGCTGACAGCCAGTCCCTCCTCCAGCATCCCCTCTCTCGTTGGCCCCCCGACCCCTCCACACTACAGGGCTGGGGTTTCATGCCGGCAGCCCAGCAACAGAACAGCCTCACTCTTCACTGAAACAAAAGATTCAACATGCTAAGAGCAAAACAGAAAAAGCAATAATAATCTAAAAGAAGAACTCACCTTAACTTGCCAATACATTCATTTCTTTGCGTGTTATACAGTAGCTTTTGATGCTAGAGTGAAACAAAAGTGAATTTAAGAGATGGGACTTAATTTGTTACTCTTGCCCAAGCCAAAACCAGAGCTGCAGCATAATGACAGCCATCACAATAATCAGTACAGAGGTTTCAATGCTTATCTAGGTCTGGTGAATTTTCTACTTTCCCAGTTTATTATTAATTCCAACCATCTGGGATGAAGGAGCCACCTTGAGTTTGGGATTCTGTGTTTAAGAGTTTTGTTTTAGCATAAACTTACATAAAGCAACTTGCAAACATTATCTACCCAGACGTAACCATCTTGTTAATACAATACCTGTCTTCAGGTGTGAAGAAGGCTCCACAGTAGAGCCTACAGTACTACTATACAGTACTGTACAGTAGCACTGCAGGTTCATTAGCACACAGCAAGTCACAGGGATAGACGCTGAGAAGCAACTCAAGAAGCCCTGGTTTTGCTCAAGTACCAGCCCAACCCAAATCTGGTGACACCTGGCAGGCTGTGTGTTGTTAGAGATCATGTCACAGTCAACTCATGATAAATTTCACACTCAAACTGCCAATGTGTGGACTAAAGCTCTTAAATGTACAGCGTGCCACATATTGTCGTTTTGAGAATTCTATTTTTATTATGAAGGTAATCAAATTTTATGATGAAATAATCAAATCACAATGCCCTGGCAGAAAATGCTTAAGTAAATCCAAGCTAGTAAAAATAAACTTATATTGTTAACAGGCCACATGTTCTGTAATCATATACCAGTCAGGCCTTTGTTACTAAGGAGAACTTACTGATTAACTTGCAAGACATCTGTAAGTTCTTGGCAGATTCCTTCACTATTTTTGGAGCCTTGATGTGCTGCAACTTATTTTATTCCCATTTACTCTGGTACATGCAGGTACATACACTTAATGAGACTTGTACACATTTGTTCAACTCAAGTTGCTCAAGACCAGAGAAGCCAGCTCCTTATAACAACCTAAGTTAAGTGTTCCCGTTTCCAAAGTTGAGGATCTACAGTATGTAAGTCATTCATCCTGTGTAAGACGTAGAGTACCATCCAGCCATCCATTTTTTTACCATTTCATCCAATTCAGGGTGGCAGGGGAGCCAGAGCCTATCTTGGCAAGCACTGGGTACAAGTCAGGATACACCCCGGATGGGATGCCAGTCTGTCACAGAGCACACACAG
The DNA here is from genome assembly GCF_055471065.1 of Atractosteus spatula. Lineage (NCBI taxonomy): Eukaryota > Metazoa > Chordata > Actinopteri > Semionotiformes > Lepisosteidae > Atractosteus > Atractosteus spatula. The sequence goes on along the minus strand of NC_142719.1, from coordinate 6,816,538 downwards.
ACACCATGGCTCTTTCTACGTGTGTTACAGTTATCACTGTAAACCTGAGCAGCTTTTATAATATAGTTCTTCAAATATGCCATTTGTCCTCATATTAAATCCTACATACAGTATACAGGTATATACAGTACAATATAGCATACATGCACACTCACAGAAACTCATTGGACTAAGACTAGAAAAAGAAAAAAGGTCAAATCTAGCATGCGTGATGAACTTGATCTTATACAGTACATACTGAAATTCACGGTGCACATTTCATATAACCCCAGCATTGTAGCCTTCCTGTCTCACCGTACATTATTCTGCAAGTAATTTTCAGTCTTACTTTGTTTACTTTTTCCCAGTGTCCAATCTTTTAATGGTAAAAGAGTGTTTTTTGTTGTTTCCTAACTTGCAACCCCCTTTTCCCTAAGGTAATCTTGGTGAAAAACAGACACTGTTGTTTGAATGAGAAATGGTGTGGTTAAGTGTTGTCATATATAATTACACTACTGTGCAGGGGTTTCAGTAGCCTTCTGGAAATGTTCCAGAGAGATTTAAATATAAATTTGCAGTGTGCCATAATTTATTTATTTTTCAGACTATTTTCAGTATTTGGTGCCAAGAAGGAGTTTGTGTTTGTGTTCTCCAAAACAAAAAAGGCTTACTTGTCTCTCCCTTGCACAGATGCTCTCAGTGTTCCTGCAAGAGTATTTTTTATTTTATTCTTGAACAACCATGTAATTAAGAACATACCTAAATAAGAAAGGTTGTAAATTTGAGGAGGCCCTTTGGCCTATCTTGCGCATTTGATTGCTAGCAGCTTATTGATCCAGGAACCTCATATTGCTGTTTCTTGGAGGACCCCTGGGAATAAACAAGCTGTCTTTGGCAACAAGGCTGTGCAGCTTGTTCCAGACCTGAGCAAGCCTTTGAATAAAGAAGTGGTTCCCGATTTCAATCCTAAATGCAAATCTCCATAGTTCCCTCACGTGCCCACAGGACTTTGATTTCACTGGAGATAAACTTTTCCACTTTCACAAAACCAGGCAACCTGCTGTCATCATTTTCACTTGCTAATTTCATGACCTGAGACTACCATATTTTTGAATGATGTATGTATGGCAAGTCAAAAAGTTAGCCAATGAATGCCCAAGCTGTCGACAGTTCTAAAGATCAATGAACACGCCACATTTTACAAATTAAACTGCTGGCTGAATTTCAGTGGCTTTCCCCGGTCCCTCAGTTTGGCTCCTTATCTTCTTTAAGTTCAGTTCTTCCCTCACTCACACTGGTTTACATAGTCCCACTTGGCACAGTCATGCAGGTTTAACACTTGCTAGTTACAGTGCTTCTTTGTCCACCGGATATGTGCCTTTTTTGTCACTGAAAAATCTACTGCATGCAGGATTTTTCTGAGAAAAGAAAGACAAGTGACCCAGACCAGACTTGGAACGTAACGTGCATTGTGGAAACAACCAAAGAGTTTAAGTACCTGAGCAGAGTACGTGCTGGTTCCTACCACAGAAAAATGGGAAGGCTCCTAAGGCCTTGTGCGGTGCGATCTTGCAGACTAGACCAAAACGCTCAGGAATTCGCCAGCACTAATCATGCTGAGAACAGAGAACTGGTCTTAAAAAGAGAAACATAGCTAGTGCCGCATTTGCTGTTTAAGGTGAAACCCACGAAACAATTAGTTCAGTTACTGTTTTTCGTTTTTCCAAATGCAATAAAGATCAGAGAGTATAGGGAAACCAGATTGCAATAATGTAGTGAGGACACTCCTGACTGTTATACAATCTGTCCAAGGGAAAACAGTACTTCTGGACAGGTATCAGAGAACACCTGCTGATTGTCCTGTATCTCATGTGTTTTACACCTCTTCTTGATCTGCTGTGCAACAATCCAAATATGCAGCTCACTTTCGGCCAAAATTGTACCTCATTGGAATCATAAAGAATTTATGATCTTACCCTGCTAAGGTTTTTTTTACCAAATAAATTCTCCAAAAACAATTAGCTTGTGAGATTCCGCAACTGCTTCAGTTAGAAATGCCAGAATTCTTGCTGAATACTGTAATAATCGTAAATAGCCTTTTCTTTGTTCTGTGTTGACTGGGTTAAAAAACAGAGATGTCACAATGCTGTTCAAAACAGGCAATGGCACTTAAGAGACTTGTCAATAGAAAAAAAAATCAAATGTAAGCTTAAAAGCTTAAAAGAAGTGTATCCCATTAACAATAAGCAGTGCTTTCACTTTTATAAAAGAAACACTGTAGGTAAGATTGTGAATGCAAAAATATGCTTGGCAAGCTATCCATAGGAATTCCTAGAGTATAAACTTCCAACCCATAATTCATGGGTAGGTTTGAGTTTCTATGAATTTGCAATTCATCCACAACCCACACAAAACTCCAGGGCAATTCTCCCATTCCTTCACCCAAGATACTCATTATGACAGGACCCTTGGACTAAGGGAATTGCTCTTTCCAAACATTCCTCACAGAGTGTGGTCACTGGTCCTCAGCTGAAATACGGATCTTAATTTGAAGTTTAAAATGCAACATGAAGGGGCCAGAAGGCAGAGAATCATTGTCATCAGGTAACCACACTTGGTAAAATAATCACTACATTAAACTCGCCAATTTTACATTAATCTGCAGATGACAGAATAAAGACCTGTGTTCTTAAAGGATGCTAACAGTGCTTTTAACATAAGTAGCAGACTGTGAAGCCTAACAAAACTTCTATTGTTGCATTGTGATGGTCATTATTTAGAGCAACAAAATTATTGCACATGCATCTTAGATTGAAAGCCAAATGATCAGTGTCAGTAACGTGAAAACTAAAGTTGTCTTCAGTGGAATAACGTCAATTTTATTTCAGTCAATACACATTTTCTGCATTTAGATCTTGCTTCTAAAATGTTATTTGCAGCTTTGAGACACCTGAATCTACAGCTCAGTAGCAAATTAAGAAATCCCTACACAATTTGCTATTTCTAAGCAATTGTTTTTACTGTCTTTCAAAAATAGTTGAAAAAAAAACATATCAGCATAACACTGATATGCAAATGCACATTTTTAAAATGCTTACAAAGTACTCAATACATTAAGGTTACACACAATGTCATAGATTAAGGTTCTCAAAATTTTGACAGACTACTTTAATGACAAAGCAGGATTTAACTCCTCCATTGTTCAGATGTACTAAACAGATCCCTATATCAGTTTAGGATTTTCTACTAAAACCTTGCAAAGCTACAGTACAGTTAGACAAAAAGCTCTTTGAAGACAATGTGGTGATCTTGCTTTCAGCAATACTGGGCACCAAAACAGTTTTCCTCACTCAGGAAAGACCCCTTCCTGCAAGTGAGAAGCCAGGTTTTCCAACACAACCCAGGGAAAAAGCCAGTGTGGCAGGAGATATGCTGAGGTTTCAATATTCGAGACGCTCTGCTAGCTGTTTTCATGAGGGAGGTGAAGCCCATCTGGAGCCTCTGGCTCAAATCCTCCAGCAGTCATTCTCCAGTTGGAGAGAGACGCACCAGTAGTCCTGGGCACTCTGTTTAGGGCTGAATCTATCGCTGAGCCAAGACTGAGCTGCAGTGAAGCACATCACCTGACATATTGAACTGTACTGCTCAAACTGTTCCACTACCACATTATTCTTTCATGGCTCAATTGTAGGCCTGGTTCCAACCATGAGCTGTTATTAGCAAACATTTCATTCATATACAGATGGAGAGCAACATTTAGAACCCTTTTAAGAAATCATTCACTGCAAAGAATACTGCACATGTGAAGGCGCTAAACATTACAACCTTTATATTTTTAACCACGTACACCTGAAAGTGGTTACAATCAGGTTAATGTTTAGAAACAAACTTTCAGTCTTTTCAGACCTCCTGAAAAACATTTTGGAAAATAAATATCGGCAACACCTGTTTAAGGTCCTTTCAATTTGTTTATAGACTAATCGCTGAATACAAGCCCTGATAAAAGACGAAGACAGAATACATTTTAATTTCATTATCTTTCCCCATATACTAAAAACAGCTAATCTTAGCTTTCATCGAGCTGCTGAGCTTCTACAGTTGCAACACAACATTCAATAATATAGATCTTTATTATTTAAATAGATAAATAGAGTTTTGCCAATGGTAAAACATGTACAGTAAGTGTGTTAATGGAGAGATGGTGAAATTCACCCATTCTTGCCTAATGGCATTGATTCTGTTACATGCTGGCCCGAGTGAAAGTGAAAGAGGTGCTCCATTTCATCCAATCGATCTTCAAATTATTTATTAAATGATGACTTCAGGCAGAGAGAGAGAGAGACGGGGTCTCTGACAGGCTGCTGCCTTCTCTTTGTTTTGCTCACTGCCAAGCAGAGAGCATCACTCCACACACACAAGCTCAACGTGTATCCCCTGTTCCCCCCACAGACAGGCAGAGTACAAGACCAGCCAGGCATGGAGACACATGTAGCTCCACACAGAGAAACGGCAAGAGAGTCAGGGGCAGTAAAGGGAAAGGTGGCAAATGAGAACAGAATTTTGTGAAGGATAAGATCAATTAATCACTAGAAGAAAAATGATGGGAGATACTGTACAACCCTGAGACCATAAGCGTTTCTACATATCCAGCCTCTAACTTAAAGTACCCCCTCCATAGTTTAACACTGAGCCTCGCCAGTAGCTGATGTTAATGTGTTATTATCTTCAAAATGAAGGTTTTAGTCAGCTGTTAACCTAATTTTGACTTTCTCTGTATTCTGACGTGGAAGCTCATCTTTGATTCCATTCAGTTGCAGATGTTTCTCAATAACACGACCTCAAGAGCCCATAAACATTTCAAAACACATTGGCATTAAACTGATATTTTGTAGCATGCCTTGGTGTCAGCCTACAGTATACTGACATCAGTTTTTTTTGTAATTCAGCACCTCACATCACAAGTCCAGACAGAAGAAAAACATATATCATTAAACAGACCATATGCATTTCTAGGCTTGGAGACAGAAATGAGTGACTACTTTACAAAAAATGGGGATATGTCATCAGTAAAAATAACATACTGTATCTGTCGGTTTATTACTCAGTTTATCTGTCAGTCTGCACTGCCTACTCAAGCAATTATTCAATCTTAGAAATCAAATTACTTTTAGATAGAGCTTATTTCATATTATGTTACCAACTAACCAGAGCAGAGAGGAAACAAAAGAACTCAGAGAGGCCTACGAGAAAAACAAAAGATTTGTGTGGTCATTTTCTGACAGGTTTACCCATATTAAATTGAAATTAAGCATCCTTCCTGACCTCTGATTTCACTGAAACTGTGGCAAATGGTATATCTAGGCCATGTGCCCATTACCTCCATTTCTAAATTTTTATTACTAATTTGTGCTTATAGAGAGAGAGAGAGTCACCTTTGACATGTTTCAGGTAATCAACTTAGCAAAGAAAACAGGCGTGTAAGCAGTCGAGAGCCACAGGGCATACCTATTGCAGCCAATTGCTGCCAACAGACTGGGCCAGTAAATAACGCAGGAGTGGATTCAGCTTGCCAGAATAAAAAATGAGTGCTTTATATGTTATTTGGAAAACTGTGAAGAAAAGTGCCAAACTTTTCATGATGCTAAATAAACACTAACACTGCTTAATTGAAAAGAAAATCTCCCACTTGCCATCAGAGACTGTTAGTTCTGCTGGACTGTCAAGTTTTTTTCTGCTTCTTATACATTTTTACAATTGGGCTGAAAAACATTTTTTAAGTGTATCCTGTAAAACAAAGGCCCGACGCATTTATTAACATTCAGGCACATTACTGCACTAAGAGGAAAAATACTGTTATGTTACTCTTGTCAATTTCAATGTAAGAAAGGGACACTACTTGGAAACAGATTACACAAACAGATTTGACAGAGATAAGAGATATTCAGACAGACAGGCTGTAGATATGATTCCCCAGGAGCTAGGTAGTGGTGTACACCCCCGTTATATTTGCAGATAAATTAAAAAACTTTTTTTGCAAAGAGGAAAATTGGAGACATAATTACAGCCAACTTTAATGCCCACAAAAAATATACTGTATGTAGCAATACTGAACTCCCAATAAAATTATGGTTCATAACTATACATAGGACACACTTGACACTACAATAACACATTCAAACCACAAACATACAGTATAGAACATGTGATTTTAATGATTGATTTTAATTATTGTGCAACTCACAGAACCCAAACTTGAACAACAGAGAGACAATATGTCACAATTTTGTCCGCTTCTTCTAGCTATATTCCCGTACTTATTTCACTTATTTCTACAGAAGGCTGCTAACTCAGGAGGAGCAGTATCAAGGTACAGCATTTAAGGATGAATTGGAATGTGTTGGTTTTGGATAATCTCACAAAACCCTTTGGAGGGTGAACTGATGTACTGCATAACTTGAAAAGTTTGGAACCGTGAACACTTCATAGATACAGTAAGTAAATACATTTCCCTCATTCATGATAAGAATAAAATCCATTTAGCACTCAAGACTAAGAAAACAGCAAAAGTTTGCCAAATGAACTTGGTTAAACTACTCAGAAATTTCTGACTGTCTTGAAAGTGGTGGTTGGCGTAGCTTTAGTGTTCTGTATGCTTTATAACTAGAAATGAATCAAAAGGCACAAGCAGATGACAGAAAGAATTTTAAAATAGTCAGGTGTATGTGATTTGCACAACAGCAAAAGAGTACTTCTTGTAACCAACAAATATATAACCTTTCTAGTACAAACCTGTATTGTGCATACACAATCCTGGGCAGTGTCCACTGTAGACTACTTTATATGTTGTAGCAGGAGGTAGAGTCCTTGAGAACACTATTACTGTAACCTTGTGTGTTCAAACAACTTGTCATCACTTTCACTTGGATACTGCAGCACAGGGAACTCACTGAGGATGTGCCCTGTGTTACCGCTTTTTAAAGCAGGCAGCACAATGACAGCGTGTGGTTACTTGGCTGTGTAGTGTACAAAGTGATCTGCAGTATGTCTGGAATGTGTGAAAAAGACCCAAGCCATCAGCACATGGGTTCTCCGGAGACATTCTGGAAACTCAAAAAAACATACTCTGCCACAAGCCATAATCACTGAGCATGTTACTCGACCAAAATAAGTCTTTAACCTTAATTACACGCACCATAAATGCACTCAGAAACTTGAACAATTACATCCTTTACTCTGCTATAGTACAGAAGGATGTACTATTTGGAACATTTTCCATATTCCACTGTAGCCATAGGGTACATGCTGAAAAATGAGCACTAAGCCTCCGCCTTTCTTCATTGTCTTTTTCCTTTCCTGAGTAGAATGGTAAAAGACATAGAAAACAACCTTGAGACGTTCCAGCTATCACAATTCGTTTTAATGGGTGGACTTTCACTGAATTAGTGTGTCAGTTTACTCAGTTTTACTGAGCTCATGGTGGGATTCTGATAGCCAGTCCTCATATTGCTGTACTGAAATGTTATGTCTGTTACTCATCAGTTACATCAGGCATTTACTTCACCAAAAAAGTAAAACCAGCTCAGATCATTTCTGTGGTGGAAAAACAGAAGACCTTTTTAAGTGTTTTAGGACTAAAATGAGGATTTAAACAGGAATTAAATCATTCGATTCACCAACAGCCTGCTGGAAGCCTCAGAGAGAGACATTTTATTGGGTATTTTTTTCTATTCTTATTACTATTACATTTATTACATTATTATTACACAGTGTAGAATAAATAAACATTGCAATCTTGTTTTAGTTCAATCAGTAAATGCAGACACCCAAATTTAAAAAATTGTCAATAAAGCGTCACAGCTTCTCAAAAATATTTTTTTTTTTCTGGAGGGGAGACTGTATTTTGATATTGCAGTCAGGAAGGGGACTATTCTGTGTATGTCAGGCTCAGTGGGTTGAAAATATCTACAGGAAGATCTTAATATAAGTCAAACAAGCACCAATGTCCTCTATAAATTACAAAAACTTCGGATTCTGAACAGATGTTCATTTGAATATAGCTCTTTTCAATTAAATACATTATTTTGTTTGACAAATAAGGGCCAAGTAAAAATGTTAGTAACTTTTCACTTTGTGCAAAATGCTGATCTGCCCAATAAACACGTCAGGATGTGTGCTGCAGGTGACAAATGGTAAATTTAAGAAAATAAAGGTCCAAATTCTTCTATTAAAAGCACCGCAGCCTGTGTTCTGTTATTACATTCTTATTCCCAATTGTTGAAGCAGCAAAAACACCTAATACATTCCAAAGTTCCTGTACACCCAGTATATAGCAGGGAAAGGGGCTGATAACTAACTCACAGCACTGTGAAATAAGATCCTTCTTGCCATGAGTTTACGAACAACACGGCAGCAGTTTCCACTGCAGTAAACCCTCATTTGCACATTTGCGGCGGTTGGCACAAACCCATTTTAACTCCCCTTAACCCAAAGGGACCACTGAGTAGCAGCTGCGGTCATTAATCTTTGTATTAATCTTAATCTGAAGTCATTATAATTTTTAGTCTCTACATTCTTAAATCTAAGGCATGCATCTGTGGGAGCCTTTTGGTAGTTCAATGGAAAGAAATATATTGATTTGGAACAAAACAGATAAAGAACAAACTTCACAATACTGTGCATTAATTTGACAATAATATATTTATGATATGGGAGGGGTAGCGGATGTCAACATTTAGTAATTTTATTTTTCATAATTTTGTAAAGATCCCTTATAATAACTTAGCAGATGGAGTCACATTTTTGTCCTGGCACTTCTTTTAAGCATTTACTTTCCCGTTTCAAACAGTTTATACTCTACCACTGTTTCCTCCATTGAATCTCCCCCTTATGTACTTTGATTTCCCAGGACTTATTAAAATAGACTTAATTGAGCTTTTAGTGTGGTATTACCACTATGAGCTTTTTCATGGAATCGTTACAATCTTATGTTTTGTCATTTGATTTCCAGTTTGAAGAAGCACCCTAAGATTGTAACGTTATTTCTTTTGAGTTGCGTGTTCTGAAATAGAAAGATTTGTTTGTTTTGAAAATCCTTTTTGCTTGCAAAAGAGGCATCAATTCCAAGGTATTTATTGGAGGGAAGAGAGGAGAAGAAAAGTAAACAGAAGAGGAAGGAAGAAAAAAAAAGAAAAGGAAAAGGATGAGCTGAACAAATCCGGCCCACTCGAACCTGTCTCCGCTGGACTGGCGGCCATGACACTGGAGAGTGGGGCAGCAGCAGGGAGATATGTTTAGTCTGAGGACGTGAAAGAAAGGGAGTCTTCATCAACAAGACAGCCCAGACGTCACTCTGGGCAAAACACTGCACGGCAAATTAGAGACAGTACAGCGCAGTACACACAGACTCCTGACACCAGGCCAGACAAGAGGAAAGAAAACCGCAAGCTCAGCATGGCAAGACCACGGAGGAGCTCACAAGGCAGAGGCAGGAGCGCTGGGGTGTGGATTTCAGGCTCATCCTGCGAGCCCTGGTAACACACTGGCTGCTGAAAAACAATTGTTTAGAAAAACTCAATCTGGAGCCTTCGTTCTCGACAGCACGAAACGCAACAGAACGTGTAGTGTTAAAAGAAGAGAACAACGTCAATATCCATGAAAGAAAACAAAATCAGCAACTCATACTGTATGATTCAGTGTTCTCATGGATAAGCTGTGGAAAATTCAGGCCCCCTTAAACTCAAAGAATTCAGGCACCTCAATGTCTGTATTTCTTAGACTGCTGAAATGAGAACGTAAATTTTCATTTCAAATCTTTAAGAAGGTGTCATCAAAACCGTGTTCTGTATTTTCTTCAATTTCTCAATGGATGTAAACCTTCTTCTATGTCCTTATAGCTCTTCCTACTATGATTACCATTTGCTATTCTATCAAAACAACAAAGGGAGCAGGACACAAGCTCTATGTCATAAAAATTTACTATCCTGTCAGGGAATTCAGCACACAACAGCCTGAATCAGGGCATGCACATACAGTAGGTCTGACATCACAACATTAATAAGATGAGAACGTACTACTGCCTGTGAAAGAAATTCCCACTCAAACAATCAAGCAGTGACTTACCAAATTCATGCACGGACATTTGATAAATATGAAATATAATTAGAACATAATTGATCAACACACTACTTGATCAACTCATAATTATTGATTGAATCCCACAGAGAACTTTGGGAGTACGTTCTCCTCTTCTTTGGCATTTGTCATTCCAGCCCCAACAAAATGCCACAGCCAGGAACAGTGTAAGGGGAAGACACGTGCATTTTACCATATTTCTCTGCAGACTATTAAACCTCTGTGGTTCCACAATACAGTACTTACTGCACAATCTATTTTTTGCTGGAACAGTTAGCATAAAAGACGTTCAGCCAGGGGTGCACAATCCCCGTTTCTCTATGGCCAGAAGGTTTTCTCGTTTCCATCTGAGCTGAGTGCTTAATTACCTAACTGAACTAATTAATTGCTCAGTTGGACCAATTAAACCCTCATCCTCCAGGTCTCCAGCTGCTGTGGATAACAAAAACAACCAAATTGCTAGGCTGCAGTCCTCCAGGATCACAACTTTGCACCCCTAACATAATATGCAAAATATTTATGTCAAGAAAACACAATATAGAAAGAATATGGTCAATTAAACTGCTGACAAAATAACCCACATCCTGCAATATTCCTAGAAAGCCTCGTTGGGGAACAAGACACTGTGACGTCTCTGGTGGACTTATTGGAATACATGTAACCTCCGGTGCCCCCTGACTGCAGAAGGCGCGACAGCCGGCTTTCTCCGCAGGCTAATAAGGGAAGCAGTAGAGCTTAAGCACATTCTGTCCTGTCCTTTAACATAAGTGTTGATCTTTCACAGCAGACCCTCTGTGGTTAAATGCCTTATGGCTTTGTCTATATGTGCAACCACATTACCAGACTATGTACGCCGAGATTTTCAAATAGATATCAAGAAGGAATCTATAGTATATTTAAGCTTTTGATAGAACAACCTAAACACAATCTTAGTCACAGGCTTTACTTAATCAAAGGGCAGAAATCAGACTGTGTAAGTGTAGTCCATTCCTGCTCATTTTCTGTTAAATTTCCAAAGTGAAGCCACCTTCCAGGTCACAGAAATGCATGATCTCCATCAGGAACTAGCTCCAGTTCCTCAGTAAACTATAACTGTTGCCATCGGCTGCTGGAGAGCATCCACAAAATACCAAACACCATCAAATGTGTTCTGCACTGAAGGCAAGTATAAATAAACTTTAGAAAGTGCATTGCACTCGAAGTTCCTTATAATTTCCCTTTTAGTTTTAATGGGCTTTTCTGGTGTTTTACACTTCAGAAGTGGTACATACTCTTTCAACCACATTTAGGAGGAATGAATTAATAAAGCTGTAAAAAATTTAAGCCATACAGCAACTACTGCAAAACCTCTGAACAATTACAAACACTGCAGAAATCAGGGTGTATTTCCGTATTTTAAATCCTAGCTGACATGTAATGGCCCCGTCAGCTGATGCTCAGGGACTCTTGGCAGTGTGAAAATGGTAAAGTGGTTCTTTTCAATTTAATTGGCAACTGCTGTGAGGCCTTCAAAGTCAAATATCAATTCCATTTACAGGGAGCCCTCCAAAACCCCAACTCTTCGTAATCTGAAACCATCTCGCCTCATGCACAAGACTCCAGCAGCACAACGGAGAGATTCTTTTTTCCCTCCTTTGGGCTTTCACTGCTTGTGAAAAGAAATACTGCTGCAAAACATATTTCAGCAGATCTGGTGCTGAACTGCAAAAACCCTAGTTGGACTTCCACTTACAGACCTGCCTGTGAGAAAAACACATGCCTTTTACCGTGTATTATATCACTGTCAACCATTCCAAAGCCTTGTGGTGGTATAATTCTCTCTGGGTTTCTTTTTGCAGCATCTACAATTTCACACCCAGTTGAGGCAGCAGGGGAGAGAGACTCGTCTGCTGGGCAGGACATGAGGTGCACTTCCCAGTCCTCTCCCTCACTGGTGCAAACACAGACTGAACCCTAGAATGTGGAGGCTACAGTCCTCCAGGGTAAATCCACTTTGCACCCCTAACCCCTAACCCCTAATGTGCAAGTATATACCCCTTTTTGCAACGGAGGACTAACACTGAGAAAAACTGTAGTTAAACTTAGATTTTTTTATCTTGTTTGGGGGCTACACAGTAAGTGGTTCCAAAGACACCTCTTTCTGTTAATGGGAAGCAACAAGCAGACGTGTCTGCAAATCAGTCGCAGGGTAACACCACACCAGATATAGATACCGTATGTTGGGTTTATTTCACTATTCCACAATTTTAATATTTAACCCTCATGTAAAATTAAGTAAAAAACTATTTCAGAGCTCATTACTTCAGCAAATTGTCCCTTATGATACATTTTGTGACCTCAGTACTGTTCAGACCCCCAGCCTGTGCTCCCATTGCCTGAGAACTTACTGCTTCAGGTCCCCTGAGCCTAGGCATGTACAATATCTTGCTACAGTATCTTTTTGTAACCTGGTGACCAAAATGACTGGACACTTTCCAACTGGGGAGCTATTAACATGAACAATATTCAGACAATTAAAAAAAACTTGCTTTTTATCACTCCTCATCAATTCAGCTTTGGACATATTTAATAGTTTCTTACAAGAAGAAAACAAAACTCCTCTTTGAGCCAGAACATGCCTCCAGCAGCAGTCTCTGTGAAGTGACATGTCTGAAGGTTTTTCTTCCCACAAAGTGAGCACTACTCACTTCTTTCAGAGAGAAAATCGCAAGAGATGCTGTAAAGCCACATTCGCATGCAGCGATCTACAAACCAAGCTTTAAACTGGACCATCATTTCTTAAACAATGGAAACAGATTCAGGCAAACCACTGACTTCACACTGTATCTAAATCCAGCAAACTCAGGCTGGGATGCCGAAAAGACCAAAAGATCAGTTCAAATTATAATGTGTCATTAAATCTTTAATAAAACTAGACCATGCTCTCTTGAGAAAAGTAAATTCATCTCTGAACTGTTTCTGTCTCAGTCTGTAAACAAATCACTCTGGTCTTCAAATTGCATTCCTGATATTTGTAGCCTATTGTACAATGAGAACTAGAACACAGTAACCGCAACAAGCAAGACTGATCAAATCACACATACTGTATGTGTTCAAAAGCCATTTCAACACAGTAAACCAATATTAGTTTACTCCTCTCTTTAAATAAACAGCATCAACTGGAATGTGTGTTGGCAGCTAAACGTAACCACAATAATTGTGGTCGTCAGTATAAAAATTCCTTTAATCTACTACTGATCACATCAACAATAAAGCCTTTAATTACACTGTACGTTGATTCACTTCCACAGCACTGCAAATCCATTTGCAGGTTTTTGCTGGATACTCTTTCTGGAGTAACGGCGAAGGGAATATCCACTCAACCTTGTCCCAGGCAGCAGGTCAATAAAAAGCTCCCGAAGTGTGATCACACAACAATAAGAGTACCAACAGGAATGCCTTTAGATGATGCCTAAACTCTATGGAGCAGACAGTGCTGTTGCCTTTTACAGATGACTCTTGCTATTCTTCATATGTGGATGATGCTTTTATCCAGCGTGATTTACATTTGTACTCATTTACACAGCTAAAGATTTTACCCAAGCACTCTGAGTGACGGACCTTGCCGAAGGGTACAGCCTCCGTTTCACCTGGGATTGGAGTTGCTACCTCCCAGCTGAGCCCAGAGCCCTCACCACGGCTCCACACTCTTGACCGCCGAGTGTAACAGATGCACTTTGCGCTCTACAAGGCATCTCATAGCATGAATCTCTTGGGGTTTTGACTTAACACTTTTAACAAACACATAAACCCTGGAAAATATATTCATTTCAAATTTAGGAAGTTTAAAACACAAAGTAGCACAATAGAAAACTGAAAAGACAAAAATGATTTATGGGCTTTCAGTGAAACAGTATTATGCTTGAGCAGAATGTTAAACACTTTTTAAGATTGTGTCTTTAAAAACCCATGCAGTAAATCAAATATAGTGGTAGCAGAGTAACTGTTCTGTTGAGGTGATGTCTGTACATGCTGTAAAAGCTTATGCTACACTCTATGCTGTGCATCACCAGTGAGACTGAAAGCCTCTTTTTTTTAACATCTGAAGTATGTTTCAGTGATGCCTCGCGGACACAGTGTACAGTACAGTGCGGCTACGTCCTCCACTGAATAATCTGACAACAATGCTGCCAAACCGCATCATCACGCGACTCTCACGTTTCCATGGCAATCAAGTTGCATGAATCTAATCTCTTCTGCCACTCAGACAATCTCCCCAGGGGAATGCTGAAGCCTGCAGTGGGCCTGATGCCCCCCCTCAACCCCTTCTCCGACACCCCGCGTTCAAAACTGGCTCACCTTTCGACAGAGTCTTAGAGTTAAACCTAGTTGCTTAGCAACGGCCTTCAAATTTGGGGGAGGGGGGGGGGGTTGGAGGAGTCTGTTAGATGAGGCCGGCCTGGTGATAAAAGTAGGAGAGACAACCTCCAGTACTTGTACCAGAGAACAGGCCCTTTTCCCTCCTCGCCTCACTTGGATACTTGCTACCTCCAGTCTGTCAGTCTCTTGCTGAGCTCAGGTTTGTGTGCCTCCTCATGTGAGCTCAGCATGACCTTGCCAACTGACGATTCCATTTTTGGTCCCACAACAGCGCCATTATTCTTCCCTATTTTTACTGAAAAATATTAATTATGAAGAACTTCAAAAACCTGAACACTGATGTACAGTGAAAAAGCAGCAGTCTTAAGGTTTACATCAACACCTCATTGGACACATTCAAAATGTCCAAAATGTTATTTCCATTTTCGGTAGTGAGAAGATAGCTCTGTTGACTGTCTGAGTGCCACTGTTCCTTGGCAAAACAAAATACTGAACTCATTAGGTAATCTAATTTAATGACAATGCCAGGTTATGAGCCGAATTAAGACTGCCAGAATGAGTTTGATGAGGATCTGTATAAACAGCCATTAAAAAAGATTTTTAATCATTGCACGAATGGTAAAAAATTCTCCATTCCTGAGAGCGAGTAATGACGATCACATGGTCGACGTGACTAAAGGTAGCCTGTCCGTGAGCGAAGTTGCCCAGAGAATTAAATTTCAGCAGCAGACTAATTCTGAGACGCCAGAGAGAAAGGCCTTGTCTTAGAATGAAAAAGGTCACCTCACCAACACAGCACCCGCACAGCCAATTGATCCATATAGATAATCATTTTCAGCCCCCAGTGACCACTGCATGAGAAACCCCAGGAAGAACAATCTTCACATCAGCTGAATGAATGTAGCTCATCATCTGCATTAAAAAGATCTACATGGTTGGAGGCCGATCAGGTGTAACACTGACAGCTGAGAGACAAAACTATCATCTTGGATGGGCCAGAAACATCTGACGTGGTAGCAAACAGAGTGGTGAAGTGTTTTAATGACAGATGAATCCTGCTTTACTCTTGACAGACCTGACAGAAGACAATCTGTGCGCAAATATCATGGAGAGCATGACATGGACTGTTGCAATATTCAAGCCACTTTGCAATAATGTAGGGAGGGGTTTCTTCTAACACAATTAATTCTTTTAACACACAGATTGAGGAAACCTTTCTATTCTGTCATATATTGATATGAGCTTAATAGTTTTCCATCCACACAAACTGTTCTGGAAGAGCTGATTTTCCATCAGGATAACGCAACATACACACAGTGCTAGGATTACAATGGCCTAACCTCCTTGCCAAGACCATCATCTGGAAACCACCGTGACTGGCCAAGCTTCGCCATCTGATGGCAGCCTTGCTAGACAAATTGGAGCAAAAGCCCACAGCAGTCTATTCAGAGGCTGATGAGGTCTATGCATCAACACTGTCAGGACTGCATAAATGTTCAGGACAACTGTATCCAATACCGACTTTGCAATGCTTTCATCTTGCCAGTATGTCATGATTCATACTAAGAACTTACTCATGACTTGTTGACCTGTATTTTATTTAAAGTATTTTCTATGATATCTGTTCTTTCTTTGATATCTATATCTACAATATTTTATCAAATCCGTTACCATGTCTTTACCAAGTCATCAGCATTTGAGGTTTTAAAAGGTTTAGTTTGAGTGCTTATAGTTCAGATTCCAGCAACTCTACACAGATCCACAGTTCAACACAGATGCATGTTATTCAAGGGTGTTAGTCTGGGTAAAAGCATGCAACTATAGACCAGTGCAGCTCTAAATTGCAAAGTTACTCCTGTTTCAGTGCTCACTGTAACAGACTGAATATAAACAATTATACACTTTTGTATAAGGGCACCAGCCTACAGGACAAATAACAGGCAAGCCCCAGTGGGGGGATAAAGAAAAAAAGCTAATGTTATCAGCAGGGACAGAGTGACCTTATCAAGGATATTACCAAGCAATGTAAATACAGAGCTTCCAGGCATACTATACACATAGTGACACATTGTACATGGCACTGCGATACTCTGTGCATTGTCATCTGCGGATTTAAATCATACATACCGCAGAATTGTCCATCCATCCATTATCAAGAGCACCTTCAACCTACAGAGGATCCCAGTAAGCCAGAGCTTAACCAGGCAGACACAGGGCATAAGGGAGGGACTATACTCTGGATAGGATGCCAGTACAACACAGTTTCACAGTTCACACACACATGCACATGGGAATAACCCTGAGACACCAGTTAATCTGCCTACGCAGCTTTGGAAGGCTGTAAGAGAAAAGAATGTGTAAATATTTAAGAGGGACAACCTGAGAAAGAGGGAGTGAGGGAGAAACGGAGAGGAATACGGCACAGCTGTCCCTGTGGTAATTAACTGTGAAGGGGACAGAACGGGTATAATACATTTGCCACTACATGTCTTTGGTAGGAAGGGTGGCCAATCCAGGACAGGCTTCTATGAAACCTGACACTGAACACTGTCAGGAAAGCTCTCAGCGCTTGAGCAATGTGTGCTCCATGGACAAAAAAAAAAAGAAGTGTTCATACTAAGCAGCAGCCAGATGGAACAGGAGTGAGAGGAAACTCCCCTCCCTCTCAATGTTTTACAAAATATAGTGCAGTTTAAGAGAAAAGCTCCAGTCTGACTCAAAGACTTGTTGGGAAAGACAGTAATCCTTGATCCTACTACCTAGTCATCACTATGACAAAATGTAAAGGCATTAAACACACTTCCACAAAGTTTTCTCATGTGTCTCCCATTTATTTTTCAGAATGACTGCAAAAGCACACTTAGGCGCAGGTGCGCTGAGCTTTCAGGCCTAAGTAAGCTATTGCTTATTTTTCAGAACATAAAACTGCTGGCTCAAGGAGTTCATCAATATATTGCTGTATAGAATGGTCTCCCTCAATCTGCGCCAAAGACATTGTTGTGTTAAGCAAGAAATCACCCCACAACGTCACACTTTTGCCAGCTGGTAGGTCTGAGCAATGCAACACCAGGCTAAACAATTCCCACCTCAACACACGTAATGTGCTGTCCAGGGCAAAACAACATTCACCAGTAAAGAGTAAAGTGTTTCAAAGGATGCTCTACCAAACAAAATGATTTGGATTCGTTAATTCTCTCTGTAAGTGAAGAAAACACTTTGCTACTGCAGATGTTCTTTGGTGCACAGTGATGTAACCTCTCAGCTATTACTCCAGAACTCCAGAACTCCAGAACAGTCTCTGAACATGCAGATTATTTTCATGCAGACCATGGTCTACAGCCATTCTGCTTATACGTGCATCATTTCCTCCTGGACGTTCTCATGCAGCCTCCACAGATGTGACATCCCTGGGCTGGCGTGGTGACTCTCGGCCTTCCAGGTTGTGGCCTGTCCCTCACAGCGCTGTTTCCTGGATTTTCTGTGGATCTGTCTTCTGATTGTTGAAACCGAACATTCTCGTTCTCTGGGCAAATTCTCTCACGAACAGATCATGCCAAGAGCAAAGAGTGGACCTTGATTACTTAAGCAGGATATGGTTGTAACTTTTCCTGTTCTGGTAATTCTAACTCAACTCCAAATTCCAAATACTAAGCAAGTCGTATTTTACAATAACAAGACTTGAGCTGTTATTTGTTATTTCTTATCCAATGGAACAATATTATTCTAAATGTCGCCAGACCTACTGTATCTGCCTACTATTTAAAATGTTGAAAAGATTATTTTTGTGACCACTGAGCTCTCACGTCTTAATTTTCCATATATCCTTTTGAAAAACAGCCAGCAGCCATATCACTCTGCAGCTCACAACTGGCAACCCACTAAAGCTCAGCAGGTGTGAGCCTGGTCAGTACCTGGATAGGAGACCTCCTGGGAAAAACTAAGGTTGCTGCTGCAAGAGGTGTTAGTGGGGCCAGCAGGGGGCGCTCACCCTGCGGTCTGTGTGGGTCCTAATGCCCCAGTATAGTGACGGGGACACTATACCGTAAAAAGCACCATCCTTCGGATGAGACATAAAACCGAGGTCCTGACTCTCTGTGGTCATTAAAACTCCCAGGGCGTCTCTCGAAAAGAGTAGGGGTGTAACCATGGCATCCTGGCCAAATTTCCCATTGGCCCTAACCAATCATGGCGTCCTAATAATCCCCATCTATGAATTGGCTTCTTCACTCTGCTCTCCTCCCCACTGAGAGCTGGTGTGGTGAGTGTACTGGCGCAATATGGCTGCTGTTGCATCACCCAGGTGGGGCTGCACATTGGTGGTGGTGGACGGGATCCCCATTACCTGTAAAGCACTTTAAGTAGAGTGTCCAGAAAAGAGCTATATTTTTATTATTTATTATTAAGCAATAATTATTATTATAAAAATGTGCAAAATGATTAATATTTAATATTAATAATTAAGGTGATTAATATTAAGTTTCTGGAAAACAAAACCAAGGTCAATATTATAGACCCATCGGTCATGCATGCTCAACACAAGTACAAGAAATCATTAGAAAAAAGAAGAATGCTATATATAACATCGAAGAAGGGAGGCAAATACAATCAAATAATTAAAAATGAAAAAGAACATTACGGTAACCACCCATGCATATTCTTGCCCACTCACCCAAAATTAGAATCGCCTGATATTAGTTTCTTCACAGGAAAGAAGGAAGTGCTTCCTTCAAGTATATTTATTTTCTTCTTTTTTAAAAGAAAAAACCCTAATAGCACACACAACACTTCACAACTCTGCTGTCAAACTGCAAACTCACAAGAGATATTTACTTTTCCCATTAAGATTATGTACTACTATAGGTTTAAAATAATTATATTGCTTACAAAAATAATTTGTGAATTAAATAAAGATAAATTGTAGTATTTTTCACAATAATAATTTTGATATCAAATGCAATGCTGAGGTTTCACTGTATAATACTGGGGAAATGACAGACAAATTTAATTAACTTTAATCCCCATTGCAGCAGCTTAAAAATGACTAGTCATATTTAACTACTGCTTCATGTCATAACAACAGGTGAGCGTACTTCGGTTAAACCTTTTTAACTACATTCCAGTCCACATGAGCATCCCCACTATGAAAGCATGAATCTCCAGAATTACCCCAGCACTGAGTACAGTACAAGCCACAGAGACAGAACAGGATTGTACAAATGAAGACTGATAAGCTTTTCGGAATGAACATCACCTGACCAGATGTTTCACTCAACCTCCCAACCTCTCCTGCCCCTACCCTATTCTTTATTATTCCTCAATCTGGCCAGCTAATGAAATAAACACTCAATGATCATCAGTCCTCTTCATGTACTGCAATATAAGGGGAACAAAATAATGGCACCAACAGATATTTGTTAAGAAAAAAAAAGATAAAATCGCTTGATGTTTCCAAAAGCACTTGATATTATGATACTGGCTGCTGTATTCACTCACAAACAGTGCCTTCCTTAAGACACAATACACAAAAAATGCAATGTTGCATTACTGCACTATAATGCAATTGCACAGTTCTGGGTTTGGAGAGTGGTGCTGTTTCATGTTTTTCCAATTAGCATATTTCCACCTAAGCAGAAGCATTCTCACATTTATTATGCTAAACAACCGGGGAAAGTTGCAATGCTACAGTGTTAATTGGCAGGAAGCAGCAGCTCCCATCTGGAGCTATCCCTAAGCCAAGACAATCAAAGGTGAAGGAATGTGGGAGGTGAGTGGAAAGGCTCCCTGGCTCCGGGGCCACAGGCTGAACGAGCTCCAAGGCAGCAGGGATGGCTGGCATGCTGCAGTGATTGAAAAACAGCCTTCCAGGCCTCCAGGAGACACCTGGCCCGAGACCCTACCTGGAGTGAAATCTCAAATCGGAGTGGGGAGGGGGGGTGGTGGCCGCGAGTCTGCACTGATGGAAAGGACAGACGGTCCCAACAGCAGAACTACTTGCCGTCCAGCGCTATTTTTATCTCGAGCTGGAAACTCAGCTGGAATATGAGGCTGATCTGCCTGTAAAATATGAAGGCTGTACTTCTTCAATGCCGTACACCAGCACTATAATGACCACAAAGAAAAGGCGTCTGCACTTTACACAACAACAGTGCTGTCAGGCATTACGGAGCTATTTGCATTTAGTCCATAAAGTTTTAATATTTCTATCTTACAGGGAAGTGCAGAGCCTGAGACAAATGAGCTTCTAGTTTTCTCTGAGCACAGTCATTGCAGGCAGGACTTTTATTTGAGCCCACTTGCATTTAAGCACTGCATCTATCTCACTGCACTTTGTCCAGCACAGAGTCATCGATACGCTACTCCTGGGAGTTATCAAGTATGCCTGGCAGCCTTCTTAAGGCAGACATGGTCAATCAGGGCCACAGCATCTTCAGCAAGGGAGTAACCCACCAGTATTGCCAGAATTAATTAACTCCCTGTTTATTGATCACTGTGACTTTCATTCAGCAATAAAACATTAATCAATCCACCAATTGTGCTGAAGCTTGAATTACAAAGTCTCAAGACCACTTAAGCCTACAAATTAACACTGAATGCTGGGTACTGGTTGTTAATGAGGGACAACTCATTTCTTTAAAAGAAATACATTGGTGTTTATTTGACTTTTTTAATTAAGAAAAAAGAATGATGCAAGATTCATAAATATTGCAAATCAAGCAGATTGATTCAGAAACATGATCTGACTTTAGTTCCATTGATCAGAGGCACCCTGCTGTTTTCTTATCACTTAGAACTTTGACCATCAGAGTCCTTGATCTGTTTTTTCTTGATCTTAAACTTTTTAATTCATAATTGAAAATTTTATATACAAGAAAAGCACCTCAAAACCTCCAGTTGGCCCAAAGAACGCTTTAAACAAAATGCAAAAAACTAATGTTTTTAATGTGTGGTCTCCTATATACTGTAACTATTGAAGGAAGCTTTACAAGTTCAAAAGCTGCCTTTTATTTTTGCTTTTATGATCATTTTAATGTCTTGGATTGTAAAAAAAAGCAATATTTCTTCAGCATGCCAGAATGGTGTTTATTATTTCAACATCTTAAATGGCAGTTTTACATTGTAAATAATAGACCCCTTTTGAGTTTCCAGCTTCAAGCTGATTCAATAAAACATAATCATGTTAATCCTTTACAGTCTCTCTCTGTAAACTTTTTTCTTCATTAACCTGAGGACTGTTTCTGGGAGAGAGCTGACACGTCTTCATACAGATTGTTGGGTTATGACGTTTTCTCCCATTCTTCCTCTAAACAGGTACAGAACAAAAACATTTCCCTTCATAGCCCCGATTTGATGACAAGTTCACTGTATACCGGAGGTACTGAGTTAATTATTTCTTGAGGTCTTCAGAGGGCTTGCGTTATTCTTGATCAGATGATAAATACAGAGAGAGGACTTTTCACGTCAATCACAATACGTCCTGCACAATGTGGCATCTTTGTCAGAAAACAATCTTGGGAACAGCACCTAAGGATACTTCCAGTTTCCACAAAACTAAAACAGGCCCTACAGAGTGAGTCAAAGGAAACGTTCTTGGAAAATCATTTTTATGGCTCAGGAGATTTCCCACTAGCAGGTCAATTCCAGTGTTCGAGAGACAGAGCATCTTTTGCCATCCGTTTCACCACATATTTAATTTAATTAATGACTGACTTAAGTGCACAGATCTTGTCCTCTAGAACACATGCCACAATGTTTTACAGATATTGCATATTAAATATCCTAGCTTCAAAACATCAGCTTTCTAAATCTATGAAAAGGGTAGGCAGAGCAATTGCAAAATTAAGAGCTTAGGCAGAAATGGAGCCTTTACCTGCTTGCCATATACCTGACGTTTATCACTTACTCTGAAAATACCAAAGACAAAGACCGGGATTTAGGCATAATCCTCCCATAGCTCCGCTAACACATCATCACTAAGATGAACTAATTCTTCCCTTGCCATCACGGAGCACAAACTGCTGAACATCTATAATTACCTTAATTTGCATCTTTAAGCTCAGGAACCGCATGAAAGCTCTTTGCAACTTCCCTTCAACTGAGCAAGACTGGAGTATATACCTGGGGATGCCAATCCATTCATAGCACATAAGTGGATAGAAAAAAAACAAACTCTTCTTTCTCTCCACAGGAAAACTATAACAATCTCATTTATTCTTTTTTTTTTCCAGAGAGGAGAAAGGGTTATTTCGCAGCACTGACTTTGGATGTCCTGCGATCTTCGCTGTAAGCATTAGGTACAGTATCTGTAGAGCCTACAGAGCTGTGGAAGGAAATAACAGAGCAGACTGCAGAGGTGAAAGTGAATTGCTGAACTCATCGCTGGGTTGCAGATGGAAAGGAGGCACTGGGGACATGCAGAGACAGCTGAGACAAGGACAATGACAGAGTGCTGTGGCAAACTGATGGGAAGTGTTTGCTTCTGCTCAGTACCAAAGACAGGGATTCTTTAGCACTTCCGTTTACTGAAGACAGTCAAACATTGTAATTGAATAAAAAATGTCATGTACATGACATCACTGACTCCGAGAAATGAAGGGAAAACTGCATTACTCATTTACGTGGTGGACAGTGTGGCAACAGAGGAATTCCCCAAAAGATCTGGCCATGTGTTTCACAATCGACAGCTGAAAAGCTCCCCCTGAAGTGACAGCTTGAAACATTATGGCCATTACCACACCTACGATCCCATTCTTCAGCAGAAAAAGGCGCCACTAGTAGCAGAAGGTTTAATCAACCCCATGGTCAAAAAACATCAACAACAACAGAAATGCCACCCCCTTGCACATCACGCAACACTTAATGTAATAGCCGGGAATTAAAACCTTACTTTTGTGACATCTCAGCCCTGACACATGAGCCAGGGTCACACTGTGTTGAGTCGTGGAGTTTTATACTGGACTATACCCTCTGGAATAGGCCAGGAAAGCATGGTTTAATTTGACAGGCTGCAGGGGGTTCTTTACAGGCAATACAGGCAGACTCTGTCAAACGCACGCTACAGAATGTCCTTGGAGACTTGACAGCTCTACGAATGAAGTCCATCAGGAAAGATACAGGCATGACTCAGGGCACTGACAATGGAAGAGCTTTATAAAGGCTCATAGGCCGTACAGGTGAACTTCCTCGGACAGTTCTGAGCTGAAACATATACAGTATCTGAAAAAGACACAAGCTAGGCTAGTGTGAAAGCCCTTCTCTTATTAATTTAGAGTCGCCAATTATTTTATTTATTACAGTGTATATCCAACCAATAGGGAATCACTTTCTGCGCTGGACAGCAATGACCGGCTGCTCACAGAGCTTCACACTACAAGCTCCCCAGCCCAGCAGCACAGCAGGGGTGAGGGACATTCAGTGCCAAGAGGAGGAGGAGGGGCACGGCCCTCGGAAAAGCCTGTCAGCGCCCCAGACATGCCAGGCGTTTGCCATTCGCCGAAAGCCGAGAGAGCCCTGACCACCCAGTCCCGAGGTCAGCCTTGGCAGAGCTTTCCCAATTGTGTGGCGCCGCTCGGGGAATCCCCATTAAATCAGGAGCCGTTTAAAGACTATCCCACACAAATGTAGTTTCCCCGGGTTCATTCTGAGCTCGGTGCTGTGGGAAAGCGCTCTGAAATGAGGAAGGCCTCATGCAGATGACAGGTTCTACCATGGCAGATATGACGTCAGATTATTTCTATCATCTGACCATCTTTGACACATGCTTTTATGGTGGGAACAGCAATGACACTGGTACGGTCAGACAGTGGGTGATCCTGTGACAACAGTGGTGTTCTGCAACTTACTTAACATGTCATCTTTCACGCAGGCAAGGTGTCATACTCAGACAGAAGTGTTTCTATGCGCATTCTACATTTTCTCTAGTATTTTAATTCTGCAGACAGGACATCATGTTCTTTAAAGGTAATCAGGGTGCTTTATTTTTGTTTCGATGAGTGCTGTCATGTCCAAACTTTTCCCCTCAATCCAAAACAGCCAAGTTGGAAACAGAAACCAGCCACATGAAGCTGTGATATCAGTCAATAAGGGTCCAATTAGTAACAGAGGGCCACCGTAGAGAGGTGATGACTTTAGGACACATTTGTCCTCACTTTATTCAGATCACGTGTCCATTTCTAACTGATTGGAGGAAAATATTCAAATAGTTTCCACTCCTCAACCTCCAGAGAACTTTCTCATGAACGGGGGAGACTGGCCAATGAATTGCACACTCGCAAACTCATAACATGACTTCAGTGTAAGGGATTTAAAACAAAAGACAGGCAAACCACTGTTAAAAATACATTAGATATAATTTCCTAGACACAAATCGCATTTCACATACCACATTCTCACTCCTCCCCCTCCCCAAAAAATGACAATCCATCTTTTTCAATCATTTTGCGGTCTAAATATTGCTGGGGGTAGTATTCGTCAATGCGGTAAGTCGTTGGTTATGTTTTTACATCCAGGAAAACGGCGTTGAGGAATGCACCAACTCATCGTGAAACTGCAGAACACCCTGAAACGTCAGCGACGCACAACAAAGGGACATTTCCCCATAACTGTCAGGTGCGACCTGGTTTGTCCAGGAACGACCCCCTCTTCGCTCACGAAGAGTCCTGCCCCACGCAGGCTGACGGTGGGTTCAGCCCCCAAGCGGGTGTCGCTGCTCAGCGGTTGAAAGGAAGTACCCAATCGCACCTTCTTCTTCTTCTTCTTTTTTTTTAGGCAATGCCTCCTTGTTCGGTTCGCGAAAGAACCGGAGAACTGGAGGACGGGTTTAAAATAATCCACTCGCCCGTGACGGCCGCAGAAGAAGGCAGGCTCACAACCGCGGGCGTCAGGCCAGCAGCGGCTCCGCCGATGTACTTGTCTGTAGCAGCGCCTGTCAGAAGCTCTCACTCGGCGCAACAAAGCGGCAAGCGCCGTGTCCCCATCCTCACTCGCCTGTCATTCCCTCTTTTTAATGACAGTCATTACGGTACTACGGCAGATGACTGGCGCGGGTGAATGGAATAATTTTACGCATACTCCTACATCCACAGCTGTAGCCTGTAAAAACACACTGGGACAGCCAGGGTGATATGCCACTGGCGATGTATATAATGCAGCTGTCTAGCAGCACACGGTAGCGCCGTTGGAGCGTCTGAAGTATTTCCGCTATTCTGTATTGTGTTATATAGTATCGGTGTATTAAATTATTTTCTGTAACTAGGGATACATAAAGTAATTTTCTATAAAAAGAGTCTTGCTTAACTGTCGTGGAACGCTTTCACCGAAACTGAAAGCAGAGCCTTAAATAAAACCTGAATTATTATCCACGCCAGCTGAAGTTACCCTTCTTTTTTTTATCTTTTACGCCGGGGGTACTGTCGTAAACTCCTTTCACCCTACACATTTCAATACCCGTAACGTCTCTGATTTAGAATGGTGCTAATGCGATGCGACCTGTTATATCCCTCCAGTTTGTACTCTTTCCAAGAAATGAGAGAAAAGCCGAGCACACACTGTCCGCTGGTCTGCGTTCACTCAGAAGGTGCCGCTCTCTGTGCTACAGGGGGGAAAACGATACTGAAGTCCCTCGCATTATTCAATTTGCCGTAATTAATGTACTACACTGATGAAAACCATCAGCATGTTATTTTCATAGGCACTGTCTTAAAACCGGAATACCGTAAATTACCGTGCTATTAATTCAGGAGGATGACAGCTGCCTAACGAAAATATGACGGTTCACCTATTTTGTTTTGCAAAATAGCCACAAACACCGTACTGTATATACTGTAGTAAGCCAGCGCCGTACCATAACAGTACCACTACAGGAGATATCGGAATTGCAAGTCTATTAACACGCACAACGGCGAATTTCTGCATAGCCGAACAGCGCAAAGTGACGACTTCCTAACACTCAACACTATTTTTTCTACTTGTCCACAGAATCACAAGACTATCACTCATTTAAAAAGAAATATATTTCCTTAGGGACTGTAAAATATGACACCCGCGGCGGATGTCATTTCTGTATTTCATGACCTATATTTGTATACACGGCATGAACATTTAAAATAATACATTTTGTCAAGTCAAGGAAAGCACATCACGGGGTTCAAAGCCTCCGAACTTCAGTTGCTGCTTGGCCGAAACTCGTCCATCCCCCCGTCCAAAAAAGCACAACACGCCACCCTAAATATTTCCCCCCCCCCACCACCACTTATTAACCTGGAGATGTCACAACAATATTAGTGGTAACATCGCAAATGCAGTTGCCTTACCTGACAGTGCTGTAGTGCCTGAAGCCATTTATTCCACAACGCAACGGGGGCAGGAGTTCGCATCTCCCCGGGAATGGAGATGGTGTGTGGTGCGGATCCTTGCAGCGCTCACACACAGGGCATGGTTGGGACGAATGGGGGCTTTCCCTCACCCTTGTCAAACTGGAACTGCAATCCCACATTCAGCTGATCAGCACAACAAAAACACCGTGTCGCGCTACGCAAACACCCCGCGCCGCGCCGCGCCGCGCCGCGCCGCACACCCCCCGCGGTGGGGGGCCCCGCCCCCTCTCTCTGTCTCCCATTGGCCTTGGCCCGTCACTTTGCATCTCATTAATATTCATGAGGCAGCGGAGCCCGCTCCTCGCTAGTGGCTGCCGCCGCTGCCGCTCATCCTTCACTCGACCCCTCTGCTTTCCCTCCCCCTGCACAAGAGTTTTACCGGATGACGTCATGGAACATTCCGAAAATTCCAAGCCGCTGCATTCAGCTCGGCCCCAGGAGGCAAGAGGCGCTGTAGCGCGGTCCTCCAATTCTCGGAACCCTCCAGTGTCCGTTAGGGGAAATGCAGATCGTATAAAAGGGGGGCTTTTCAGTATTTTGCAAGACGTGTAGATGTAGTAGAAGAATTAAAAGCTCGGTTGACTGCCGTTCTCTGACTGAAGCAGAGAATTTTAAAAGAGCAACGAAAATACACGTTAAAAATGAATGGAGGAATTTGAAGAGATTAACCATCTTTGTTTATTCACTTGGTTGTCTGGCCTGTTGTAATTCCCTGAGAACTGATACTATAGCACCGTACCTAATTAATTTAACTAAGTACAGTACTGTAGTTAACGGTATTACTCTACTGCATTTGTAGCACAAGTGTGTTGGATTAAGCAGCAAGAAGTCTTCCTTGGTCTTCATCGTCACAGTGGCAGGGTGTGCTGACATGAGTTGTGTGTCTTGGACATTGTGAGTTCCAAAGTGTGGACGTGGTGATACCTGAGCCCACACAGAGTAGTTCCGCCTGGGCTTTCTAAATACAGCTAGAATGTATCTTTGACAATCAGATCATACAAGAAAGGAAGTGTTTTGCATTGCGTTAGTGCTATATTCTTAATAATACAGCACTAATGCAAACCATAACTTTGTCTGGCCTGTTGTAATTCCCAAAGTAGAGAAACTATAGTGAGTGTACCATGTAGCTAAGAACTGAACTAAGGACCTGCTTGATTTAATGAAAAGAAACATGCTGCAGGTGTTTGTCTTAACTGTAGTGGGATCTCAGGTTTGATCTATTCATCTCCTCTTAATATGCAATAAATGCCTGTACTATCACTCAGTCCTCGCCCTGTGAAAGCAAATCAGTCTATTGTGTTGTAGGTTGCTCCTCGATGAAAAGTCTTCTTAATATCCCAAAAGACACCATAAACACAACAAAAATGGGACTGTTATTGTCTGAGAATTCATTGTTAACACTGTACCTACATCATTAACTCAAATCTGTTCACTGCCAACATGTAGATTGCATTGTCAGTTCTGAACAACCTTCCACTGTTACTTCATATACTGTACCTGGTTAAAGAGAATGGAGCTGCTGTTGTCAGCTGCTTCTGTAGCATTTCATATACTTAGACTCAGTCTAATCTTCCCCAACCCCTGGGGGCTCTGAGAGTGTTTAAATCACTTAGCACTGTGCTAATGGCAGCAAGATACACGTGCCACAAGGGGACTATTATCAGGGTTAAACACAAGCGAAGGGTTCAGTTCAATCAAGCCTATCCTTGGGGAAAGGGAGCAGCGTTGAAAAATGTGAATGCTTGAAATACATACAGATAAAATGTATATTGCCTTTTGCAGTGTAATGAGCTGTTTCTCACCTCTGAGCGCACTCCTCTCCCAAAAGAAGCAAGCAAATAACTGAGCAAACCTACTGTCTAATCATGGCATCTAGTGAGGTGTGGTTTTCATTGGGAAGAAGAGCAAACTGCCTGTGAGACTGTTGGAATTGCACTGATCCGCTTGTTCATGCCTTTTGGTAGCTGTCAGGTTCTGTGACTCAAAAATGCAAACAAGGAACTCTGTAATATCTGTAATGGGAAAATATTTGCAGTGCACCTGACAAAAGGAAGGAATCATTACATAATTAGCATAGAACAATGATTTACCTTTGCTACCTTGCATAATTTTTCTCTTTTTCCAATTTGTTTTTCAAGGCTTGCAGTAAATATACATGCCACAGCTGTTTTGTCTTAACTGTAGTGGGATCTGAAGTTTGGCCTATTTCTCTCATTCGCTATATACAGTAATATGCAATAAATGCCTGTACTGTCACTCAGTTCTAAGACAGCCCCCACCCCATGACAGCAACTCATAGCACCACAGGGAGGCCTGTCCCATTCAATATTTACAGTATCAGAATGCAGGATTGTAGAGAAGCAATGAGCTGGAGAGTTTCTTAAATGGATAGCTTCTTAAAGGAACAGCAGGGTTTGTTTTTGCTAATGTGTTATGACTGCTATGCAATGGCTGTGACCATTATTGATGCTTATGTCTGATTCCAATATTGTGCTTTCACCTGCTGTAAAGCTGGCATCTTATCTCCTTCACTCATGCTCTAAGATCTCAGTGAGCTGAGACTATCTTGGTGGTCACATCGTATCAGCTGGTTGGAGTCGTGCCTGTTGCTTGCCTGGATAGGCTCTGGCTCCCCCATGACCCTGAACTGGAGGAAAAACAGTTAGAAAATGGATGGATAGATACCTGTAGGTGGTTGGAGTTGAGATCTTTAAGTCACTATGACCTGGACCTGGTATTTTATTCCCCTACCCTGGCGCCAGCCATTCCTCAGTCCAAAGAAACTGAGACAGACTCACTGTTTGAATGAAGACGCAAAACCTCTCTTTCTCTTCCAGTTTTGATCATTCATTTTAATCTGGTATCCATATTAGAACTGATGTGACAAAAGCTCTGTGGAGTGCACGATCCAACTAGACCAATTCTGTGAAAGCAAATAAAATCATCTAATGATAGGAAGTGTGACTTGGTCTGTTATGAACTTCATGAACATAAGGCACAGCTCGATACAAGAGCAATTTGAAAGCAATGTGCTACAGCCAAGAATCTCAACTCTCGAAAAAACTGCCCACCATTTGGATCTTCCTGTTTATTTACCTCTGATACTTTCTCCATGGCCTGTTATCTCACTGCACAGATTGCTGTTTTCCTTGATAAATAACTGCTCCTGCACACACTAAGAAAAGGAGGATGTGATTAAATGACAAGTGTATCAGTGTTGCACATACTTCAGCAAAAAGGGGGAAAATAGCAACCAACTGTGTCTGCAAGGCAGCGTTATAAAATATCAGCGTTAAACTTTTCTAACCCTACAGCTCTACTTGCATGTTAATAAGATCTCCAGGTTTATCGTTCGTCCACCAAATGATTCAAACATAATTGGAAACTATGAAATTGAGTGTGTGTATATAAATTCAAACATACACTAGCCATGGGTTACTGCCTAGACGGAGCCTTTGGCAGCAGATATTTGCTACTGACTACTGTAGTACTTTTGCTATGACATTCCATGTACTTTATAATTATAAAAGCAATTAAAATCGGTGCTTCTCAACTCTGCTTTTGTTGATAATAGTTCATGCTAGAACTGTGAAATTTCTCAGACTGGACAGATAGTAAAGTCTCTGAGCTCTGTTACAAGTTTGCCTTGTAACTGCATTTTGACTCTTTTGCATCCTATAGTTCACTCAGTATCAGTATACATAATCATTTACTTACAGGCGTCCTTGGGAGACAATAAGCAGCTGCACCACTGAAATTGCTGAGAAAGTTACTGAAGCAAAAGTTCACATGTACTGTATGAGTACTGTATGGGCCGAGCAATAGCACTGTGGTTAAGGATCTGCGCCTGTGGCTGGAAGGTTGCCAGTTCAAATCCTGCGGCTGGCAGAGGAATCCTACTCTGTTGGGTCCCTAAGCAAGGCCCTTAACCCCTACTGCTCCAGGGGTGCTGTATGAATGGCTGACCCTCAGCTTCTCTCCCTGTCTGTGTGTCTCATGGAGAGCAAGTTGGGTTATGCACAAATTCCTAATGCAAGAAATTGTATATGCCAATAAAGTGATCTTATCTTATTATTCTTTAATTCGCTTCAAATGGGGGAGAAATCTACTTTTAATCTACATCACGGCTTCTCCAGACTGAAATAAAGTGTGGGAGAAGGGGG
Source organism: Atractosteus spatula (assembly GCF_055471065.1). Taxonomy (NCBI): domain Eukaryota; kingdom Metazoa; phylum Chordata; class Actinopteri; order Semionotiformes; family Lepisosteidae; genus Atractosteus; species Atractosteus spatula. Next base: position 6,785,535 of record NC_142719.1, on the reverse strand, counting down.
TTACGAAGTGTGACTGCAGACCTTTGCACTTTGAGCACATGATCTCTATGATTTTTAAAGACCTGCTTTCAACACAACAGTGAAGCAATGCAATGTACAGTATCCTGCCATATCCAAAGGAAGGGGATGGTTAAGCCTGGCTAAGACAACTCACTCATTGCGGGGGGTCAAAATTATAAGCCCTTACCTTTAATGAAAATGTCCCGAAGGTTATTTATTATTGTTTAATTTAAAATATCTATAGTTTCGTTTTGAAAAACAGTGTATGGGAGGAATTTTCAGTTAACCAATGAAAATGGCAGGAAGGGCTAGCGAAAAGGCCAATGAGACAAACAGAGCGTGATGGAAAAATAGAAAAAGATGCAACTCCATGACAACCGAAGTTTACCCTGTCCTGTAACTAGCAGCATCGCTTAACTGAAGCCCTGGGCCTCAGCTGACCTCCCCTGACAAGCGCTGACGTCGCTCAGTCACCGTGACACAGTTGTGCGGGAGGGTGGATATCACAAGGGGGGGGGGGGGGTGGTGGTGTTGGTAGTGGTGCCCCGTCTCCCTGGCGATAGGCCACCGCAAACTCAGAAGAGAGGAAACTTTGGAAAGAGAAACAGCCACGCTGGAGCACGGCCTAATCGTTTCCATGGGACGTAAAAAAAAAAAGAAAGAAAACCTCCCCCAAAAAAATGAAAGAGCGAACTGACACACTGAATACCTTCAACTCCCCTCTACCTCTGTCTGCAGGCAGTGTTTCATATTGTAACCCCATGAAGTCTCCTAACAGTACAGTATGTTAAGGGTGGAGGGGAACGCCCGGGCTGTGAGTACCGAGGCGCAGCAACAATATGATCCTAACACGGTTACATAACCCACTGCTCTCCCCTGAACGGCTTGCTTCTCTTCCGCAGCATCTCAAGACTCGCGAAAACAGCGCCGCGGCTCTTCCCCTCTTATATAACCGCGTTAGTTCCGCTCTCTTCCTGCTTCTCGGAAAGGATTTTAAAAAAAATACATTCGCCACCAGAAGGGAGCGGAGGGAAAGACTGGAGCACAAAGCCCACATTCTGGTGTCAGACGCCGCGGATCCCTGACGGCTCCCTCATTTAAAAAAATACTATCTGTTGGACAAGTACCCCAGCAGTGAAAAGGCGCCGGTGTTGTCCGCTCTGTTTTTGCGAGCTGTTTCGCAGTGGTTCCTCTCCTCACAAGCCCATTTAGTAAAGGAGAAAAGCACCGTTTTCCAGTTATACTCGGCTTCTGTCAATATTTTGATAGTGTTTGTACACGGTAGATATGAACTGTGTCTGAGACATAGACAGAAGCCTTATTATCTACACGCAAATCACAAACGTATACATTTACTTGAGAATTATTCCTTCTTTCCGCAAATATGTACTCAGGTAAATTTTAGTATCTGGAATGTTTTCCAGCATAAAACACGCCCAAATTCTAAATTAACTCTTAATCTAAAACAAGCAACATATAACGTGCATATAAGTGTACAGTTGTTGATTGTATTGCTTCCTGTTTCAATTGAGCTGCTATGTGTATTTCTGACAAGTGCTATAAATAAGAATCTGATGAGATCCTTTTCATAACTTCAACGTGACACAGCAAAACAATACAGTACACAGTCTCAAATCAGTCAACTTCACGCTATAGTATCTGTTCTGACAAAATGAGTATTTTAGCACATATTATTAAAAAAATGTATGTCAGTCAGGTTATCCCTAAGAAATTCCATTTCACTTTTAAAGAACACCTCTAGTCCTGGGGTGCTGATCACTGAAAATCTGAAACAAAATGTCTCTTTCCACTTAATTTGTCTTAAAATCCCTAAAGAATGCGCCCTCAAGAATACACAGAAATTCAAACAAGTAACTGTTTCCTCTTTCATTGACAGAGCTGATATCTTGATTCTCACTGGTCTAATTTGATTCGAGGCTGCGTTTAAAATGGACTTGGCAAAGTCTTAGATGCCTGACGCACCACAAAATAGGCAGATAGCCGCAGCCTGCTGTCAGGATGAATTGGCCTTTTCCTCAGAGATAAAGACAAGACGCTAGGGGTGAGAGACGCCTGCTGGGATTAAGGTCCTCCAAGTCACCAAGTCCCTTGTCCAGTTCCATCTAATTGGGAGGTAATGAGAGCCAAATGAGTTAGGCCACGTTTCCACACAACAGCTAAATTCAATTTGGTCTGGGCACAGTGTAATTCGATGAGCCAGGATGGTGATCAAATTAAAGTGTCCTCAGACCTTCTTGTCTCTTTTTTTGACACACCTTTAGATTGGGGGAAAGAATAGCTAACCTTTTAAAATGATATTACGAGGTCTACATTTTCTAACTTCACTTGCCTTGCTTTTACATTGCTTCTTATGAAGCATTTCTAAACTTTGATGTGAACTCAAATGAAATGTGTCTGGGGGAGAGAATTTGATTGCCCTGTGGAGACTGTGTGTAACTATGTTAAGTGTATTAAACAGTGCACCGCAGGAGGAAGTGATACAATCTTTCAGTGACTACCGCAGCCTGCTTTAACCAGAGCTCAGCTCAGGATGGATTTAGCTTCACTTCAGGTGGAAACTCCACATCAAAAAGTCTCTTGAGCTTTTTTTTGTCAGGTTGTGTCACCCTTCTCTCAAGAGCTGCCAAGCTTTGATGGTCACCAGGAAATAAGTGCTTCTTCGTTTTTTTTTTTAAGTAGGTGGTCAGGGTTGTGAAGACACATTGACAGGCTCCAAAACTCAGAGATACAGACACTTCTTCACAAATTTGAAGAGTTCACAAAGAATTTCCCCTAATGTAGCAAACAGTCATTGCATTCAACATTACACCTGATATTAAAATTACACTTTGTGAATATAAAATATGTGATTTCTGTTTTAATGTTGTTTAAACAATGGGTCAATTCTAAATAACGCACTGCACTATTCATCTGTACTATATAAAACTCCACACACATATACTAAAATTGTTGTTGTAGCATGATGAAATCTATGAGGCTGAATGATACATTTCTTTCCTAAAACACACAGATTTGCTTTGATGTATAGAACATAGTTGCAAATGGGTGAGACAAGTCAGCAGCAATTATGGACAGTATTATGGACGGTCCATTCAGTGTACAGTGTGGCAATAGATGATAAACCACAGCTTATGATATTAGATGATGATCCCCAGGAATTTTTCCAGTGTCTTTCACTGAAAAGTACATTTTTCATCAAGTAACAACTAAATCAATAGTTCCCAGAAGGATGGGAGAGCTTCATTCCTACTGAAGCCAGTGTCAAACTCCGGAGAACTCCAAAGAGACAGAACTGGTAAAGCAAAGGAAGTCGCACTAATTACCAAGTTAAGGAGACAGTTTCTCTGGGGTTTCAGCAACACAGCAGCCAGTAATTAACACTCCTGGAATGTTCAGGCAAGCACGTCGGGGAGTTCTATGGAAGAGTTCATTATTAATCCCTTACAAAGCATCTCTAGTTTTAAGATACAAATTACATTAATTACATGCATCAGAAATGCCTGCAAGTCTGACTGCACCGAAGCAGTAAGGAATGACAGAACATGAAGGTCACTGAGGCCATTCAGCCAACTACTGTAGAGAATCATAGATTTCAGTTAGTGTCAGACAGAGCAACTTATTCCTCTGGATTAGGAGGTAGAAAACTAAAAGCCTCATGACACTTCAATGCCTGAATATGAATGTAAGCCTGTTATGGTGCATTCGTATGCCTTACACACATAAATTACATATAATACTTGAACAAAATATTAGTGAGTACCCCAGCTATCAGCCCATTGCCAGCTGTGACCATTTTGCAGCATCGATTCCAGTAGATGTTGATACTGTAGATATGCATGGAAATACGAAACCACTCAGTATCTTCTTATGCGATGTGAAACTTTCTGTCCCTTTGGCTCACCATCTTTTCATTTTCTGTTGGTGTTTTTTTTATCCTCCAGAAACTGCATGTTAACCAACTGTCGGAATTGACATATTAGCCAGGTATGGCGCTGCTTTCAGCAATGGACCAGAGCTCTTACAAGAGAAATCATGGGATTCACAAACAGAGCTGGAGTAAAATTCTGTAACTATCAAAATGTAACTAAACCACTTAATATATTTACTTTAAACATAAAACCTGTTGTAAAATAGTGACTGTGCCTTAGCCTTTTAATAAAGTACTATTAAACAAGCAACATTTTGTTTTTTTTTAATTAATTCAGTGTACAGTTCAAGATGTTGTTTTGTATGCTTTCTTGGACAACAGACTTATAAATGAAGCCAGGAAAAATAAAATCATGAAGTTCAATTAGAAAGAACACAAACAGGCAATCTAGTTAATGGTTTTTTTTCTTTCATGAGGAACGGGGCTTTTTGAACAATGCACCAAAGAAACAAAATGTCAGGTTGACTTCAAAACAGTGCTCTTTACCAGGAGAGCTTAACCTCACTGCTTAATTAGCCACCACATACTGTACAGTGTGGCCACTTGTGAACCCGCCTTCCCAATTTGCTGAATGCATGTTATTAAAATCAGAACAAATTTCAGAATTTTTTTTAAAGTGTTTTAGTGGGTGACATGATAGCACGGGGGATCTTGTAGTGCTGGTGTCCTGGGTTCAATTCCAGACCTAGGGTGCTATGTGTGTATGTTATCCTCGTGTTTGTGTGGGTTTCCAACAGGTGCTCTGGTTGCCAAAAAAATCATACTGGTAGGTTAATTAGTAGTGTGTGTGCGTGCGTGCGTGTGTGTGTGTGTGTGGGCGGGCTCCGGCCCCCTGTTACCCTCCATTCAAATAAACGGTTAAAAAATGGATGGATGGAAATTGTTTCAGCAACAAAAGGTAAACCTGTTTTAAATCTACTCTAAAATTTAATATTTTGAAATCTCCAGCCACCTAAGACCTAAAAACAACGATAGAGAATGAAGTATTTCTTTATTGCGAATTGAGAGCTCAGTTATCTGAGAACTCGATACAAAAACCTGAAGACAGCAGTTTTCTGGCCATCTGTACTAGAGAGCCAGTGTCTGTGTCTTCCATTTCTGATGTGTGATGTCTCCTTGGGCAGTGAAAATTAAGTTTTCCAAAGACCTGAAATCTGTCTATACATATTGAAGCCATTACTAATTATCCTAAAGGCTGTGCAGAGGAAAGCCAGCTCATCAGCAGACTAAGAAACACTGAATCCCTTAAGATTCTAAGGCCTTGTACTGGATGTCTGGGATTGTGTGTGTTACTGATACGGAGAAGGGAGTACAGTGCAATTGGCTCAGGTTATACACTCAGCTGACATCATTACCTGTCTGTCAGCCCTCGTGCACTTCCACACACAGAGGAGCAAAGCTCTAAGCCGAGCTAAAGGCTGCCAAGCAGTGAGAGCCAGCAAGAGTTAAAGGGGGATTAGAGGTGAATGCTCCTCATTGTCTTCCAATACGAAAGGCACACACAACCACAGCCCATGTTATTGCTAAAATAAGACAGGGGACTCGACAGAGAGATTGCACAGTGTGATCATTTGGCAGTTCATAGTGCTAAATACAATAAACAGCTTCTCTTTCCTTTTTTTCCTTGGCACACATAGAGTTGCAAACTTGCTCCACCAACCTTTTTTGGCTTCCTGGTTTTTCTTCAAGCTTGATTTCAGGGGGGATAATTCATCTAGTCATAAAACAAAGTTAAATTTTTAAGTAAATTGCATGCTCCTATTATTTTACTGTATTTCTGCTTAATCTTGTACACCTCTATTTCAATACAAGAAAGAATACCGTATTGGAATTTACATTTCATGATTGTTTTTTTTATAATGCTTTTAATCTATCGTCCCTTCCAACTCTGCCAATACTTGCTTGAGGTGGATTCGATCAACTATCAAATCTGCTTATTGATCGGAATTAATATTGTTGTTCCAGCTGTTGGTTTGGCTACTTTCAAGAAACTTTCAAGATGAGGTTCTTGGATCATTTAGCTACTAGCATCTGTAAGCAGCTCGATGGAGATCTTCATCTGAGCCACATGTCCCAGAATGCTGTGAGAATTAAGCTACCAATCTCAATCACCTGACCAGATGAAAACAATTGGTCAAGTGATGATTTACACACCAGGAAGCAAAAGCTTTCAAGATTGATCTGAAGTGCCATCTGGAGACAGAGGACAGGTCTTATGATTTACAGTTCCACCAGAGGAAGAACCCGACTGTGGGATTGTGAAACCTGCACAAAACTGACTTTGAGTCTTTTTCAACAAGAGACTCAGAAGAGAGACTTTACTGTGGAGGCTGGCAATCAGATCAGTTGACCTGTGTGTATAGTAAGGGAAAAGAGTGAGCTAAGAGGTCAAAGACAATCTTAGGTTTATCTTTGTGAAATGCCTGGCAATCTGGCAGTATCCTTATCCTCAGCTGTGCCACCTCCTTCATCTTCATCATCATCATTATCCTCTTCCTCCTCACCTTCTTCACCCTCCTCCTCCATCTCCTCATCAGCTCCTTGTCCTTCAGAGGCTCTCCCTCTTTTCCCCTTTTGGTGGGGTTTTGATTATTTTCTTGCACTGTAAATAAAGAGCAATAGTTTTGTATCTTACATATCATTTGTATGTGTTTTACCTTGGTGCATCACTGTCACACAATCAATGGCCTCCTCTTGTCTGTAACCTTTCTGATGCTCTTATAACCTACAGATAGCATCGTTCACAGTATTGCAAGGGTGTAGACGAAGAACAGAAAACACCTTGAGCTCTGCCAGCACCTCAACAGATTGCCCAGATATCGCCAAATGTATCAGCTTGCCAAAACTGCAGTTACCCTTCTGTTTGTGACACACATGCACCAGCTCACAGATGCTTTTCCAGAAGGGTCAGTCCTCCTGCCACAGAGCTAATTGTGCTGCATCCTGGGTACACCCTTCCAATGTCATCTGTAGAGTATTTTAGGAGATGACTGCTTCTCACACATAGCTCAAGGAGGGGCAACCATTAAGAGAGCTTCAGTTAAACATGGATGAACTCTTGGAATTACTGGGAATTTAATACACAGCATTTGATACCGTACAAGGCCATTTGTACTAGAGACATCAAGGACAATGACTGCAGTGCATGTTACTTACCACCATGCAGTGCTGTGTACCTCCGAGGTAGGAAATGTTGTACATTTGTGAGAACACTGTGCTGCAAAGCTGGAACTGAGATGAAGCCAACACACCGTAGGTACTGCACTGCCACACATTTTGTCACCTTCTTTTAAGTCTTCTACAAGAAGCTCTGAACAGGAGCATTTATCAGCCAAAAATCCAGCAGCATTAATCATAAAGTATTATAGGCATGTGTTTGCAATTAACGTATTGCCATCATCCCAGGGATTAATCACCTACTCCTAATTAAGAGTGCAAAGCTCATTAAGGACTATCACTGGGTATGCACGGCTCTGGACATGAGGGTTTTTCCTTTGTCTGTGTGACAGTCTGCAAAGACTGCTGATCGTGCAAGAGCACATACCTGAAGGAAGCATTTAATAATGGAATGAGTCAGTTATTCCAAGCAAATTCAACAGCGTTTTGAATTACACACACACTCTGTTCACAACAAATCAACTATTTAATGCATCTCTGAGCTCATTACATTCGCAAGAGTGCACGGTCTTCCAAATGAAATAAAGCAGGTTTTTGAAGTCATGCAATCCACACTAACCGCACTGGAGATTCTGTTGCTGTGCTTCTTCACTTCCAGCTCAAATCACAGCCTTCCCCAAAACACGCCGCACTTCTTTTTTTTTCTCTGCAAGGCGATCTTGTGATAGAAAACACATTCTTCCCAACTGCTTGCCAAGAAATCATGGTTCTCTGTTGTAATTGCAGTAAATGAGAAACTACATTGTACTGCTAGGGCCAGGCAACAGGGAACCCAAGCCAAACCCAAGACTGCTGGAACGGCCATCACCCTGCCGAACTCACTGGAAGGGAAATTCTTCTCAATGCATAAAGCTCTGCCCACGGCCGCACACTCGACATGCAAATAGAAATCAGAATGAAATCAGGGACAAGCCATTTCTAGATAGTCTATGGAATCATAAAGGTATAACCTAGGAGACAGTGTCCATTAGAAGCACAGAAAACAGAGTAGTCCTGGGGATTCCAGCCCCTTACACAATACACAGTCCAGCTGGAACACTGGATTAATGGCCCTTACAATCCAAAAATGCAGACTACAGAACTTATAAAAGGCACAGCAAGGAAACACAGGCCAGCATATACTGTAAGAGGTTCTTAGAGACAAGGAAAATTCCTTCTATTCTAATGCAGTATGCTGGAATAGATTATGAAAAACATCCAACATGAATGTCCTTTTTATTGAAGCTCAAAGTTGTAGGGAGTATGGTGATCTTTTCACAAAAAAACTAGTGGCATATGTCATCATATAACACCAGCAACCATATGTTGCTCTAGCTCGGAAGGTCTAGGAGTGAACAGTGAATCGGGTCTGAGCGACGGCACCACAGCCATTTGTTTTCAGGAATGTGTTCAAGTGGCGAGTTGCTATCTGGCTGGAGCAAAGCACGACTGGCTCCATTCATGAAAGACGGCCCAATAGAAAGGTGTCGTGCGCCCGCTTGCAAATGCTGAGTCACATGGGGGGAGTTTCAGCAGCAACTCCGCTGGCCTCTCTCTGGGCCTCTGCTGAGACAAATTCCTGTGGTCTCCATTACAGACATGCACACTCTTCTGGGAATGTAATGAATTCACCCCTGACCTAGGGAAGGACGATTTCCTAAGACTGGAGGGCAGGCCAGTGGAGCGGGGGGCGTCGGCCGTGGTTACAGGGAAGATCTTTGACCCCATTTCACTTACAACACCCCAGTACAAGTTCAATCCAGGCATACACATGAGTGAAGGAACTACAGTGCCTGTACAGTATCTGCAACTGCTTTCCTGACTACAATAGCCAGAAAAAAAGCCAGACAGCTCTGGTCCTTGTGGATCAATAGGTCTTTCTGGAGATCACTCTCCCTGCGGTGGCGATTATTTAATTCAATTGTACTGAGTTGTTGCTCAACCTGTCAATAATTAAATACCTCCTTCAGAGTTTAAGCTATCGCACAGATGTCCTTTTAAGCCCCCAGGACTGCAGGTTCTTGAGAGCCGGAGAAGCCCCCCATGCTCATTAAGTGCAAACGATACTCTACCAGGCACGTCTAGAATAAACGGTAGTGGCATGCAACATTCACAAAGTTCCTTGTATCATTGCCCCAGGAGGCTATTTAATCTGTTTCTGAGACGTACTGTATATCACAGCAGCTAAGTGGCATTCATTAATCTGCCCTTGTGCTTTTAGGATGCAAAATAAATGAACAATCATTGTGCTAGGACAACACATTTTCAAAACCAAGCACAAGCAAGCCAGAAGGCAAGTTGTAAATGCACCGTATAATCAGAAGGAAGTAACACTTGCACAAGATGAAATATTTATCATTGCTACAACTGGAATAAAGGGCTGGTCTTGTCAGGCTAGGACTAGATCCTAGAAGTGAAAAGTACATCTATGTGCACTGAAATAGGAAAGTAATACATTCCAGAGATTAAAATTAATTTATTAAATTAGATAGACCATTAATAGTTTCATTGTATATACATTTCTATTTAAATAACCATCAGCAAATGCTACTCCTGAATACCTTACCTTGCCCAAAAGTAGTAATAAGATGCAAAAAACAACCGCTCCACCTAGTGGGCAATGTGTGAATAAAGTAATTTTCTGAACAATTGGGCCAAAAGCACAGGATAAAACATGCCTCTTTCCTTTAGACTGTAGACTTATTTATGGAATTTGATTGCAGTTTTTTTTTAATTTCCTGAATAAAATAAACTAAAAATTGTTAGTGTGTAGGCTTAACTCTTTACAGCTTCAAGAAATGATGCTTAGCAAATTTCATTGAACCCTATTTTAAATGACAGAAGTGTGACCTGGATTTCATTTCTTTTGCAGACCAATTATCTTCCGTTTTGAAGACAAAAACCTGTAGCTATGAGATGGTCATATGATATAACAAACAATCTTCACAAGCATGAACCCAGAGAAAACTGATATCTGATGATGTTTTGCCACATTAATGCACACTTTCACATTTGCTTTACTTTGTGCCTGAAGAATTAAAAATAAGACACCCCCAAAACAGGACAGTATATATTTATTATATAAAAAGCTGTAAAGGATGTAATTCCCCAAGTTTTGGAAAATTAAAAATACAAATTTATTACAAACATAAGAAAACTGTAAAATACCTAAAATACAGAATACAAAAAATCCCCTAAAAGTGTATACAAAAAGGCACATACTGTATTATGTTCCATCATTTATAGGATATTGACAGCATTAATACATGATGAATACCATGCCTTTGTTAATATCTTTTGAGCAAATGACAAATTTATTTGAAATCCAATGCTCTTATAGTAGAGGATACATTTAAAAACATGCCCAATTAGTAAGCATTGTTTTGCAATCTTCTATACTAAGTAAAATTATAATTTGACTTTAAAGGAGATCACATACACACATGCAGTAATGTTAATTCCCAGGAAAGCCCACTGATCTGTACCTCAGGTGTGGGATGTTCCAAGTCTTCCCAGACAAAAGGTAAAATATTCCCAACCGGCTGAGTATGAAGAATGTTGTCAGCAACAGTTCAGCAGGAAACACAAAGCCAAAAGCATTATTCCCATTCCCTTGATATGCACGGAAAAGGAATCAAAATACGAGGCAGATAATTCATTGCCATAGTCATCAGGTTTCAGAGTGCACAGGGCGAGGCCAAAAGGTGAAAACAGTAGTGTTCCAACCATGCACATTGTCTGTATGAAGATAGGGGAAAAAACAAAATACAGGCTAAAAAAATAACTGTAACAAGTAATTCAGTATCACTCTCTGCTAGTTTGTCACCAAATTCTTAACACTTTAAATGTTTTTTTGCTGTGGGCTCCTGAATGCCTCAACAAGCAAAGGTGCAGTCTCGGAGCCCAGGGTGAGCGCCGGGACCCCCGATGTCGTGGGTTCGAGCCTGGGTCATGTCCAGCTGTGACAAGGATTGCCCCTGCGGAAGTGCACAGCTGGCTCAGCCCCATCCCGGGAAGAGCTGGATTTAGCTAGCACCTGCAGCCTTGCAGTGACATCAATGAGAGTAACACCTCTCCTTTAATTCGCTCTGAGCCTCTGGCACATCACTGCCATGTTCGTAACATCTCCAGAGATGAACAGCATCACGCATGAGGAACTCCCTCAAATACAGGAGGGCCCTGTCTGCACTTCCTCATTGTCCTCTAGAAGTATACAATGAAAATACAGTTGGCGATCCTAAAATAAATCCTTCTTTTTGCTTCCTTCTATATTATATTACACATCAGCAGGCAACTGGGTGTTTCACCAGGGTATGGTCTGAACAGTTCCTCAATGAATCAGCCAAGATTCACAGCAAAAGAAATGCCATGTGACTTTATTCTTCCACAAATAAAAAAACAAAATGGTGGAGCAGTTTAAAACACTAGCCACAAAATGTAGGTTTGTGCCTGCTGGATGGCAGGATGGTGTAACAGATGCACTTCTACGTCAGTGGAGCAGAAGAGCAGGTATAAGAGAGGGAGAAAGAAATAGGTAGAGCTGTATTGTCACAGTGAAACAGTGCCTAGTGTGCTACTGTTAGAGCACACTTACACTGCCTTCATGGGGCTCCGTTTAGGACAGACTCATCCCCTGTTGAAAAAATAGGAAGTGTTCAGACAAAATGGGCCTTTCATTTAACTCACTATTTAAATGGAGTGTTAACTGTAAACTGTGCAGACTGTTTAGCAAACATTTCTTTATTATTTGATTATCATTACCAGGACAATCTCTGAAGCATATAAATGTCTCAGAGCAACAAAGAACTGCTCAAGTGCTTCATACAGATAAAAATATTTAACTCTTTTCTTAATCCCTACAGTATAACTTGGGAGAAATCAGCACATTCCTGAAGAAAAATGTCAATATTTGTCGGTTCAAAGCCAGCAATCGACAAGAAGAGAAAACGATTAATTTACAGTAAGACAGACGTCAGGATTAAAAACACCTACAATTACCCTGATCTGACCTAAGACCTAGAGTGAAAACCTTAGGCTATAGTTCTTCCGATCTATGTGATCATTCAATGAACTGAACATAAAACAGAAAAAAACTTCAATTCCCAATAAATCCATATTGCCCACACTCAAACAACTACTTCAAAAAGGTCTTTGCTTGTAAAAAAAAAAGTCATCAAGCAAAAAGGCCCAGGGAAAACGAGAAAGGAGATTTCCCTAACACACCTTCAAAAAGTACTTTGGATTGACAATATGAGAAACATCGAGCTTATGAAGACACTATGGAACCACCAAATCACTATGACCTTTAAAAGGCAGAAGGTAATCTAAACCATTTACAACTGTAGAATATGGAAGAAAAAGTGTCCTATTAAAAAAACACCACAGCAATACTGGGCCTACTTTTAACTTTGAAAAACAATATAAGCAACAGATCCTGAGATAAAAACCCATCTTAAAGAAGTCATAATTTTCAGATATTAATGATTTCCTGCAAATGTAAGTCAAATCTGAATTCTTCCACATTATTAGAACAATTACCAAAACAGGGTAAACAAGAAGCCTACAAGACTTCCCCGTCTTCCCTGTTCCCCAGTGCCCCCTCTCCGCAGCGGGTCAAGGCCAATCAGCTGAAATCCCGGTTGGTAAGAATGAGTGGCGCCACCAAGGTCCAGAGGTACAGTGCTAGACCCAGCCAGCTGGAGGAGATCTTCACCCAGACAGCCGGCATAGTGCTGACCATAGCCTGGTAGGTTGTATTGGGCCTGTGGACAAGGAAGAGACAGGAAAGAGGAGAGAGGTGAAGAGTGGGAGAGAACCCCCCATAGCCCACCATTGTCCCAGTCCTGCTCCCTTTAAACCCACACCACACTAACTGAACTATCTGAACTCCTTTTTTAAAGATTCTGGTGATTTAAAAATGGCACCTCCAAACAAACTGCTGGGTTATGGCTCCCCAGGTTGGGGGTTAGACCTTGTCTGCTAGAGATTCAACAAACTCACAGGACAACAACCAAAACTTTTTGTCCCTTTAAAAAATAGTTTTTTACCTCCACATGAAACCTCACAATCCACCACTTATGTGTGGTTACTGTACTGAAACTCTAATTATCTGGTTGTAAGGAACACAGTTCCTATACATGCACTTCTGTCACTTAAAATTCGCTTTCAAAGATTCTCATTCCAGTCCAAAGAGAAGAGGCGGCCAAATAAAGTTCCACACACAACTTCTTCGTGCTTGATCGTCTAAAAGTGGATACTGTAGGACAAATGGTCCTACGAAGACTGATTTTAGGCTTGCTGCTTTTGGGTTTCTCATCAGGCAGACCTTAGTCAAAAAGCTTCAAAGCAGTTTTTGACAATGAGACACTCACTGGTACCAGTTGGTGAGATTCATCATGATGTACAGGGAGGCCAGGAAGAGGCAGAAGTGGAAGAAGGAGTAGCTGTAGGTCACGCCCTCTGTCTCATTGTCAACTGCGCGCGCCTGACCGTCGTCGTGGAGACTCGCCGCGGCTTCTCCGCCCCCCTCCTCGGTCTGCATCAATTTGTTCACCTGTGTGTTATTGGATGAACGGATGCTGGGGGAGAGGGTGGGGGGGGGGGATGGAGCACAGGGTAGGAAAGTCACGTCAAGCCTTGGGCTGTGGTCATGTACAAGTGTCCATTACAAACAATAGCAAAAAAGGCCTAAATGCATATATTAACTGCTGAAAAAATAAGATGTTTACCATTGTGCTTCCCACAAGATATTACTATCAGTGTGGGTAAATGTTAAAGAAAAATAGTGCTTTTCAAAACACTGCCTTGCTAATAAGGGCTAATAAATGAGACTTTTCATTCATGAACATTTCTTAGCTGTGGCATCCCGGTATTCTAAAAGATGTATTAATAAAAGATGCAAGGAAATGATAAGTTACAGGAAAACATCCGACTTCAACTCCTTGATCTGTGCATAGGAATTTCTAAGATTGCACTGATAAATCTCATGCCAAGAGTGTCCTGTGCAGAATAGTTCTATGCCCTTACTCACTGAAGATGCATCAGCTGAAATCTAAAAAAACAAACATACAGGATTCAAGCACTCACTGCTCCAGACTTGCTTGAATAAGTGAGGGATGAGTGGATCAAGTTGATTCCCCCCCCCCCCCCAAGATGTAGCAATGCATTCCCATAATATTTCCTGTTCCAAAGTCTGACCCCAGCTGTGCTTGTGAAATGTTATTTATATAAAGAAATGTTAAACAAATCTTGACAAAACAAAACCAGCAGTGTCTGCTACCTGGCGTAGAGGGTACAGAAGAGGAAGATGACTAAACCCACAATGCCCTGCGCGTCCCACCACTGCACGGTCTGCCCAGGGGTGCTGGTGGGCGATGTGGTGCTGCTGTTTGTGACCAGACTCAGCAGGCTGGGGTTGCAGTTGCGGTCTGGGGGGAGGGGAGGGAGAATGAGACACGTCTCATCACCTTTCTCACCACATGAGGAAACTCAAAACAAGCAATTCCCTACTATTACATATCTACCCACTACTACTGTCCACCGAAAACCATCTAGAAATCCCATTTTCATGTATCTCAGTCTAAATATAGAAGAAGAAAAAAAGAGACAGAGGTCACTACGAGACTAAGGACAGATACTCACAATGTTTATTTTTTTCCCCCCCCAAGCAATACGAGGCAGCATTTGTTTAAAGGAGAAAAACATTGTTTGAAAAAAAACATTACACACAAATAACAGAAAAGCAGGCCTGCATAACTCAAGGTCCACTGGACGGAGAGCATTACTCACTGACACAGCCTTTCAAAGCAAAGCACGCAGGCAAGTTCAGTATGGAAGAAAGCTCAAGGTTCAATAAAGGTATAGGAAGGAAAGGTAAAGAATATGAAAATGTCTCAAAGTCAATTCACGCATCCATCAGCAGAACTAGAAGTTGACACAAAAGAACCAGAGGTTTAATAACTTAACCTTGCACTGTGAGGGTATTAGTACAACTGCTTAGACTACTTTAAAGAAAACAAGTGTTAATAGCACTGCTCTCACCCAAAGAACATAATGAAGGTGAACATCCCTGGTTTTCCACTGCCTTTCCTTAGCAGGTTCTGAGGATTACCAGAAGAACTAAAGAAAAACTAAAACAAGGGGCCCTAGCAGTGGAGCTGTGTGGACGCACTTACTGGGCTGGTTGGTCATGGCCGACCAGGTGACATACATGGTATACAGAGTGATGATGGAAGCCTGAAGCAGGCCAGACTGAGGCTGGGCCTCCTGCAACAAGAAAACACACAAGTTAACAAGCTCTACCCAGCCCTCAAAACCAACCCCTTGACTCCAGAGGGCCCCTTGATCTCCAGACATTGCGTTCATGGGCGTCTGGAAGGCGGAAAGCAGAGCCCCTCTTACCTGCACTTTGGGGAGGATGGACACGATGGATATGATGATGCAGAAGATCAGGTTGAGGCTGATGAACACCTTGTTCTCCGTGCAGTCATCAGGCTTGGTGTAATACACATAAAAGAGCACCACAGCAGCAAAGGCGAGGGCGTAGTGCAAAAATGTGAATGTCAGCAGGCCTGGGGGGGGGGGAACAACACAGGGGCGGTCACATATTGGGGGAGCAAAACAACGAAGGTGATGAAGGCAGGAACTGGGAATGTATTTGAGGTACAAGCAGGTGACAGAAAGTAACAACAAAGGGAGTTCAGAGCACTGGTATAACAGTGGCTCCCAGCCTTTTGACTTTAAAATCAACTGTGTGCAAACCAATTCTAATCATAATGATGGCAAAAAATGCTTTCTCTCATTTTTCCATGAAATGGATTTTTAAACAGAAGTTAAGAGGAAGGCCCAGCCCTAATCCCGTCACGTTCCTCCTACCTGTGTGTAAACTGTGCGTCAGTTTACTCATGTTTTGCGTGTGCTTCCACCCCATTTTTACCCTTTTACTCTGAGCTTCCCACCTCAGCCCTCATTATAAGAGTAGGGTGTTCCAACAGCCCCAGCTGGGGGCAGGGGGTCCCCCCGACTCAGGTTCTTCCATTCTCCTCAGCTAGGAAAGTTACCTCAATAAAGCTCACTATTTGAACTGCACATCATATAAAGGGTGGAAATGCCTGATTAAAGCAGGATTCCATCTGATGGCATTGATTCCTGGCCAACAGCAATAGTCAATACATAGACTGACTAAGGTGAGCATCAGTACATGTATACCAGAAGTGACAGGTAATCCCTTTGGGAAGATGATGATGAATATACCGTAGATACAGAATATACAAAAATAATAACAGGGTACTGGGTTAGGTATTTGGTAATTAGAAGATTTTAAAAAGGCATTTTTGTTAAGATAGACAACATGGTGACAGTGGGCTACAAAGCTTCCAGCCTTAACAGGTGTCTGATTGTTGCTAATTTCATTCTTAATTTCTAATTTACTCTATTGCTTTTAGGTTTGGTTAGGCCAGCTTGCTGAGCCAAGACGTCCACGTGGAGGAGTACCTCTGGGAACGCACAACGACAGACCGTCCGTGTAGCCCTATACCTGCAAACCAGCACTTGCGGTTTCCCTCTTCTGCATTCTGCACCCACGCTTGGTTCCAGGAATGAGCAAAGTCAATCAGCAGGATCAGCTGGATGATGATGAACACGAACGACCCCACCACTCCAAAGTAGAACCACACTGCAATGACACGATGTACACAGCCCCTCAGTGGCAAGCAGGTTACTGAAATAGAGAGGCTGCTACAACTCTAGAGGCCGTTTACACCCAGCCCTAGACAGCCTTAGCTGCTCCATTATAGCTCCTTATATAATGAACCACTGCTTTCCTTTTGCTTCTATGTGGAAAAAAAAAGAGTTTGCCCAATCTGCTTCAATTTTGTACTCGAATGTATAGTATAATCAGTCAAGCCAAAAATTAATATATTTCTGTGACGGAGAAAGTACATATATCAACTTCTCCTGACAATGCAAGAATACAAGTATTATTAAGTTCAAAAATATTGTAATGTGCCTCATCCATCCTAGCCTGAAGTATAAAGTAAGGAGTGTGAAGCATTCTTTACAAATAGATTCAAACACTTGGGCTATACTTCATCTAACAGTTCAAAATCTCATTATGTTCGCCGTTTTGTTAGCAAAGCCAATACACATCTAGGTTTTTTGATGAAACGCAATTATTTTCTACTTTAAATCCCCACCGTAAAAAATAAGTCACACTGCATTCACAGTACTGCTGGGCATGAATTATGTTCTCTGATGTACATTAAGGTAATGCTTTTTTTATGGCTTCATAAATGAACATGATACACAGACTTTATTAACATTCCTATTGGAGATTAACCTTTACAAGGTCTCCTATTTTTTCCTTGATTGGGTAATTATTTCTAAAACCAAATTGGATTATGTTTTTCCAAGACAAACAAAGGAAAAATGAGGTTAAGGCATGTCAATTTCAAAACATACAACCTCAACACTTGGGTCAGTACCTGTGTTGAAAGTCCCATCAGGAATGAAGAAGGCCCCCACTGTTATCCCAACCAGAGCAAGAAACTTGAAGAACCAGAACCTATAAATGCAATAATGGTCTTGTAAGAGAAGTACAGAAAAAGATGACTGTCTATTAAGTAGTCAATATGCAACAGTTTTCAGGTACATCATTTATTTCAATTAGTTATTATTGTGCCTTTGAGATATTATTCACACACCTTGATGATTTCTAGTTTAAGACTTCCAAACATTAAAAACATATGATAACATCTTCAGCTAAATTTCCACTATTTTAAAAAATGGCTTTGCTGTGGAGTGAAATATGTTTTACTTTAATAAATCCAAAAATTAATTTAAGCTCCTAAATTTAACAGCTGGAGAGCCACCGGGGGTGACAGATTGCTTCAGCACTCACATTACTTAAGGGAAAAAAAAAACACATTAAAAATGGTTTGGCCTATCATCACACATCAGGTGATGCCAAGAGAATTTCTGCATCTTACCCAGAAGGAATGTATCTAGTCGCTCTTCTCTGGACCGATTCCAGAGCAATAATCTCTTTTCTATAAGGTGATTGAGTTGAATGCTTCAAAGAACAAAGTACTAATCAAGGTGCCGTCCTTTGGATGAAAAGTAAAACCGAGGTCCTGACTCCCTGTGGTCATTAAAAACCTGTTTCTGGGAAAGAGCAGGGGTGCCACCCCGATGTCCTGGCCACATTTTCTCCTAGCCCTTACTAATCAAGACCTCCTCGTAATCCCCATCTATGAACTGGCTTCATTACTCTGTTCTCCACCCCACTGATAGCTGATGTGTGGTGAGCGTTCTGGCACACTATGGCTGCTGTCACATCATCCAGGTCGGTGCTCCACATTGGTGGTGGAGGAGGGGAGTCCCCATTACCTGTAAATTGCTTTGACTGGAGTGCCCAGAAAAGTGCTATACAAGTGTAAGGAACTACTGCGGCTGCTGCCTCGGCTGCCCACTGCTGCTCTCAGACCTGGAAGTGCAGCGGTGGCACTCACCCGTTTTGGATAGCAGCTCGCGGGTCCTTGCTGCTTCGGACACGGATCATGATGATGCAGAAGAGGAAGAAGAAACAGGCCATGGCGAAGCACATGCGGTAGACCGACTTGTAGCCCACGATGATGTCACAGTTGACCTTGTTCTGTATGCCAGGGATGGAGGAGCCATCCACACAGAACCCTGGGATCTGAAGACAGCCATTACAAACAACACCACGGAACGTGTAAGAGAAAGGAGACTACAGCCACACAACAGCATTGCAGTAAGCTTACTTAAATTAGTTAATAGCCAATTATAAACTAGTTTTATACATACAGTATCTGCTTTGTGACTTTTTGCAACTGCACAATATGACTTATAAATATGCTCTTGTACTAATCTTTAGATTTTTTTCCCTGAAGGCATTTACTTCAATGTCATGGGCATAAATGCAAAAATATGCAGATATTTAAAGCTTTTTTTTGTACGGGGACTCTGGTTTGTTATGGTGATGAAAAAATCTATGATTCCATATTTAAATTGATCATGTAAGAGAAATTTTCAGCCTTTGAGGTAATCTTAAAACTTCAGTAAAAGTATAAAAAAAGATATAGATGTATGGAATAGCAAATGCAATATTAAATATCGTTAACATTTATATTAATTTAATAAAATATTAACAACCCAGTTGCAGACCAAACTAACAATTGGTGCAGAGGTTTTTTTTAAACCTGTTACTTAACCACACAACTCTGCCGAGAACAGACTCAATTCCAATGATGACCTGAAGACTGAACGGAAACGTACAGCAGGACACGTACTGAAGAAATCAGAACTGGCTCATAGTCCCACCCAGGATTTGAACTTACTGACGCCAGTCCAGACTCCAGGACCATCATCATTAGGCTAAGATGCTGACTAATGCTCGTGAGACTGCATGGCACGCGAGAGGCGTGGAGACGGTACCTTCTTGAGCTGAGCCTCCATGCCCGGTAGGATCATGATGATGGAGACAATGGTTCCCATGAGCAGGAAGAGGGAGAAGACAATGCGGGTGACAGTGGAGTTATTGGAAGAGGGGCAGCAGCCGCACAGCAGGCAGGGAGCAGAACCGCACAGACATGACACCTGGCAAGAGAAGGAGGGGGCAGAAAGAAAGTAGGACAGGCTTTGGTACACAACCTTCTGCTTCACAACAAGAACTATGAAAATGAAAAACAACAGACCCATATAGTTCAGAAAGGGGCTCTCACAACTGGTATTTCAGTAAGTCCTTATGTATCTAACACACAGATGAACTGAAATAATCTTCATTTCTATTTTTCTTATAAATTTCTCACCATTTGTATTAGTGCCAATTTCTTTGTTTTTATTTCTAAATTGTAAAGATTACTTAAGTTGCTTACTTGTTTTGTCATCTTATGCACGTATTTGTTATTGTCAAACAGATTTGCGTTGTGTTAAATGTTTTGTGTTAAGTCTTGTACCCGCCTGCAATGCACACTTCCAATCTGGGACAATAAAGGAAGTATCCCCACATTTCCATTTTTTCTGACAGCAGTAAATAGGTGGTAATGGGATCCCCATTTAAACATGAGGCTAGCTTCTGAAAGTGACTAAACAAGGACTGCGAGAAATTATCCTGTCTTGATTTGGAAAAAGTGATGTTTGCAGTCATTCTGCTTTATTAGCATGACGAACAGTAATTCAATCTCAAATCACAACATAGGACACCACAGGGCAAACCTCATTAGAGCTGAAATATGGAAGAATGTAAACACTGGAAAATGAATACGGTCTGAAAGAACTCTAGTAAATTAAGTTGGCGCGCACACACACACCAAAGAGAAATTAACGCCATGACAACACTGGCGACTTCAATCCAGTATGCAGAAAGATTCCTGGTGCATGGTCTTTTAATGGGCCTTTAAAACCAAAGGAGGGTGTGGAAATTAAGAGAGGGTAATGGCTGCTTCTCACACACTGCAGCCAGGAGATTCAGTCGACTTTGAACCAGGAAGGGCTGCCAAACTAGCTTTAAAAAGACTGCTAAGAGGTCTTACCAGCTACAAGCTGGGTAGCCTCAGTGGAGGATTTAATAAAGAGCAGCTTGGATTTCACTGTGCTTAGCCCTTCTTTCCTAAAGGGGCCTTACATAACCGACTGCCAGGGGTATAGAATCCGATTCATGCAAGTCTAAAACAGCGTGTGACACGTGGACACTGATGCTTTCACTGGAAATGGTAGACAACAATCATAGAGACAGATAAGTTTTCATGCAAATCCACCCTGATCCAGTACTGTGGTATGAGTATGACAATGCTGTCATCTAGAATAACAACATGTAACCAATACTGGGAACACATCAAGGTAAGCTCACCTCCTGGAACTCCCTCTTACTGTGGAATGATGTGTTTGAATCCAGACTGGAGACTGGATCGGAGATATTTAACAAAAGCTTATTTTGAGTTTTGGCATGAAATTACTTTACTGACAATAACTGTGAAAGTTCTGAAGACGCCTTTTCATAAAAGCCCCCCACCCCTCAAATTATCATTTAAACCTAAAGAATAAAGATGGTAAAATCAAATATATAATAATATATATAATTACACCTAGATTGGCATTATGTCTCTCTTCCGTGCTAAACTACTATAGCACATTTTATTGTAATTGCTGACACTGCTGGAAGAAATCTCTTGATGACCGACCGAATCTCTGTTTAATCAGGAATGGGGTAAGGCCTTTGGTGGCTATATGGTACTTTTTTCAGAAGTTATTTATCCATCCTCAGAAAGCACTTATTCCTGGTCAGAATAATTACCCCCCCTTCTCGTCAATAATAACACAGGAACAAAAAGGAACTGACCGAAACTCATGACAACATTGACTCAATTGACTCGGAACGAGCCCAATCCAAATTCGTGACCTAAAAAAAAACTCAATTCTAATTATGTGGTCGAATTAAGTCTCTACGAAACTAATGCCATTAGCAATTGTTTCGCCTAACCTCGACTTTGGTGCCTAACGTCAAGAGATTAACGATGGTTTGTAGCGTACTGTAACAACTACAATGATTACGTATGTCGAGGTGGGACGGTGAAACCATATTGAACGCAAAGCTGGATAAGAGTCAAACGTTTCTTTTTAAAATGGTAAGAAAAGACCGGCAAGGAAAAAGAAAGGGCTGTTACTGTATGTACACAAAGTTATCGGCTACCACGACTTCCTCGTTTCCACACGATTGTGCAAGAGATACCGACGAGAGCTACACTGTATCACATGATGTATTACTGCGGGTTACCAATACCTAATACACGCACTGCAGGTAATAACATTTATTACTGCTTGGCAGATAAACCACGGATAGTTTTTTTTTTGGCTTCGACGTACTTTACAAAATATCCCATGACTGAATAATTATCTATTCTTGGAATGTTGTTAATTAAAGGCCTATACAGGCAAATCAGCATGAACTGAACAAAACCCACCAACGAACAAGTCACCCTATATCCAAATTGTATTGTAAGTTATCTGACGAAAGATTTACAAAGGCAAGTGCTTCCGTGTGCATTACTAACATTAAAAAGTGAAGCACCTTTAATTAAAACGATTCAAAAAAACAAAATTTGGTGTAAAACTCGACTGGATAGACGAAGGAAGGAAGAAAGAAACGGAAAATATCAAAACTTACGCAGCTGGCTACGGAACACAAGGCCAAACAAGCTCCCATTTCTGATTTTTAGACTCCCCCCAAATCAGCTCTGTTTAAAACAAAAATATAAAAAAGATAGAAAACAGGCACAGCTTCCAGCTGGTCTCTCACGCTCTGACTGTACAGACACGCCTCTTTCTTTGACGAAATAACATCCGTAATGCAACACGGTTGACGGACTTCGGCGTTTTTCGGATCTTAGCGTATCTTTCCGGAGCAAATGGGATCCCTCAGGCTTATGGGCAAGTGAATCTGCGTGTACGTAGTTGTTCGCGAATTTATTTGACTTTTATCATAAAAATTTTGGTACAACATTTTGAAGTTAGTATAAGATAAGAGTCTAACATCTTCTGAAGGGTGTAATTTTAAGGATGCTCAGGGTCCTCATTATAAACAGTATCGTTCAGTACTATATTATAGTACAATATTAAAATATTAATAACGTTAATTTAACTAATTAGCAAACTAACTTTTATTCATTTGAACTTCTTTAAGACAATTTTGAATATACTTCAGAATTTGTTGCCTGGCATCATTTAATATATTTTTTAAATGACGTTTTATCAGGCCACACTAAGACTGGATAACGAGAAGCAGGGATTCAAACGTTTAGCGCAGTTATGCGATATGCAATTATAATACAAAAGTGAAAATAAAAAAATAAGGTAAAAAGTAACCGCTAGATGGCATAATAAATAAGCACATTATTACTGCTATCTATTATTATTATTATTATTATTATTATTATTATTATTAATAATAATAATAATAATAATAATAATAATAATACCGCTACCAATAATACAACCAATAGAATATTTTGAGACCTTATATTATCCATTATTAGGGTCCACACTTTCTGGAGAAACCCTGCCTATAAACTTATTTACAGAGTGCTCCATATCTGTCCCTCAGCCCATTGCATTTTTCAAGCTGAATATGTCCAATAAAATTGAACGGTCTTGTATTTTCTCAATTTACCACGGCCGTGCGGTTACACAACCATTGTCACCCCCACACCACGACCCTCGTTTTACTTTGTTTCCAGGGTTACCACGTTGCTTGAGCCAGGGGATTGTTGAAGTCCAAATCCTCCTCAAGGCTGGAGCTCACCCCGGCTTCAGCAGGGTTATATAAACTCTGACGGTGAGCCCCGGACTGTTCTTTCCTCCGCCACGTTAAGCCTCCAGCAGTGCCGCCTGCCCTCAAAAACCGCGGTGATGTCTGAAAGGATTAGGGGAGAAGCGCCTTGCTCTAGGGTGCAGTAGGAATTTCCGCAGTATCCCTGAGGCAGCATAAGGAATACATTTCTGCCCGCTCTTGAGAAACCAAGCCTTTTCTCTGCGTGTGCAGCATTAAGACATCGTGGTCGCCTCGACAGAGCGAGGGCGAGGCCGACAGGGACGGAGGAATCCTCAGAGGTGCTTGTAGATACACACACAAGGAGGCACAGCTGCTCACGCCTTGGTGATGAACTCAGCAGTGCCCGTCTGGTGCCCTCGGATGGCATAACTCACTTGTCAGGCTGTGCAGGCCGACAGTTGTGAGCTTCTCCTCAGTACATTAGACACACTGCTTCAGCGGGCTGCTCCTCACCGTTTCCAGCCACCACCTGCTAGTCCTGCAGTTAGTGAGACGTGATACAAGACGATATACAGTATCCTCGCGTGTTAAGTATTTTCCTTCTGCTTTAGTACGGAAATAAATGCATGTTGTCTACAAAAGGATGAGTGCGTACAAAAAAAGTAAGAAGTCCCATTCAGTGTGGTTCGTGAGATACAGAATAGCTCTTCTGATTTGTTCTCTTTCTTTAAGGCAATGAGATTTTGGGATAAAGGTGCCCCTCTGTGTTTCACTATTCATGAAGAGTGGTACCACTCTCACACTGTGCTTCAGAAAGACCCTGTTTTGAGCTGAATCAGAAGTCCGTCTTAGTCGAGACAATGCAGTCTTCAATGGTGGGCATCTAACAGTCAAATACCTTCCTTTATAGAATCAAGTCTCAGAAATTTAAGACAGGTACAATATTTTTTAGCTTACTGAAACTTCCAATGATAGCTTAGATGGTTTCAAAACAATTATATTTATTCAGTTAAATCACAAACTGTTGAATTGATGCTTCTAATTTTTTTATTTTGTATATTTTTGTACTGTTAAACTAAAATATGGATGAATATTATGGCAGATTATCATCAGCAAAACAATTTATATGTATGTAGAATAATGATCCCGTGAAAGGCATTTTTTATACTTCCCCTTGCACTCCCAAATTAACAATGGCTTTCTAAAATGGCATAATTATCCCTAGAAATGGATGCAATTTGTAACGCTGTAGTAACATCGTACTGCTAAATGCTAACTGCATGTTGCCAACAAACGTATCTCTAGACAGTGAGGATGAAAGGAACGCTGTAGGAGTACACTGATAACAAAGGAAACATTGATGAATGATTATCAGCAAAGTAGAAATATAGGAAATGATTCTGTTCCTTTTGACTTTCAACTGATAATTGCTGATATGGAAAAGAAAAAAAAATAAACCTAATTAATAACATAAATTACAGTCGATTCAGTTAACCTAAACGTATCTGCACTCGACTGGTCTTTCTTGGTTAGCTCTGTTCCTTTTATAATCGGAACCAAAATGATTATTTCTTTTGAATTTGCATTTAAGTCAGAAAATAGTTTCTTCTTTGCAGATGCGTATTAGCAATTTTGCTGGGAGAACTGTCCACCAGTTTTGAAATCCATGTAGCATTTATCCATAATTATGTTTTAAAGTTATATGTGAGATTACTTTGCTTTGTTTTAATAGATTACTTGATTTAACACCCCAGGAACACTGAATAAAATGCTAATGGACTCAAAAAGCCAAGTGATACACTTTTACCCTGTGAAACTATAAACTCAGAATCTCTTTTGGACAGGAAAAAAGTACTAAGGATCAGAACACTGTCTGAAATATAGAAAACCTCTTTGTACTTGCTAATTCCCCTTCTCATATTGAATGGTCCTATTAACTTGATTATAAGCTGGATAAGAGCCCAGAATTACCCAATAAACAGAAACAAATCCTGGTTCTCTGTTACTCTGCCTGTTAATTGTATAAGTACATCAAACCAGGTTTGCTGATTATGTATGGAGAGGTTACAACTGGCAACTGTATCATATGTGTCTCATGAATGTAGTCAAATAAAGAATAAAGTTTTACTTTCTGACTTTTATTGCATCTGACAGACAGGTGGTCTGTTATGTTCACCCCCTACAGTACAATTTTCAAGTAAATATTTTCTGCCATCTTCATGTTTTCATGGTAAACCTAAGGTTCATTACATCATACAAGTAATGTTGGAGAATTACTGTTAATTATTATTGTATAATAATACCACAATCTATTTACTGTGTCATGTTGATCTCCAACCCCCCATTTTAAAAAAAAATACCTTCTGGAATTTGGTTTTTAATCTTTTTGCAAAAATCCCTTCCGTCATGGAGTTCCTCTGTCTTCTTCTATCATTGCAGAGGAGTCTGTAGTGCCCTTAGACTGCAACGAGCTCTTGATTCACCTTCTGCTATTTCCAATAGTTCCTTGGCCCTGCCCTCTGCTGTTGTCATCATCCGTTTTGCTTGGTAGTTTCTATTTCATATAGACTTGAAAGTTGGCTTTGAAACTCTTACATGTAAAAACAAGTATTATTGACCCTTAATTAATTATTAACACTTGGTTCTTTATTTAACCATTGAAGTCAATAGAGAGCAAAGCCTTGTGTGCAATGACAAGCCTGAGGGTACCCATTTATGCAGCAGGGTATTTACTTTGGCAGTCTGGGTCTAATCTCAGATAGACACAACTATTCCACTCTGGGGATTTGAACCCATAACCCTCTGGTCCGGAGCCCTCAATACTACTCCACACTGCTGTCCCAATTCTCTTTACCTTTGCCCTAGAATGGTTGTCAAAAAATAAAGAAATTAAAATCTAATTAAGATAAAGAGGGCCTTGTAAGACTGGAAAGAGGAGGGGAGAGAAATGTGCAAGGTGAATTGACAAGTCTCCTTGCTCTCAAGGCTCATGGATTTTCTGTGAGTTTAGCAGCAGTGTTCTTGTTAATTAAACATCAAAAGGTGTAGAAACACATAATGTCTTCCCTGACTTTCACCCTACGAGCTTCAGTGTGGTGGGGGAGTTCTCTGTGGGTGTGGAGGAAGGCTTAAAAAGGCTTTATATTCCCTAATGGGTTTGATGTCTAATTATGCAGCGAGTTTCATGGATAACAGATGTGCCTCCTGCAAACTTCGGGTTGAGTCTTCTTCACCAGGGCAGTACTATTACTCAGGCAGGGCTGGGAATTAAACCATTCTCATTAAGGTCACCTTGAGACATCCATAATGTGTTTTTTTTACACATAAAAGGCAGCTTTAGTTCTATTCTGTCTTTTTACTGCTCCAATTGTCATGCACAAAAATTAAGGTGCATGAAAATATTGTTTCCTGCGTGGACGGCCTGTCCATGTTATAGATTACTCAATAATCTAGTTACAGCTACTGTATACAACCTGGTGCAACAGGTACAGCAGGTTGTACAATGATAGGCAAACCAGTTCTCAAGACTGGTAGAATACACCTGAAGATACTCCACCTTTTTACACCATAGTTTAAACTGCACATGCTGAAATGTTTCTTTTATCACCTGATATTAAACTAAAAGCCACACTTTCACAATGACACATGACCATGGCCAGTCTGTCACTGGCTCCAGTACACACTCCCCCTTCCTGTTGGAATGCTCACAATGGAGAATTTCCTGTCATTTCTCATTGGTGTCAACAGCGTCAGATAAAGTTTTTACTGAATAAAAGGGTTGTGATTCGCACATCAACATTCGGCACAGGCAAACTGATGTCATTTTCACGTCATTTTCATCAGATTCAGCACTCATTCATAATAATTCTCTGTTAAGAGGGAGACAAGAAAATGACACGTTAAATTCCAATAGTTTTTTTTTCCAATGCCACTGCATATGAAATTAAAAGATCCCGAAATATTCTACTCTTACTGTTAATGCATTTGTGTTTGTAGTGAAACATTTTCAAAAAAGTGCAAGTGCATTTTATCAAAATGTGGATAAAAAATGTTATCAAAATTACAAGAATGCAGTAGTGTGCAGAAGAAAGCTTATAGTTTTCGCATTTGATCATTCAAAATATTTTCGGCTCTATTCATCGTCGCACATGCTAGTGCTGAAGGTCACTCTCTTTAATGGGTGTCATTGTTGTAGAACGAGTAATGAAATACATTGATAGTCATGATGAGTAACTAGACTATTGCAACCGTCAGGACCAGTACTGAGAAAAGCGTTAATACATCTGGAACAGCGGGGGCGCATCTTAATTCATGATCATGGGTGTTAGGGATTACTTCTATAAAGATACGAAACAATCGATTTGAGCTGCAACTCCCTTAATGTCATCATGGCATTTTGCGAAGCTTGATTTCTAAAGCAAAAGAGACAACTCTCCTTGATGTCCATGAAAGGAAATCAGGGAATCCATTTTTGTAGGACGGGACTCTTTTTTATTGTTAGATATGAATGATTAAAAGAAGTATGGTTTGAAGAATGCTGTATTAAGATGAAGAATACAGAACAGAATGTATTTTGAATACTAAAGAAGAAGGAAACGCAATAATAAAGAGCTATATGTTATTTTATTCTGTTAATATGGGCGTGATACGCGTTTTGTTTGCGTGTCCAGAACCTGTTGATCACCTTGCAAGGCGGAAACAAAAGTATTGCTTCTCCTGGCAGGAAAAGCGTACCGATCCTAGCAACACACTAGCAGAATGCTAAAACCAGAGCAGGACTTGAACTAGCTGCTGAGCGCGTACCATTTTGCGGGTAAAGAAAACTATAGCCTTTAATCGGGTTGTCTAACTCGTGTCCCGTCGTATGACACAAGTCTTGATTTACATAACCACTTAGACAAGCAGAAACGTTTTTTTTCCCCCTGAGAAGGTAAACCCAATGTCTAACGGCTGGGCTACACAACCGCAGTTACAGCACAAGGCAAGCCCACCATCCCCTCTCCGGCTCCTAATCCCCCCACCCCTCCTTGGTCCGCTTTGGTACCGTCGCCTCCCTGGTACCCCGAACACACTCTAATCGCAAGTACTCAGAACCGTCTTGTGTAAAGATGCTGTAGAGCTTGCAATCCGTGCGCCAGCTGGTTCAACTATAAAAAGGGCTGCTCGGCGTTTTCCTGTTACAATGATCGCAGGTTAAAAATAGAAACGGATTTTTCTGGTTCTCGATCAGACGCGTTGATTTCATCTCTGGTAAGTCTTGGGTTCCCTAGTATTTATTTCTCTCTCTTGGGATGTGGTTTTAAACAAGGCTAACAACATCTTTGTGTTTTTAAGTGTGTTGGTGCTCCGGGCATAAACATTTGATTGGTGTTGCAGGAGCCTGGACAATAGCAGGCAGTCGATATGTTTTAGCAGTGTTGTGTGCGAACATTGCTGGTCACAATCAGATGAATAGCGTTTATTTTCCCCGTGATGTGTCCGTTCAGGTATGCATGTAAAGTCTCCCGCACGGATATATACGATGATATAAGAAAACATAATGACAAAGGAGGGGGAAAAATCCGTCACTGTTTTTAGTTCACCCTTGCTTTGTGAAATGCTAAGATCATTTAAACATGTCACCTAGGGGTCAAGCGTTTAATTATATCTGAAAAAATTAATATACACATAGTCTGCAAATCGTTGTATTTGGTTAACAATAATAAACAACAATTATAGTCATACTGTAATTTTTGCAAATAAACGGGCTCTGCACTGTATTATAGAAATATTGTTAAAGGAGCTTTGAAAAGAATTGATCATCTATAAAACATTGAAGGTCGTTTCATTAATAAGAGAAAACTACTTCTGAATCTAAATTATTATTCTACATACTCCCAGTTTATTGTGCTATTCCCAAAATCATACCTCTAATATTCATTTAAGTGTAAACAAAATGTATGCCTCTTTGTAAAGTAAGAAAGGAAGGGGATTTGTAAGTGGTGCTCCCTGAAAGACATTTGAACTCTTGCAGTGACAGATTTCTTAACTGGCACTGAAGCAGTGAGGGTTCACTCAAAGGTTTTAAATGACAGCTATGACTGGCGCTCGGCTCCATGGCCTTCACTTCACTGGAACGGGGACTGCAGCGTTGGTCCTCTACCAGTCAACTGGCATGGACATTTGGGGTCCTCCAAAAAAAATGACTTATTGATCTGATGAGTTCTTGTAATGCTTATTTTCTGAGCGCACACGGTATTAGACAAAGGGGGATCCGATTGACTGTGTGATGGGCAGGCGTCCCACCCCGGGTGTGTCCTGCCCTATACAGTACCTGTTGCTTGCCACGTTAGGCTACCCCAGCGACTCTGTACTAGATAAAGAGGTTTAGAAAATGGATGGATGGATCCTCTTGCATCACTCATTTGTAAATCATTCTTCGGGACAGATACAGTAAGCCCCCAAGGCGTTTTGCCTTATTTTATATTTATATTAAATATTTTGGCTTTGTTTGATCCATAATGTACGTACCACTGAATGTTCACACTGCACATTGCTTTCTTGCTTTAACAGCAGGGATGATTTGTTTTTTACCGGTAGGAGACTCGCAAGAATTTGCCGATTGGCATAAAGGTGGGTAGTGGATTCTGACTGTATGTCAGGTTTTTGGATTTATAGTAGTCAGCCACAGATTCATATTCTGATGGCAAACCAGGTCTTGTGGGTATTATTGTAATGCCGGTGGTTCAGTAAACTACTGGTTTGCATATTGGTTAATAACCCTTAATGTCTCTGTGAAGAATACTGGGAGTTAAGAAAGCCCTTGACAACACTTAGGAAAATGAAAACCTCTTCACTGCACTTAAATGGTTAAGGCCTTTTAAGATGGGAGTGGGAAGGTGTGTCTGTTGGCTCATGACTGTTAATAAGAAAGGAGATCTGTGACAGTATTTTAGAAGACACGGCTCAGCTCTAAACTGTAAAACATGCAGGGTCTGTTTTGATTTTTCCCTGTGCTGCTTGTAAGTGCAGTGGAAAAGAAAACAGAGAATATCCCACAGGGAGATAATTTAGATGTGATTTAATAGCTCTGGCACTGCGACTGACTCGTTGTTGACTTGAACGACGTGGGCAAAACCTCCTGGTGCTCTGTGCTCTACCTCTGGAAGAGCTCGGGTTATCAGAGGCTGTGCAGCAGCCGTAGTCGATTCACGGTTCTCCTACTTTTTCCTGTTAAGTTGATATGAAGCAAAAACATCCGCTAAAGGACTTGTATTTTGCATTTATTGCCTACAAGCTGTAATTTGCTGGGGACTCAAAAACCAAAATATCCACTGATTTCTTTCACAGCTGGAGCAAACTAGAGAAGAAAGGCTATAATTTCAAACACCTTGAGTACATTTAAATTGTGTCCTCTTTAACTTTACGCAATATCTAACTTTTTTTCAAACTTTGCATTATATTTATTCATTGATCTTATCAACTGCTTTTCATCCCAAAGAATCCTGGACTGTGTTATATGTGCACTCACTCACTTCGCCACTGATGTACAGGACCCACCTATGACAGCCAATGTGCCAGCAGCCCCTCTACACAGCTGACCACCAGTTGAACTAAGAGGGAACTTTAGGGAGGCCTGATTGTACAAGACCAGTGTGAAGCATACCCGGGACGCTGAGGTTAACATCCCTAGTCTTATGAACAGTTCCATGGGACCTTTAACGACCAGGTGTCACGATCGTAAGTCCCTCCTCTTTAGGGCGCTCCGGCTCTTTCTCGTTTCTGTTCATTCTTTGCACCTGCCTCCTGTTCCAGCCCCTTCCTATAAAAGCCAGACACTCCTGCCAATCTGGGCTCAGCTCTGGAAGACGGACCCCCGGAAGCCCGCCTACCAGCGGGTCCAGGAGTGGCCCAACGGCACA
The DNA here is from genome assembly GCF_055471065.1 of Atractosteus spatula. Taxonomy (NCBI): domain Eukaryota; kingdom Metazoa; phylum Chordata; class Actinopteri; order Semionotiformes; family Lepisosteidae; genus Atractosteus; species Atractosteus spatula. Next base: position 6,754,244 of record NC_142719.1, on the reverse strand, counting down.
GGCCTCGCAACGGCGTCCTGACCATCTGGGTCCGGGGCTTGGAGTGCCTGGCCCTGTTACCCCTTTTTATTTCCCCAACACTTCACCAGATACTGCTCCGGCTTTTAACTTTTGTCGTCTCTGTCATGGATGGATCACCCGGCTCTGGACATTCGCCCATTCTGGATTTCCCTTTGGACTTGTTTGCCTGGACCACGCCACCAGTGCGCCGTCGACATGCCCCCCTGTTCGTCTACCAGCCCTATTCCTAGTCTCATTTCCCCATGTTTGTTGCACTTCCTTCCGGATTCTGTCGTCTGCATAGGGTCCTGAAAAATGCTTTGTGACACCAAGTAGTCAGGACCAGTAGAGTAATAACATTTCCTGTAGCACAGCGTCTCCAGTCCACACACTGGGACTTTGGTGTGGAAATTCTTGTTCAAAGGATGGCGCCTCCAGGTCCATCAGCAACATTTACATCTTGAATCACTGCCATTAGTATATCATAGTGATTATCTATAAGGTTTTCCATTTAGATTCTGAACATGAAAGTTCAATGAGAGTCGCACTTCAAGAAACATAGAACAATCTGTTTCTGGTATACATGTTCTGATCTTACTGCTCAATCAATGCTTGATGCTAAAGAAACTAGATAAATAGTAAATGCCTTTGTCTCCACTCAAATTGATTATTTAATTAATTGGTTATTACCAATACTTCTGGGTTAGGGTGGGCCTGTGGCATGGCACTTAATGCTGCTGTCTCTTGAGTCTTGGGTGCTGGGTTTGATCTTACCAGGGGTGCCTTAGGTGTGGAATTTACATGTTCTGTTCATGTTTTCATGGGTTTCCTTTAGGTCTTCTAGTTTCCTCTCCCATTAATAGCTGTAAGTTCTGCTTGTGTGTGCTCTATGACAGACTGCAGTTGGATAAGGTGCAGGATGCCACCACTCTGAATGTGGATGTCTGAAATTGGATGGGTAACATTCCAGATTAACTGTACCCACTATTAATTCTCTTCTGTCTTTCTCACCTTGAGCTGCTGACTGAAGTACAAAATGTAAAAGCTAAACATTTTCATTCTTCTCCATCATAGTTGTTTACATACCATTTAAAATCTCTTTTATTTGGCTGTTTACCCCCGTTTCCCTTTGGATGCTTTTCCAGTCTGGTTGCCTTTTGTTACATTTTTTATTGAAGAAGGCACCTGTATATGTAGTGTTTAAATATTTGACCTGATTTCCAAATTATTGCTCGATGACTGCAAGAATTGTAATGAAGTAATACCTGTTCTTGATAAAGTGTCAAACGATCGCCAGGTTTCAGAAATCATAAAAGCATGGTACCCTGTTGCTTTTTATAAATGTGTATGTGGCTTTAACCTTACAGGCATGTTTCACTTCTCTCTCAGTCTCCCAACACTGGAGAATAACAGAAAATAATCTAGTATTTCATATTTTTCAGCTTCTCTTTTCTGCCTGGAATATATAGCAATCTCAATGAAGAACACAAATGCAAGATCATTTGTGTCATCATTTTTCAAAGTCTGCCGATGCTATCCCAATCCCAGGACCTTTGTAGAAACCTATGAAACCAGTCTGTTGTGAAAAGCAGTTACAGTATACTGTATGTGTTTTCCTACAGTGTTTCTGTGTCATATGCTAAATAATGCTTTTAGTGCTATGCATGATTATAGGCTTGAAGTTGTTTTTGACCTTTTTAGACCTTTTCCCATTTTTTGGTCTCTCTCACATTGAATTGTTCTCATCTTAGGCAGTATGGCATACATTTTCTGCTTCACAATATATCTGTTGTTAACATGTTCCATGATCTATTGTCCCTGTAGCTCTTTTGTCTATTTCCAGCTTACATTGTTCTATAGTACTGTATGTTAGCCTCTGTGGCTACACAAAGGCAAAGACCGTAAAGAACCACTTCAATAAGGAAACTCATTAGGGCCATTTTTATGTAATGCTTGTGATCCGGAAATGAAAATCGTCATTCGTTCTCAGAAATCAAGGATGTTGAGAATGTCCAGTACAATAATATGCTGGAAACGTAAGAGAAAACAGTGACCTCTTTTCCACCTCAGTTGCGGATAAAAATAGCTCACAGCCCCTGTGTACTATTTCAGTGTAAAGGAAAAGATTTCTCAAGGCTGAAACAGAGATGGGGATGTGTATCGAGTCTCAGTAATTGCCTTCATTGGAAAGCTTGAGAGTAGGAATCTCCAATCCCATTTCTTGTGTGAACACAGAAAATAAGCAAGGTTTGACTCAACAGTGGACGTTTATCAGATTTTGTTTTTTTAAATCACCAGGAGCTCAAAGCCTTTGGAGAATAGTTAAATTGTTCCAACTGAGCCTTAGCTGGAACCAGTTAGCCCTTCACCTCAAGTTTTAACTTAACTGATAACGCCTTGTAAAAGCTACTTAGGGATTGCAGCTCTCAAGGACCAGAGCTGGGGAGTGCATTGTGCAACCTTAATTTGCTCCTCGAGCACACTTCTCACAATCAGCTTTGCAATCGTCCGTCACAGTCATCTTTAGCATAATCTCAGCAGGGATCGAAAAGAGCAAGCAGTGCGCACGTAACAGGACCTTATGTAACAGGTTTTACAGTAGGTAAGAAATTACAGATCAGGACAATGTAGAATAAAAATAAGACTTACTTCACAGTCTTTACCTGCTTTTCCACTGTGGTTTGGTGGAAGATGAATTTTTAATGAACTTTTTACCAAAGCTTTGAAGGATTTTTAACTTCTAAAATGAACCTTTCCGTGCCCGGTTAACAATCGTCTTCAAAGAAACTCATTTGTCTAATGAAGGACTGCCAGGTCTGGTGGGATCCAAGTGACGCAGTGCCCTTTAGCCACCACTCATACATTAATAACAGTGTCTGTATTCATGTAGTGGGTTTCTGCAGATGTCTTATCGCTTGGGCATAGCAGTTGTTAAGGAAATGGCCAGGTGCATCAGATAAACAGGTACAGTATCTGGAAATTTGCAAGTGTGGGTAGAAGATGCATATGGATTTCTTGACATCTTTCCAGTAAAGGTGTGCAGCTACACTAGGAGCCATCTACAAGCATGGCTACCCAAAGGACAGCCAGTGGCAAATGAAGCAGAAACAGAAACTCAACCAATTCCCCAGATGTCTAATAAACAAGAAATGCTGACTCTTCACAAAAAAGCAGAAAGCTTAAATTTTCAACAGCTGCCAGATAGGTTGCTTTATATTGAATTGTTTATGTAATTGTAGCCATCAAAGCAAATGTTTGCCTAGTTCTAACGAGCTGTACTTGTGCTGCCAGTCTGTGGCAATTGCATAATATTTAGTGCCCGACTGGCATGTATCCATATTTCATGTTTCCATAAATAAAATTATGTTATGTGAATGTACCAATACGTCTTGCACTGTATGGACAGTTCCAGCTTTAATGCACATCAGTATAGGTTCTTTCATGCTTTTAACGAGCTGATATACATTGCCAAGTGTGTGTGATACACACAGCACAGGGAATATGTGGTGGGATTGGGGCTTGCTGTATTATGAGTGTGTTTCGAGGCTGGGATGTTCCTGTACACGTGAGTTTTGTACCTGTATGTGTGGTAATAATAGAAATTCCTGTTGTTCTATAGGTTTTTACAACAATGGAAACAGTGACAGTTCCACAGTCTAGATTCAAACCCATGACCTGTAGGCTTAAACCTTTGCCTTTTTACCAGATATGCCACAGGGAAGCTGGATGAATGTTTTTTTATTGGGGAAGTCTCTGATGTGAGACGATGCTGCAGAAATGCAACAGTTAGGGATCCCCAGGGGTTACTGCCACACAATTGAAAAGCAAGCATAGATACCAAAACCTTTGCTGACACTCCCTTTGCCATAACTGCCTCCATTTATTATCTTCATTGTGCCTCTCTGCCTCGGTGCAGTATCCTAGCCTTCTCACTTTCCCCACTCTGAGTATGACTGCCAGTGTGATAATGTTGTATGGTATGGCTACTGCTTTCTTCCAAAGAGGACCCAAGGAGAGGAGACAAGCCCACACCAGAGGCCAGAAAAGAGAAAGTCTACATTAAACTTGTTTGGTTCTTTCTCCTTGAAAGGGTCAGCTGAGACAAAAGATTTTGCAAGCCTAGCCTGATGTCTGAGCACTTACCTTACACTTCAGCCATCTATTTGGAGCAGAAAATCCTACAAAGAAGCTCTCAGAAGTTGTGCAAACCAGAGGCAGGTTATCAGAGGATTGTCTCAGACACACTTCACTGGGTTTAGCTCTGTAGTCCTGTGTGTATCTTCCTTTACAGTATATTGTGAACCACAGCTCACCATAAATTGTTCTAACAAAAGGAGTCAGCATGTACATACATATTTCTAATTATATACTGTATATCGACTAGTGTCCCATCCAGTGTATAGTTCTGGGTATAGTTCTGCCCTGTGCCCTGTGGCACCTGGTTTAGGTTCTGGTATACCAAGACCCTCTAAAAAATAAAGTGGTTGCAGAAAATGTTCAATCCTACTGTAAATGTACAGTAAATGTGTGTATTCATATTTGGCTTCGAAGTAATTTATGTTATAATACACTGCTCGTTGTCCTAATGAGGGAAGTGGAAATCATTAAAACAGCATATAACAAAGAGGAGCCATGGCCAGAGAGAAGTTCCTCTAAGCCTTATGTTACATAATCCTCAGATCTCATGCAATATGGATTATACAGCTTTATTCACAGCGGCTGAACTAACTCACTTTTGAGTTCTGCTGAGGAGCAGTGATCTGCTCATGTACTTTGCTGCTGAGGACTCGGTGCTGCTGAATGATGTAAACATCAGTCTCCCAAGACTGCATTGTTTGAATCTGCTTACTGTTTTCACCTTTAGGAGTACTCGTAAGCTAGAATCAGCTTTTCTTTAAGACATGATAAGATAAGATCACTTTATTGGCCATATACAATTTCTTGTATTAGGAATTTGTCTTTTCGCATCCCCCAGCTTGCTCTCCATGAGACACACAGACAGGGAGAGAAGCTTGGGGTCAGAGCACAGGGTCAGCCATTTATACGGCACCCCTGGAGCAGTTGGGGTGAAGGGCCTTGCTCAGCGGCCCAATGGAGTAAGATTCCTCTGCCAGCTGCAGGATACGAACCGGCAACCTTCCAGCCACAGGCGCAGATCCTTAGCCACAGAGCCACCGCACCACCCAGGATAGCTCTGTATCTCGGTCATTCTCTGCTAGTTTTGCTCTTTTAGCTAGACAATTCCTCCTGTAATTCCTTGCAATTCCATTATATATTTCATCCCATACATCTCAAAGAGCTTCACGTATATGAGGGGAGCTGCTTCGTCCACGGCTGAAGTGTAGCCCTGACCTGGGAGATGTGGCAGCCATTCTGCACCAGCAGCTCTGCAACACAGAGATCGGGTGGAGAAGAAAGAAATTGCTTCACCAGTTGAATTAATTAAGAACTCTAAGAAGGCCAAATTATATAAGCCTAGAGAGAAAGGCAGTCAGGATACTTGCATGTAATTGATTTCATGCATTCTGAACATCAAGGTTGATAACTTAAAAAGCCAGCAAATCTTTTCTAATTAATGAAGGCATTTTCAATTTTATTTTTGTCCCTTACCCCAAAGCAACAGCTTAAATATAACCTCTCACCAACCACAGGATGGTCAGGACAGCATCAACTCTTAATATAATCCTTCACATCTAGAAATAAAACTGATTCGATTTGCAGGAAGTACAGCAGAATTCTGTGAACCGGTGATCCACAGAAAGGGGCACAAGTCGAATTACCCGCAGACTGTGACAGCCATCAATTTCCCTGCACTTTCTCAAGAGTTCCTGGAAACGTTTCCGTTGTGTTTGAACCTTTAAAATCCACAGCGGGTCTGCTTTTTTTCCCCCCAACAAGAAACAAGACTTTATTATTTGTTGGGGAAAAAAAAGTCATCAGTGGGAGAATATAAGAGGATTAGCGAGGCCCTGGCTGCGAATGGCAGAGTGGTGTCAGGATATTCCCGAGGCAGAGAGCGGTGGTGGGGTGGCTGTGGTGGGGCTGCGCGGCAGGCAGCAGAGGTCAGATGGCAGATGCGCTGCTACAGGGAGCGAAGTGTGTGCGTGAGGTGTTGCTGGTGTGGTGGTGCTCTCACCCTGGCACCCCCCTGAGCACAGCAGCAGACTGAAGCAAATTGAGATTATAAAAAATGCTGGAAAACTGAGTGACGAGAAGCAGAACTGATGTGCAGTGCTAAAAAGAGGCAGAAGAAAGAGTATAGATAGTGTTTTTTATGGGTTGTCATATAAGTAATAATGGAGTAGCATCACCAAACAGAACTGTTTTTAATGTGATGGAATAGATCACCATATGGAGTTCACCATGAAAAGGAGCCAGACATTACACACATTCTGTCATCTGTTGATTGAACCATTGTTTGTCAGCTCCTAACTATTCCAGCTTCTTACTAGACATACAGTAGGTCTGGTTGTAACAGCTGCATGGTGCTGTACCAATAGGATTCAGAGCACTGTACAATTGACCTACTTCAGTATCACATTTCCTCGCTGTAGGCAGGCAATGCAGTATTCACATGCTGTACAATGAGGTTCTGGAACAAGAGGGGAGAGGACTAACATAATTACAGTCCTGTAATTCAGAATCTAAAGGACAATAAACAGTACTGCATGATACTCTCTAACTCGCCTTTCAAGGTGATCAGTCATGTACTGGTTGCAAGAGATGAATGTCCAGGAAGGACCATAGTAAAAAGCCAATAAAATATAATTCTGAGAAATAAAATAATAGACCTCTTTCTCTTGATCTTCTGCCAGTCACTGTTGTGTTGAGCTAGCAGTCTTTATATACGGATACAGTTCTAACCTTTAAATGTTCTTCTCTTACTGAAAGTGAATATATGCTTTTACTGCCAGCCAACATGAGAGACATGAAAGCGAGAAGCTGCATCACAAGCAGAAGGAGGAAATAAATACATCCCTAAGCAGGTGCCGTAGGGTAGCTGAGGCAGCTGTGCAAGGCAGTGTATCTGTCGAATCCCTCTCGAGACAGGGCGAGGGCTGGGTTTCGCAAAATGGAAAGCATTACAACGATGCCTCTGTGTTAGGGGCTTTGCCGATCTGCACTGCAAGGAGAGCAGAGCTGAACAAATTGCGTTGAGATTACCAGGTGTGACGAGAGGGCCAGGGTGTAGAGAGATGCCATCCAGAATCTCTTCACCACTTGTGCCATTGGATGTCTATCAAGTTGAAGCATGCCGAGATGTTCTGCAAAAGCCACCTCAAGATATTTATTAATTAGCTTGTTTATTTCATTAATATAAAGACCATTTTAACCACATCCTATTGTCAACTACCATATCAACTGCTACAATTTAATTAGTCTTGGGAACAAGCCCTTTTTTAAAGCACCTTGTTGACAAAGCTGAACCTCTGTATTATCCTGCAGAGCTGCTCTAATTTCTGCACCTGACTGATGAAGTGGGCACATGGTGCCGAGAGGGTGCTGCAGACACAGCGACAGATGTTAGGAATTATGTAGATATAAAATATGTCCAACAGCTTTTTCTAAGCAAAGTGTGACTTATAGCTTCTGCTCAATTATGCCCGGGTTCAGGAATTTTCTTTGAAAGCACTACAGCCAATAAATCCTGTCAGTATCTTACATGTACTTTCTATATCAGGGAGAAGTTAATTCAGCATACATTCATCACTTTAACAGAAAAAGTCATGTTCTAAGCATTGTGTAATATTTACAGAGATGAATTCATGGCGAATGCAAATTCCCTGTTTTGTGTGTTTTAATTTAGTAAATTTAGTAACAAAGACACTTTGTTAAGTCTCAGCACACTGTAATGTACCTGTACCCTTCTCACAGCAAGAGAGTCAAAGTAATGAGCCCAAATTAAGTAAAAAAAACCCAAAACAATCCAGGCCCCAGTCAGAAGTTACAAATTGCAAAGTCAACAGTTGATGTTTTCTATTTTTTTGTGTCTTTCTAATGGAAATCCAATATGCAGTACTTAGAATTCATTATCCTTTGGGGGTTTGAAGTTTGGATGCAGCTTAGATCATTAGCCACATACAGTATCTGTGCTCAGTACAAAATTAAAAAACCATACTATGACACACAAGAATGATATATAATGTATGTCACACTCACTGATATACTTTTGTTTTTTATGCAAAATGACTTGAAGGGTTTTTTTTTCTAGTCTGGAATAATTGGGACACCTTTACTATTACTTTTATAGGTACTGTTTTTTTAAGTAAAAAAGAGTAGCCAAGAATTAATGAGTTGAAAATTAAATCTGAGCCTAATTTTATTTCAATCTTAATGATATTAACTCATATTTTTCTTTTCAGAAATGAAGGTTTTTTAAAATGTTGGAGCCTAAATTATTATCAAGCTTAACTATTCAACTTTTATCAATAAATGGAACACCATAGCATCCCAAATCATTAAATTGCTCATATGGATATTAAAGTTATATCCAGACATTGGTACAACACATTTTTATTCAGTATTCCCACGTGATGTAACACCTTCCAACAAAATTCTTCAACAGATAAAATGAGATGTTTTGATATTGATTCAAAATGACTGCGTTCATTTTCACACTTATCAGTTAAAAATGAAAGTAACCACAGATTTATGTTTGCCAGTTCTGTTAAAGCTTTAACTTCACAATTAACACACAATATTACACATTAATATTGGGCATAAGAGAAACGCAGGAAGAAATAGAGGTAGAGAAAAAAATAAAATATTTGGTGGTTAATAGGCCCGATGGTTAATTAAGGTCTGGTGAACTGAAATGACTGATGGTTAATCTTGTGTGTTTTTTTCTCAATGTGGTTATTGTCAGACATGCTTCCAGAATTGTGTTGTTTTCCAAGCTGATGCAACTGCAGCACAGTGCTTCAGACGTCAAGCATGTCTTACCTTGAGTGCAGTCCAGGTTAGGGGTTTGGCTTGACAAGCGAGGAGGGAAAGAGCGCCAGTGTAAACAGGACTTTTGCTGGCTACGTCACTGCAGCTCCCTGCTCAACCCCTGCTCCAGGAGCAGCCAGCTATACAAATGGCTATTTTTACACTCATTTGCATTGCTCCTGCTTGGCTTCCCAGAGCCCGACAAAGTCGCACTTTTTTGTGAGAGAATGTCACCTTGATGTGGAGATGGGTGTCTGTGGATCTCACTGATTTCACACTGATGAAATTCACCTGAAGCAGCTGGTAGAGAGTTTTCAGCTACGGCCGCCTTAAAAACATAGTACTATCATACGGATCAGTCAGACGTTATCCATGCAACAACCCCCTCCAATTGGTACAAGCAATCATACACTGCATTAACCATTCACTTGAAATGATACGTATATATGAAATTATTCTGTACTTTTTTTCATGCATGGGCTGCCAAAGTAATGTCATCACTATGGAAACCAGCTACATAGCTACTGTACATTCCCGCTTTATGGCAACATTCACATACTCTATGTGAACAAATAAGAAGGATGGGAAATTCAGCATTATCTTGATTTTTTTTAAAATTTGCACCAGGTCATCCCATTATAGACAATTCCTACTGTACCTCAAGCATCCAAGCAGTGTAGCAAATTGTTTGTTAAAGTGACATTGTGGTTAATTCCATTCGTTAACAGAGCCGTTAACACATGTTTTTTATAGCTTCATTTCTGGTGTCCGGTTGATGAACTGTGGTAAAAGAGCTGTTGATTTTATTAAAATAAAAAAGTGAAAAGGAGTGTGACTGTGAAGTTAACAGACATCTCACAATGCCGGTTTGTTAAGTAATTTACAGCTCAGACTGTGCTCCATGCATGAAAAGACAATTTATGTTGATATTACACACAAAGGAAGAATCTTTCTTATTATCCCTGTTCTTATTGTAATCAGCACCATTTGTACTGTAACTGCATCTTCTGACCTTCGTTCCCATTTTTATTGAATTTTTTAAGATGCCAGTATCCATGCAAAACTATATAACTAAACTCGTAGCACCTCATTGCCAGATCTTGCAAATGATTTTATTTCCTAACTGTTTTGCAGAATCACTGTCATTTGTTTTACATTTGCAGGATACCTTCACCCTCATGAAAAACAGCTGATGATCACTACAGTGCCACAGGTTCAGTGAAAAATAAAAACAAGTATAACTTTCATAATTATAACGTGAGTGGCGAACAGAAGAGCAGTTCTTACAATTGTATGGGTTTCAGCCCAATGTGTGCTATACATACAGTATAGCCCACACAAGCTGTCGTGTGACATTTAGACAAACTCAAGAGCAGTATAAATGCCTTTCAGACTGCCCATTCAATCACAAATGAAATTACTCACAGTGTCAAGAAGTGTGTTTCACTATAGATTGTATGTGCAGTCATAGTATATGTGACAGAAGACATTGGCTGGTGATTGAAAGAAATTTCTTGCTGTTGTGTTGTATGTAGCTCATACTGATATTGACGACAGCCTGTCCCTGTCCGGCCCCCAAAACCTACAGTCCAACAGCTGTTACTCAGAGCTTTCCGCATCCCAGAACTCCGATCCTCCCCTTGTTTCAAACAAAAAAGTCGTGTTTGTGATCTTTGCTGGGATTATTTTTATTCTGCCTGTTGGGGGAGCTGGCCTGTCCTTCCCTGTCTGAACACCCTGCAGGAACTTTTCTGTGAGGGCACTGCTCATCACAAAGACACGCCGCCCTGAGTGTGTCTCCTCCGCAGGTACAGAGGACAAAGCCCCAGAGGTGTAAGATGAACACTCACAGTGCACCAAAGCTCACAGAGTGAGGCCCGGTGGTGTGCCGATTGCAGTAACAGCCTAGACCTGAGATTGACATTGAAAGATTGCCTGTGTTGTTTCAGGAGTGAAAATTGAAAAAGAAAGAAGGGAAGAAATTGACTTTCTAAAAACGACTCGACTGAGTTGTCTGAAACACATTCGCTTTGGCAGCTCTTGGGATGGGAGACGAGGAGCCCCTGGGATTCAGTGATCTCATTTGCAGTTTCCTCAGCTCCTGCCACTCTGTCACAGTCCCATAATGATGCTTCTTAGTTTCTGATTTTCCCTGTGTGTTCAAAGAAATGCAGGCTGCCTCTAACCCTGCACATTTGAACCATCCGTGCTATGCAATATGTCATACCAGGTAGCCAGCACTTTGCCTGTCAAATATGAGTGGACAAAGTGCTGTCAGTTTTATGTGGAGTGCTTACACATTGTGGCCTGCACCTCTGCCTGATTTAGCTGGGTATTGTCATAAAGAGCTTTGCAATCTTTTGCCTTAGACAAAACATACCCCATGTGTCACTCTAGATGTTCTGTAAAAAGGTGTCATATTTTGTCTCACACCTGACTATTCCTCCTGTGAATGTGTAAAAAAAGGCCGACTTTGATTTTAAATGAACATAAGGTGTGGGAGCCTTTATTTGCAAATAAAAACAACAGTAAAAAAAAAACATGCAAAAAAGTTTGAAGGGTAAGTGATGTAGTAGTGCTGTCAGTCAAGTGCATTTGCTGTCTCAGGCAGATACGTCTTGAGTCTGATTTTGGAAAGAGGCACAGTTGCGGATTCTCACATAATTCAGGAGAAACTTCCATTAGAAGGGAGCTTGATCATGCCTACAGTACAGACATTTCAATCCCTGAGACTGACAGATACAGGAAGACGTATGAGCTGTAAGAACTTCAGACAGATAAGATGGTGCCAGACGGGGTACTTCTTTGTGAGGGAGTTCTAAAACAATCTGCTGGAGATCTTTAGGAATAATTAGTGTTATGGCCTCTTACCCAAATCCTGGTTAATATTTTGGTCATGACAACGCATGCAAGTGGCACTAGGTGTGTTACAGTGCATCATTGTATTTTATTTGGTCCCTCGAGGAGCCCCTGCTTCCTAAGCAGCCCCGAGAAGCTCAGTCTGTCATCCCAGAGCAGATGGGCACTGTGCTGCCCCCTGTGGACAGGACTATGAATACAGAGGAATCTGAGGAGGAGGCATCCAAAAGACAAAGACTGACCATATACTGTAACTGTGGCTAGCATTAAGAATCCCTTCCTTGCCATTAATTGGATGTGTTTTTTATTAGAGAACTAGTGCTACCTCTTTATCTGGCCGTGTGATAATATGTGGAGTAAGGGAAGTGTGGTGATTGTTTTGTGCTGTATGTCAAGGGGAAAGAAATAGTTCCCTGCATGAATCACCACTTGATTTGTGCTACTACATTCAAAATTATCTGCACTTCCGCAGCTGAAGCTCTAAGCTGGTCAACAGCAACAAAAAACATGTCACTGCTATCAATGAGAGATAACGAAAAATATGACCAGGCAAGTCTTTCATGAAGCACAACTTGCAGAATGATCTTTTTAATGCCTTGCAAACACCATTAATGTGCTGAGCCTAAGACGTAGAACTGGCACATGCAAAGTTAAATGCTGTAAAAAGAGCTGTGGACTCCAGAAAAGGCAGTTTTGAAGTACATTTGTCCTTCTCTGATACAAGTCTCCAGATGCAATTTCAAATTGGACCTTACGTGGTTCCAGTCATTTCATTACTATGCCTGAAAAGATATATAATCCCTGCATCTGCCCTTTGTACCGACACTGGAAAGCATTCATTAACTGAATTGCTGCAGCTTCCTGAGCTTAACCTGCATCTAACCTGCTTGGGCTATCATTTCAGGAGATAATTAAATAGGGCTTATAACCGGCTGCCATCCATCCACAGCTTCAAACAGTGAAGGAGAAATCACAGGACCATTCCACAGGTGCATGTTAGCAGCAACTGTCATTGTGTTCAGAGAGACAGCAATGTCAGAAGTTTCGTCTGTTGTGCTTAATTCTTCTTTGTGTCTCTCATTCCCGATTTCTGTACCAACCGCAAACCTGTCGGATGCTAATTACCCTGTGTCTTGTGAGCTTGAAGGGAAAAACAAAGAGTGCTTTGACGCTCAAGCTGTGAGCGTGGAAGAGATAAGAGGGGGCAGTGGGAGCTCCGTGCATCTTCTGACAGGCTGTGGTTTAATATTGCTTGAAATAGAATGCCGGGTACAAACTCCCTCTGCCACACTGACTTTCAAAGCTGGCTGAGTTTATGCAAAGGGAGCTTTTAGGCACTAATGACAGCAACGAAACCTGGGATTAAAGCAATCCATCTCTTGATGTAACAATAGATTTGATTGTTGTAAGATCAGTTTAAGCACCTTAAATGGGCTTGGGAATTCACCACTCCTACAGTATGGTGAAGAGTGTTGTAGAGTGTACATACATAAAAATGGTGTTTGCTGGCACACCAAATGCTGCTCTACTGCCCTTAAGCCTTTGAAGTCAGGAGTGGGTGTTTTTCAACTGCGCCGCCCCCTGAGTGTATGACAGTAAGAGTGCACTTTGGAAACAGACCGTAGGAAAACAGAGGCAGGCAGGGGAGAGAGGAGGAGAGAAAGGATGACGAGCAAGACGGGTCAGCGGGATGCAGGTGTTTCAGCGTTGTCTGTCTGGAGCATCTGTGGCTGAAGACATTGATCACATTGATCACTGGCACACTCCAGCGTCTGATGTCGTGTCTGTGACCTTCAGACTGTCTCGCAGACATCACATAGGACACCTGCGTGTGCTAGAGACATTGCAATGATTTATCTGCTCACGTGATGTATCATCATTATGGGGAGGGGCTGAAACACTCCATGTACTCAGTGTGCTTCTGTTGCACTCTTTTCTGGGCCAGCTATTCTCAAAGCAATGTTGTCAGTATCTATTTTTGTACAACAAAATGCATTAATCATAAATACAGATGGCCTCGTATAAAATATACATTAAAGAAATCCCACAGAAACCTGAAATTAGGTTCGCAACAGGTGTGCAGTGGCTGACGTTAGTGATAGAACAGAGCAGTGGCCTACAAAATGGCTCACCAGCAACCTAAATGGAGGAGATATGACATGGCAAAGATAAGTGCCAAAAGAATATGGCTTTTCTCTAGAAATATTGTAGGTGGGTACATACCAGGGTGTGTAAATAAGCTATTTGGGCTACCATTGGCCTCCCAAGGACACGCCATAAATTATAAAGTACTGTAGATTCTGTATTCTGCATCAATACTTGGGAATTAATTCCTGCCTTTTGCTGAAGAGCCTCCTATTTCGTATAGCTCTGTTTACTTCAGGAGATGGTCCACATCAAAACCTCATCGTGGGTGGCCTGTACTGGGCTTTCCTGCCCTTGGCTCATTTCAATATTGCTTTGATATGACAATCATTTTTTTCTATACTAACTTTTCCTTAACGTTTATTGTGAGGAGCATTACATTCTGGCTGCCACAGCTCACAGTGCATGTCATTGAATTGTCCTGCTGTAACAGATGGGCTGTTCGCAGGGGTTGCACTCTGGTGCTCTCTGTTTAGAGAGCATGGCTCGGAGGAAGAGTCTCATTTTTTTCTTATTTACACAAGATGCAAAGGAGAACCAAGGTATTTACAGTAGGTGGCTTTTTGGTCTTACGATGATGATGAAGAGAATAAAGACAGTTGATCCTAAAAGCAATTTTTGGTTGTGTTTCTTTCATTGCACAATTGGCTGATCCTGGTGAACATTTAAGAAAAAAAAAAGTTAAGTTATCCAGACACAAGGCATGCATGGGTGAGGTAAGCTCAGATCATTTAATTTTCACTTAATCACAGTTTAAAAGATTTTGAATCTGTTCAACAGCAGAACCAATTTTGTGGGGGATCAAAAAACCCTCAGAACTCACCCTGTAGTCAGGGAACTAGATGCATCACACGGCTTTCTCTGTGAGCAATCTGGGACAGATCATAGCTTTAACTCCTACTGCCTTGTTGTCCAGGTGGAATATCAGTTTGCAACCTACAGAAACATTATTTGCTCCTTGAGTGGAAAACTCAAGATCTCTTTTATATTCCTTACACAAGTCGCTGTTATTGCATTGTAGAACATACAGCCAGGCTTTGACAGACATAAAAATAACTGTCTTCACATGAAGCAAATAGCCTGGACATGCTGTGAGTTTGTACTGTAAGTTTATTTTAGGCAGGAACTGTTGAAAATGTCAATAGAAAGACAAATGTCAACCTTCTCGATATTAAAAGAAGGAATAACACCTGAAATACCAGGAAGTATATATTTTGAAGTGGCTGCCTTGTTTGAGTTAAATCTGCATTGTTGCACATTAAGATGCATCTTCCATACTTCAGTCTCATACGAATAGAAGCCAGCACAACTTCTTAGCAACATGAAAATACATGCAAATGTGCACACAGAAGCTGAACAGTCTTCCCATTTAAATGTTCTGCAGGAATGCAGTGAACAATAGTGCAGAATTGCAAGTAAAAGACAAACTAGGAACACCAGCAAGACAGTCAGACACACCAAGGTACGATTCAAACTTTCAATCAAAAGTAAAAAGAAAAAAATCTAGAAGTTTCTTCACTGGATCATCTGCAATGAAATGTTATTTCTACATTTAATGTAGCATGAACAAGTTGTGAAATACTGATGTATTATTCCTTTGGTGGCAATAATGGATTGCTTCCAATTTCTGCAGATTTTCCCTAGGATTTAATTACTTTTTAAATATACTTTTCTGCTAAGATTCTATCTTGGCACAGCGGAAACAGTGCACTTATTAAACACATCCATTCTTAGGATATTTACACTGGATCATAAGTAAATTTAGAAATGTTTTTCTTGAGAAATATAATTTGTCCCTCCTTACATTTCCCAGACATATTAGGAATGAATGCCCTTTGTATATTGTAACTCCAATATGCTATTAACCTGCATCCTGAATCTCAAAAGATGGTGTTGATGTGAAAATGCAGGCATAAATAGACTCTCAGAGTTCGCAGGGAGGCTTGTACTATAAATTATTACATCTGGGTAGTTGCAGGTTTTCATCGGACACACCCTTTTTCAGACTAAAGAACTGCAGAAACAAAATTGATACAGTGAAGGCAGTGCATTTCAGGAACTGCAAAAAGAAATGTACCCATGTGTTGCTGTCTCAGGTATGGTTTCATATTTTGTGCTACAGAAACTGCTGTTTTTTTATCTATGCCACCTATGTTAAAGGAAATAGGATACAATACATACTGTACATGGTCTCAGTTACCCTAAGGTTTTGGAACTCCCTGCCAATTATTGAAATTCTGCCTTTTTAATTGCATACTTAAGATACTATGAGGTCATTCTGCAACTAGAGGGACTAGATATCTGTGGCAATGAGCATATTTGGACAAAACATAGAACATAACTGTATTTTAAAATACGTTTATGGGGCCTCATGATATAGGCAGTCCCTTCTACTACAAAGACGTCTCTTGATTGTGCTGTTAATAGTACAGGAGCTCCCTCTGCTGGAAACTGCTGGAACTGGAAGTACTCCTGTTCACCTATGAATCGTGTAACAACCAAGATAAATGAATAGATTTAGAGATAGCCGAAACATTGTGTTCCTTTTCTTCGCTTTTCACCATGGAATAAACCTTTAATCGTTCATCTGAAACTTAATTCTTACTGTGATGCTATAAGGTCAGTTCAGTGTTTTCCCAAAATCCAAGAGATGCGTTTTACTGAACTGGTGTTTGAGATGTTACTGTTGGTTTTTAGTTGCTCAGCTGAGAATTTCCTGCTTCAAGAAAGCAGCCTTTCAACAGAGCCTTTGAAAGCTGTAGTTTAGGGGAAACACATTTATGGAAGCAGACACAATGTACAGTGTGACAGGAAGAATTCGATCAGATCTCAGACTGTCAGAAATCACACAGCCACATGTGTAAAAGCGACTGTACCTTAGCTTTTGCCATGGATCATTACTGTTTTGTTCTTCTGTGCTGAGAACATCAGTGTTCTATCAACACAGATAAGCCCATCATTAGACAGTGACAGCACTGGGCCCCTCTTTTTGCATGCTATAGATTTATATCCACAAGAAAATATTTCCCTACATCTTCTGGGCATTGCTAACTAGAAGCCTGCTCCCTTCTGGGTCAGATATTCTTTTGTAAACCCCTCTGAGACAACTTAATGAGCATGTGAGTATGTAGGTGTATGTGTGTGTATATATGTGAATGTGAATGTGAATGTACAGTATGTGTGTATGTTTGTATATACATGTTTATGGATGTGTGTATGTCATTGTATATATGTATATGGATGAGTATGTGTGTATATGTATGTATGTGTGTATATCTATTTGTGTAAGTGTGCATGTGTATGAAAGTGTGTTTATGTGTTTGTATGTGAATGTAAATTTTGTGTGTATAGTATGGGTTGGTGTATTTGCACGTATGTTTACTTATTTGTATGTATTTTTATGTGTGTAAGTATGTGAAAGTACATATATGTGTGTGTTTTCTTTCTTCTCTTTTCAGCGTGGAGTAAACCTATTACTTGTTCTTTTACATATATGTGTATCTAGTATAGGTGTGTGTATGTGAATGTTGTATGTATGTGTGTATTTGTATGTGTACAGTATATACGTGTATCATTTTCTTTTTTAAATCCCTCTGAGTTTTATGAACATCATTTCATGGCACTGTGTGACTGAATCTAATCCAATTGCCCCGACAGCCACTGCAGACGCTGGATCAGTCTCTTGTCAGGGAGTGTTAATAATGAGCCCTCCCTTTCTTCCCGTCTGTGCTAGGCTGGTGAAGGAACCTGCGATGACAGAGGTGGAGCCAGTATTGGACTTTGCTTCCTCGGGCCGCTCGGGCCGCAGAAACGCCCTGCCAGACATCCTGGGCTCTCCCGCTGGGGTCAGCCCCTCTGACCTGCCCCTCAAACTGGCTGAGCTCTCCCTTACAGGTCTGTGTCCACCTCTGGTCCGGGGATATACTGCACACATTCCTTCCCCTTGCTCACGTTCACCTCTGGAATTGTCTTTTCTGTCACCAGGGTTCGACTGGATGGGGACTTGTTAAAAGGAGTGGCACTGATTTATTGATCAGTATGCGTGTTACTATTTTAAAAGTTCTATGCAGATACTGCTCTCCATTAAAAAAGGGAGATGATGACATTTTCCAGAAACCTTTGCCCTCAAACCAGTGGTAACAACACTAGAGACCAGCACCATTACCATTGCTTTTATTTTAACTCGAGTTCTGTCTGCCACTGGCTGCTTTCCTGACTGGATTGCATCTAAGACACAGTTTCTGCCTTTGCCCATTTTTCAACAACTTCCTCAAAGTGTCCTCGTTGAAGGGTCTGTCTGACTGGGATTTCTGTCTCCCATTCTGGATTGTGACTTTTCCCCTCTCTGCCACATCAGCAGCGTTTCCCTCTCATGGTCTGATCTGGTCAGGTCACAGAACGGCCAGGCCTGGTCAGTTCTGGGCTGGGAGAGCTCTAAAGGGGTTTTCTGCTACTGTAAATGGTGTTGGTAGATCAGTAAATGGCACTCTTTCCTCTGGCCAAGAATGACCAAGAACAGGACAACACTATAGTGACAGGGTGTACTTCACTGTGGGAAGTGTCATCCTGCTGGTGAGATTTAAAAGTGCTGTCCTGAATATTTGCTCTTTACAGGTCAGGTGGCACTCAAGAGCAGCAGTGTCCTGCCTTAATCCTGCTGGACTTGCCGAATGCAGACCTTCTGAAGTTTCCTCTTAATTCTATTGGTGAAGCCATTTCTTCCTTCTCTATTTGATCTGCTGTGCAGTGGGGCTTCTGGCGCAGAGAAGCTGACACGTGGCACTGAGGTGGGGAGTTGTACTTCAGTGGTAGATAAAATGGCTCCCCACCTGCGTGTAAAGGGATCTGAGATTCTCTGTGATGAAAAGTGAAATAAAAATGTAAGACATTATAGGAGGGATTTTTACCGACTGACCAAAAGCACAGAATAGCAGTGACTTTCATGGCTGATCTAGCAGGGCATCGTGTGCTCTGTCTTTCTGTCCATCCAGTTTGGCTGACAGAAGGGGTCTCTTTTTCTGTTGTGTGCCACAGAAACACATCACCCCTGCTTTGTGAACACAATGTCTTTAGTTCTGCTGCTGGGTGTCAAACGTCTGACAAATAGGCACCTTTCCAAAAATTTTCTCTCAATCATCATCTTCTCTTTGAGACTTTGAGAAATATAGGTTGTTTAAAGTGTAAGGAAAGGAAAGTGTAAAAGCGGGAAAAGGCTTCTGCTCAGTAAAAGCATTGTTTTTCAATGAAATGTAAATACTGTGTCATACTGAACGAGACACGGAATGTCTTTTCCCTTTTAAAGTCTCACTTCTTTTGAACTACATTTGGATGATAAAGTTCTTTAAATATTCCTCATCATGGATTTTAAGAGAGTTTAAACACTCTCATATAATAAAGAGAATACCGTTACTGTGATACTGTGTTCTGAAACCACAGTATGTGTGTGAAATAGCTTGCTCCAGTTTTCACCTGGAATTTGAGCACAGGCAGTTGCATGCACAGCTTACACACAGGCACTGATGAGCCTAACCAGCATAACTTGAAAAAGGCGGGGAACCTTAAAATCTGGAGAAAACCCAACATGAGCTGAAGGAAGAGTATGGAAAGTGTAGTAACCTCCTAAAACACAGCAGATCAGTTTTTCTGTAAATTTAAAATTAAAAGGCCTCATATACAGTACAGTACACAGATAAAAAGACATACTGTATACTGTATCATCAGCTTCTTCCTACTATATTATGACCAATCTACGTGACTTGATGATGGTTACATTGATTCTGTGTCATAATGTACGATGCTAACACAGCTAATCCCTCACTAATAGTTGAAAATATTGTAATAACATTTCAAAATGTTGCTTGAAGGATGTGGTTTGGTTATGTGAATAATATGTTTTAGAAAGATTTGACACCAAAAAGGAACACCGTATTCACATTATCAGACCTTAAGACATATATTGTATGTCGCATGTACAATATCTTACAATATATAGAAGATCAAGTCCCCCTAAGGCCTGGGTGAGATTGAAATTTAAGTTCCCAGTTACCCAGTGAAGCTACAGTTTAGGCAGGAAACTCATTTTTTCTTGACTTGCATCACAAGACACTGAAGTACTCGCATTTCACCTCATATCCCCATACATCTTAACAACACCTGAGGAGTAACTAGCACATATAAACACAGCTAATGAAAGGCAAGGAAGGACTTCTTAAAGCTAGCGTAGTTTTGAGGTCAGTTTTTGCCCTTTGTATTCACCCCAAATGAATCCAAACTCCACCTCCTTTCTTCCAACAAGGGGAAGGGCAGTGGCAGCTCATGAAGGACAGCTGGTCTGACACATTTAACTTCAAAGGTTAACTTCAAACTGCTTAGGAGACAGGTCTATCATGAAGGTCAAGGCCTAAGAGTCAGGGACGCAGTTTTGTCTCTTATCTAATGCTAAATAAGTGTAAGTCCTGCATACTTGTTTCCTCCTGGTGGAAACAAATTTCAAGCCCATCAGATGGCAGTTTTTCATTTAGTAGCGGGGACAACCTGGAAGTCTCAAATATAACAAATATAAAACTGTCGGGTATAAGACATTGCAGGTCTGGAATCAGCAGTCGGCGGGTGGGTGGGCAGTTTTTGGGTCACTCGAGACTCAAGACCACCTCTTTCTCTTTTTCCCCCAGATGGGTCAGAAGGTGCGCAGTCCCCCACCTCGGAGGAGCCCCCTCCACCGTCGGAGAGCTCCGAGGTGAAGGATGGATCTTAAGAGACACGGGGGCACACTGGAATATGCCTGGAGCGGGGCGTCAGTACAGAGGGGATAGAGAGAGATGGACTGTCAGGAGCCAATCCGTTTAGTCACTCGTCACGTCGCCGTGACCGACAGCCACTTCTGGGGGGACTGTTTGGCTGCAGCGTGGGGCCTGGGAGCCCTACCCTGACCAGATGAGGGACAGAGAGGGAGAGAGAGGGGGAGAGAGGATGTCAGTTTCCCTACGCTTTGAAGACAGAAATTAAAAAATTATTTTGAACTCAAACAGTGGACAAAACCTTCCTTTTTAAAATCAATCTGAGCTCAGCAGGAAGGTGAGAGGAAGGAAAAACTCATTTTACGTGCTTTGCTGGACTATCCAATGAACACTCCTGAGGTAGTTTTTGTATTGTCATTTTTTTAAGAAGGAATGAGTATCACCTGTGGATTTGACATTTTTCTTCTGCATAAGCAAAACAGTTTCATCTCTGGCCTAGGCTAGCATCACCCAGAAGATGTCCAAATGGGGAAAGATAACATGAGATCATTAACTCCCAGAAAGCTGACAAGGTCATGCACAAGGAAGGCTCAGAATTTGAACAAGTTTCCAGACTTGTTCTCAATTTCTTTGAATCCGTGTTTCTCCTAGGAATATGGTTTGGGGAAAAATCTTATATTTAATCTATCCTGCCCACGTCTACATTCCCAATAGGATTTCCACAGTGATACAGTAGCTACGAAGGATAGCTTCTCTCCATGGCAACAATCCAACAACTGGAGCATGACCATTGCCCAAAAGTAGAAAATCACTGACAGTCCTTTTGAATTATAGGAAATAGTAAAAATCCAACGTTGTCTCCCTCACCATAATGAATGGAAAGAAGTGTCTGGCTTTTTAGTGTAAAAAACAAGACTTTCTCTGAGACAATTCTGCAGTTTAGACAAAGAAGTGGCTACACAATCTTGTAATGGCATTCCACAGAGGGGGTGAGGAATCTTCAAGACGTCCAGATTTTGTGAACAATCTTCAAATCACAGACGCACCAAGAGGGACAAGTGTTTTTTGCTAGTGAACGATGAACTGAAACCCCTGGTGAGAAACAACAAATACTGACAGTTCACCTGCTTGAGTTGTACATACTGTTGTATGTGTCTGATATTAGATTGAATTTACCCACTCGAACAAGTATAAGCGTATACAGTACATGTTTTATATATAAGATATATAGATTGTTTATGTGAAGTACAATACATGGAAGGGAGGAATACAACTTGAAATAGTTTTGTTCTCTCTCCCCAACACATTGGGAAAAGCACCTTCAGCACTCATGGCCTGGCATTGTAACATTCAAGTGAACCTTCATCAACATGAAGTGCAACACATACAAATCTAGACAGAACAGTCAGACTGCCAGAACACTTGTGAAACTAATAAATGCCTTTATTTGTATTATTTTTAATGGTGTACTTATTTCCTTTCATATAAAATAAAATGCTGGTCCTGTTGTGTGATACAATAAAACACAAAAGCATTTTATGTCATTTTTCATTTTTCTCACCAGTCACTTTTCCCGCCCAAAACAGACAGATTGGTATTTAAAAGAAATGTACATTTTATTAAATGTTGCCAGAATCTGAAATGACCAATACCAAAGAAGATTATCAGCAGATAGCTATGTACACTAAACTCGCAACCTTAACAAAATTTGAGTTACACAATGCTACTATTCCATAATAAATTTGCTCAGAATTATTTACTTAAATCAGATAATTTCTAGCATACATTTTACCTATAATAAGTGCTGACAAATGGAACACTGTTAACTTCACATGAAATATGTAATGTATAAAAACACTGTATATGACTGTTCTTAACTAGCTGATTAAATTATTTCAGAGTTTCTCAGTTCAAAAAAGCACCTGATAGAGACATTACAAATATTATCTCTGGGAAAGAAAGTACAAAGTTCTTAGACACACTGCTACTCACTAGGTGGAGACATATTCTAAATATGCTCCACAAGACATTGGAATGCTTTTAGCAGCACGTCCTGAAGGCAAGCTTTTGAAGAACCTTCTCAAGCTGGTGGGAAGCAAACTATCTTCTTTATGTGCACATTTCATTCAAATTGATCTAATATGTTAGAAATGGATCATCATTCATGATAATGGATAAAAATTAATTATATGATTGATTTGCTAGCAAAAAATAAATGTCATTTCATTTAACTAGTGTTCAAATACCACTATTCGTGGAAACATTTCAGACGTTGTCAATAATTAACATAACTCATGATGCAACTTTTGCAATCTTTAGTCCTGAAGGAAATCAATTTGAATTATGAACAGGTTAAGAGCAAGAGGAATCCAGACTGTGATAGAAGTACTTGTAGGTAAAAGACAGACACAGTTATCTGTCCCATTTACAACAGCTGTATTGCATTGGCAGCTTGGGCTGGCATTTCTGTGTAATAATTATAATAATGAAGAAGGCCTGAACACCTCACACCTGAAGAAGGCTTCACAGCCAAACTGTTGTGTTTTCTCTCTTCTCTTTTCAGCATGGAATAAACCTATGACTTGTTCTTTTGCAGACTACGCATGCTGACGCAGCTACCCACCTGAACTAATAATAATAATGTCTGCATTGCTAAAGAAGACATTCTTCATATTTCGTTTTCATGGTCTGTTTAAGTAAATTTGGCCAGCCTAGGAAAATGGACTCTTAAAACTTAAGACTCTGAAAGTACTTTCTAATATGACTTGAGCCTGTCTGATAAGAGCAAAGAAGATAATGAGCTGAGATCACCAAGATAAAGCTTTTACAATCTAATGCCAAAAATAAATTGGATTCAGCTAAGGACAGTTGCCTCTAGAGAGTCCAATGACAATAGTTGACTGCTTCTGTGTGACAGCTTTAAGAATACAAACTAGAATAAAATCAAAGTATTTCAAGAGTTTGTGCTGTCATATCAAAGACAATGCCCCAAGGAATGACAGTAATGATTTTTGCTTCGAAGCTGTCCTCCATCTACTCAGACACACAAAAAGCGCTTTTGACATTAAAGCATTCATTCGCTTGAACATTTCCAGCAACAAAACTTTCCATCTCAACTCCCTGGAGAGTCGTTGTGAGAGAGTTACCTGTTTTAGCCTGGTTTTTGTCACTTCATAATAGAGCCACCCAAATGAAGAATAAATGGTGTTAGTGGACGAGTAGATAGTACTCAGCATAGCGAACCAGATCTCCTTAGTCAAAGGCCTCTCATGATGTACTGGGGACACTGCACTGCAGAAGGCCAGACTACTTGGGCATTAAAGATGACCTGACACTGACAGTGTTTGTTAAATTAGGTCTGATAACCCTACCATGCTGGCTAATGTCTACTTCAGTGCTGTACAACCTAAATTTCCCCCAACTCATTGAGTGAATTAATGTCTCGCTCCTCTACCTCTTCTGTCTTGTAGAGGGGTGCTGGCACATGATGGGTCCTGCTCATCACAGAGCTGGGTCCTGCGCTTCAGTGCTGGATGAGAATCCCCCCCTAAATCCAAGGCACTTAGGGATCCTCTGGGATGAGAAGCGTTGCACTTACTAACAGCAATTGGCAATTATAGAACACAGCAGCCTGTAATGGGCTGGAGTCCTGTCCAGGGTGTATCCTGCCTTGCACCCATTGCTTACCGTGATAGGCTCTGGCTCCTCAGAGACCCTGTATTCGAGAAAGCGGTTAGAAAATGGATGGATTGATGGAAAAGACCACATGTGTAATATCCATTTATTGCTACTTTTGGATTCTGACCTAAAAAAGGAAAGCTGCTGACTACATTGCCTGCTGCTGTCCAAACTTTGTGCTTTTAAACACTGGACAGTCAAACACATTCTGAGAATGATCCCCAGTTCGACACGCTACACTATCAGATACATCAGCTGCTGTTACCATTCAGAATACCCCTTTCCTTCTGTAGACTGACAGCTTTAACGATTGTGTTTGTGGACGTTGCCTCGTTTCATTTCTGTACCAAAACACATTTTTTTAAAAAACTGGGTTGTGAGAGGCCTCTGCTCAGAAGGTTGGAGGACTTTTTGATATATATCTTCACATTTCTTGGCTCTTAAAGGCAAAAATGGATTGGATTGGAATGGCTGTAAAGAATCCAGTTTCACACGAATCATGTTTTTTTGCTATGTTTCTAGCTGGAAAAAATCTACCTTCAAAGACTTCACTGCATTCTTGAATTAATCAGGTGTTAGTAACCAGACAAGTTAACAATCAAATGGCCACCCAAGTAATAAATAACAGCTACATTGATTCAGCAAATACCTATATTGGTATATAGGAAATGGGGATCTTTCCTGTTGTTCCCAATTAAAAAAAATAGCTCTAACATTGATCTAAAGGCTTTTCATTAGTACTTAAAATCATTATCCCCCAAATCAGCTTTGATTCAGATCATCTCTGTTCAGCTTTATATACAGTATGTGTTTAATAAATATTATGAACACCCCAGCATTATTACAAATTTATTACAGGAATATGCATTTGTCTAAAACGGATGTATCATATTCTTTTGCTGACTTTGCTGAGTCTGCCTGGGTCATGAACTGTTTCCAGCAGAAACCATGCTCTTTCTACAGCAGGGAAGAGAGGGAGCAGATACACAGAGTCAGTGGCAGGGATTAAATTCCCTCACTCAAGCCATGGAATGGGCGTCTTCTTATTCATGGCATTTCAGCCAGACTTTCAGACAGCCTTTTTTGTCTCCATGGCAACCAGCTCCAGATATGGCTTATTATTCCCACCCAAAAAGCTCAGAGCCTATACCTGAGCCGTTAGGAACAACATTTGCGCTGTATAGGTAGAGCCTGTGCAGTTGCTAAGTACATTGTTACTAGGGTGGCTAATCCTTAAGGAAATGGTAGTTACCTATGTGTTTACATCCAGAAACCATTACAGCCTTTTACAGGAGAAATATTGCAGCTTCTCCTCGAGACACCAACACGCCCCCAAAATGGAAGAGTGTGATCGCAATCAGTGAGGGTGTCAGGAAGGAGAAGTGGGCGACGTAAGAAGGGTTAGTGAGTTAAAGCAATAGCAAGCGCTTAAAATAAGCTGCATTTCCACAGCTGCCCGCAGGCCTCCACATGTGCTGTGCCAGAAAATGCTTGGAGTGAAACTATTGTTCAGGATGATATTGAGAATGCACTTCTATCTCTCTGGGAATTAAAGATGAATCACCACCTCACGGGTAGTGCACCAGGGACAAAGTACTTCATTAGAGCACTTACAGTCCCATCATTTTCAAATGAAATGCCCCATCACCAGCCTCTGTACTGTGTACATTCGACAAATAGGACATTCAAAATAGCATCTTACAGGTAGAAACAAATTAACTAGCAGATCATGGCTAGAGTTTCGTCAGAACAATGTCAAGAAACAGTGGCGTGAATCAGTGGTGCAAGCCACACAATAAGAATAACAACATCCAGGAAAAAGATGCATTTAGGATGCATTTTAACCAAGGAGCACACAGTTCTGACTTTTCTGACGGGAATAATTCTGAATTTTCATGGAATTTTATTTTTCGACAGGGAAGCTGACAGGCCAAGTTGAGGCCTTCTTACAATATTGAAGACCAGGCTCCACACAGCCAGAGACAGAGCCTTCTCCTGAACGGTGCGCAGTCTGTGAAGCTCACTGCCCAAACCCAAGATAACAGTCTCTCTGCAATTTTGTTTTACTTTGGGTTTGTAGTGGGTCAATTTACTGTGCTCGTTTTTGTCTTTCTTTTTACTCCCATCAAGTTTATTATTCATGTGCTATCCTATGAGTTATTTGAAGAACATTTATAAATAAAACTAGCATTCTTAATAACGAAATGAATATGTGTTGTTTGAGTGGAATATTTCAGCAATACAGTAGATGGAAAATCTAACAAACACACCAGAGATTGCTCCACAGGGGAAAGGTTCCAGCACTGATTAACAAACTCTTACAGCACATGAAATAATGAGAATAGGTGCGTCATATTACTTACTCATTTATTTGGTTATTGCTTTTATCGAAGGTGACTTACATTTGCACCTGTTTATACAGCTGTGTATTTCCCTAGATCGATTCAGATGAGGTACTTTCGTCAAAGACACTTTTGAGATCTGAGCCCACAGCTTTCCAGATACAAACCCTGTGCCCCTAACCAATGCTCCTCGCTGCTGCCAAATTAAATCAGGCAATTGCATTGAAGGACACTGCTGAAAGGGGGGTTTTCCTTCCCTGCTGGATTACATTGCCCACTCCCAGCTTTGCAATCACATGCAGGAGAACGTGTCATCATGGCTCTGTCCCCATGAGAGAATGACAGACAAGAACGAGGCCAGATCATTTCAAAGCTCTCCCTGGTGTTGCTTTGCTAGACTGCACTTTAAAGCCCTTACGTAAGAGTGATCTTTTATTTAAGAGGCTGTGCTTTTCCTTCCTTGCAGCCGGGAAACCTCACTGTGAACTGTTGTAGGGACTGACAGTGACTCTTGAGCATGTGTTCGTAGCACTCGGATAGTCCTCTGGGACAGTCTACCCACCAGAAGGTGCCCCAAGCCTCGGTGTGTGCTTATGTATATTCAGTGACCTTTGAATAAGAGGTCTCCACACTCTCGAGTGTCACCAACAAAAAAGCCTTCTGGTCTCGAAATCATAATGAACTTGCCTTTCATCCTGTAAGGACTCACCAGCCAGGCTCTATTTATGTATGACCTCTGACCCTGGCCGGACTAGCTCACTAAAGCCATGTTCTGGAGCTCTGTTCACCCTTTTCACTGTCTCCTTCGCACACAACTACACACACTTGTGAGCAACTGCTAGAGTGGTACAAATTGACTTTGTTTTGTGAATACAGCCACCTAGACTGTGCCTCACCTTCCCGCAAAGAGAATTATGAGTTCATTGCATAATACCGTCTTTCAATGTCTTTTGTTACAAGAGCTCAAGTGTTTGACTTGACAAAAGTTTCTGATATAGGTGGATGTCACCATACAGTACCTCTGGTGATTGACTAAACATTCTGACTAAGCAATCCTACAACACTATACAAGTGACTTTACACTGATTCTTGTGTTTGAAAACAGACTGAGACTCTGCAAGTGACAGAAATCCTGGAGATCTGGTTGTAGCACAACTAATATTAGTGTGATTTTTTCTTTGTCCCTCACAATTTTACTTGCTCCTATGCTTGGTACCACTAGTCATCTTCAGCAAAGCTTAGAGATGGATAGGAGGGATAGACTATGATTTTTAAAATAAATAATTTAGAATTTCTGTCAAACCTTTCTTTCAGTTATCTTTCATGTTCCGTACATGAATACTTAGCATTTGCTTAACTATATTAATAGACATAAACATGACAAATGTAATAGGTTCTGATATTCCAATATGTTGCATTTTTAATGCCTCTCAGTATATTAACAAAGAAAAACGTAGCATCTCTAAAACACTTTGTGTGAACATACAATTATATTTATACTGTAGTTTTTTTCTTAATCATAAAAGATCAGGTCAGTGGATGCTTTAAAACAAAAGCACATAGGTGTCTTGATTCAGGTCAGCAGACGGTGAATTTGCTTCCATGTAGACAGTGAAATAGCAGCTGTTTTCCTGTTGAGAATTGTTGCTCTCCCTTTAACTCCATGGCTCTTGGCTGTCTGAGCAATGCTAGCAGACTGTTGCTACTGCATGCATTTCAGCCAGGGAAACAGCAGGGGAGAGAAGGTTCTATATTTAGCTCACTGTACGAGACACTATGAAAGAATCCTCCCATCTTCTTTGAAATAGACAGGGAGGAAAGGAGAATAAGATTGCAATCTTGCAAGTGGAATCGAGAACATTGTCTATTTCACTCTCTTTCTTATTTGTCTTCTGCTCCAATTTCTCATTCCTTCCAGTCCTTACATGTCTTTTGATATCAATTCTCTGGTTCATTCCTTGTGTTTCACTGCCTTATTTTCTCAGCCTACATGGTCTTATCATGCAGTTATCATTTTCTTTATGTCTTTATTTCTTTCTTCTTGATTCCACACCTCTCCCTTTTTCCTTTCTCCCCTCCTCCTGCGTCTCCCCCAGCTCGGTCCTTATGTCACCGTCCCTGTGGTGTCGTGTGATGGTAACAGGCCCTGATTCAGCATCTCCTACATCACACCCATCCCCGCAGTGTCTCTGGGCACCGGCAGCTCCGCCCAGTGTGCAGCTGAACTCTGGGCCCTTGTTGTGTGGCAGACTGGGGCGGCTTCAAATTCTTTGAAAACACTGGCCTCTATGACAACAGAGCAAAAGCATTTAAAGACACATCCGTCCAAAAATATTACAAAGCCTTCAGTTACCAATCTAATACCTTCAGAAAGGTCTCGATACCATATTAAACTGACTTAAACCATGGCTAAATGTACTCTTTCATATGGACTGGAGACTGGGGAATGGTCAGAATTAAATCATTGTTTTGACACTCAGTCACTTTGAAAACTAAAATAATTGAGTGAAAAGAATGACGTTACATGATAAATTAATATGATATACACTTTTGATAGCCACAGATTACTCTTATCTAGCTACAGTGCCTTGCAAAAGTATTCACCCCATTCATCATTTTGATCAAAGATATTAATTAAAAAAATGTGTATGTATGTGCATTATTTGCAATTAAATAAATTGGGACACTTTCACATGGCAGTATACTGTATATACATTATATTTTATTTTAATTTTCATTTTACTTATAGATGTATATTATGGTGTAACTGCTTTCTGCCTGGATGAGAAATAACCATGGGATGATCAGAGTATAGTATACGTTTTAATTATTGCACTCTGGGTCACCAGACCTGGAAGTGTGCATCTCCTTGTATAACAAAACAATGCATGAAAATGAATTAACTGAATAATGCAAATAGAAATGAAAGATAACGAGGCTGAGGAATCAGCAAGAGCAGGGTTAAACAGCAAAGAATACCAAGTGCCTGAGTGATTCAGTGGAAGGTTTTGTTTTTGCTGTGGTAATAATTGTCTCTTTTGTTAGTAGCAAGCTGTCTTGGCCCAGGGAGGCTGGGCAGCTGATCCTTGCCTCTCTTTTGTGTGTTTAAAGATGCAGAATGCCGGAATCACAAGATGGCATTCAATCAGCACCACCTCATCGTCCTTGTAATGATTCTTTTATACTTTTCTCTGGCAGAACAATGGCAAAACAGCTCTGGCTGTGCATTCAGTAAAATTGGAATGGAAGCAATGGGGGTTATAAGAATTAACTAAAATATTGCCATTTCTATAAAAAGGATCTCAGGTATTTTCTGGTGTACTTGTGCTCCTAGCACAGGGTATAAAATTAGCTGGTGCTTCTGAAGGAAATACAAAGTACTTCTTAACATGAAGCAGGATCTACAAAGATTTGTATTTGCAGAATGCATTGTTAAATTTCAAAGAATGAACAGAGTGATCGATTCATTTTATGCAATAGTGATGGCAATGTGGATTATGATACAGTAGTGAATTAGTTTTCTTTTTCTTCTGGAATAATGAGAACAGACAATTAGCTGTCTTTTTCACAGCACCTCAATCTGCAATCATCAGCTGCCAATCAAGCTCCGCTGCTTCACCCCTCGTGTCAGCATGGGAGGCATGAAAACTGTGCACACCCCCCTCTGCAGCTGCACTATCAAGCCATCTGCCTTTTTAACACAAATGTCGCACCCAGAGTTAGGATCAAGAGCAGGACTCATCAGTATTCATTGACAACACCGTACGTTTACTTCTGTCTCATAATGCCTGGCTGAATCAAACCCTCTCAGTGGCGCTTGGCCAATTCTAAGCTGCTGCTGGGTGGGAAATGGTCACAGCCGACATATGCCATGACCCTGACTCAAACCAGTGGTGAAGGGCTTGACCTCTGAATAAGTGCATTTACTGGCTGAGTCACTCTGTTTCTTTAACAATAATGTTACATACAAGAATGCTAGAAAATCCTTAACATCCTTAACATCTAATGGTCCACGATGGACAATGGATACTGAAGAAGCAAGTTGGTTTTTGGCCTTTAAATACCTCAAGTGTCAGGACTGGCTAACAGACCTCCCTATCCCACTGTATGAGTTGAAGTTCACAGTTCGGCATTGATCTGTGCTTCTCATTCAGTGACCACAGCTTCTCCTGCAGTGACTGTGTTACAGTAAATGAACAAGTCATGAGAAGATGCACGTTAGGGGAAGAAGCATGATTTAAGGGAAGGAAACTGGCTGCTTTCTTGTGGCAACCACAAAGAACAGCCCAGCTGACCATCTCAGGAGAAGACTGTCCTCATTCCATTTTGTTCCTACCTGATATAGCAAAACTAGAAGAATAATGTTTGTTCAGCTCTCGAAGCCTCAGATTAATGGAAATAAGAACAAAGGAAAAGCTTTGTGTGATTGACTGAGGGGGACAGGAGTGTGGCAGGAATCTGTGATGCCAAGACTTAAGAGTTGAATGGACCTTGGAGCATTGTTCATCATAAACTCGTTTGCCTTGCTAACTTTCTCAACAAAAAAATAAGTAATTTGGCTGGAACAGTAGTAGGTCATCATGTCAATAGTGTAAGTATTAGCAGGAACAGAAAGAGAATGACACAAAAGGCAAGAAATGAAATAAGAGGAAAATAACAGAAAATAGAACTGAAAATTGGACGGCAGGGCTGCCCAATTTGCAAGGGCATTCTTTTTTTTACTTGTTTAAAAAAGATCGTTTTGTCTGGACAAGAATGACATGTAATGATCCCATTTTGCTTTCATTGGATTCCCTTCAAATCGTTTTTTCAAGGACAGAGAATATATTGTTGGAGTCAATTTATTAAATTACACAGCTCCTGTGTAGAAACAAAATCCTATTCCACTATCTCAGTAGCACATACTGTACAAAGTCAAGTGGAGAAATCTATTGTCTTATGTTGTCAAAGCAGTGGTGTTGAGGGAGGGGATTGTAAAAGCATTTCTTGTAACTAATAGCCAACATGCCGGCCCATATGGAGATAACAAAGGCGAAGCATTGGGTGACATCACTGAGTATCACAGAGGTCAGCCTAATATTTATGCTTGAATTAATGGATGCTTTTAACAATTATACATTCCCTAACAAATTCTCAAACTCGGCTCTAGGAATGGTTAATAACCAGCCACTTATGGTTAATATTGATACATTTTTCAATTATGGATCGAGATGGCAGTCACTGGGTGTTGTTTGAGCTCCAAGCTGTCCTTCCCAGAGTCAGATGTACTATACATTCAGATATGTGCTGGTTTGCTCTCACCTGTTATGGTGGCAGTTTTGAATCACTTGTTTTGCTGGGAAAGTCAATCCATTGGTGTCTGAAAAAGCTGTTGTTTGCATAATGCAATACCTAAGAGGAATGGAAATGTAGTCCCACAGTTGAAGCCCGTTGTCTGCCGACTGAGATTACAAGCACGGGAGAGTAATAACAACATCATCTTTCCTCTCTGAACAAGAGCTCCACAAGGTATTCCTCACTGAGTCTCCTAGCAACGCAAGTTGAGAGCTGGGATAGGGGTGAATGGCTACTTAGACAAACAAAATAAAGGCAAACCCCTGCATAACTTCACAGTTGTGGAGCAGAGCTGATGTTTACCAACACAAAAATGATGGAATTATAAAGATAATTCTGCCTTTCGTAACACTGTTCAGAACCTAGTCTTCAGTTTGCGTTACTGTACCATTGGCAATCACAATAAACCACTTTGTTTAGGCATGTTTTCCAGTTTTACATGTTGTGTAGGCAGGCAGAATGTAGTTGTATCATTGTTTCTAACTTGTATCTTCAGTTTCATTTTTGAATAAAGCAAAAAACGTGCTTTCACATTGCCCATACAGAAAGACACATAAGTGCTCACACACAGGCTCGTACAGTCTTGTGATTGCTGCTAATCACCCAAGGCACTTATTAAAACAATTCTATCTCATTAAATGTTTAAATATGCATTAATGCCTCAATATGATGGTAATGAACTCCTCTAACATCGTAGCTAAAGAAGACTCTTGATGCTGGAAATTAATTTGGATGATTTTATCAGCTTCTCTTTTGTGATCTTTTTTTCAGCTAAACATAAGGTACAGGTACATTATTAACACCACACTTTTTCCCCTAAAATTATATTGGTCAGAATACATGTTTACAAAGTGGAGTCTAAAATACTATAGTTTATAACTTACTTTAGTAATACAGATTATTAGCAATGATGTTTCTGTGCGTCTGAATAGTCCATCTAAGTATACATTGTGTAAGGAAATTTGACTGACTGCTAGTAGCCCAGATGTCATTGTGTAGCCTCCAAGGAAAGCTCTTTAGAATAATTAAATAGTCTCCCCAACATTGGCAGCAGGGCTGCACATATCTCAGATTTAGTTTAGAAGGAAATCCTAAATTTGGCTAGGCACTTTTTTGGGACCAGCTGCTGGGTCCATCCACAGCATATCAAATAATCCTTTCCCCAGTCAGAGACTGTTCGGTCTGAATACAAAAAAAAACCTGCCAAGCTCTGTCGCTGAGCACGTCAGATGCGAAACAGAAAGCAAAATAAAAGAAACCCACAGCCCGCCCAAAGCGCCATTACAGTTCCACACCACACATCTGCACCTAACGTCTGAAAATGCTGCAATCCAATCAGCAAGGGCGCACAGCCCCTCTTTTATTTCCTCGTCTTTGTCCTGGTGTCTGCCCATGGTGGTGTCAGTGTGAGAGGCTTGGACAGAAAACCAGCCAGCGCCATCTGCTCCAATCCCCCAGGGCGTTACACAGACTGCTTTAGATTCCCAAATAAGATTAATTTGAATGGGGGTAGGAGAGTAGGGTAGTGCTGCACACAAACTCTGCAGCAGGTTTCCAAAACTGCTCTTGGAAATGTGCATCAGTTTTTCCCAGAATATTGTAGAAATCAATCATTTTTGGCTGCATTGTGAACCCTTCCTTGCTAGTCTTATGAAATGCCCAAAAAAACACAGACCTAAAAGTTAAACAATGAATGGCTAACAATAATTGGAAAGGTAATATCATTATGGAGACAGGCTGAATATCTGTATTAAATGGCCAAGATATGAGTCAATTCCTCAAGCAAGACAACTTCTCAAAGTAGAAAAAAAAAGAAAAAGACAGCATTGATCTAAAATATTCAGAATACTAAGTTATTTCCCTTGAGCAAACGTTCTCCCTGCTGCCATTTTAAAGTTCAGTGTTCTGAAGCGTGAGAGAAATAAGACTTGCTAAAAATATCAATGCAATTGTCAAAGCTTCACAATGAAGCTTTTTTTCCTTAAAGTCTTTGTCACACTTTCATACTCCTTTCTATCAAAGTCAGATACTAAAAATCCATATATCAATAAATATACTGTAATGAAAATAAAATGTCCTTATTTTGATAGAGGGTGCCATTCAAAGCAATCTTAACTGATTGAACTAATCAGATACTGTATGCTGAATGTACTTCCGTCTTGCCATGAAGGGTTCCTAATGACAAGCAATGAATTCTATTCACATATTTTGTCAAAGACAACTCTAAAGACACATTAAAGACGGGATCCAAATGACTCTGTTTCTCAGTGAGGTTTCAATTCCATGACTTCAAGTCATGCTGTCCTATGAAGCTCACTTTTCAAAACACTGTTCACTTTTGCATGCTTTGCGTTACTTTGTCTGGCCACAGTTTCAGAACGTGGAGAACAGTTGGAATATCCTTCTGAGAGGAACGAAATTCAAGAAAAAATGCACCATAGCACTAAAAACTAATATCTGGGTTGTGTTCCATCCTTGGCTACTGTTTTCTCCCAGTTTTTCTCCCAGCGGTGTGATCATCACAGTGTGACGCAGTATTGGTAACTGATGAAATGCAAGGCGTTTTTCCAGAAATAGAACTACATTACGTAATGTTCCACAGAAACATTCTCTGAAGCGATGTTCATATCACTGCTGGTAAGTTTACAAGATGCTGACACAGGGTGACAGGTGAACTGAACCATCTGAGAAGGAGAATTGCAAGGATTTGGAAAGGATGTCTACACACAAGAACGATACAAAAAGGTGTTTAATCAGCGCGGACTTAAGTAGATTCATTTTTGTTTAATTCCAGCTGGGATTACAGATAACTTGTAACCAGAGTCTGTGTAGCTGGACATGTAAATTGACATTAGACAGCAATTGGTGCAAAAACTAGAATTTATATATAATAATATAGAATTTAATAATATATTTGCAATAAGAATTGTGGCTCTGGAAACAAACTGCTTAACTACACTGTTTGTACCACCCCTGTCTTTTATAACAGCGTATTTGCAGTGGCCACAATCTTGAAAAATTTAGTTGATACCTGCAAAATTCACACATGCAACAATTTTGCCTAGACTCACTCTTTCTGCGTACTTTTTCATTCAACACATCTACAGTATGTGGCTGTTCATAATTCTTTTCTTTACTCAAAATCTGTCGGCAAACGTTATTGGTTAAAACAAGAGAAACCAATGCATTTAGAAACATTCAAATTCAAAAAATGTAATGCAAGATTACATTGTAAAATGTGCATCGTGAAATTCTGATTAGCTTATCCTTTCTTAAAGTGCAGTGGTTTTCTTCAGTGGGATGTTTATACAGGAAAAGCAGAGTGTGACTAGACTGCTGCCTCTGTAACAAGTCCCAGAAGTCATAGCGCCACATGTATATCAGACCACCACAGGGAAAGTGCATGGTGGAACCTGAAGCTGTGACCCAAACAGACAAGAACAGCCCCAGGTAGAAAACTAAAGGGCAGCAGGAATAAAAGACATCATAATAGTGTTTTTTCACCCCAGTGTAAGGGAGGTAACGCATACCTGCACACCTTTATCTTTCTATTTTTCAGGATCAGGGCAACCACACAGTTCAAACTACCTCTCCTACCACGACAACATGATAAATGTATGTTGTCATCATACAAACAGCAGGAGCTAAACAATCTGCCAGTTCGCATCATATTCTGTGTTGTTTTAGAGAGTGCTTTTTTTTCAAGCGAAATGCTGCCAGTGTGAAATTTCTAAACATTCCTCTTAATGGTGTTTTTGTGTTTTCCCTGCAGCGCGCCGGCTCTGGAAGTGTCAGCCAGGTGTTAGCTGACTGTTCTCTGGCTGCTGGTGCAGAAGATGCTATTTCTAGCAATCGTCTCTGATGCTGCTGCTGAGCACGTGTGCTGACGCTACTCTGTGTGACAGTGTTTCTGCATTCATAGCCAGTCGCCTTTATAGCATTCCCCCCTCTGTAGGGCCACACTGACGGGAAAAGGGGCAATCTATAAACTGCTCCAGTCTCTGGAGAGCTGCACTGTACAGAAATGACATAATTTGTCTAATGAGCGGCTAGCCTGCCTATTGAACAGCCTTGCCCATCTAAGGAAAGTATAACCAGCCACATTTTCAGATGACTTCTGATTTTAATCAGTAACTACTAGAAACAAATTATATCACTATAATCATAAAGCAACTTTTCACCTTATTAAGTACAGAGATGCTTTATGTAGACATCATATACATATATATGTGTGATTTTGCTGAAAGGGGGAAAGTCACAGATCCATCCTTGAAAAGATATCTATAATTATTACAATAATACCGAAATTCACAAATTTGTAAATACCGTTTTTATTGATTATGTTTAATTAAACGTATTAATTGATTCTGTTCCATTCACCTCTGGCATCTCACCTTGGCTGATAACTGACCACTTCATCGGAACGTTCTCATTTCATGACAAACAACCTGAAACAAGCTAAAACATGCTTGAGTGCTAAAAAAGAGTCTTATACCACTGAAGAGCTGTATATTGGTAATGTGGATACAAGACAAAATATCACATTACATTGCCTGGCTCTTCGGATTAAAGAAGATTATATGCTCTTCTCAGAGGTTTAGTTACTTAATGGGAAAGTTTAACCTTCCATTAGCCCTACAGGTCTCATGTTAGGGACCTCTTTGCTCTTTACTGCATTATTTACAGATGTGATGTTTTGATTGACTCTTTTAAAGATCTGAGCTCAGTGAAAGAAAGGCCCATTACAAATATGTGCCCTAGAGTGGCAGGGACTGAGCTGAGCTCCAGCATTCCAACACACATTACCAGCCTCTACAGAGGGTTACACAACAGGCTTCCTGCAGGCACAAAGACACAAACGTGACTACAGGGGCGCCATCCTCTCTCTCAGCGTAACCGGCAAAGCCACGCTCATTTCACAGAGGTCTGGCTCTGTACACTTGAAAGCCTTATGTAATCAGTTAGCATGTGTTGTTCCTCTCAAGACAGACGCTACTCAATTTGCTGCACTGGCACAGGAGACAGTTAATTTTCCTCTAAAGCCTTCAAGAGTTATCAGTCAAATAAAAACAATGCAAGACCATGTTCACTTTTCTGGAAAAGACACTTTATGTTTTTTCTCAATTTCACCATGATTAGACTGGAAATTAAAGGTACTGTGATTATAACATTGTGTGGCAGAATTTAGTAGTACTTTTAACATTATCCCTGTGTGACCACCTCACCATTACTTTTTATCATGTGTATTTTGTCAGAAAACAAGAAACACTCCTCCACTTTCCTCCTGAAAATGAGAGTTTCATTATTAAACTTTCTAGTGAGGAGTGGAGATTTCTATTCTACCATCTCTTAAGTACAATACATCACAAACAAACTAGTATTATACAAATTAAAATAAAACAAAATCAGTTAGGTATGAATAACAGCCCTGTAAGAGAAACAACTGGTCCTGCATACTTCCATGGCTCTGTGCAGTGTACTCAGCCCTTGCTGTTCTTGATTAAAGTGAAACTGACAGCAATTAACTATAGATGGATCACGATTTCTTAATCTAGATCCTTAATCTTAGCTTTCACCACATCTGTAAGAGCACTGGAAATTTCCACTTATCCTACACACCAGGAAAGCGCACAGAAGAAACCAAGGAAAACAATTTTTGTTCCATCAGACGAACAACAGTAGGATCTTGAAAAAGAATAATGGAGCAGGGAATACGCCAATTTTCTTTTCATGCCTACTAGCAAGGTTACAGAACATTATTATGTAATGAAGCACAATGACATAATCACACACCCCTAACCCCCACTGTATAAAGCCTTTCAATGCCTTCTGAAATGCAATTTCATGATGTAGGTGTCAAAAATAGGAATGTCCATCTGGTGGGACAATCTATTGAAATTAAAACCTGTGTGTAGCTTTATTTCCAACTGTAGCCTTTTATTTTTGCAAGTAACAAAATACTTCAAGAAATGGAAAATATACAGTATGTCTGCTGTAAACAGTGTAGATCTTAAACCATCCTTTTGCAGTGAGCAATGCCATTGGGATTAAACTCTATTACTAATTCACAAGGACTAAATCAGGTCTCCTACCAAAATCATGTTGAGAGATGAACATTTACATCTTATGCAACATATTACCTCTAAAGGATCAATTCTTTAGTTGAGGGGGCAGAGATCTGATGTAATACAGACAGAAAGATATCAGTCACTTTGTTTCATAAGGTATTCCAGGCATTAGGTATACAAAACGTCACAAGTCCAGGCTTGTATGCCTGTTAAAATAAAGAGACAAATGCTTGATCACACTGGATGACCTTATTGTCAATTAACATTCAACTGTCCATTTTCTAATCACTTTATCCCATACAAGATCACAGGGGAGCTTGTGCAGTCCAGCAAGCAGCAGGCATATACAGTAAGTGTATCGCTGGGCATACAGACATAGACATGCACACACTCACACCAAGGCCAGTTTTTCCAGAAGCCAATGGGAGGAAACCAGAGCACCTGGAGGACACCTGTGTGAACACAGGGAGAGCACACATAGCACCCCACATCCAGAAATGAACCCAGGACCCCAGCACTGCAAGGCAGCAATACTAACCACTGCACCACAGTGCGATATATCTATACATACTGTATACATTTCATTCAAGTGGAAACATAGGTAGAGAATTACACTCATGTCACAGCGTGCAATCCAGGGGACGTATAAAAACACATTCAAAACTCAAGGACTAGGCAGCCTGCTTTTAGCTTTCAGTTTCATCAGCAGCCTAGGACAGTTAGCTAGCAAACTGGAGATATAATTTCCCAGCTCACTAACCCAAGAATAAAATACGTTTCTATGGCACCAATGAAAGAGTATACTGTATGAGAAATAATTTTGATGAGATTAGATTTCATTGTATCTTTTGTTCGAGAAAAGAGGCGGAGTGTTTAAAAGCGACAGGTACTTCTTTGCGTCTCTTAGACGGCTTTCCGCTGCAGTATTCTATAAGGCACTCGAAGACACCTGTCCTAAGCAACACCTCCACCTGGAGCTATCATCGCCTCGTGGTTTTGTTTTGTATGTTTACCTAAAAGAACTACAAAGACCAGCGTTCGAGGCGAGCGGGGCGGGGAGCTGCTGTTTTGCCCGGGCGGCCAATGGCGTTCAAGGCTGGCAGATGACGTCGGGACTTTGGTCCTTTTTTGCGCGAACAGCCAGTTTCAGGCAGAGAAAGAATTGGGCGCGATAACGCCGGCGGTGTGGGGAATCTGTCAGCCGTGTTGCAATAAAGGTGGGTTGGGTGTTATCGATGCCGTGAAGGGTTGAGACAGCGAGGTTTTTTCCCTATCGTATATTCATTTGCAAAATATGTTTTACGCGGGGTAGGGCAAAAATTCCTGGATAATAATAATAATAAAAAAAATAGCTCGCCTGTTGAAAAGGTGAGTGGTTCTGCAGCATCGAGTGTATTGTGCTCTTTTCGGTAAGAGGGTCGTACCTGTAGCGCGAATGTTTACTGCGGGGTTTTCTCGGGTTTTTGCATTGGGCTCCTCGCGTTAAGGGCGGGTTGAGTTGGACCGTTTTAATCCCTGGGCGGCAATAATATGTGTCTCGCCATGGCATCGTCGCTGCGTTACCAGATGCTGTACCTTTTGTCTTGAGGAGGAAAAAAAAAAAAGGCGGGTGCCCGGCTCGTCGGCGGAGCGGGGCTGAAGTGTCGGAGCCTAGAAATTTCCAGAGGCTGGGTCGAGCCCCCCAGTCCTGTTTCTTTGTTCTGTGCTTTAAGCGTGCTGAGGGGGGGAAAGGGGGCTTTTTGTTAAAAAAAAAGACCAAAACTAGTCCGGTTTAGCTGCTCCAGGCGTTGTCAATATTACCACAGTCCTGGGCGGCGGCGGTCTGTAGCGGAGAGCTGTGCATTTCGTCCTAACTAACCTGTCATGTGCAGGATTCTTTAATTAGGTTGGGCATCTCGCCTTTTCGATCGCCACGTCTGGTTTTTTCTGAGGTTGCGAGATGATCTGAATAATGGGGTTGCAGGGTTGTCTATCAGCCCACATCTTATATATATATATATTTTTTCTCCCTAAGGAGAGAGAGAGAGAATAGCCTGGGTTCGGCTGGGCTGTCCATTGTCTGGACGGAGGCGTTTTGTTCTCCGGGAGTTTAATTGTGCGGGGTGTGGGAAATTGCGAACGACTGGGGTCGAGCGTAACAACAAAAAAATTAAATAAATAGGCGGACAGATTAAAAAAAAACAAAACAAAAACAAAGACGGCGTTTTAATAGTTGTGGTGCGCCCGTTTCAGGTGCTTAGCGCTCTAACACTCCGAATCCCGCTGTAATATTCGGATTTTAACATCTTTAGTAGATTTTTGTTGGGGGTAAACTTGGCCCCTTTGCCTCTCTGAAGGGTCTTGGGGGGGGGGGAGGCACGCGCCCGTCTCTTTGTTCGCTTTCCTCCCTCCTCGTGACAGCGGCTCCCTGTGTATTAAAGAGCCGTTCTCGCGGAGAAACCGGGTTTGTTGCCAGCTGGCAGCGGGTTCTGTAACGGGAGAGCTACAGCTGGACCCGGTGAAGATGCTCGCTGACCACCA
This sequence comes from Atractosteus spatula, assembly GCF_055471065.1. NCBI lineage: Eukaryota > Metazoa > Chordata > Actinopteri > Semionotiformes > Lepisosteidae > Atractosteus > Atractosteus spatula. Next base: position 6,713,630 of record NC_142719.1, on the reverse strand, counting down.
GCCCATGGCTCTCGGTTGTCACCTTCGCTGTCACCAGCCGCGCCCGGGCGTCGGTAGACTCACACCCACCCCCCGCTGTGAATCCATCCTCGCTTGACGGATTTCTACTGGTTTATGCAAATAGACGCCAAATTGGGGGAGAATATCTTTCGTGGGTCTCCGTGCATGCATGCATGCATGCAAGAGTGGATGATGACATGCAAATATTAACAAAACGCCAAGAGGCTTTGAGCCCCAGAGCGATGCCTAGTCCTACGGGCGGCTGCTGTAGCTTAATAATTACTAATCGTCGGCAACAGGATTTCGCCTGTTGACACAATTGGTTTAGATCCGTGCAGTGCGTGGTTTCGTGATTTAAAAAGCTCCACTCAAGGGTGATGTAAATCCGTCTGCAAGACGTTTGGGAACGTAGAGATCGGTTCATAGTAATTCAGATAGGGATGAGTTAGAAGGAAATATCTTTTTTTAAAAAAAAATCATTTCTTGCCTGAAGTTGTTAAATCAATCGGCAATTCGTACGCACGGCACTGAGGGAGCTGTGTATTTAGGGCTAGGGCGGTGCCTCGTTTAATTCTGAGATGTTTCAAGTGGCGTCGCCGTTGCACTCGTTAGCTGGGAGCCTGTTTTCCCCCTTGAATTGGAGTCCAACAATCTAGCTCATTCTCACTCCTGATTTCTCTGCTGTAATTAGCGAGCGCACGTCTCGTTGATCCTGTACTCGCAGCGTCAGCCCACAGGGGGGCGCAGCGCAGGTGGGGAAAAAAGCAGCTGCTCTCCTGACCGTGCTGACCCCTCACCTGAGCTCTCGACAGTGGTTCGTCACAGGTGCCGCTTCAGGATTGATTGGGATGCCTCTTTAAAACCTTATTCCTATATAGTGCAGGTTTTTCTGTCAGCATTTAAGCTATTTAGCTCTTTGTGCTTCAGTGGTCCTGGCCTGGAACAAAGAGCTTAATTTATACATCAATTGTGATACTAAGTTCCACACCGAAGGGTTGAAACAAGTCTAGCTAGCAGCTCTAACAAACTGCATTTCTGGGTGTTGTGCTATTTTGGAATGTCTAAATGGCTGGATTTTAGTTTTGTGCCTTTCTTTCCAGGGTCTACCAGACTTCAGCCTGCAGTGAAATGGCTTCCTCTGGAGGTGAGTGTTTTTTTCTCAAGCTCGATAAATTTATTTTCTCTAGTCCAGTGTCCTCTAACCTGCAGAAATAAATCTGGAAATACTCGAATCTCAGGCTAGGTTTCAGAATCCGGAACGCCCCATTTCCTTCTGTAATGTCCTCGTCTGAATGATATTTCTGGTTCGTTTGTATAAAAACCCCACGGCCTGGGTACTGAACTGGGCAGTCGGTATCTCGCTCTTGCAGCAGATATTCAGGTCAAGGAGCTGGACAAGCGTGCCTCTGGCCAGGCCTTCGAAGTCATCCTGAGCCCTTCGGCCCCGGAGCCCAAGGCTGATTTCCACCTCTCGCCCCCCAAGAAGAAGGATGTTTCGCTGGAGGAGATCCAGAGGAAGCTGGAGGCCGCGGAAGAGAGGCGCAAGGTAACCCCCTCGAGCGCTGGGGGCCGGGGGCTGGGGCTGGCGAGGGTTCTTGATGGAAGATTGTTGCCCAGCCCCCTCTGCAAGCTGTGACCGGTTGCTGTGCAGTTTTGCTGCGTGTACGAGCGATCAAGCGTGAATACCATTGGCACACGTGTGTGGTGTTGGAGCCGCAGGCTGTGCCGGGTTGAAGCGGAGACAAGCGAGTGTCTGGAAGCCGAGGAATGGCTGTTGCCCTGATGTCGGGGATGAAGCACAAGCTAAATCCAAACGGTTCTACACCTCCACAAAGCAGTTTATCTTCTGACTCGCTGTTTCTCTCCCCCCCCCAACCCCCCCACCCCCTCGCAGTCCCACGAAGCAGAGGTTCTGAAGCACCTAGCCGAGAAGCGAGAGCACGAGAAGGAAGTCCTGCAGAAAGCGATGGAGGAGAACAACAACTTCAGCAAAATGGCTGAGGAGAAGCTGAACCAGAAGATGGAGGCCAACAAAGAGAATCGCACCGCGTTGCTGGCTGCCAAAAGCGAAAAGTTCAAAGAAAAGGTAAACGCGAGCAGAACGCGAGATTGGAAGGCCTCCACTTCCTGTGTTTGTGCTCCCCTGTCGCTTCTGTGCGCTCTCTCTGGGCGGTGACTGTGAGAGAAAGAGGTGTTAGCGGTAGTGTGGTAAGTATCTGCAGGGCTTTTCAGCCTGCGTGCCTCAGAACTGGTGTAATTGAAGTGGGTGAAAAGTCCAGTTCTTTCATTTGAAAGGGTCCTCCAGCCTTTGTCTTGCTATACATTTAAGAGCTGGAATGTACATGAAGCGGTCTGCTTCAGCACACTGCTCCCGTCCTGTGGACGTGTGTGTTGGCCAGGCAGCACAAGGGCATTGACTTCCCTCTATATACCATACAGAGTAGATCTTCTGTCTCGTGTAGAAGACACTGGGAGGTCGAGGCTCCTGGCCGCTTTGAGGATGTATTGCATTAGGTAGTCGACTGCTAATTTAGGTCACTTCACCCTGCCAAAGACCTGGCTCCGCAGGATGGCTGCTGGAGCCTTTTGTGTAGTTTCGTGGTGGCAGAACAGTGCCCACATCCATTGCAACTGGACATTCTTACAACTTCCTGCAAGAGCCACCCTTTCACTATAGTTTTTAAAGGTGCTTTGACCAAATTTTTAAAATTTGAGGGCTTTTCTTCCTTGTATTAAAATGTATACGGTAAATCTTTTAAATAATGCTTAGGAATTGGATTTAGCACCATTATCATTTGAAAATGCACGATTGATATATTAAGTCCAGAACAGCATATATTTGGGGATCCTGATATCCAGTTTTCTCGAAGATGAGGCTTTTAAATTGTATAGTATAAGAGCGTTGAAACCCATTTCAGAGACCAGAATGAAGTATTCTTGCAACCAGCTGTTGTGCAGACGATGTATTTGGTTAATGCTGAAAACTAACTTGCTTGTCTTTATTGTAGGATAAGAAAATCGAAGAAGTTCGAAAGAATAAGGAAACCAAAGAAGGCGGCGAGAACTGAACTTTAAAATTTGGGGAATATAGGGTTTTTTTACTTATCCAAAGATTTTTTTTTCTTCATGGCCAGTATCTTTTTTTTTTTTTTTTCCGGACGGTTTTGTTCACTGTCTACCTTGTTAACTTAAGGATTAAGGGAAAACCTGGAATATTGTTCCATTTTTCTGCCCACCCCCACATAAGTGTAATTGCAGTGGTTTTTGCTGTAGTTATTCCTTGTTGCATCAGTTTTCTATTTGTAGGTTGTCCAATTGCGGCTTTGGATCTCTGAAATAAGCAGTGTTTTTACCTAGAAGAAAGCATGTCTCTATTACACTTGGATCTTTAACATTGTTGCATAGCGCAAGCTGGAAATCTGTATCTGTGTAAGTCAGAACTGCTGTTCCTTAAGCTTAATAAAGTTGCACACAGTTTGTTCGTTTAGTCCTGCTTCTGCCTTCATTTCAAAACGGATGTTTATGTTCTTCTATCTGTCCGTCTTGTAACCACTTTCTCCGATACAGGGCCAAGGGGGAGTCGGAGCGTATCCTGGCAAAGAGGGGCACAAGGCAGGATGCACCCGGAACGGGATGCCAGTCCATTGCAGGGCACACACACAGACAAACGCACTCACACTAGGGCTACCCAGCTTTACCCAGAAGCCATTTAACTTACCAGCATGCCTTTGGGCTGTGGAAGGAAACCGAAGCACCCAGAGGAAACTTGCACAAATGCAGGAACATACAAACTCCACATAGACAGCACCCCAGGAACTGAACCCAGGGCCTCAGTGCTGGCAGGCACCAATGCAGACCACAATGTCACCCTGTTAATGTTCTTCCAAGTGCATATTCCTTCTGCTTTAGATCTGCTGCTTTTCCTTTCTTGAGTAGTTGCTACATGAACGGGCACCTACGGCTTGTCCCAGCCTTGCTGTTCTGAAGATGGTTAGCATGAACGGGCAAAAGGGAATGACTGGTGTCTAAGGGAACACGATAGTTATTCTTTGAGGAAAATAAAATTTAACACACGGGTTTTAAGAAATGTAGTTTTCCAATTAATAACGCAAGCTAGTGCTGTACCGCCATCTAGTGGAGAAAGTTGAAAAACGGATAATTCGGGAAATACTTCTTTCATAAGATTAGATCATCCACTTTTGAGACCTGTAGGTTTAGAAGTTTAGGCTCAGTTTGTTAAATGTAGTTTTATTTAGATTATGCATTTCATTATTATGATGTAATATAATGTAAGCCTAAAGCTGAGGTTAAATTTGCTTGCCTATTTTTTTTATATGATAGCATTTTGTGAGTGCGTTGTACAATTTAACTGTTCTAACTGGGAAGTGGAACAGGGAGATGCTCATTGTTTTCCACCAGCAGGGGCTGCAGAGATTAGGAAGCCATTTGGCCTGAAAGTACTGGTCTGCTTTCCGAGTATGTCTTGCACTAGATCTACATTTGCACATGACCATTTGTTCTTCATCTGTTTCTTCAATCTTTAAATATCAATTGGAGTTTTGTTGTGCTAAAACAGGCAGGCAAGTCTCTGTCACATCATCCAGCTGGGGCCTACATGTTGGTGGTTGTGGTGGGGCGGGTCATCATTGCCTGTAAAACCCTTTGGGTGCAGTCTCCAGAAACGTGCTGTATAAGTGTAAGGAATTAACACTGAAACCATTCTTAACAGAACAATAATCTGATGCAGCCCACAATGGCTGGGACCTTGCAGTGCTTAAAAGCACTGTTTTAGCTTCTGTAAATGCCATCCTAACTGCTCCATAGCTACAGCTCTGGGGGTGAGTTTCTGGTATGAAGAATGCGAGTGGCCATGTGACCTAGTGTGCTTGACTGGAGGAGTATTAGCCCGTTTCCATGGACTACGCTCGCTGTCCTTAGCACTCTGCAAAAGGATGGTGCCGGAGTCTCTCGTTAAAGCAGCTCTCCTTTTGAGGTGCTGGATATCGTTTTTAAACGCACGTGTACCATGCACGAGAAACCCGAACAGGTTCTTGAGCGGGCCGGTGAATATTTCAGCACGCCTTTGCTGGTTTTGAATAAACAATGAAGTTCTTTCATGGGTATCGATCACATTGTGCTCACAAAGCCATATTATCCCAGCCGCTCCCACGCGCTGAGAGAGGACTGGAATGCTGGGGTGTTTCAATGGCGGGGAGAGACTCAAGAGCCTGTGCCCAAAGCAGTACAAATGCAAATGTATTTTTACCTAGATTTTTCAGAAGTGAAAAAGCCGGGCTCAAAAGCCGGCTCACATCCCCATTAGAATTCCACAAGTCTGTCTTTAACGAGTTGTTTTCCAGGGAAGATTTATAATAGGTGCACAGCTACAGTCCTTGAGGGACAGACCAGGTTTTGTAGGTTTCAAAATCATCAGCAGCTGGAGACCCTTGTTAAATTGATTTGATTAAGTTAACGAAAAGCCCAATTAGGTCAATGAAGGAGGAGAGGAGGTAGGGAGTACCCAGGACTGGCTGTGTGCTGTGTTTAAATCAGGGGTGTCCAAATCCATGTCCTGTTTGGATTCCTGTCTGTAGGATTTTAGCAGGGTACATCTCAGGTGTAAGTAGAAAGGTTTAACTGCTCCTCAGGTGTGGCTGTTATAAAAAGGCCTGAAAAACTAGACTCGCTGGCCCCCCAGGACCAGTGTGAGACCCTTTGATACAGTTTTAGTAACCATGCCATCCACTGAGAGGGAGCTCCACAGAGACCGCCTCAGCTCCTAGCTAATCTGTATCAGTGGTGTGGTGCAGCTGATGTGATTTCTGTGACATTAGGGAATGAAGGGAACAGGAAAAGCCCCAGTCCAGGTAGTACTTTTAAAGTGTGTGCTTTCAAATCAACTGTGAAGTTATTTGTAATAACGTCCACCGAGTACCAGGCTATTTTATACCAACAGAGGCATTGAGTGTTATTAAGTTTAACTGAAATTGCATTATTATTATGTAGCCAGTAGTTATATCACCCTGCAACTCACAACTGACAACCTTCTGAAGTTAAGCATGTGTGAGCCTGGATGGGAGACCTCCTGAGAAAGCAAAGGTTGCTGCTGGAAGAGGTGTTAGTGAGACCAGTAGGGAGGGCTCACTCAGTGATCTGTGTGGGTCCTGTATAGTATTGGGGACACTATACTGTATAAAGGTGCCATCTTTTGGATGAGACATAAAACTGAAGTCCTAACTCATCATGGTCATTAAAAATACCACGGCGTTTGTTGAAGAGTAGTGGCGTTACGCTGATGTCCTGGCCAAATTTCCCCCTGGACTTTACCAATGCTGGCCTCCTAATACAGTAATCCTCATCTATGAATTGGCTTCATCACTCTGTTCTCCTCCCCACTGATGTGTGCTGAGTGTACTGACCCTCTGTGTGTCCAGAAAAGTGCTATATAAGTGTAATGAATTATTATTATTATTATTGTTATTGTTAGAACAGCAAGTGCACAGTTTACGTATTGTATCTTTTGCCCGGAATTTGAAATTCAGATTCTTAGGCTTGCCTGATGTTATGTTACGCAACAGAACGGCCACACTCCCACAGACCTCTTTGAATAGCATGACCCAATCCGATACGATCGCTGGTGTGGGATGGGCATTTGCACATTTTCCGAACGCAACCCGGAGCTCTTTTCGCTCACATTGCCCGACCCGGGCTGGCTCGTGCCAAGAGAGACCTGCTGAGCTGCGCCTCATTGGTTGGGATGCGAGAGCGAGCTCGCCCGGGACCGAACTTTGATTGGTGGAGCTGCCTGCCTGTCCGGCGCTGGGAGTTTGCGGACCAGCCTCTCCCTTGCTTAGCAAGCGGTACTGGGCGAGCGGCGGCTTCCCCAGCACAGGAATAGGATTTTTTTTTTATTGGGAATTGCGGAGATTACTGCCAGAGGACAGTTACATTACTGACGGAATCATTTGCATTTTCTCTAGGTCCTGCTTTTTTTTAAGAGGTAACGTATCAAATGCTTTCTAGTTGTGTGCAATTTTTCAAAACCTGCTTTAAGCAAAGGCGTGCATTGGGATGCTACTGCACACAGTGCATTCTATAGACCGGCCTCCTGCTTGCCGGTACAGATAAGCCTCTTCTAATACAAAAAATGATCATTTACAGTTGGTATATGTGTAAAATTTCCAATAGATCTTTAGGGTCTTTGCAATTAGAATTTAGTATACCGGAGCATATCATTCAGTAAAAAGCACCAGGTTGGTCATTTGCCGAGTTTATTTATTGTAATGCGACAGAATTGGAAGGTGAAGGAGAGAAAAGGCTGGAATTTATTCGAGGACCACGTGATCCGCTGTCCTACGCGTTAGAAATCCATTATTAAACGCTTTCCGCCAGTCTGACGCTCCTTATCTGGCTCTTGACACTAAGGCTAGGTGTCAATCTGTATTGTTCGTTTCTCACCCATCACTGAAATGCAGTTTTTCCATTTCTAACAGATAATAAACCCTTTAAAAAAATTTTTGGAAGTACTGTAATATATTGGTTTTGGGTCTTGGGTCGTAGTTTCGTCTGCCTTTTGGCTGCACAAATAAATTTCCTAAATTTCATAGGGCTACAATATCATTAAAAATATCCTTCGGAGACGGTAGAAAATCCAGTTATAATCTATAACAGTACATTCTTCATACACGTCATTATTGGGGTAATAATTAGCGCTTTGCTGATCTACCTGACCTTTTGGTTGCAATTAAATACAAATGTGTGATGCCACCAGTATTGTTAGAGAAAGCATAATATTGTACATGTAGTAAAATTGTTGATGTGGTATGCACATGATGTGGTATGCATGATGTGGTTGCTATGCACACGTGTGGTATGTTGATGTGGTATGCACAGAATGCCAGAATATAACACAATTTTTAATTTCTTGTTACATTAACAAAGCTGGGTAACAGAAAAGAGACCTTTGGAAGCATTGATGTAGTGTGGGATTCAGGCCGTTTAAACTTTGTTACACTGAAACTGATGTTTAATAATCAATCACTCATTTGCCGATCTAAGCAATGCCAATGATGGTTGGCCGTGAACTGATGGAATAAAACCACCTCCCCTGCTTCATTTATTAATCTCACGTCTCAGTCTGCATAATTTCTTTCTTCAGACCCCAGGAGGTACTTACAGTACAGCTCTCTCGCTTCCATGGCGACCGTCGTCATGGAGCAGATCAGCCGGCTGTTCATCAACGTGCAGCAGATCCGGCAGATCCCGAGGCTTCTGGAGTCCGCCTTCCCGACTCTGCCCTGCACCGTCCAGGACGTCGACGTGCCCTGGGTCTTCCGAGAGCCTCATATCCGGACCGGCTACCGGCCGCTGCACCAGAGCTGGCGTTACTACTGCCTGACCTTGTTCCAGCGCCACAACGAGGCCGTCAACGTCTGGACCCACCTGGTGGCTGCTCTGGTCATCCTGGTGAAATTCCAGCAGCTGGCCGAGACGGTGGACTTCCTGAGGGACCCCCACGCCCAGCCCCTCTTCATCATCCTCCTCTCCTCTTTCACCTACCTGTCGTGCAGCGCCCTGGCCCACCTGCTGTCCGCCAGGTCCGAGCTCTCCCACTACACCTTCTTCTTCCTGGACTACGTGGGGGTGGCCGTCTACCAGTATGGCAGCGCCTTGGTGCACTTCTACTACGTCATCGAGAAGGAGTGGCACGCCTCCGTCCGCCACTTCTTCCTGCCCTTGGCAGCCTTCCTGGCCTGGTTGTCCTGTGCCGGGTGCTGTTATGGGAAGTACATGAGCTGCCGTCTGCCCAAGGTCGTCCACAAGCTCTTCCAGGTCGTGCCCTCCGGTCTGGCCTACTGCCTGGACATCAGCCCGGTGCTGCACCGCATCTGGGCCTGCTCTTCCCAGGAGTGCACAGACCAGGCCGTCGCCTATCACCAGTACCAGGTGCTGTTTTTCCTCGTAAGTGCCTACTTCTTCGCCTACCCGCACCCCGAGAAGTGGTTCCCGGGGAAGTGTGACTTCATTGGCCAGGGCCACCAGATCTTCCACGTCTTCTTGGTACTGTGCACGCTGGCGCAGATCGAGGCGGTGAAGATAGACTACGTCACGCGCCGGACTCTGTACGAGCGCCTGCACGGGGACTCCACCCACGATTTCAGCGCCCTCTTTGTGTTCACAGCCTGCTGCAGTGCCCTAACTGCATTCTACATGAGGAACAGAGTCCGAGCCCAGATAAAGGAGAAAGAGGAATGAGACTTAGCGATGGGCAAACAATCAAAACAGCTTTCATGTCATTACTAAGAAACAGTCCTGTCATTTAGAATCCTTCTTTTCCTTTGTCTGCCAAGCAAACACCACACGGGAGGCAATTTGTTCATATGGATACTGGGAAAGGAGAAAAAGTATATATAAAACAGAGTTTTATCTGGGAGTATGTAAAAAACGAGTGTTAAGCAAAACTCCATGTCCTTCTGACACGGCAGCATTTACAGATTTTTTGATGTGCAGTGAAATTATCTTGCAGAAAAAAGCCTTATCTGGGGCAGTGAAGAGTAGGGTAATTAAGGCATTACAAGACAAAACATTATGTTAGAAAAAATGCAAAGCCCATGCTTAGCATCACTGTAGTGAGCTTGCACAGAATGCTTGAGGACATATTAACCAGTGTTCAGCAAAGTAAAGGAACAGTATGCAAATCTGGCAAGATTAGAAAGTTCAGCAGCTTCTCTGCACATGTCTGCTACTATTTTAGTGAAACACCTGACAAAGCTATGCTGATTCTTAGGCCCGACTCCACAATGCATCAAGAGTACTGCAAGGACAGTATTAAACAACACCAGGTGTTTTGTCACACTTACAAAAAAAGAACTAAAAATCTGAAGGTGCAGGTGACTGAGAGAGTTTAGGCCACAAGGGTGTCCATTCCTGGTCTTGGATATCTGGTTAATCTGCAAGGTCTCTTTGAAGCAGCAGTATCTGAAGAGCTGGGAGAAGCTGTTAACCTGAAGCAAGTGACCAGCTGGTTTAGCTTTTTAAGAGCTACGCTGGACCAAGAGCAGGACTGGACATCCCTGACGTAGGGTCACTGCTATTTGAAGAGGTTGTCTTACTTCATTTCAAACTGCAAGTGAAGATAAATGATCATTACAGATTGTCAGTCAAATCAGATAGGAACAGTAGCAGTTCTACAAATGAGTGCCACAGAAGCTATAGTGAACATGATGTCATTGAAAGATGCTGCCTCATTGGCTTGCTATACATGCAATTAGTATTAATATGGAGTATAAAAAGATACTGTAAATAAGTATAACGTTTTGTGAGTGCATTGAAAACAATACCATATCTGAAAGAGTGTGTTTCGTAGTGGTGCTGTTGTGCTTTAATAGCATTTGTCTCATTTCTTTGAAGAGGTGAAAATGTGCACCTGAATGATACTGAACAAATGGAGTCAGAACGGTAAATAACTGATTATCTTGGAGAGTGCGATGGAAAAAAATAGGCGTTGATCAACTTCAACAGAGAAATACGTGGTCTGGTGAAGCAGAAGTGCGCTCACTATAGGCTTTCACGTCTTACCTTTTTTTAAATTGAGTTAGCAAGAAGTCTGAAAAGCTCTACTTGCATGTAGTTATTCAAGTGTACAACTCTGTACTGTTGTTAGTAGCAGGAGATCCCAGTCCTGGTCTTCGGGACTCGCAGGCCTGTTGGTTTGCTTGACAGCCAAGCATTTGAGGATTCATTTACTAAAACAACCTCCTGCATGAATAGGAAAGCAAAGGGTTCATATTAAACTTCTTATTAGTTCTATTAAGGGTCTGATTATTTATAATTATTAATCATAAATATAAATTATTTGTTAATTATTTATTATTTATACAGTATTTAAGTGCTTAGGTGGAACAAAAACCAGCAGGTCTATGGGTTTCCAGGACCAGAATTGGGAAGCCCTGCTTACCAGGACTGTACTGTGTCGGTAAGCTAAGCTTCCTCAGTTCCAGGCCTAGACAGCACATGCGCTTGCTGGTTTTATTCCATTCAAGCTCTCAGTTACATACTGTAAAAGAACTTAATTATACACCTGAACTAACTCACAAGTTGCTCTTTTGAAAGCGGGAATTACTTATTAAATGCAGTAGTTCAGGGGAAACCTGATACATGTTTCAGCACTGAAAACAATTAAATATGAATTCACATGAATGAATAGTTTAATGACGTGTTTAATTATGTAACTGAGAGGTCAGCTGATGACAAATACCAGCAGATGTGGAGGTTCTAGGGTCTGACCTGTCTTAAGCTACTACATCGTTCTTGACAACTCTTCCTATTTCGTTTTGTCCCTTTTAAAAGTCGACGTGTTTTTTATATACTGTAGATGAAGTCCTTCATGGTGTAAATAGTTCATAGAGCTGGCACTCATGCCAGTTCCTGTATTGTCAAGCAGGCTGATGGACAGCCATGTTTAGGACACTAGTTCCTTGCAGGTTAACCACTGTACAGCTGGGTGGATCAGAGCAGCCTGTATGAAGCCCATTCATTCAGTACAACAGTATTGTCTGTCTGAGTGATGTGACCCCAGTGTCTCCACAGAACTGCTCCAGATTCATGATCTCTTCTGATTGTTATAGTGGTCCTTATTTTCACCACCAGACAAAAAACAAATGCCCGTCAAATAAGTATGAATAAAGTGGATTATATCTGACATTTAATTTGAAAAGGAATGTAAATAGTAGCTAAAGAAACCAGATATCTATTTTAGCTTTCCTTCTAGGGTGATTAACATATAGACATGGAGACAGTTACTCTAAACAAGGCTGCAGTTATATTGTGTCCCAAGATTGTGCTTATTGTTTTTAGAAATTGAACTAAGTTGTTACAAAATCCAAGTAAATGTAACAGGTTTGAGTTCTTATTTATCTAATCAGAGTAGCTGTTTAGAACTGTATTGCAATGATAATAAATCCATATTTCACAATTGTGTGACATAAGAAATATATAATAAGGCATAGGGCAGTACATTTAAGAGGAAGAGTTTGGAATATAGCTTCTATTAATAATGGAAAAAAATGATTTATCTGTCTGGTTATGCCACACAAAGAAACTTTTAAGGATGCAGTGTACATCTGGGGTTGCTCCATGATTGTGACAGGCTCTCTTTGTCATTGCAAGCAAGTGGAGATTCAGATGTGGAAAAAAAAACTAGATTACCGCAAGGTGCTTATTTTCAGACCTGAATTTGAATATTGGACATTCAAACCAAGACATACAGTATGTGCCTAGCTATCAAACCAGGGAAGTATAAGTGTCAGTTTTAGCTATTTCATACCCTGTACTGTGTACTTTACATAAATATTCTGGATAAGGATTTCAAATGCATTACTTGTTAGATTAACACACAGCTGATATGTAAGTACAGGCATCCTATATCTGAAATGTTTGTATCCACTGAACCGTTGTAGGTATCACTTGATAGGATGAGTATAGTTAAGGAAGTAAAGGCGTTGTTTGAGATACAAGGTTCCAATGTACAGTATATGACTACAGTTGAATGTGAATATTTTAAAAACAACTTGTTCTCAAGAGGAAGAACGGACAAAACAGTTCATAGTTTTTAAGCTTCAGTGGGGGTGAAGGGGGTAAACATGAATGTAAAGTTAATGCATTACAATTTAAACCATTTTTGAGAGCGGAACACAACAGTATATACTTGCCTGTGAGATTTTGGTGTGTAATAGATAGATAAGACTTTATTGATCCCGAAGGGAAATTGAGGATAATAACACATACTGAGACAGCAATGCCTTACTTTCCTATACTGACCTCAAAATAAACACACACATAGGCACACAAGGAGTCTATTGAGACTTTCTTTACAGTTAGCTACTTTAATTGGCCTTTTCAACAGACAAAGATGTCATTAATTTTTTTAATATGGAAACACCTGAGATTGCAGTATTCACAATATTCAGAAGCCGCAGAGTAGTGTTACCTGTCACTCTATTGTGCTTATTTTGTTTCTGTCTTCTGATACTTCAGCTGCCGATGGCAGGTTCAAACCCAAATGTTCTGTTGGGAGGTGAAAAGAACACCAGCATGTTTGTGCCAAGACACAAGTGTTCACTGTATGTCACAGGGGTGCCTCCTGAAGGCACAGCAATGATAATGCCTGAACACTTTGTATGCATTCTGCACTAATAGGTTTATGCATTAGACATTATATATAGCTATACTGTATATAATTTAAGCACTTTATAACAAAGGTTTACAGAAAATTATGTTGCTGTCTTTGAAAGCTTGGCTCTGTATCTTGCACTAAAGATCTAATATGATTCAGTGGCGATCAATCCTTTCAGGACTGTTTTATTTTATTACTGTAAAAACCTGCTTCTACAGCGATTGCTCCCTAATGATCATGCTAAACCTGAATTTCTTCAAAAGCACAGCGTCTGTCCGTATAGCCAATTATGAACAAACGATTGAGTTGGCTGGGCTCGTGTTGTGTCCTGTTTGTCTACCCATGTGATATCTGATTTGTGACCCTGGGTTTTTAGAATGATTTCCAGGGGGTTGTTGAGAGATTACAAGTGGCATGCTGCTCAGAACATTTCTGCTGATGTCTGTCAGCGCTGTGTGAAGGCTTTTGTATTTCTGCACAGGGTTGTGAAGGGAGAGGAGGTTGCAACAAGTTCACAAGTGACCAGTCACTTGCTGAGAGACAGCGGTGCAAAGATAGCAAATAGCATCCACACAACAGGCGACTCATTGAGGTGTACGTAATGTTTTTACAGTGTTCATGCAAACTTGGTACTTGCTGAGCTACAGAAAAAGATAATGTGTTCATCTGATGCGCTCAAACAGAAACCCACTGTAAAACTGACTGTGTGTTATTATATTGATGTATTTAAGTGAATAAACTAATAGTGCTATATCAGAACTTTGGTAGAACTGTCTTTCATTGTGGCACAGAGGAATGCCAAGGTCAGCAACAAGTGCAGCTGTTTAGTTGGAAATACCTCAGTATGACTGATTAGCTTGCCTGTCCCAGCTTTTTTTGTGCTTTCAAAGCTGAAATGAAAGCATTGATAAATATCATCTTGTTAAAAATGGCCATAATTGGAATGTCTGCTGCAGTAAAAGTAGTGTATGCAGCTTTAATTCAGGAATGGCCATACTGGGGAACTACATTTCAGCAGGTCACTCTTGGGGTTGCAATGCAGAATCTTTATCTGGGGCTGCCCAACACCTCCAAAGATTATGACTATGTTTGAGGGCTAAATTAAAAAAAAGTGAGATTATATTATTTTTTGGCATCCCACAGGTTGCCGGTTAGTCACTACGGTTGTAAGTCTGCAGTGTTTAATCAAGTAATTTATCCAGTGCAGCAGTGGAGGCATCTGCAGATTGATTAATGAATGTGAGCAGGATAAAATGAGTGAATTCTTTAAACTGTGAGTCTGACTGTTGTGCTTCACAGTTCTTACTACCCCCTCTGCCCTTGAGAAGGAGTATTCTCGGACAGTATGTCAAGCAAGGGGAGCCACCCTGATCCATTTTCATAATGTGTGGTGGTTGTGTTCAGGTTTTTCATGGGGACTGATAAAGAGATAAAGTGTCCTGAAAACTTCTGCTGAAGGGGGCTCCCAAAATTCCAGGTAGCCTCTTTAAATCTTAAGACAGTCACATATGGTCTTCAGAAACAGTACTTGTATTACATGGAGCACATATTAAATTAGCAGATTGGGTCTGTGTCCATTATAGCTATTATATCTGGGATTGGTGATCCTGTAGTAGATGCTCCTTGGATGTTTTGCAGATCCTGGCTTTAAGTTGACAGTGATATTTCTGCCTTCTCTTTGGAGAGAGACACAGGCAACTGTTTCTATGACACAACTCATGGGAGGGAAAATCTAGAATTTAAAGATGTATGAAGGTTTTACTGTACATGCTGTAGGACATGCAGGCAACAAATAGGCAGAAATATGGAAGTGAACAGGAACATAAAAGAGAACAGGCTGGGTTATTGCATTTTAAATATAATTCTGGAGTGTATGAATTCCTGTGCAAGTTACATGGGGGTATAGGCCTGGGAAGCCTTTAGCCCTCAGTGCTCTGATGTGATCTCTGAACTGATCTGCCAGTCTTCCTGCTTCACCAATGTACAGGAAATGACATGCTTTCAATGACGATGCCCCAGTAGGTGATCCTGCAATGGCTGGATGTGGATGGATGTGTGCTGCCAGATTCCGTATTTGCAGGTAATACAGAGCCTTCTGTTGCAGCAGAAGGTGGCATGGATTGTGCAGTTAGCTGGATGGTAATACTGAGTATGCACACTGACGCAACTTTCGCTCTTTCTCTCTAATATCTTCATTGCCTAAAACTAACAATAAATGTCAGATTGGCTCCTCAAACAAGACTTGCATGAGTGCATGAGTCTGGCAACAACTGAATTTCTGGGCCAATATCTGTGAACTGATGAACAGTAAGTATATACAGTATACTGTATATATCTGTACAGTACATCATACATCAGTGTATCAGAACTTGCATATAAAAAAATGAAGGGGTCATGTCAAAGCCTCCTTTTTGCGTTTGCTAGGATAACAAGGGAAGCACAGTTCTGGGTGGTGTGGCACAGCTCCTGGGTTGTGGGTTTGATTCCAGCCTTGGGAGCCTACTGTGTGGAGTTTGAATGTTCACCCCATGTTAATCTTCTTTCCTCCCATAGTGCAATGATATTCTGTCCTCCAGGTAGTGTGTCTAATTCTATATTATCCTTCATTTGTGTAAGTGAATGTGTATCTGTTCCCCGTGATGTAATATACTGTATACTGGGTGTAGTCTTGTGTCCTGTGTCTGAGTGGTTAGGTTTCATTCGGCCAGAGCCCTGTAACTCATTACTGGGCACAGACATCCTATAATTCTTTCTTTCTTGTGCATACATGAATATGGTAAAGATGTCACTACAGCATCAGAATTAAGGCAGATGTCTTCAGAACGGCACTCTATACAGCCAGGCTAGCTCGCTAGTGCTGTAATGAAAAGACACCACTAGATGGAAGCATTGCCTTTTAAAATAGACTTCTTAAATGTTGCGGTAAGGGGTAGAACATTTTTGAACTACGTCAATTCGTGGCCTGTCTTCTGGTAAATCAATAACTGGCTCTTGTCACCTCATTGTGCTGCTTGAGCTTGATATTATTTTACTTTTCTGTAACCGTGCTTGGCTCTCTTGAATTTTTCTGAATGTCAAAAATCCTCTAGTTTAAAGGTATGTTTTGCAATAACTACACAGAACCTTACGCTACATCTCCTCCAATAAATTGTTTGCTATAATGTCTGACTAAAACAGTTCTTAGTAGTTGATCAATTGATTGAGGCAAAACACATGAATTATGCCAGTTCTGAAACTCAGATATTGATACAGGCTTGATGTTAATTAAGTGCTAAAACCAAATATGACACAAATAGAAAACTGAAATCAGTTAACTTGTGATTAAAAATTCGGCTGAAGCAAATCCACTTACTGGTAACTAATTATTTTGTCATTTAATTGGGATTTTTTTTCACATGATATATCATAATGCTTTTATTTTGTAATATTCAGCACTTCTTATTTATTCTTATATCCTTTATATCTTTACTTTTTTTCTTCCACGAGTATGCTGTAGGTCATTGCAACAACCCAGCTATAGATTGAATAGTTTGTTGACCTTGCTTGTCATATTCCGGCTTTAAAACGAATGTCTCCTCTAGGCTGGCGGGTAACCGGACAGATACAGTTTAACCAGAGGAGATGGAAATGATAAACGCGCAGAAACTGTACGGTATGTGTAGAAGTGCACGCATACGTTCACGCGTTATTGCAATTATGCAGTGGAATGAAAATTACCATTTTAATTGGTGAACTCGATTAGGACGCTCGAAAATATGGAGATTGAAATTTGTTGCTATAGTCTGACGGCGCTCTGTTCATTCTACAGGGTCATTTTTACCCTCCCTCAGAGAAAGCGCGATCAAGTGTGTCCTGCACCCCTGAGTTTTTCTTTTAAAACGCCGCTTTTAACTTCAATATGTATTAGCCAGTTATCTATTTAGAACTATTACTAGTCATTGCAATATATACTTTAGCTTAGGCAACATGCTTAATTGAACATCATAGCAACTGTCTATTTAAGGATAGGAAAGTTTAATCGGTGTCGTGTGATTCCCTCTTCTGTTATTGTGTTCAATACCCTGCATCTTGCCACCATCCCCAGATCCATTTCTGTTATCCTCCGGCTTTTAAAGACCCATAACATTTTCAGTTGGCTTGTTCCTTAGTAGTTCAGGTGTAGCCTGAGCTTTTTGTAATGCCATAAATTGATAAGGTTCATTCAACAGTTAAACAGAAGCATGAGTGCTGACAGCTTTATTTGGCGAATGACTGGAATCTGATTCATCTCCACACCTCTGGAGGAGCACGGGGTCCTGTGTGGAGGATGGCAGAGGAGTGGTGTGGGGATTAAATCCATCTCCAGGGTAACTGCCTGCCTCCTTTCACAGGTCTTCTTTCCAACAGCAGTGTGTCATCAGCCAGTGGTGTTCAGCCTCTTCTTAACACTTTACAGGCCGAACACCACTTCAGAAAACACGGTAACTGTACAGCCTGAGGCCTAAGCAAATGTACTGTAAGTTTAGGACAGCCTAGTTGAGCTGCGGCCTCCTCATCAGTGAGAGGATTCTGGAGATGGTCAAATTCAGGGAATATGTACTACCAATTTAGATTCGTAGTCTTTTTTTAAAAAGAAATAAGGAATACATTAAAGTTATTGTCCACCATAACTCAATGAGAAGATCAATTTAAAAACCCAGTCACGTCCTTTATGTGTGCAGCGTTGTACTTTGAAGATTTGTTCTTACGTTTACAACAAAACTACTGTGAGCTACATCCCAAATGGGATCCAAAATGATTTGTATATAAAATGTTTATGTACCCTTTTCCTGTCTTTGACTTAGTATTTGGCTAAAAAAGATCAATTTTTAAAGGATAAAGGAATAGTGGTAGAAGGTAAAAGGTCATATTTTAGGGTATACAGTACAGTCTTCCCAGTATTTCTGAAATATTGAGCGTGTCAGGTGTTGATGTTTATAGTCTGGTGTCAGGCTTATGTAATTAGGCTTCTCACAAAATATAACTCATAGAATGGCCTTGATTGTTGTTAGAATTCAGTGGAAAAATACTAATTAGTTGGTGAATTAATTACTTAGTTATCCTTAAGATCCATTTAATTGGAGTGACTTGATTGGAAAGCTTAAAGTTTTGAACTGAATTGCATGTTAATCAGATCATTCTAATTCGCTAATGAATTTGCTAGTGTTTTTGTTTTTTATTGATATTTAGATTTTCCAGGCAAAATGAGCAAATTAGCAAAAAAGCAAAATTAGCAGAAAAGGCCAACATATCCAACATGGATGCTGGGAAACTCAGAGGGAAGAGACCGTGTTTCTTTTGGCTTTAAGTAGTTTTGGTCTGCATATGAAAACTCTTTTTCAGGGCAAAAAACAGTTGTCATGCTCCAATTAAATCCTCTCTTTAAGCTGCAGGTACGTACAGCAAAAAAGGACAGGCTACTCTCATTTACTTGTGTAACAGTTCTTGGGGTTTCTGCCCTTGCCACTCCTGTCCTGCCAGTTCATCCCTCACACGAACCTGGATCTCTGGCATCATGCAACAGGGAACTTGCCAGCTGAGCTAAAGGAGACCTCCCTCAGCCCGGGTGGCTGAGATCCCTGTTATACCCAGGAGCGTATTCGTTACAATTGCTAGATAAGTTGGATTTTTTTTAGGACTGGATAATTCAGGGAAAACAGCAACTAGAGCACTACTGATGTGCACCAGGTATTAGGTCGTTGGTGACAACTGATGTCCCTTTTCTCCATTGGCTGAAAGAACCTCACCTGTATGTATAATCTGAAAGGCAGCCATGCAGTGGCAGTGGAGTGACGCTAAATGAGCATTCAAGATCATTACACATCCTGCAGTACCTGCCTGTGCTCTGTGTGCTGCTGATTACTGGGCGACACAGAGAGTCAGGAGAATGCTGCTGGTACAGTGCTATGTGGATGAATCCGGCAGCTTTAGCATAAGCATAAAGGAAGGGGTTGTATTTTGCATAATGCTGAATCACATCTCATACAGAAAGCCTTTGTTACTGTTCTTTCAGTGGAAGAGGAGTGTTATTTTGTGTTTTGCAGTCCCCCATGCACTCTTTACAGCTCCCTCCAAGAGTTAATTAACTGCTCCTCATTCCTCAGGTTGGTGCCATCTCTTGGCTGGATTACTGCTTCAAATGGCAACACAATGTCCTGAACAAGAAGACCTCTGATCCATAGTTCTCCAAAACTATGCAGGTGTAATAAATTCCTGCTACATAACTTTTGCTTTTTTTCGTTGTTGTTATCAATGTGCAAAAAGTTTGATCTGCTTTAATTTGCATAACATATTCTATATTAGTCATGTGTTCTTAGACACTGGCCCGCACCTTTAAACCTCTACCTTCAAAGGGCAAAAAAAAGGTGATTTATCTTTCCTTGTCATGACAATGATACAAATAGCCCTATGTATCAGCAAGTAATGTGTTAAATCTTGTATATTTAATAAACTATGTAATTTAATAGCATAAGGGCATGAGCAAAAAGCTGGAAATACTCTAAACAAGGTTGCTTCTCAAGTTTCAAGGCCAAGAATAGCTGGCTTTCATATTTTGCATCTATTGTCTCTGCATAGTGGAAACACAATAAATGAGGACAGATTATTGTTATTGTGCAATCCTTTTATTGATGACATTCAATTATGTCAGTATTAAACAGATAGATGAATACATTTTATTGGATTGCATCCAGGCCAGGATTCACTCTGGAGAGATGTTGAGGTAAGTTTTTCCAGGCTTTTGCTCCTGAAAAGTGGTGGGAGCTGTATGACTTCCAGAATGAGAAGGACAAGACTGGTACTGTGTCTCCAGAATCTCCTCTGACTCAACCGGTAAAGGTGCTCAATTCGAGTGCTGGCTGAGGTCAGTGACTGGTACGTTGGGAGTATGAGACTGGGTTATATGGGTAGCCGACTGTGACCAGAGTTACCAAGTGGTAATGCATGTGCTGCCTGGGGAGGGGTTGGGATCAGTGAAGTCCGGGCTCGCTTGGCCCTCAGCAAATCAACCCTTCCTGTACCTCTCCTCCAACTGGCACTAGTCCTCCAGTCAGGTGCTGCAGAACTTGAACCTTGTCAAGATGAAAGACTCTAAAGTTTTACAGGTTGGAGGAGCCTGTGTGTCCTTCCTCATACTTCCTGCACAGTGTTAGAGTCAATACTGTGAGCTGAGAGGCAAAACCAAGATTGGAGATTAACAGTTGGAAGTAATCCATAATCTAAAATTCTAATTTTTTTAAAGCAAAACTTCCAGTCTGTCTAAGAGCTATCAATGTATCTATTCTAAACAAAATGAAGTATTCTGCATTCCATGCCACATGATGCCCACAGTCAAAACATAGGTGTAGACAAAATACAGTACATTACATATTCATGGAATTGAAAGTAACTGAACAAGAAATTGATTGGGCGTATTTTGTTTATTAACTTGGGTTACAAGGTTACAGACATCATTTTGAATAGCTCATAGGTGACAGTATGAGAGTTTTTTTTAGGCATTTCCTTTATTCCACAACATTTGCATCAAAGCTTGATAGATCAGTATAGAGACACCATCTCAAGGCACTTTGCAAAGTCATGTTAGCATAATGGGCTATTAGCATTCTACAGCATGTAAAAGCAGCAGCCTGGCAGTATTTCTGCATGTGGCAAGCTGATAACATAGCAATAGAGCATGTTCAGTTGTCTGAATTTAATTTGATAATAAAGCTTTATGAATCAGGCCATTCTCTTTCCCTAAACACATTGTTTACCAGCTTATTTATGTCTTGTCTTCCAAACATTGCTTTGGAAGGCTAGGACTACATCAAGTCACTTGATTCTTTCTCTGTGATTAGCTATACATTATGTTGGCTAAAGTATGACAAACATTGATTTAACCTTGCCCCTGGTCTTTGATCCTGTCAGGAAAAAGGAAAGTGAAAATATTTCATCTTCAGTTTTAGGTGCACAATTCATCTCATTAATAAAGAAATAAGAACCAGATTGTGTAAAATCAGATTGTGTCTACCTTTTCACTCAATCTATGTGAAAAAAACTGGACAGGTGTTAAATTAACAGAGATTAAGGATAATTATACCTTAGTTAATTACTCCCACACAGATGTGACTGTTAGGAGAACAGTTGTGACACATTCATCCCATTAACTTTTAGCCAGCAGGGAGTTCACCTGTTAGATTTCATATCATTAGAGGGTGTGTCACCATGAATTTGTTAAAAGATGTTTGCCTTTAGTGTCCATTTACCCTTATTAATCTCTATTCCAGCTGAAAGCAATCTTTCACTACACAAAACATGTCTTCAGTTGGTTCAAAACGGGTATCTTCAGTTGGTAATATACAGGTAGGCTTCATTACAGTGGATTCTCTGTCTACAGTTTCTTAGCAGCTGGGGTATTCAGCTCAGTTTGTTAAGAATATGTTTGGGAATTTAAAAAAGGAATAACTTTGATTTGATCAGAATTCCAGAAGAGAAAATTCTTCCTCCTTTTCCATTTATCATGTCAATCTGCAGTCACTCCCATCAATGTGACATAATGTTATATCTCTGATATCCTCTGTGTAGAGATTTTGAAATTTGAGTTTACTTTTTTGTTCATTGTAAAGAGTGCCGGTGCTCTGTATGTGTAGAATACATCATTTCTGTGTAGTCATGCTCATAGGATATTTCCAATTTCAGAGATAAGCAGAGCTGCCTAAAACTGTTTTCAGAGATTTTTAAAGTTGCAACACAATGGAATTTGTCACACAAAGATGTGGTTTTGTATTTTAATTGTGAGATTATCTTCAGGGAGCCATAGAAGGTAGATATTTTAGTTAAATTGTGAATGAATCAAAATGAGTCTAATGCGGTGAAACCATGTACATATATCTAGGATCAACGTACTTATTACATTTATGGGGATACAGAAAAGAAGTGAATGTTGTGGTGCAATAATGAGAGAATGTGCCCATTAATCAGTATTCTTCCTAAACAGTGCAAAAACAGGATGCCTACTTGACTCATGAAGGTGGAAATCTGGGGGAAGATGGATTCCTGAAGATGGGAGAGGCTCCAACTTCCCTGAGCTCCATCTGTCCAATGAAAGATCCTCCATTTGCATTATCTCCTTTCAAGAGAAAAGGCCGGACCACCCCCTAGGAGGTATGTGTCTGTGCACCCACACCCATATACGATCGCAAACACCAGGGGGAGCAGGTACAGAACAGGGTAAGCCCACATCTCAGCTATTGACTAAAGATCTTCATAGGTCTGTGGCCATGACACCAGAATGAGAACTGCTGAAATTAAAACCATTTGGTTGAGCTTCTTTGGCCTGGCTCTTTATTTATTTAGCATTGAGTTTGAGTTGTTTTACTCAGTACCGCTTTTCAAGATCTCTAAAACCTCCTGGTGAGCAGCTTCATCGTGAAAAAGAACAGTTGTAGACCGCCGGCTTGTGTTTGGTGTCACCATCGACGGCGATTCGAAAAGCGAGTGTGTGTGTGGGAGACGGGGGTGATGGCAGCGAAGAGAGTCTAACGATGACAAATCGGAAGCGATTTTCACTTTCTGACTTCAGATGCTCAGCGTAGTGATACATGAGGAAGTGGTCTTAGTGAAACACACATATACAGTAGATTGGGGAAAATCTATAAAGTTTCAATAAAGAGATTGAAATAAAGTTCTCGTGCTTAGCGAAACGGAGAAGAAATCATCGAGAGCTAAAGCGAAAAATGGTTCTGGCCCATAAATCTTGTTCCCGATGAATTCCCCAGTGTTACATTATACGGTAATAGAGCCCTAAATCATACGCCCAAGATAGTGATAATCACCTCGCAAGCTGCTACCTGTCCTCAAACAATCTATTCCTGCTCTTGTCTCCATCAATTTTCAAATCCAGGGTCTTGAAACCCCCCCCCCCCTACACACACACATTTCCACCACCATCCTTTTTTCTCTTTTAAATGTTCCATTTGCGCTGTCAGTCAGTGATTTGTATCAAGTGGGAGAAGGTAATATCAGTCGGCGTGTGTTTCCAATCATGCAGTGTAATTAAAGATTGGACTTGCTGGAGAGTTCAGGACAGTTATTAAACACCGTCTTCTGTCACTGCTGACTTGAACACAGGAGACTCTTTCTTTTTTTAGCTCCATCTCTGTTTTTTTTTCTTTGTGTCTGTTGCCTAGACTCTTAAAATATTCATTGTGGTTACTTCCCCAGCTTTATCTGCTCCCAAGATAAGGAAAAAAAGCCTTCTTACACTATGGGATGTGAATGTTTCATGCTCCGAAGACGAAAATTGTGGTACAATGCACAAATGTACAAATAATAGGACTCCTTATTTTAGTACATCCTCTTTGGAATTGAATACAATTTGGTTCCGCATTCTGTCATTTTCTCCTGCCTCAGCTTCTGAAGTTTTTCACTTTTCAAATCCCTGTTTGGATTTGATGTTTTGCTTTCACTGTAGTTATTGAATTCAATATTTATTTGAGTCAGGGTGGCGACTTGGGTTATCTTATTTAAGCACGAACTGTTCTTGTTTGAGATAGACCAACAGTATGATTTTATTTCTGGTTTTATGTAATACAGAGTCAAGTATTGATAATTGGGGTTTTGATAATTGTTGCATCGCAGTGCAGTGTGTTGAATTCCGAACCTGGGGTTCTGCCTGTGTGGGGTTTGTATGTTATCCCTGCCTTCATGCAGATAAGAGAGATAAGATAAGATCAGTTTATAAGCTGCATAGAATTTCTTGCATTAGGAATTCATCTTTTCGCATACCACAACTTGCTCTCCATGAGACACACAGACAGGGAGAGAAGCTTGGGGTCAGAGCGCAGGGTCAGCCATTGTACAGCGCCCCTGGAGCAGTTGGGGTTAAGGGCCTTGCTCAGGAACCAAATGGAGTAGGATTCCTCTGCCAGCTGTGGGATTTGAACCGGCAACAGGCAACAGGCGCAGATCCTTAGCCACAGAGCCACCGCTCTGCCCAGGTATCATCTGGGTGCTCTGGTTTCTTCCCGCAGTCCAGAGACATACTGGTAGGTTAATTGGCTTCTGAGATATTGGCTCTGGTGTATGCATGTCAGTGTCTTTGTGTGCCCTGGGATGGACTGGCGTCTCATCCAGGGTGTATCCTGCCTTGCTCCCATCGCTTCCCCTGTGACCCTGTATTGCATACAGTGGTTCGAAACTGGAAGGACGGAATTGAGGTCTTAGAGGAAAACAATATGCTTGCTCACGAGCCTAGAATCCATTTGATATGTCAAATGTTTCTATAGCTGGTAACTTTTTTTGTGTTTATTATGGGTAGGCAATCTGTATTGAAACTGAGCGACATGACTGTAATTTCCTTCACTGTATGAAATTTTTAGAAATGTCTCGACTGTACAAATGACATCCTGGAAAAGTGCATCTGGTACTTTTTCATTCCTATCACACATTTGTGTGGCACTTTATTATCAGTACATTGTAATATTTAGACACTTGAAGGTTTTTTCAGTTATAATTTTCCATCGGGAAACTCTTTGTAAATTGCTGTGCTCTTTCTCGAGCAAAAAAGGATTCCAATAGATTTGTTCAGATTATGAAAGCTCCAAAGGCCCAGAGGCTGTATTTAATGCAAAATGTTTTTGTATGAAAAAATCCCCCGTAGACTGCTTTTCACTAATACTCTTGCTTGTTAAAGAAAATATGAAAACAATCTCATTAGCATGATAAAAGCTCTTCTCTTAAATATGATAGTAATGGGGTACATAAAACACTACACCTCAGGCCTAACGGCAATGCTCAGAATGATATTAACCTACAATGGGTACAGAGTAATCTAATGTTTATGCTTGTAATTGTAGACAAAGGAGCCTTTATTGATGGCAAAATGCAAGTGTTGTAATAAAGGATCTGCCACAGTTCAGAAAACCATCTGTCACAGCACATAAAAGTACAATAAGATTGGTGAGAGGAGGAATATGATTTAATTTATAGAGAGCTGCAGGTTTGTCCTAGAAAAGCAGTGAATCACCAGCAGAAAGTATGAAATGACTGTACAAGTGGTCAGGAATTGTTGACCATTTCACTGGACCTAAATGCTGGTCAAAACATTGACTGACTCATTGACTTTTTTTATAGAAGCAATATATACATTGCTTTGTCCATTCTATCAGGCCAGGATAATCATATTGTACTTTTCATGGCTGGGACGTTAACCTTTGACTGTCTAACAAACACACACTTTGAAAAGAATTAAGATCGCATCAGCATAAGGAGGCTGACAAAAGGAGTATGAATTGTTTATTGTTTTACATTCATAAAGTGTCATCTGCAAGCTCTGAAGTCTAAACCGAAGTGTTGCCAGTTCGTGACACAGCACCATGAGAAGGACCTTCAAAGTAGGAGCCTTTATTTTCATTTTACAGAGGGGTCTGACTACGGGGGCTTTTATACCAGATTGTTCATTTTCATCCATATTCTGCAGTCTTTTGTAACTCATTGTGGCATACAATGGGTTACATAAACAGGTAACTTGTTGCATATATAGTTTCTGTATAATAAGCCTAAATAAGCTCATGCTGATAACAGAAACACATAGATGCCTCAGACACTTAACAGCATAAATGAAAGTGTGATTTAGAGCCCAATTATAGACTAGTGTTTATAGTTTCATAATTTAGTGTACACAACGGGGGTTTTCACAGTCAGCAATTGCGCTGCAAACCTTTACTCACTGTCAGCAGTCTCACAGTACTAAACAGGATGAGGGAAGATGTATTTTCGTTATACCTATAAAATCAGTTTTATCACCCATATGTTCAGGACAGCTTCCCCGTGATGTTCTTATTTTTTTTTTCTCTGGTGTAAAATTTATTTTAATCGTCTCTTCTCATAGGTGAGAGGTGGCAGGAGGAGTTTAATGGTTTCTGAGGCAGCACGGGCTGCGTGCTTGACAAAAATGAAAAGTTTTCCTCAGTAAGACAGCCTTGATAAGTGATTATGGCTTCCAAGTTGTTACATCAAGGTCTCAATCTTTGTGTTTGAGTAGTCCCTTACCCTGAAAATAGGGCTTAGGCCAGAGAGATATTTAAGACACTATATGCGCAGTGAGCTAATGAGGTAGGAGACTTTTTGAGCTGCCAATCAACCTAATCATTATGTGGGAGGAAATTTGACATGAGGGAACGTGCAAATTCCACACAGACCAGCACCTGCAGCCAAAACTGATCTCAGTAACCAGCCAATGGAGATGTGAGGCAAGGATGAGGAAATAACCACAATACTGCTGTGCAGCTCATAGCACATTGCCACTGGTGGCTTTAACTACAGAATGGTGTATGTAAGTGCAGGAAATAAGACACTTTGAAATCTAACAATATAAGAACAAATGTTCTGTATTGACAGATAAAATACTACAATTACTACAATAGGAATTTAATTGAACCATCAGAAGTTTTAATTTTGGATTGAAAATTTGTTCCTGAGCCTTGTTTGAGTATTACACAGGGGAAGTGATTTGTTAGTCTGGACAGATCTGTGTAATTGTAACTCCTCACCTGTAAGCACCATAAACCAAGAAAGACCTTGAGGCACATTCATGAATACCTGGAACACATGCAGTGAATGGAAAGTAGCTGTGTCTGATAGTTACTACAGAAGATGAACTATGGCTTTGCAGAATTGCCCACGTAATCCTGAAATGCAGAGGATGAGAAAACAGCAGCCCTGGGATTTATGCACTGTATAGAAAAGAAACAAACTGTCAGGAATGTTTGTCATGATTTGTAAATATCAAACTAGGAAGTGCATACTTCACCTGAAGAGAAATTTTGCTAATGGTCTACAGATAAACATTGCCAATCTCAATGATCATTGGACTGATGATGCTGAGCAATATTTTCAATAAAAAGCTGTTAGACACAACAGGGCCCTAAGATCCCAGGCTGGTTAGCAATATGGTAGTACTGCTCTGGAACAAGAATGGATTTCAAATATCTCTTTAAGGACTCTCACTGGGCAGTAATGGGATCTGCAAGTTTACTTTAATAAAACATTATTAATTGACATCAAAGATCAAACACTACTAAGCCTTGACTGAGATTTAGATAAAGGACTAGCTGACTTCAAAACTGCAGGGCTTTTAAATAGTCTTGTTATTGCAAGGTGCTCCTACTGGGAAAATGGCAAAAGTATTTGATATTAATTTGTGTAAGCTGTTTCTCAACAGGTCCCTTTTTTCTAATGAGTTATTCCATCTCAGGAATAGTAGATAATTAAAATTTGATCTTCCAGTGAATGACAATGAGGAAATTGCCATGAAGAAGATTGAAAATGTCAAGTGATTGTTTATAAAACAGTTGATCCTATGAAACTCTGGCTGAAGTTTTAATATATGCTCTTTTAGAGCCCTGAGAATCCCCATTCAAATGTTACATTATGTTCAGAAATGCAAATTATTCTACTTCCTGAGAAGGTGTAGTGGTAAACATTTCAATAGTGTTATGAAATTAATAGTGATAGCTGGTCTCTCTTTTCCACTGCTACATTTTTTAATTCAATAAACATTGGAAACTTGAAGCAAAAAAATTGTGCCAAACCAAATGGCTTAGTTGCCTATATAGCCATAACTGCCAAACTCCCTAATGCTGGAGGTTCGTTAAGTGAAAAGAGATTAAAACCCTGACAGTCCAAATCGATACCTGAAAGATATACTGTCTAACATGGCGAGTGCACTCTTACACTCAGAAGATCAATTGAAGCATTACAGGTATTTAGACTTGTAATGACCGCTGGAGAACGAGTATAATTAAAAATTGCTCTGACATATTCTCCATCTGCTTCTACGTAATTTATGAGGATGGGCCTATTAAAACCAATTGGTAGGCCACATTCTAGTGTGAGCAAGGTATTTTAGAGGTTTTTCTTCCAGTTATTTATGGATGCTACTGGTCACGGGTTCAGTATTTACTGGCATTTACTTGTAGAAATCCCAAAACGGCAGCATAAACTGTATTACATATTGTGCTGCTTTTCTAGGATGTACAGTATTACAAGTTCTCTTCAATGGGACAATGACATTCAGTGGGATGAGGTAGGTTACATTGTATTTGTTACAGTGTATTGCGTTATCCCTTTTCTTTCAGCCCTATTCATATGGGCAAACTGCCTATATACTCATAGGAACAAGTATTCAAATCAAGTATTCAGCTACCCACCTGAACTATATACTCATAGGTTTGTCCACAGTGGTAAGCAATGACCAGTGTGTTCAGGACAGAAAGAGGCAGCTTTCACAATTCACTCCCCCCAGTAACTAATATCGTTTTCTATTTTTTCAGTCCTTTGCATGAAAAAATCAATTCACTTCAGAATGGAGAAATGAAAAGTGAAACAGAAACACAATAAAATGAAGATCTACAAGAAGAGAGAACCAAAGAAATTACCAACATGAAATGCAGTCCCCTCCTTACACCCTCCAAATTGTGTGGAGGCGACAGGCAAACAGTTTTCAAGAGCTAATAAGTGAGATCAATCCACCTCATCAGCTATTAACTCAGTGAGTAATTCTGTGCAAAACACTTATGTAATAGCTGTTTTTTTTAACGTATTTTATTTTTTTCCACCCAGAGAAATCATAGTTAATGATGTCCTCGGGAGACAGTTTTTAAAAGGCCTGTGGGTGACAGAGTGATGGAGGAATCAATTTAAAAGCTGCCGTAAAAAGTCTGCGCCATTTTCAAAAGAAGCTGCACTCACCTCTGAAGTTTGTGCTTTTGTAGAGAGCTGTTGGAGCAGCTGAATGGGATTTGAATGATCATCCTACATGGTTACAACCATTTGACCTGCACGGCAATTCAAACGGAGATGAGAAACTGATTGTGATGGCTCTTAGTCATCTGCACCTACTGTACAGTATGTGCGTACCGACAGGGATGCTTAGCACTGACTTCAGCACGGTCTCTTGCCGTTGTCATGCTTTTTCCAAATGGATTCCCTTCCCCTGCTACACCGATGAGCTGCTCCTGCTTTCTTCCACTGAATTGAATATACATGCGTGATCACAGGAGCCCCTGTTAGGTGTGCCTAAGCAGAATCAGGCAATCATTTTTGATTGAAATGAAAAGCGCAATAACACAATGTTCCACTCAATAGACAATAAACATAAGTTTATGTGTTTTTGTTGCATACTTCAAGGGCAGTCCTTCACCGATATTGCAGCCTCTAGATTGAACTCTCCCTGGGATTTACAAAGTAGCGCCTGTCATTTATGCTTTCCCGTTTTTTTTATTTCTGTCTTTTTAAGCAGCGTCTCTCACATTTCCCTCAGAGGGCTTCTCTGTCGTCACTTCTCTTTCATTTGTTACACAGCTACTTGCCCCCATAACTCTCTGTTCTGTTTAAATACAGGTTGAGAAAACAATCTGACAAATAATAGCCAGATAACATACAAGGGAAGCCAAAGAATTCCATGTGCAGCTGAAAGGGAATCACGATGGAAAACACATTATTACTCCAGTTGAAAGTAGGAAACGAAGCAGGGGAGTACTGTACATTATTCCTCCACCAGCCAAAAGGCTTGAATCCAATTGTTAATCTTTTGGTTGTGGTCCTAATGTAGATCTTGCTAAATCCTGTTTTTTGGTCACTGTACTGTGTCAGTAAACACACCACTAAAAGTTTAGGCAAAATTAAAGAAGTGATATACAGAGTGCAAAAGAAACTTTCGAGCATTAAAGTTGGTCATTTAATTTATCCAAATCTTTTTGCAAACTTTTTTCAATCTTTATTGTTTATGACTCATTAACCATGTCTGCTTTTGTAACCTTCTCCCACTTTAGGTTTCTTGCATGATTTTACATTTATTCAGATTTTATCAGTTTGAAGCATGACTTTATCAGAGTCTCTACGCACTCCTTCAGATTCACCCTATAGTAGGCAGAAACTTACAAAAAGTGTTAAAACAGCTAGACCTTAAAGTAAGTTCCTATCAAACTTATATCAGGTCTTAAATTGAATGTTGCACACAGAAAGGTTAAATAATTTCTTTGTCTCTTGAGCAAGAGATAATGAGGGGAATTCATACCTGAAAAATATAAATGGAACAAAGTTTAGACAGAGCTGTCTTTAGGACTGAGAATAGAAAGCAGTTCTTTATACAAATGGTAGTTGGTGTCTGGAAAAAACTGCGCAAACACACTGTTTAAACAGATTCCCTCTTGATTAGATATCCAGTTTAATAAGATACTAGCACCCAAACAAGCTCTAGGTCTTGAATATATCGTCATTTCATTTGCATTCTTTCTTCTGCTCTTGTCTGTAATCTGTATTATTCATTCTTATGCCCTCTATCATTGCTTTAACACCTTTATTACCTGACCAAATTGATCATTAGGTCTTTCTTTGATACCAAACCACCTCAGTAGTGTCTGTGTAGTGTGAAGAGTGAAGATAAGGTGTATTGTTAAGTTTTCTCTCCCCAATCTAAAAGACCAGGCATGGACTTCTCTGCAAGTCCCCTCACAAAGCTAACAGATGTTACCATTACATTTTGGTATATAGAAAAAAGAAAGGATGATTTCATACTATCTACAGTATACATTCTTGAAATAGCTGAATTCTAAACACTGTATCCAGATTAAGATTCAAGAAGGTAAACTCTAACAGAGCTTTTCAGCCACTCCATTCCAGTCATGATCTGCATTTGAAAGGGATAACACAGTGTGCAAATATTTATTTTCAGTTTCCCCCTTTTTAAATTAGATTTGTGTTTCAATAGCATACTCCAAAATACTCCAAAATGAAATGTGGCAATCCAGCATGGTATAATTTCCTGGGAGATAAAATAAACAGTATGATCACACAAATGGCCTGTGTGAATAGGTGCTGAATGTAAATTTATATTTAAAATACCCAAAGCGCTGCAAGCAAGAAAAAGGACATATAATCAATTTTTGATTTTTTTTTTGCAGTTGCTTGGTAGGTACAGTATGTTTTTGCATTGTTTAAATGGTTAGATACCTGTAGTAATTTGTCATTGAAATCTGAAATAAAAAAATGACAAGCAGAACATGAGATGTAGCAGCCAAAAGCTATGTCTGGTGTGTACTCCTTTTTCAAACAAATAAATTCAGTTCCAGCAGAATGTTACAATTCATGACGAGAACAGGTATTTGTGTTTAGTTATTTAAAAAGCAGAGTTTACAGTATAAACAAGGGCTTTCACATGACTTGTTTTATGTCAACTGGCTAAAAACTGGAAATATACAGTAACTGGAGTTGAAGTCATGTATTTCTCTTTATGACCTTGAATTCTGTATATCAGGCCTACTCAACCTATGGCCATTGAGATCCACTCTGTCACACGATATTACCACCTTGTAGACTGAAATGTAATGACACTATGTAATGATGAGCCTGGCCAGTACTAGGAAGTAGGATACCTCCAAGTGACATTGGGGAACCAGTAGGTGACACTCTTCCCCATGGAACAAGAATTTCCAAACCAAAATATTATGACTGGGGACACTGTACTGGAGGAGGTGCTATATTTCGGAAAATGTTAAAATCGAGATTCTTAGTACTTGATCCTATGGCAAATTTTGAAAGTGTAGTGGTGTTTACCCCACTGTCTAGCCTAAAGTCCACTCTGGCCTTCCTAAAGCCCCCCTCAATTCAATTGGGAAAGTCATTTATCACTTCTCTATCTGATCTGCTAGGTAGTAAAGCTGCTCATGTAAGATGGCTGCTGTGTGTCTCTTAGGTGGATGCTGAACATCAGCATAAATTAATTGGGTCCCTTTCTATGTTTAAAAGGTGATGAAAAATATTAGTAGGAATACTTTTGCTTCAACTAACTCCTTTGTTATTTAATTGATTATTAGCCAGATCAATATAGCAGGAGTTTGTAAGTACAGCGGTGGAGTGGATATTGTTGGTCATTTTGTAGTAGGCAGTACAGTGAACCCACATGCAAGGTTGAGTAAGCAGATAATCTGGCATGCAGGTGTCAGTAAAGTACAATCCATGTCATAGTCAGTTAATCAAGCAGAGCTCGTAGCCCGTTGGGAAGCGAAAGTACAAAAGGAAAATCCAGGAGTGAGACCAGGGCACAGCCTCAAGTCCAAAGCCAACCAACCAAGCAACCAACCAAGCAGAGGGCAGGAAAAATCAAAAGCAGTCCAAAAGCAAATGTCTGGAGTGCACGGGAATACGAACGTCAAAAACTGGAACAAAGGCTCGCTGAGAAAGAGCAGAGAATACTAGGAAAACTGGGTTTTAAATATCAACAGAAACAGGGTTAGTGCTGGGTTAATAGTGTTCAGGTGGGACTGACTTCCTTCCATTTTGCGTAGTCACGGTAACACATTGATTGGCAGGTAGAGCAGCAGGATTGTCCGTTGCCATGGTTGCCGGGATGTCTGTCTTGGTAGTCTGTCTAAAGCGAATATGACACATTTCTTATTGCTTATCAGCAAACTACTTTACCTAAAAGTGTTGAAGGTCCACGGCTATGTTTCTGAAAACTTAATTGGTATAACAGCCCATTCAGTTGTACGGTGAAACTCTAATAAAGGTAAAAAAGGGCTGACGTATATAAAGAGATAGCTGGGGTAGTGCCATGGCTTTAACTTTCTGAGCTGAGGAAATGGTGCTGCTACTCAGAGATCAGGTCTGTCCCCCCCCGACTTATGAAGTATGAGCCAGGGAGCAATAATTAAAAATAATAATAATAATAATTGCTACATTTATATAGGGCTTTTCTGGACACTTCACTCAAACCACTTTACAGGTAATGGGGACTCCCCTCCACCACCACCAACGTGCAGCCCCACCTGGATGATGCGAAGGGAGTAGTATACAGGAATGCTCACCACACCCACACATCAGCTATCAGTGGGGAGGAGAGCAGAGTGATGAAGCCAGTTTATAGAGTACTGCTGCAACAGCAATGATGGGTTGGAGGGAAGGGTGCCATGTCCACCCAGGGAGCAGGTAGGTGGAAGAGCAAGAGAAGAATTTGACCCCCTTCCAAACTTCTGTTCAGTAATGCCATTATTCTGATTCTGTAATTTCACCCTATTGGTCCCACTTCACCATAACCCCTGGGCTGTCTGAAAAAGCCAGTGCAGGATTGTCCAGCTGATGTGCTGAACAAATGGGCTGTTGCACAGACTGGCAGACCCTGAGTTGACTATACTGTGTACAGGACAGAGTGTGCAGGTAGTTGGGAAATCCTGGGCAACACCTGGGTGTGAACCCAGGTTTCGGGTGTAATGCAACAGGGAACTAGCCGAGTGAGCTAAAGGAGACCTCCCTCGGCCCAGGCGGCCAAGGTACCTGCTATGCGCAGGGAGGGCGATGACGTCACTATGTCCGAACTAGCTCCGCTACAATAGCAAGATGTGAAACTATTTTTCCTAACTAGAAAAACTGTTGGAGTTCACCAGAATTAGCATTGCTATTTCAACCATATATTTTCAATTAGTCTTGAAAAGTGTTTCCATGATTAATAGAATGAAATCCCATTTATCAGGAAAACCCAAACAGCACACAAAGTCAGGGATCCACAAAAGGGACCTGACTGATTTTTCTAATACCAATGGTTTAGTAAAAAGCTAAACTCATTGCTTTCAAGGTAGTTAAGGAGCATAGAGGTCTCTTGTTTAGATGAACTTCTATTTGCAAGAATGTGAAAAGGAACAATGCATCTGAACAAAATATGAATTTAAAACATGAGCATTACTTTAATATTAAGTTGAAAAGAGAAATATCCCATCAAAGCTTAGAATACAGTTTGTACTTCTAAAACTATATAAAAAATACATTTTGAAAGGCAGTGATTGCTTTAGATTGATGACGATTTGTGAGAGCTGGTTTTTCATGTCATTTTGGTTGAGTGTTCTTTTATTCTTTAATGTGAACAGAGGGGGGCACATGCTTTTGTGTGAATATAAATCCCCAATTTTCACAGTATGGAGCAGAAGAAAGCATACAGTATATGTGCAACTTAAGAAAGCTGCTTTAAATGTGTCAGAAGGTTTTGCTACTTCAAAAAGTTCATTCTACCCTTTCAACATTAATCCCATATTTCAATCAGACAGAATTGTGCAGGACTCAGAGGGTGTTCACAACACATTGACAAAAAAAAAACCAAGACTGTGCCCAGTTTGAAATAAAGAAATTTCAGAAATTACAACAATAAATAAGGAATCGCAAAGTTCAAGGACTTTTTGAGTGCTGCGCAGATTTCAAAAAATGTTTTCAGGAGCTTTTGTTAAATTATTGACCAGGAAAATAGCAGAGCTTCTAGTCCTTTCTATGCTATTTTAATGTATGTAGAAGAATAAGCAGGAGTAGTGCTGAGATGTGTAAAACTTACAACTCTTCTGCACAGGCTACCACTGTTAGTCTTTGTTAATTTAATGTTGTTCATTATTCAGTAAAATACGTCAATTTAAAATGAAAATTAGAATGATTAAAAAGTCAAACGATTAAAATTGTTCAAAAATATGACTCCTTTACACTCCTTTATGAGCCTTTCTTTCTGAAATGTTTGTTTTGCGGGAACTTGTGAAATAACATTGATTACAATATAAAACCAAGCTTGTTTGTGCTCTACTGCCTGGATTTTACTTGAAAATAACCCTCTTTTAAAAACACATTTAGGCTGTTCATGATTCATAGTTCTAAGAATAACTTTAATTCATGTTGTTTTAAGAAAATGCAAAGGTCTTTTTTGAGAAGATGTTCAATTAAAACATGCTAATTAGTGGAAAAGAGAGTTTCTGACAAATGCTTTACCATGCTGTGCATCCATTTAGGTTAGGGGACCT
The DNA here is from genome assembly GCF_055471065.1 of Atractosteus spatula. Lineage (NCBI taxonomy): Eukaryota > Metazoa > Chordata > Actinopteri > Semionotiformes > Lepisosteidae > Atractosteus > Atractosteus spatula. Next base: position 6,678,632 of record NC_142719.1, on the reverse strand, counting down.
CAGATATTTTCATTAACGTGCAACAGTTCATAATCAGCCCTGATTGATATAAATAACATAAGGTTAATTTGTTTGAATGCTAGTCACAAAAGTGCCAGAAGACTTCCATTTGCAAGAGCCTGCCTGTGCTCTGTACAACAGATTAAATGCATAGAGCATGTTGTTTCTGCAGAACTGAAAAGAGAGGGAGAGCATTTGGGCTATCAAAGCTCTGTAAAATGACAATTTAATTTGTTGCAAAATGGAATTTTCACAGCTGAACTAAATGGATATGGTTGCCACAAGGTGCTGAACTGTCCCTTTTGAATAGTACAGTGGTTAGGTCGCTCGCAGTGCTAATGAGGTGTTTTGTCTCCAGAAAGGGTAATTCATCACTTCACATCCCCGATCAGCCTCGAAAGGGCAAAGAGACACAATACATGTAAACTCTTTGTGAAGGTCACCTCGTGGGCAAGCCAGCCAACTGCTTAAAGATAACAAATACCTCAGCCCTGTTTATCTGAATGCATGCGTCTTCATTGGCAAAATGTCCATGCCTTAATGCAGGCAAACAATTTGTGAGGAGAGAAACTGTCAAAAAAGGAACGAGCATGATTTTCTTGCGGGGGAAACTTTAAAGGGCACCTGTTCTCCTCATATCCCCCTCCACTCACTTTCTGCCACAAGCCATCAGCTGGCAGGTGAAAACATGGAGAAAACTGTAGATGACTGGAGGTGATTTATGAAAGATTTCAGGAAGAGCAATACAAGTTGGAAGGGGAATTGAAGAATGTAGTGCAAAGACTATACTCCCATCCGATCCCCTAGAAACAATCTCATAAGGGAAGGCACCCCAGGGCAATCTTTGCAGCCCTGTCATTTTGTGAAATGACATTCATGGGGTATCCCCAAACCTTTCTTATTAAGCAAAGTAATTCGTTGGAAATATGTAAATGCTGGTGCTGATTAAAGTCCTAAAGGTTTCTACAGAAATGTCTTAATTCTACAGAAGGTATTTCTACATTGTGAGTTACATGTGGTATGATAGAAACCATGATAACAGGTTAAATAAATTGACCAATCAAGAATTTCATGTGACCAACATTCCTGTGTTTTTTTTGTTACTGAAGCTGGTAAAAGATGTGACAGATTGCAGGAATTTCTTTAACTTAGAATGTCTAAATTTTAATTTAAAAATGAAAAAATGTTGCTTCATGCCTGTTACCTGTTAATTGTTATACTGTATTTGTTGAAAAGAAGAATGTTGCAAAGCAGCAATGCAATGGTATAGGTAACTGTGAGCTTGAAACTTTGTATTTTAGCCCTGTGGATGTCACTGTAGATTGGAATATGTCTCCCATTGCTTACATTATGAAAGAAAGTGAAGTAAAGTGAAATCTTCAATCGTTACCAGGGTAGTCATCAAAGTGTGGAACATTCAGGGCTCCTGAATGTTTCTGCGGCCGAGTGCTCTCATGTCAAATGTTGTGGAATGCAAAGCTTTGCCTGTTTTCTCTGAGCCATTATCATCAATATGTCAGTGGTGCAAATAAAAATGAATTAATACACGGATGCACTCTGTATAAAGCTATCATTCTTGAAGAGTGCACAGAATACAGTTAAGCCTCCGAAGCTGAATCAAAAAGGATTAAAAATAGCTCCTCAGTGGATACAGATGCAAAGCAAACCAAAAATGGTCTCCAGACTTCTTATACTCCCACCTGTGATTGAATACGCATGAAAGAATGTGAAAAACAATATGTATGGTGTACTGTATATTTCTATCATTCTACTAAGCACATAATATAAAGTTCTTGTCCATGGCTCTGACACTGTAGTGACATATTGATTTACTGTTCTTCTCTATGCTTGTATTAACATTCATTGTCCGTTTAAAACTGGTTCCTCATGGCTATATACAGTAGTAAAATTAATATTTTTATGTTGGTGGGAACACAATTGCAAAAGTAAGGCACACACTCTTTAAAGCATGAGTGTGATTGTAACTCAAGGTTTTATTAAATCCTATTTTAGAAAAAATGGAATACCTAGTGAAATCCATCAATGAATGATGAATATACAGTATGTACAGTAGTGACAGAGCCCCACACATAATTGGTGGTGACAGTAATAGGTGAGCTCAAGCCTTCTTTTGAGTCCATTGAAGATATGAGGTCAGTAAACTCTTCTGATTTAATCACTCTCTTTAGGGTATTCTTGTAAAATTTCTACAACTTTTGTACGAAGTATCAGGAGTTTTCTGAGTCTACTGCAAGATCTTAAACTTCTTTCACAATGTGATAAGCAGTCCATAATTATTGTTTCAAGGTTCTGTTGAATAAAGTGTGCTTTCTTATTTTTCTTTAATCTTTGCCAATGTCATATTACAGTAAGTTTCCTTTTGTTCGTCCTTCAGTTAAATTGATTTCTTGCTCTCCTTTTCTCCACCTGTAATTGATTTGCACACAATGTCCTTGCAGTACACTTTATTACGAGACTTTGTTCACTTTTATCTCGCACGATTGAGAAGGTGAATTTGATGCCAAGTTCATTGTTTGCGTTATTTTTGTATTATTTCAAAGGAAGCCAATTTGTTATTCCATTTTTCTGGACAAAGCAAAAAAATGCAGATCATAACTCTGCGCTGATTCAAAATTTTAGTCCCACTGGGTTCTTGAATTCTGCCTTTATGCTTTTTTGCTTGTCTTTACACATCAAAACACCACAAGCAAGCATTCAGTTTCAGCTTTCTAGTCTCCTGGCAGCTGTAATGTTTTTTTCTCAATTCTGTACTCTTGCCTTCATAAAAGGTAATGAACTTTTTTTCAACAATTCTGTTCCCATTGGGGAAAACAGTCCCTCCTGGAAAACAAAAGGTTTCATTATAATGATCAGAACATGAAACATGAAACATTCCCACTGTATTTCATTGGTTTTAAGCCTGACTCAAGTCACAGTCACTGTTCAAATGCAAATTTGTGGTGCACGATGTTGTGATATTTTTCATTTGAGGTGTGACCTGATCCCTGGGGGATCTCCAGGAATTCTGGCTTGGAGAACTACTTTTCAAGACATGTATTTCAATATGCAAGAGCTAAAGTGTATAAATATATATTGCAGCTTCTGCACTATGAACTATTAGCATATACAGTATATGCAAAAGAGTTGCATTATTAAAATTAGAATGCCAAAAGCTATACTGTATGTTGGTTAAAGTGTTTCCAGGAATTAATTCGACACTGATTAGCGAGAAGATCGTTTAACCTCTTTATTCATTGCAGGGTCAGGGGGGAGCCAGAGCCTATTCCAGTAAGCAACAGGAGCAAGGCATGATACACCATGGATGGAACACCAGTCCATTGCAGGGCACAAACACAGACACAAACACACATACAGTACTTCCACCAGGGCCAATTTTCCTAGAAGCCAATTAACCTACTAGCATGTCTTTGGACAGTAGGAGGAAGGGTAATTCATGCAAAAAAGTTTATTTCATACAAAGTGAAATTGTTCCAGTGAGCAGTCTTCAGCAACTGTACAACAATATAGCAAACCCAAACTTTTTCTTTAAAAAACACAGCATTGTCATTACATGATGTTACTACTGTTATTATTATTTAGGTGATTCCTTTTCCCAATGTGTCTTATATTCAAAACAATCAATGAACTGTAAAGATTCATAATAATTTGTTTGAATTGGGCCTTTTATGTGCTCAGAAATGGTCACGGAACTGAAAAGGTCAAATTCACAACCATGTACGAGCATCTCATTCTCCTCAAGTGAGGAACATGAGTGTTTCTTGTTAGAGTTTTTTATTTTAATGCCAACAGAGAATTGGCTGTTCGGTTCAGGCCTTCCATTTAGCTGGAAGTAACCTTGGTCTTTTATGTGGGTTTTTCATTTAGTCTGGCTTTAAAGCTCAATGAAAGATGCTCTTCAATGTTCAATATAAATGGCTTTGTCCTTTAAAAGGCCAGCAGACCTCTCTTCAGTGCTGGCTGCGGACAGACTGCAGTTTTTGTATCCATGCACTTACAGAATATACTGGAGAGCACTGTGCTGTATAACAAATACTCCTAAGTGGTCTCTGGATATTTAAGTGCAGATAGGATTTGAGAATTTCTTCTCAACATCAGAGATTTGTTTTCTCTTTTAATAAAACACAAATAACTGGAAACCTTAAGTTATTTGTGACATTTCAAAATCTTAATTGCACTAAAGTTATTTCAATATGATCTTCTTTTTTGAAAAAATCTATAGCATTGAACACAGACGTATTGGCATAACCTGCATATTTATTTTGAATCCAAAAGATCATTTGCTGGGGTGAATTTGTGTTCAGTAGTCGTAGGAGAGGTATAATTGTGTCACGGATGTCGGAAGGGACAAGCTGTGGAATGGCAGGAGAGCGAAAAAAGACCCTATGCATAGTGGTGAGACTGGGGTTAGCCCGGACTCAGCTGGTCAGACAATGTCGGGTAGAAACCTATGCCCTCAGGCTGCGGAGGAGATGACCTGGTGCTAGGAGGGTCTCAAGATATCCGAACCCTCAATGCTGAGCGAGGAGGAAAGCGTGACCCGGAAATATATAGCCCCAGACAAAGACACACCGGAAGGACAAGCAAAGCACAGGAAACTAGGGGCAGGACAGAGTAGGAGCGCCCTCTAGCTGTAGAGGGCGTGACAAATTGTCTATTTAACAATGCTTAAATAGATACTGTACTTTGATAAATGATAAATGATAAATGATCAACTTTTATTAGACAAATAAATGTAGAAATTATTTTGTTTGACATTCAGGATTACCAGGACTTTCTCCTGTGTAAGTTATTTTCACCTTAATACTTCCTATTTACTATATAAATACTAAAAAAAATCTGAATACTCAGACATCCATTAACTTAAAAGACATATCATAGAAGGCCTTTTGATAAAACAATTTTTTTATTTTAATGCCAAGAGCAATTCAGACCAAATCAGAGAATCTCAGTTTCTTGTTTAGGAGAGAAGATGAGGGTAATTTTTCTTAGTTGTATTTTCATTGTTGTATTGTAGTTATTTCACCAATTTAATTAGCAGTGCATTTGAGTCTGAATTAGATGCTTATGTTGCTTAAAGACATAATCTTGGTCAATAAAGAAGGAGAATATAGAATTAGAGTAGTCCAAAGACAGCAGCCATTAACAGCTCCGCAGCTGTAAACTTCCCCTAAATTCACAATTTGCTTGCACATGTTTAAGATGTTATCTGATTTCTATTTGAAAAGAGAGTGGGTGCGAGAGAGAGAGACAGACAACCTTATCCATATCTTTTTGAAACAATACGGGTAATGTGTTGTGTGTATCTTGACAAAATCTAAATAGAAGTGTCTCAGGGAAAACAAAAACGGACAAAAGCAATTGCTGAGGTTTGAACTGGAGAGTCCCATAAATAGCAGCACTGATGAATCACCCAAGAGTTGGAATGGTTTTGTTGCAGGATTCTAAGTCATTGCAGGGAAACCAGTGATAATCTCCCCACACTGTCAAATTGGTCTGACTGGATGGGAAGATTACTGAATTTTTTATTTTTATTTAACCACCATCTTTTGGAAGGTATATAGGCAGTTCTGAGACATTTTTAACGTTAATCAAGAAAAAAATAAAGCAGATGATTGGGAAGCCACAACTTCTTTGCATAGGAATCACGAAAATGTTGTGCCTGGGTGACACTATTTGTTACATACAGCTTTCCTGTCTCTATAATACATTTTGTCTCAACCAATTATACACATGTAATTGGTAACTTTTAAATTAAATGAAATTGTTGGTATTGGTACTTACAATTGTAAACATACATTGGCTTTTATCGCTTCCATGAATAAGTGGTGCAAATTTTGGTAACATTTTATCTAAATGATGTACAAACCACTATTCTGCCTTTTTACATACCAAATATAAAAACATTTAACTAATTGTATGTGAACAATACAGTTGAGAAAGTTGTGACCTGCTATGGTTACTTACAGTATGTGCATGATATTATTTGTTCAGAAAGGCTCAAGTAATTGTGAATTTTCTGCCACTGTTTCATATGCCCTTTCAAAAATGTTATTTATCCATGTGGTGTATCACTCAAAATGTGCAATTGTGTCAGGACACATAGTACTGTATGTTTGGACTCTATCAGAGAAAAGTCAAGAACAATGCTAAGAGAGAAAGAAATTCTGTAACATTGGGTGACTCGGAATAATAGTTTTGGGCAAGTTATTCATTTAGTCAAAATAGGATTTGCTTTGAAATGTTCATTTTCTGTTTTAGAAAACAGATAAAAAGGAAGCCTGTTGCTAAGCGATATGATAACTCCATTATCAGATGTTCTTTATGTTTAATGTGCTGTACATCACAATAATATATCACTAGTTATGCTAAAAGTCCTTTGTCAGAGGGTGTTAGCTTTTGTCGGAACCTTTTACATCTTTTGCTGCAAACTTAGTTGATTCTGGCTCAGCCCAAATCTTGTCAGTTGCAATTCTCATTTGCCATTAACCTTCACAGAGCCTTCTGTACTTAGTGCAGCTTAATTCACCTCTTACCTGTTGTTTTTCTTGATATGTAATCCACATGATTCTGTTTTTGTTTATTCTACTGTTAACAGTTGCCGTGATAACCGTACTCTATGTACCAAGAAACATTTCTTAAATTAGATTCACAGAGAGAGAGTGTGCAGAGAGCAGGAAATTAGAACTGCAAAATGCTAAATGCTATTTCTATATAGAGTATACCAAGAGAAAATGATATGAGAAGAAGTACAACAGTGTTATACCAACTCCTGGCCTTTGTCTTATATCCTTTTCCACTTTATTTGACATTGGTGTGTTTCTCTTTCACACCTCATCATTGCTAGTTTTAACTTACCTTTTTCTCAATCTTCACTATTCTTACTGCAATGTTACGTTACTGTAGAACAGGAAAGTTTGACTCAAAGTTTGAACAGGACATGTTCATGCGGGACACATCGAATTGAATATGGTAACATCATAAAAACATGAAAATAGCAAAGATTAATGTCATAATATGATCTCGGCATGTTCACAGTTTACAATTGTACTAAGAGTAGATAAAAGCAAAAAATAATAAGTAAATAAGGGATAGGCTGACAATGACAGAATTCAGAAAATGAACACATTAACCTTAGGTTCTATCAAGACTTTCTTTTTAAGTGCCATTCCCTGTAGATTGCAAACAACTGTCTTCCCATGTGTTCCTGCTCAACACAGCACTGAAAACTTAACCTTGTGTGTAGAGAGCAAAATGACATTTCCTGTCCTGAAGAGCTGACTAAAATTGCAATCAGGAGAGGATAAGATCAAGGTCACTCCACCGGGAGAGAGCTCATATGGGAGTAATACAAGGGGTTTATGTTGCTAGGAATGTCAAAGTATCTCACTGTCAAATTAGAAAGCCGATGCAACAGTGAGATAATGCCAGAATGCTTTTCTGAAGTCTGAAATACTTTAATGCACAAGAGGATAGCTGTCTCTTATTTACTAGTTGAAGGCATTTTATAGACATGCTTTGATCGATTTTGTTTCAGAAGTAGGTCTATGGTAATATTAATTACTTCCAGTGTACTAGAAGAAAATAATTAAAAATAGAAATATTATATATACAAATTAGATGCAGACTGTATTGTTGCTATTTCTTGACCCCTGGGAGTTTTTGTTTTTAGTTAATAACTATCTGAACCAGATTCAACTTTGCTAGACAGATCTCGAGTCAGAAGTTTCTGAGCTCCTGCTCACAGGAGGATGGCTTTGGGCCCGAGCGAACTTAATGTGTCTCAAACAAAATGATGGGCTTCAAACTCCCTTTCAGCTTTACTCCCAAAACTGCGACAGTTCTAGGCCGATATGCTGCTCTTTGAAGCAGTGTACATATACTGTATCTAACACTTGGATAGGTTGCCTCCAAGATTAACAATTTGTTTGTTTTGTGGTTGGGAAATATGTCACACATACCAAACAGGTATATTGTTATGCAGAACATGTAGTTTTGATGTACAGTAAAATGCAATACAGACATTGCTTCCCACTATTTTGCAAGCTATTCCACATGGAAAATTGAACAGGTGTTTGTATTACCATACTTTGAATTTAAATAACCACTGACAGCGGCAGTTTAAACGTTAGTTAATATTGAGAGTAAAATTATTAATCTGTTAAATGTTAAGTCTACAATTTCCAAGCTGCATATCTGGGCAGCAGCATTAACTCTTTTAGCCTAATCCCATCAGATCTAAGCAAGGCTGGGCAGTCTGGGCAGTACTGGGGAACTGGACCCAGTGGTGTTGGAGGACCAGTATGTGGGATTCTTCCCTCGAAAACATAATTTGGACAGGGACACTATGCTGTAGGAGGCAGCATCCTTCAAAAAAAGACATTAAACCGAGGTTCTTAGTCCGAGATATTCATCAAGTTCTAGGATCCTGTTCCTTGGATAGATCCCAGCGCACTGTTTGTGAGAGAAGAGATGTCAATCCTACTGTATGTCCTATCTAAATTAAATTCTGGGCTTGTACAGTCTGGAGTTCCGAGAGCTTCATCTTAATTCAGATGGTGAAGTTTTTCATTTCTCCTCCTAACCTGTTGTGAAGTGTGGGTGCTGCACTTCAGTGATTGGTGAATAGGGTCACCTCACATTTTAACACCGCCTTGGGATCCTCTGGGATGACAAGCACTACAGCATAGAGATACACCCATCCATTTTCTAACCGCTTCATCCAATTCAGAGTCACAAGGAGTCTGGAGCAGGTCCCAGCAACCATCAGGGACCAGTCCACCACAGGGCAGGCACAGATCCAAACACAGACACACTCACACCAGGGCCAATTTTCCCAGAAGCCAATTAACCTACCCGTGCATCTTTGGACTGTGGGAGGGCTTGGAGGAGACCAACATAATCACGGGGGACAGCAACGTTAACCACTTCGCCACTGTGCCGTTCTACATAGATACTATGCATTATAATTTGTTATTAGTACATCTAGGTATAATTTTGTGATTGTTGTGCTTCAGTTTTTTAAAAAAAATGTAATAATGTTTTTATTGTTTACAATAGTTTTAACGTCTAGACTTGGCTTCTCCTAGACACAAAATAATTGTCAGTCATGTAATGTAATGAATGAGCCTTCAGTCCAACTGGGAACAAAACACTGATCTAATTAATCCAGAAACGAATCCAAGGCTCGATAGATACAGAGACTGAACTATACTCCCACTTTCTAACTTTAATTAGAATTGTATCACATTTGCCAGGTATAAAGTCTGTACACCTTGTCCTGTAAACTAAAAGATGAGGGAATGTTCAGAAATGTACGTAATGAGAACCAGACCATAAATGGAGGTAGTGCAATAAATGTCATGATGCCCCTCACTGTAGTGGTCTGTGCAGCTTTTAGATTTAAAAACCGTCACTCACTAATTCTTTTACCTCCAGAGATCCACAGTGCCACTGTCCAGTACACTAGACAGAGCAGACAGAGGAGAATTCCAATATGTCCGAAGACCAGGCCTCTTGCCTAGTGTGGATTCAATATTATCTGTGTTTCAAGGGTCCAGTGCTTACTGCTACTACCAGCTCTGTGTGAAATGAGTGGGAAAGTTTTTTTTAATCAAGCTGTGATGTTTTAAGTGCTCTTATCCCCTTTAACTGTATTAATATTACCTATTTATGATAATCAGGTGTTGTGACTCAGCTTCTTCATTTGTGCTACAATCCCCATTTACAACATGTGGGTTTGTAAGCCCCTTGACTATGACAGAGTCTCTATACGATAGTATGACACTACCTTCTCAACTCCTCTCTGGACCTGATCATAGGCTATGAGGTTTCAACAGCATTTTCATAAAGGAGCTTGTGACTCAAAATAATGTTTCATCAGACTTGGGTTATTTAATACTTGACTTATGATTCATTTGACTGGATTTCATGTCACATAAAAAATACAATGAAAATCCCACAGAGTGAGAGATTCATACTGTATATACTGTATTGTATTATCTCCCTGCCATAAGTGAGTACAACATGCCTCTTTGAAATTTGTAGCTTGTCCTGAACCTTTAAATGTAATGGATTGCTGCACACGTTTGATCATATACTCTGCACAAGTGATCTTTATTAAGTTAAACTGAATGTTTTATTTCAAAAATATGCAATAGTTAAGTCTTCACATTTTAATAATGCATGTGTCAGTTTTCATGAAGTGCCCTGACTACATGCATCAAAAGAACATCGACATTACAACTTAAAAGTACCACTTGCAAGCTGTGGAGAATCTACTGTTTTTAGTTTGAGGGCTACTTTGCCACAGCTGTGCCAATTTTATACAGTATATGTTCATGAGTCTCATTTTAAAAGAGCACTCTGAGACTCATAACCTGCTATTTGAGATTTTTTTCAAAACAAGACTGTGCCAACAAGAAAACTTTACAATGCTGAACTACTGTAAAGACAATTAATATTGGAGCCTTTCCAGAGTGTAAAATAGAAATAGAGAAAAAAAATTTCCTAGAGAAACTTTTCTTAAATTTATCTGTGCTTTCTTTTGAAGCTCCCTCCAAAACAACAACAATATACTTTTAAGAACACTGAAAATGAGAGGCCTTTCAGGACATTATCATTAAGCCTGTACTTACAGTATGTGATGTGAGCATCTCATTGGCTGTTTTCTGAAAGAAGAAGAAGATTCAGCATTGCTTGGTGACTATTTCTGCTCTCCCATAACCAAAGGAGTATCTTGTTTTAAATGCACCGTTTCCACCTGTGTTCTCTGATTTATGTTTCTCAGTGGATTCTGAAGTCCACTAGCCTGACTTTGTCAGTGCCTTTGAGGATTTAAAATACTTGAATGAGGTCCCCAGGCCCCTTCAAGACTAAAAAGGTTCAATACTATTAGTCTGTCAGTGTAGGAAATTCCTGTGTACGGTAAGAATATAACTGACTGCTCTTCTCTGGACCGATTCTAGAGCAGCAATGCCTTTTTCTTTGTAAACAGGATCCCAAAACTGTCAACATATTGCTTATTTTTATGTCCATACCATTAATGGAGATATAATTAATTCGACTACTGCATTGTCACCTCTAGTCTGATATCAGAAACTAAGCAAGGCTAGGCCCGATCATTTCTTATCACTTCTCCATTTGGTCTGCTTTGCACGGGAGGATTTTAGAACTTGGTTGCCATATTTCTCCTAGGTGTGCGTTGCACAACAATGGGAGGGTGGAGCATGGATCCTCTCTTATACTCTGTGTAGTTTGAAAAGTGCTATGTAAATAGAAGGAATCATTATTAGTGTCACTATTATTAATGGGTGGACATAGTGTATACTGTACTGTGTATCACTTGTATTATCTAGTACCTTGCATTATATCTTATATCATTATATCTTGCATTATACAAATAATGCTATGGCATTCTCTACTTCAATTTAAAATGAATCATTCATTAAGATGTTTTTTTTTGCTCTGCTTCTTAAACAATTTGGTTTGCCAACAGTCAATTTCCAAGTCTTGTGCCTCCGAAGAACATGGTGGAAGTATATTCTGCAAAACCTTTAACATATTGGTCTTGTATGATGCTGCTTTCAAAGAATTTAAAGCACAATCCCACTTGCCACAGTGCATGATTAATTCTATCTTTCCAAATCCATGTGGAATGGTTTGCTTACTGTTCTCTCCCTCCCTGTCTTAGGGTTCATCATTTTGAATTTGTATTCAAGAGGCTCAGTGGTCTTGCAGTAAATATTTATAGAGAAAACTGTCACGCAGATAAGGGCTAAAAAAGACTATCTGATAATAAAGCTTAAGAATTTATACAGAATACATAAATAATATTGTTCAATAAATTCAACAATAAAGCTTCATAGAATTTGAGGTGCACTGTTTTTAGAGTTTTTGTACAGGTTACATAAACTATTTATTTTCCTTTTACTTTTGATGAAACTCCTCACCTCACTGTCTTTATTTTTCTGTGTAAAAGTAATGGTTGGAATCAATGTGCTTTGTGGAGGTTTTCAAGCCCCAAAGAGGCTGTTTCAAACATGTTTTAGTGGAAGAGCAAAACTGTAAATTCTGTGTCAAAGAGATGGTGGAAAAACAAAGGTAGTGCATATGTGCTTCATGTTTTCAAAGCTCAATGACACATAATGTGATGACCCTAAACTCCAGGGGCGCTGTATAAATGGCTGACCCTCTGCTCTGACCCCAAGCTTCTCTCCCTGTCTGTGTCTCATGGAGAGCAAGTTGGGTAAGCAAAAAGACAAATTCCTAATACTGTTTGAGTGGGAAACGAACTATACCGTTGATCAAAGCTCTTGCAACTAAATGAGATTCAATAATTCTTGGTTCAGCTTTTGATCAGACTGACTCAGTTTTAGGATACAATTACAGCACGGTGCACCGCGCCAACCAGGCCCCAGAGAGGTTCTAAAAAAAAATGGAGATAGGAGCAAAAAACCATCCTCCTAAACCTGACATGGGCCCAAAATTCCGAGCTCTGATCTTAAAAATTGTCCAAGTAGTGTGTGAATGCTAACCCTAACCCTACCTGGGGTGTCAACTGGGCATTTCCACGATCAATATCTGAGCCTCTCTGGGCATCGGTTTTTGAAATGTTTCCCAAACCAAAAGGTATTGTATAAGAAATTGTATATGGACAATAAAGTGATCTTATCTTATCTTATATCCCAGTCATCAGGCTCACAGAGACTTGCTCATCTATGGAGGTGGACTGAAAAAAAGAAGTGAAGTGGGGTGTGTTGAATGAAACACAGGATCAAAACTGAGCAATTGGAAAGCAAATAAGAAACTGAAAAGGCAAAACAAACGATCAGGGTGAGTCAGTGTTACCAAGCCTCTCCACACTGAACATTTCTTTTCCTAGTGGAACAGCCAGATGACTGATCTGTCCCTCAAGCACAGGGTAACCAGCCCTGCACACTGGACTTACAGTATACTGATGACAGCTGTGGGATGACTGTTTGGGTGCGCTGGAATTTTAGAAGTTTTTTTCACAGTATATAAGAGACCGACAATGGTTTCCATAACATCATTTAGGGTGCATGGCAAGATACACTCTGGATGGGATGCCAGTCTCTCACAGGGCACACATACAGACACAAACACACACACTTAAACCAGGACCAGTGTTCCCAGAAGCCAATACCTTACCAATATGTTTTTGGACTGTTTTTGGGAGAACCCAGCGACAACCCTTACAAACTTGGAGAGAACACAAACTCCATGCAGATAGCACTGAACCCAGGTCCCCAATGCTGAGAGGCAGCAATGCTAATCACTGCGTCACTGTGCTGCCCAGAAGATAATGTTTATTCATTTATTTTCATCTTTCTTTGTTTTTCCAGTTTAAGGATGTTTTGTCAACCTATTATGGAAAGAAAAATCTGTCTCTTGCGAATGAAAGGCAAAATACATTCATGATGTGAATTAATTTGAAATAAGTAAATAAAGCTCACTCTGGAGTACCATCTCTCTGCAACTAAAGCTGACTGTAATTCACAGTTTCAGGGTTACTCCTTTACGATAATGACAGCATGAGAAGGTATGAGTCCACAATGTATTCTCTAAGCAAACACATTATGCCAAGTAATATTAGTTCAGGTGGTAAGACGAACAAAGCAAATATATCTGAAGAACATGAACTTGACCTGATTTAAACCACTGAATAATAAATTGTCATTTTTAATAAGTACATGCCTTTCTTTTGTTTTTCACAAACAGGGATATAAAATCAAAATTCTGCTTTGAAACAGAATTGCAAACGGCTGTCTGCATTACTGAGTGGACAGAAATCAAAAGAGTGATTAGAATAAATTAAATGTAAGCTTAGGTAATGTTCAGCACAAACATTTTATTGAGATTGATCTATGAAGGAAATGTTAAACACTCCCTTGAGGTATATAGAATTGAAAAATTACCCATATGAAAAATCAATAGTACGTTTTAGTTGTTCACTGGGCATTACTCTTCTGAAATCTCTATTAATCCATCTCTTGGTGTAATTTGTATAGGCATGAACACTCCTTCTGCGGAATAAATTGAAATTTTCATCCTGTTCCAATTCTGTCCTGTCAATTTTATTCAATCCTTGTTTTAGGCTAGATAAGTACGTGTGAGGCTCAAGGCAAGATAATGATCACCCATTTTCATGACATTTTCATGACAAATGGAGATCAATGCGTCAATAAAAATAACAGCCCTCAAAGTTATCCTTCTCACACCCTTTTTGAAAGTAAAAGCATTAATACCTGCAGCACAGTAATTGATCTAATTTAAAATCTCCAGTGTTAATTATAGATTTCTAAATGTGCTTGTGCATTCTACAGCTGTGTTTAAAAAGAGTAATATTGGTAGACAATAGGCACTTCAGGTAGAAATTAATTATCAGAACCTCTGTTACTGTGAAATAGTAATAATAGCATGAAAATAGTAAGGTGTTTTGCTGTTTGACATTTTGATGGCGCTCTACGTTGTTAGAAAATATATTAAATATGACAGTCTGGAGCCAAAAAAATAATGAATTAAAAAATTCAAATGACTTTTTGCACTGTGTTCACAGTTAACACAGCTAATAACTTGGGGGAACGTGCTCAGCATGTACATGTTCTGCTACTATTGTATTTTTTTTTGTTTCACATTTTCAGACAAAGCTTCAAAAGACCAACCTGTCAGGTACAGTACCTAACTGCTTTGGCACAATCTAGTTGAGATCATAGTTTCAAAATGTTAATCTGAGCTGCTATTTAGTCTTCACATTGTATTAATATGTGAGGCCCTTAAGGGCATGCTGGCACTCTTCCACGAGCTTACAAATCCAGACTTTCTAATGTCTGGAAGAACATTTCAGGTTAAGGAACTGGTAACGTAAGATTAAAAGGATCACACTTATAGAAATCCACGACAATCTGTAAAGTGTTCTTCAGAAAAACAGTGCATGTCCCATGATATCTATTTAAAAAAAAAACAGATAATCATTCCTGTCATTTTATAAATAATACAACCAAATTCATATTTGGAAATACTCAGATTTTAGAGATCCACATCTGCAGGAGCCGTAGAGATAAAAACGAGACAATGGAGTGCAATTCTGAAGCCTAATTTTTGGCAGATACTGTAGTTCAAAACTCTTAAAGTTTCTGAAAAAGTGCTGCACCATATGAGAGCTAAAGTGTGTTTTTTTCCATCTTAGGTCAGGAGTTCAGAGCCCTAACCATTACTCCACGCTGCAGCCTGTAATTGCTTTTGTTTCATTCCCATTTGACATTTGACTTCTGTGTCAAAAAACACCTTACAAGGCTTCAGCATGTTCCAAGCTCAGTAGCTAGAGGTAAGATAAGGGCTTCATTCTGGCAAAATATGACCTTTGAATTGAAATCTCTGCACTGTATAGACAATTGGATGCTGTTATTGACTTTTAGGATTATGGAGAACCCCTCCCATGCTTATAATTCTGACTCCCTAACAAATTGCACTCATTTACACCTGTTCCTGATCCTCTGGTACTGCTTTCTTGCTTGTTCCCTCATCAAGACTGCACACTGTAGATGACAGAGTATATTTACCTGCTGTATACCTTATGCTGTGGCACAATATGCTTCCTGTAAATTTACTGTAAATATAAAATGATTCTAAAAAAATATTTGCTATAACCAAACAAACATTAGTTGAACAATTAAGCTTTTCTGACCATTTTAACTTGGCAGCTGTTCATGACAGACATGAGAATGAAAACGAATTCGTAAGTAGCACTGAGTAATGGACAAAAATTTAAAGTCTCTGAAATGCTACGAAGCAGCATTAAACAAAATGTGAAAGAATGGTGGCACTTATCAATTGCAGAAATCCTGCAAAGTACTGTACCAAAATATATTGCTGTGAAAGACTGCACTAATAAACCTAATTATAAAGGTAACATTTAATTGGATTGCATTTGTTAATTGATTTTCTTTTTATTATGTATTTTCAGTTTCAATCTAGTATACAGTAGCTACTTTGACATGTTTGTTTTGAACTAACTCTGAACACTTAAAAGCAGAAGTTAGAGAGATGTCTTGAGACAGGTGGCCAGCATTCACTTAAAGCCTAGATGGGGAGCTGGCGCAGCTAGTGAACAGGTTGCATTTTCAAGAAATATAAAAAGAGATACTGACAAAGGCCAACCAGTGAACTAATTCAGGCTCTGAAATTAAAACAAGGGCTCAAAGACACAAGAAGAAATCAAGTTGAAGACTGAAAATAGAAAGCACGATGATCTTTTTGGATGTCTGGAACATACAGTACTACCTAGTAGATAGATAGATAATACTTTATTAATCCCGTAGGGAAATTGATGAATCAATTTCCATTGATGAATCAATCAATTTCATCCCATTGAACGGGCTTCCCATTGATGTTGCCTCCCTGGGATTAAATTCCTGTATCATTAAGTAACTCAAGTGGAATCCATAAGTTGTGCTGAAAGTTGTGCTTGCTCTCATCATTCCATATTTCTTAAAGGGGAACTGCAATGCTATTTTTATATTTTAATGTTAGAAAGAATCAGCATTGATTCACGGTAACTTGTTTAACCTCCAATTTACATCACGAAATGGACAAAATTTCCAGGTATGCTTAGTGCCATGTTCTGAGATTCAGAATGAGACAGCAAAACGTTCGGTGATGTGTTGCGGCCCTTTTACATGGTAAACAAGCTGGCTCGTGAACACTTCTCTTTTAATCCAATAGATTTCGAGACAATTTTGCCGGCAAATACTACTTACCTGTTAACTCCTCATGCAGATCACATTGGAACTTTTCTGCGGTGAAGTGTCTGCTGCACGACCCGTACTTGTATTTGCTTGTACATCACATTTCAGTGACCAGTGAGCAGGAACGGCCGCATCACATCGCAATTCGTGGGAACGTGAATGCGAGTTTTCCAACAACATGACAACGTACAGTACTTTCACAAAGCTCACAGTTTTGTACTTGTATTCAAAATGTCTACAATTTTTCAGTAATATCAATCTATCAATATATCAATTTATTGTGTTACTTAGGTTTAATAACCGGTTTGAGAAATTGGGACTACAGTTACCCTTTAATGTCTTTGGCATTAGACCATGTGGATAGCAGGGCAGAGACATGGTTAACATGAACTAAATAAAAATAAGTATTAAGTGCTGTCAATAGGAATATGTACGACTTCCGAGTGTTGCAGTTTTTAACAAGGAATGCAACACTTTTAAAACCCCTGTTTGCTCACAGTAGGATATTAGGCTAACAGATGTGCAAGATCAATGCAATCCAGACTTGTGGCCCTCTGGAACATCATCACCTGAACTGAGCCCCTGAGTTGGAAAACACTGGCATATGGTGTAGAGGTACTGCAGTGTAATGTCTCACAAGAGGACACAGGCTTGACGCATATGACAGGAACTGCCTGAGAAGGAGGCTCTCAGACAGATGGCTTAATGAAACCTTGGTTGGGACTGATAAGGACGGAGTCTCGAAATGGATCACAAAGTGAAAAAGTGTGTTAATGATGCATTATCTTTTAAAGGTGTTCTTAAAACTGTATGGAATGAGGAGTCCAAGAGCCATGCTGGGAACTGCTTCCAGAATACCCATATGAGTGGTTGGAAGGAGGCTTAAGAAGCCAGAGACATGTTCAATGCAAAGTTTCCTGGAGAACAAGAGTTTGCTCTTGGTGCTCTTTGATTCTTATTGCTATTTCTGTGGACTGTTGTTTCTTCTGTCCAGCACTGTCAGGATGAACCTGTGGATCACAGCACTGAAGCAAAATCAGAAATAGCTGGAAGCTGACCCATGATGGGATGCAGTACATTTTCCTGTAAAAATGACTGAGGTGTGCAGCAGTGCACAATGTGAGGGCAAGGAGGACAGATGAGAATGTGAACCATGGCCTGCATTGTCTGGAAAAAGGAATGTTAAAACTAGTCCAGTCCTGCATTCTTTGTAAGATTATACAGTACATACAAGAAAGGTGTTTGTTGAAGCTCCTAAGAGCTAAAACAAGTAATGCTTCAATTAAACTTTCTTTTTTCTGTGCCAGTTTGAGGGCATACATAGAATGGCTTTGAGTATAGAATATTGAGAAAATATTTGACACTGTAATGAAATTTGGTAACTATGAGAATACTTGGGTTAAACCAGGCTTAATTTCTATGGCTCAGAGATCAATTAGATGTCATTAGTTTATACGTTTGTGAGAAGGGGCCATATTACACATCAACTCCAAAAGTCCAAAAGTGTGGTCTCCTAAAACTGGATTTTTACCGCTGCCTTGCTACATTGGAAAAAAACAACCGTAAAAATGTGATCAGGATCTTCTTTTCTGCACAAATGGTCCACAGGTGACTTTGTGAAGCTGGAATGCGAGTTTTGACACATTGAGAAACATTTGTATGAACTAAGAATTGTCAAAATTACCGAGTGAAACATTAGAACTGCTGGCTTCTGTACTTAAAGATTCAGATTTTCTTCATGTTACATTGGAAAGACGGAAAGGAAGGGGGAAGTGAACATTTTCGTTGTGTACTAGAATCAGCATCTAGCATCAAAAAGAAAATCTAGACTGCCATCGTACTGCATTGTACCCTCTCTGTTGCTGGGGATCTGAGTTGAGTTCCTCTGTCCCAAACTGTGAGCTTATGCTGGTGCTGTCAGCTCAGACTTCATTTTTGATGATGACAGTGTGTATTCACATCTAGCGAGGATCATTTCAACTGATTTTGAAGAAGAGTTATTGGATAGAATTGTCAGACTGGGATCACAATGATCACAATTTACTGTTAAAACGGCAGTACTTACAACAGATTTTTCTCTTGCTCTCTGGTTTCTTTTTCATTTATGCTTTTACTTTTCATTTTATGTATATAAAATAGGGGAAATAGCTCTGCAAATATTTCACTAAAAGGAAATATCTGTTCTGTTTCGTCTGGCAATAGATCTTTTTGTTGACAACTTTTAAAACGTGCTTGAACTTTATTGCTATTTAAGATAAAAAAATGCTTGCCTGAACTTCCTTACTATGAACTAAAAAAGGATTTGACTCATTTTTAATGTTCTGCAAGATTTACTGTTCAGAAAGGCACAAAATAACCAGGATGCGTTCCTCTAGAAAACGTTTGCAGTTATTGTTTTAAACAGTCAAATCAGGATTTATGTTTTAGCAGTCTTCTTTAAACTGCTTCTTAAAGAAAACTGTGTTATTGACATCTGTAGTGTGGCTGGGTAGTTTCTAGTAATCTCTCACAACCCCCTGTACATTATATAGACTTGCCTCACATTCTCAGTGTTTAATGCACTTCTCCTTATTTACCATGTCACCGTTGGACCTAATAAAATCCATTGTGTTGAATTTATGTGAATGCATTTTTGCTTTTCTTAATCCTGGAATCAGCTCCTTTTTAACCTTCTCTATTCTGGAGTTAAAAGCTTGGATTGGTCTTATTTGACCGATTCTACAGCAGTAATTTTTTTTTGTGATTTGGTGACCAAAATTATATGCAGTGAGCTACTGTACGAGAGGTCTAATTAATGCACCGGATGATCTTAGCACAACATCCTTTGATTTAAAAAATAATTATGCCTCCTAACTTTCTGCTTTTTATTGCTTCCCCACATTGTCTATTGAAGGAAAGAGATGTGGCAACATCTTTTGACACCTAGTTCTACTTCAGGGGTTGTTCGAGCTTAATGTTTCCTTTCTCATAATTAAAGGTTATACTTATGCTACCTGTATGCAAGACTCTCAGATTGTTAAAGAAATCTGTCCAGATTTGCATCTGTTTTAATGTGTATAATATTTTTGGACTAGTGTGTTAAGCTGTACAACTAAGAGAACATTCAGTTATTTTCTAATAAATAATCTAAGAAATTAAAATTAAAGCTTGAGTTCTTTTCAGCATATTTCAGCAGTAGGTGCTGTAAGTAAGCAGGAATCAAAGATAGATGATCTATTGATACCTGTATATGTATTTTCCCCCATATTCCAAACATCCTGCATCACATTTACCCCCCAGGCTTTCACACAAAAATCTATCACTTTTAAAATTCTCTAAGCTGTACACAGAAACTGACAGGCATGCACATACAGTACAGTACATACTATATTGTACAGTATGGGTCCTTCTGTGACACAAAAGTGTTTTTACATCCAAGAAAGTGCCTTACAATTAAGATAATATCACTTTATTGGTCATTTACAATTTCTTGCATTAGGAATTTGTCTTTTCGCAAACCCCCAGCTTGCTCTCCATGAGACACACAGAAGCTTGGGGTCAGAGCACAGGGTCAGCCATTTATACAGTGCCCCTGGAGCAGCTGGGGTTAAGGGCCAATGGAGTAGGATTCCTCTGCCGG
Source organism: Atractosteus spatula (assembly GCF_055471065.1). Lineage (NCBI taxonomy): Eukaryota > Metazoa > Chordata > Actinopteri > Semionotiformes > Lepisosteidae > Atractosteus > Atractosteus spatula. The sequence goes on along the minus strand of NC_142719.1, from coordinate 6,658,229 downwards.
CTGTGGGATTTAAACCAGCAACCTTCCAGCCACAGGCACAGATCCTTAGCCACAGTGCCACTGCTCCACCCCGATTAGTTTACTGATTTACTGTATAATGGAAATAAACATGTTTGAAACATTTCTGGTGTATTTTAGCATGTTAACCCAACCAGTATTGCAGTAATAGTGACGCCACATTTGGCCTTTGTCTCGTGATAAATGCAAGCATGACCATCTTCATTTTTTGGAGGACCCGTGTGTGACACAATAAAAGGATGCATGAGCCTGAATGGCATGTCGATCTCCTGAAGAGGAGAATAAGTGTCTTCCTGTGGGGAAGGTAGGGAGCATGTGTCTGCTTGAAAGAGCTTTTGGGAAAGCTTGTGCTTTGTCTGAATCACAAATTTCTGCACTCCCAGCTGTATGGCTCCTGTACATGAACAGTATTAACATTCCCTTTGCTGGGGAATTAAAACAATAAATGTCTGCTGTGGTGAATATGAATTGATCAATCATAACAAGAGTTTGTAGGATGAAAATGTCTTATCAATTCGTCAGTAACAATTTAGTCTTAGTGAATGAATACAGCACAAAATGCCGAAAGTAAGATCTATGGTAGAGTTCATAGCAGTGGATTTAGAGCATAAGGGAACAATTCAAAGTGAATGTCAATACGTTTCAGAAAGTCATTAATGTAAAGATGGAAATGTTCCTAGGCTTCGAGCTTTATAAACATGTCCATTAGAAGGAGAGTTGCTGAGGTAATTGCAATGCAATTTGATTGAATAGCTTAAGAGAGTATTTGTAACTGCTTGTAAATGCATTCATGTCCCTGAAGTGGAAATACATCTTGATACGTGTGCTGATACATAATCTCAAAATTTCCATTCTAAGATACTGTTGTTTATTAATTTCTTGTTAGGGCTAGATTCATTGTACAATTATGTTGCACTCAGTAGCATTTTCATGTCCTTCTGTGTGCATCATGACCATATGCACCACGTAATTGAAATACAATGTTTGCTCTCATTGGTATGTATTTAGGTTTGCCTAATCTCTTAGAGACCAGGCTCATTCACTGCCATGCTGTGTAATCAGTCATAATGACATTGTATTAAACAGAAGTGTTTGGTGGCCTGCTCATGTTCCTGTGTACAGATGTATTTCACAGGGAAGAGAAGGTCACCTTCTTTTGATCTTCTTTTTGAGTTTTTGAGTTTCCACTGCTCCCATATGGACAGATTGCTGAACGCTGCTGTCAAAGAAAATAGAGCTACAGTCAGAATGGAGATCCTCTGGTCTTTTGCTTGATATTTTGTAAGAACTACCTAGAAAGAGCTCAAGTTGTGTGGAATCACAGCTTGGTTTGAAATTAAGGGAACTCTCTAGAGGTCCATTTTTTGTTGCATTACTGAACAGTGCCATCTTGTCAAATGAGTCCTGAACTGTAGAAGTTGTGAAGGTCTTTTACTAACAGTTTTATAATCCACTTCTTTTTATCCATAATGCTTGACTGTAATGCAAATCCTTTGGAGATCAAGCAAAACAATGAGGGGATGAAAAATAAAATGTTTAAATAGATTGATTTTTTTTTTACTCAAACATCTAGCATGGCCGTTATGACATGACAAGTTCCCATTGCCCCTGGTAGGTGCCTCTTGGCCTTTCTGTAGTTTTCTCCAGGGAAATGACATCTAGAAGTGTGCAAGATTGATTACTCATGCTGTCCCTGGTGAACTGTAAGTACAAAAAATGTTTTTGACCGCAGTTGTGAGGTTTGTAAGTGAAATTCTTTTTCTCTGAGCCTCTGATTAATGAGGAACAAAGTCCTAGTGGTATTTTTCAATGGGAAAAAATAAGCAGGACCTGAAAGGGCCTGCAGATATGCAGGCAATTACCAGATCACTAGCAGGATGTGTAGTATGGAAATTTGAGCTAAGTAATCAAAATGAACAATTTTGAGCAGGCAGGGTTTTGCATAATCTAATAAAATACTTCTAAAAGATGACAAGGCAAAAAACCCCAATAGGCTGTTATGAAACAAATTAACAAGGCTGCCAGATTCTTCACAACTGTTAATGTATTTTTGCAAACAATATGCCATCTAAGTGGCTCGGATCTTTTTTTTTCTAAAAGTGGATAATACAAACTTTTCCTTTAATGCAGTATGTGAACATAGAGGCACTGAGGCAGCTATCGCTCTTTGTGCAATAGGGTCTCAGTCCCAACTAAACCCACACAATGTCAATGGAATACTTCATATGAAAATGCTCTTATGTTGCCTTTCTTTTTGAGTGGTATGTCTGGTTTTAACTTCTGGTTGTTGATGCAAAAGTTGTTTTTTAATTTGGCAAGAGAAAACTGACTAAATTTGTCCTCCTTCTCCAGTGTAATGCAAGTGGTTTCCATTACTCGAGAGTTTGCGTGAATGACCTGATCAATGTTGGAGAACATCTTTAAATAAGCTAGGAAGAAAACCTGCACATTTTCTCTTTGACTGTACCAGCACCACACAAAGACTCTACATATTACTGAATTAGTAATCAGTACAATCAATTGATTCCATATTTGAGTCCATTTTTATCTGAAAACGAGACTCCATAATGTAGGAGTATTCCATAGACAACAAGCAGAACCAGTCAAATTCTAGTTATGATTAGACAATAAATACAGTATAAAGGGTTAGTATACAGTACTTAATATTTTTGTGTTTGGTGTTAATTCAATTGACTGAGGAAATGACAGCCCCGTGACCCCTGTCCCTAACAAGGAATGAACTGGGAGCCTATTACAAGATGGGGTAGAGGGAGGGGTGTGGAGAAAGTTGTGCAAAGCTGGCAAGCATTTTGTATGCAAGATAGCAGAAATGTGAAATGATAATTTGACCTCCTACTGAACTTTTGTTTAACAAGAAGATATGTGGCTTTTCCCACATTTTAAGAATGATAACTCCTAAATCCTTTTCACTATAATGGGAAAATTGCTTCTTTGAATAATGTATTTTTTAATTTAAAATTCAAAAGGGCATACTTCATGAAACTGGAGCACACAGCTTTTTTGCTAATAGATTTTAATGTGTGGTTGATTTGATTTATTTCTGATCCTGTGCTTTCCACCTTTGCTCACTGGGGTCTCTGAGGAAAGACAATATTAAATGTTGACAAATACTCAAGATGACAGGCAACAGAGTTTTGGCTGTTCATTTAATATCCGCAAGGAGAAATGAGCTGAGCCAGCAGCACGGACAAAGACAAATCACTTACTTACTACTTATCTTAAACAGCAGGGAAAGCAGGTTGGGTTGTGATTTTTTTGGGGGCTGCCAGGGAGTTGCAGATTACCGTCTTCTTTAAACAATTTCAAATCCATTCTTGCAGATGTTCCTGAAACATTAGCATTCCAGAGAGGACATACAACTGCGACACTCAGATCTTGATGTCTTACAAGCACAGACAAGGTTGACTAGCTTTTCATGATAGATTCTCTCAAGGTCATGCCAATACAACATGATCTCCTCCTGATTTAACAAAAGATAGGGGATCCAATTCTTTTCAATTTCCAAAGTTCTGAGATAGACGGCCCTTGCACTGCATGTGTCCAGATTTGTACATATTGAGCATTTTTTTATATGACATTAGCATTTTTTAAGGGTGGTGGATTAGATTGGATATAACTTGTTAAACTAGCATGAAAAACAATTTATCAGTGTCCATACTGTTAAAATGCAATTTTAACAATTCTGAGGAATACAGAGACCATGGTCCCATTGAGCAACATTTGTTCTTTATTTCTGAAAAGATTCCCCATTTATTCAGACCCATGTCAGATCCACTGTGTCTCTTATCCATGGACAAAGGAACCATAATCCACAGAGATCTGACAAATCTTTACAAATGGTATTAGTAGCCAACTAATAACAAGGTAACAGAATAATACTGCAACAGTTCTTTCTATGCAAATAGTGGGCATTGATTATGCAAGTTGAATTATTCACATATCATCCCACACCAAATCTGCTAATGTTTTTTCACAAATTATCAGTCTAAACCTCTTCCGTCTCAGGATGCTCATCTTCGGTGGTCTCATAATACACATGTAGCATAATTAGCATTATTCTAAACATACAGCACCATTTGTCCAAACGGGGTAATTCAGTTCATGACTATCAGGGCCAGGGCAGCTCCATCACCTCGTGCAAGCCCTGTAGTGCTCACTGAGATGCTCATTGAAGAACATTTTTCAGGACCTCTGCTTTCATCTCAACTAACTGAACTTTCTTTTCAATATTTCTGATGACACATTATTATAAAGAAAATTGAATTCAGAGAATCGACTTGGACTTTCACTGCACTGCAAAAGATTCAATCCTATTCAATTTTCAGCACAAGCAATGCTGTTAGTGGATTCTCTAAATTATTTTAGAGCTTCCTCTTCACCTTTTTAACTGTAGAAATTTTCAGCTTTCTCATGCACCTCCAGTACTATGAAACTTTGGAACATTAATCAAGGTTGGAATCTCGTTAAATCAGGCTGGATTAATGCTGAAATATTACTCTGGTTACTTTTGTAGGCTATTGGTGCCGAACCCTGTATATTTGGGTCATGCTATCATTTGTCTTCATTTTGCTCAGAATGCTGCCGGAATCCTAACAGGGTCAAGCAACACACACACTCTAGAAACCTCCCAGGGATCTGCTTTAGGAACTGTACTATTTTTCTTCGGCAAATCTTTTTCATTTTCTAATGCAGTACAGTGTTCTATCATTTGCTTCCTTTCAAAACCTTAATTTCATTCTAAAACTCTATGTCGTCCATAAACAATGGATCTTCTCTCCCCTAACAGATACCTCTTGTCTCTGCAATTTTGCTAGTGTTTCTTGTGGTTAAATATAACTCTCTGGATGGGATTGGTACGGATTTATTGTAAGTAAAACACATAAAAACCTTTACTTCCTTAAATCTAAGGTTTGTGCTTAAATTTCTGACCTACTGTATCGTGTTTGTCTGACTTTAGCACTGAACATGTTTTCCAGGAAACAATATGGTGGTTGAGGTTTAATTTGGGTGTAATCCACAGACACATTAGAAGGGCAAGTGCAACAGATTTTCCCCCTTTCATCATTAAAATCACATTGTATTCTTCACTGGAGACTGTACATCAGTGGCTGTTACCAGAGCTCTTGGCTCTGTGTATTTCGTGCTACACATCATCACTTGTTGTATTGAATGGTTGTTAAAAGTAGTTGCAAAACAATATTTTTTTCTAGCACCCTCTTACTTGGCTTCTCGGCTTCAGGGGGATGTGAGAGAGAGATGTGAAAGGAGGGCCTGGGTGCGAGACTTATATACTTAGTGCAGGTGAGTGGAAGTGGGTGAGTTTAGGATCTAACATTCCTCCTGAACTTCTGTTATAAACTCATTTTAACTTAATTTGGTCTGAGATGATACCTAAAACAATGTGCCCTGTTTCAAAAGTTATGTTAAAAAGCAGTGACTTATTTTCATCAGAGTATCTTTATTCGCACTGGGAATTTACTGTTTTCTGTACCATCCCCCAAAACAACTATTGACTTTGGGTGGATGTCATTTCAGTTTGCTGCTGCCAATGGCTGGAATGATCTGCAGAGTTAGCTTAAACTGTCCACTTTCATATCAGATGGTGTTTTGAGTTGCAAGATTAAATCTTTGGTGCCTCGCACTTGCCCTTGTTTATACTGTCGCTTCCTGTTATGCTATATTGTGTTATGTGATTTATTTTTTTATGGATTATTCTTTTCTTTACTCCACTGCTTTGCTTTCTGTGTTGCAGTCGTGTGACCCCCTTGGCCAGGACAACATTGTTGAGGAGAATTTATTCTTAACTGACCTGTCTGGTTAAGTAAAAGGATTATCTTTATTTATTCACAACGGCTTTATCTTATAGTGAGCAGGAAGCTATTATCTGCTTGTAAAGGGATTGATTGACTCATCTTCCCTTAATATTTTCTGTATAGTTAAAAACATGTCGTTCAAGCTTGCATATCTGGGGAGGAACATATGTAACTTTATGCAGACAAGAGTGTCTTACAATAACATTTTTAAAGTCTAGAGAATGAAAAAAATTATCTAGTAACTACATTGTAACCCCAATTTCTTGTAAGAGATATAAGGTCTCATGATCCATCTATAACAGACTTCAGAATATAAGTCCAGAATAGTTATAGTAAAGATGTAAAATAACCTACTGGCAGTATGTCAGGAATACGTCATTGAGTTCTGGGCATTCCAATATTAAAAGGATACAGATACCTCAGAGGACCTTCAAAGAAAGGCAACTAGCCATGTTTCCAGGCTCTAATGTATGGGATATGAAAAACGATTGAAAGAGGTAAATCTTTTTAGCTTCAACAGATGGTGGGTCAGGAGAGGCTGATTGAGGTCTTCAAAAACTGGAAAAGAATGAATAATGCTGAATTCAGCAGTAATTTCAAGTTTTCAGTAAGTGGACATCTGTGGAAGCCCTTTCAGAGTAGAATCAAAACCGTTGCTAGGAAACACTTTATCATGTAGACCATGGTCAACCGATGCGTACCAAGTCAGTCATTGGAGTTAAATCCAAAGCATCAAAGCACAAATCTTAGGCTGCAATCAGTGAGAGGTAGAATCATCTGGAATACAGCAGGTTCCTGCTGTCATCTAGTGTGGTCTATTGAGGCAGTGTCTGTGTGTCTGTGTCCTCACATGGGTTCTTTTTCAAATGATGAGATCATGAATCATGATTCTTCTTTACTCTTTGTTTATCCATCCATTTCCTAACTGCTTTATCCAGTTAAGTGTCCAAGGGGAGCTGGAGCCTAACCTGGCTAAGCAATTGGCACACAGAAATGCCACCTCATGCTCACACCTAGGGCCAGTTTTCCCAGAACCAACATACCTACCAGTAAGTCTTTGGACTGTGGGTGGAAACTGGAGCACCTGGAGGAAACCCACACAAACACAGGAAGAACATACAAACTCTACGCAGATTGTGCCCCAGGTCCGGGAGTGAACCACTGTGCCACCACGCTGCCCTCCTTTTTGCGCTTGTGAAGTCTCACATTGGATTCATCTCACATCATTAATGTGGTTCTGATTTCTAGGGTTTTTCCTGTCAGTAGCTTCTAAATTGAAATTCAGATCTAAATGTTTCTGAAGCTGATATGGCTAAAGAACTGTGAGTTTGTCTGACAGTGTTTAAAGCATTACATAACTGCAATATTGTTTTCCTGCCGATAAAAGCAAATCTTAAGCAAAACTTAGTTCTGCACCAATCTCACTGTGCAGTCAGGTTTGAATTCTATTGCCTCTGTTGCAGAATTTTCCCTTAGCATGCCTTCATTATGACAAATTGATTAGATTACAGTAAATGCTACAGAAAGCAGAGCACGTTGTAATTTACAGCTGGAGAGAAACTTAAAACAATAGAGGATTAGCATATTCATTTCACAGAAATCAGGTCTGAGACTCTATGCAGTGTGAAGTCATCTGTCTTATTAGATGCGATGTACAAAGAAGTGCCAGCATAGTTGCTTGAAGAAAATGTATTCTTTACTTTTCAGTTTTTCCATTGTAATTACCTCATGATAAATGTTGTTACTTATCATAAAAGTGTTGTAAAAACCCCCCTGTAGTTATAACACACGAGGAGTGTTTATTTTTAATATTTTATTGCTTTACATTAATAGGAGAGTGGGTTCAGGACATTTAGTAAATGATGTGCTAATTTATCATATATGACATAACTTGTTTAATAATGAGTGACCAGTTTCGTGCTATGACTGAAATGCTACACATGCATATAAACTTAGTTGTACACCATAATCTCAAGATGTTTGATTATAATATGTAAAATTACTATAACAGCTGTCTATAGGGTGTGTATGGTCAGACAGTGCATGGTCACACTGCAGCAGTCTGAAAGCATTATGCATTTTTTTGCCAATGTCACAGAGCTGATAAGGATCAACAGTTTGTCATCTGAAAGATGGAAGCTGTTATAGCAAAGTAGGCCAACAGTGGCCACAGGCTTCGAATCCCAATTGAGAGTACGGAGAACTCTACCAATTCTGATGTAAAAAAGCAAAGCGTCTGTTTTCTGGATTTTCAAACAAAGCCAAGAAAGCAGGCCTGAAAAATTCAGTGTTGCAAAATAATTTGCATGCCATGGGTCATTTTCCTTGTTAGAATGTTCCACAGTCAGGCAAACGATATCATAGAACGTACAGTAAGTGCTGTATATTTCATAATAATAGCACCGCGTGTTCTGCAGAGGTTCCCTTTCTCAGCTGACATATGTTATTGTGCAGGGAACCTTGATCAAACAAAAAACAACTGTTAAAAACCAGCATGCATACACCAGAAAATGACAAAACAGTAGATGGCCTTGTTTAAACATGTGCAAGTATGTAATTCTAATAGATAAAAAATAAATATCGAAATTTGCAACTAGCGGCGCCCACATGAATGTTCCGTGGCAACAACGTGGTTTTAAAAAAAAGAATTAGAACTCAGAATCTCAGCAGTGTTATAAAATTTAATGGAACAGGATCTTTTTAGCGTGACAAAAGGAATCAATCAAAGTTGTAGAGTAAACAGAGGCATTAGAAAGAGAAAATAACAGTTGGAATGTTCTTCGAAAATGAAATTTTGTTAAAGAAAACAGATTTTGAAATCAACTGGTTCTCATAATGGGTATTATTCTAAAAGCTCCAGAGACTGCTAAGATGCAGAGGAGAAGTACTGTGTGGAATATTTTGTGTGGAAAGGATGGTTTAAAGTACTCTACAGTATATCTAGGTATTTGATACTAGCGTGAGAAGATGTCTATAACTAAACTCGTTACTGCTTTTCAAAAGCTGTTTTGAAAATTAGATTGCATCACTTATTACTAGGCTTGCTTTCAGTTCCCTCCAAATACCACTCTGTGCTTCCTAAAGCTTGTTTTTTGGCTTTGGCAATGATGAATCTGGTTAGTGGTTGCAATCAGTCTTATCCACAAGGACCCAAATCATTATAAAAGTGCCCTCTGGGCAGTTTCCAGTGATGTAACTCTTGAGTTATACAGTAGATGGACAAATGTAATTGTTTTCCATCTGCTCTTACTGCAGTACTGTAGGGATTCCTTCATGGGTTGATGGAGCCACATAATCACAGCTACAGGAAAGGAACTTGCAATGATTATAGCAAATCACATGAATGGTGAAACAACCTAAATGGTCTATGTGTCTATGTTAGTGCTATACAAGTGTCATCTAGTGCAGTAGTGTCCAAAACTAAGAGAAGCAGTAAGTGTACAGGAGGACAACAGAAGAACAAATTTGTAGGCTTGTTGAATGTTTTAAATATGAGAGCAAAGACAGTTTACTTTATACTCTTATTTTGCATTGTGGATCTCCATGCATACCTCCTGTAGAGGCGCAATTATCAGGAACTTTTATGTTAGGGATAATTCTTGCTAAATTACACAAGATTAGAGATTATTTTATTCTTTTGTGAACGTTTTGGCTAAAGTCCCATGTGTTTGAGAAGACTGGTAAATTATTCCATTTTTTTTTTCTTTAACTTCCATTCTAATTCCAAAAAATACTTTATTCTCAGTCCGTTACAGTGCTGCTCACAAGAGCACTACCTATCATAATACGAGTATTTAGTGATAAGCTAAGAGACAGAGTGTGTGTCCGTATTGTGCAGGATTTCATTGTGTGTATTTTAAAATCCACCAAGACATTTTTATGATCCAAGCGTAGTTCCTCCCACATTCATGTAATGAAGGCCCCTGTTTATTACAAATTTGTGCATTCGTTTTACTAAGGCTCATTAAACAATCATAAAGTAGTAAAGTGCACACACAGAGAGGGAATGGAATTAGAATGCAAATGTGACTTAATAGTGAAACATAACTCTCTGTGGACTAACAGCAACCAGCATATTATAGTTCAGAATTCCTTCCTCCTTCCTCCTTCCACGGAATTCTGTTCCTGCACAGGTGTGGGAATGGGTACAGTAACTTGCTAGGAGCCAAATTCTAACAGAACTCAAATGGTACCACTTGTACCATGCATGTGCACTGTGTGAAAAGAAAACAGACTACAGACCAGAGTGCCCATATAGTATAATTAGTTTGTCTTTGGGATTAAAGAGATGTTTAATTAATACACAAGGCTATCTGTTTTTCTTCACACTGTAATCAATCTGGGACAGATAGTGTGAGCACAGAACCCAGGTACTGTGGTAATGAATGAGACGGAGGTGCCTTTGAGTTGCCAGTCTTTTCCACTTGGAATGTAATGTTTTAGTACGAATTAGCAACAATAAATGAAAATATGTGTTTGAACTGCATAATAAAGTTAAAGAAATGAAAGGGCCTTTGTGAATTATGAAAGTTGTTTTCTAAACCTGTTATCTAATGGCCTCTCTTAGTGGCTGAACTAGTGAAATTGATTGTTCAGAGTGCAGGCTGATCTCTGTAGCTAAAGTCTTCTCTGATTTAGAGAGTAAGGGTTTTGTTGTTGTAACTGACTACAGCCTCTTCCTTATCAACAAGTGCAATCATAATCCTAGTACATTGTAATATCAAGGGCATTTGTAACAACTGTTCTGATGAACAAATATCAAAAGATAAATGCAGGGTTTCCCACTTTAGTTCCCAATGTTGCCTGCTCAAGTGCCCCTCCACCAGTCTCAGGCTCAATTTAAAAGATTGTTGTACAGTACCTTAAGAAAAGCACTTGTATGTTAAAGCCAGATCATGCCCTTAAATCTGTGCATCTCCTCCTCTGAAGGCGTTGTTTGATAACATTTTGTTTTACTCACTGCAATATGGATCACTTATGGCTCCCCAGGCCTTGGAAACTGCAAGCAGAATTAAAACTAACAGAATATTTTATTCAGCCTTTGTTACCGATTGATATTCCACAGAGACAAAAAACAAAGAGAAATCCTGGAAAATCGTACTGTATATTGCATTCTATTTTAAGTGCAGAACAGAGTGTCTTTTGTCATTTGGCCAACAGGAAATCATTCTTAAATGATACCTTATTTAAACTTTTACTGATGAAAAGATAGGTGGCCAAAAGATTGACTTTTAATTCCTTGAACTGTCACTCATGTTGGAAGAATTAGAGGAAAAAAAGCTACATTTTCCTTCCCTTTTAAAGCTCAGGCCCAAGAGCATCAATATGGATGAACATTCAATGAATCAATTCCTTATAGCCCACATGATTTGGGAGATGAAGGGTAAATCCTTAGTCCAGAGAGCCTCTTCATTTGTTTGCCTTAAGGCTTCCACTCCTGTTCTCTCATGCCAGGTAAGCCAGTTGTTTCTGTGCCTGTCAGCAGTCCATTAAGTGAGAGAAGAGGGACTAAATATTGACAATTGAATAACCTTCCCTGACACGTATACATCACAAGTAATCAACCTTAAGGTCATGGCTCTGTGAAGCCACATATATGTTGGCCGTTCATAATGAATTGGAAAGCTAATACATGGTTGTCAGTTAGACTGATTTATTCCTGAGCAGAGTGATACACACATACGGTAATAGATATCAAGAGGTGATTTGAAAGAGACCCTTGTTCCCTAACCACATATTACTCCTGACGTTTAACGCTCTTCTGTGGAATATAAGCCTGGCAAATCGGAAAAAATGAGTTGGGAGCAAATGAAGAGCCTGCGCTTCATCCTAAAAATAACTGTGGACGTAATTTACACGTAATTAATTGCACCTGCATTGTATTCTCTTATCAATCTGCAGTGCCACTTTACTGATTTCAGTTAGTGCTGCAGGTCAAGCCAAGCAAATGAGATACTACATCTCTGAGAATTCATTTTAACTGATATCTGCAGGGAAGAGACATGAAAACGAACAATATAATAAAAACAGGGAGTTTTAAAAACAGAAGATTATTTAATGGACTGCTTGAAAAGAGTACCTTTTTAAGGCTCATACTGCGAACTTTGCTATACTAGCAAGGTGCACCATGAGCTAAAATGATACTCTTGTAGCTTGGTTGTAATTTCTTGTCACTATTTAAATGCTCTTGTATTTTGTTGCACTAGTCCCCCAGATATAAGTTCTAAAACACCTTTCTTGTCTGAGCTGTGTGACAGTGATAAGGGTTTGCACTACGTCAGCTCAAGGGGATTGAAAATGAATTTTTCATAAGGTATGCATATAGTTAAAATTATCTGCAAGCATTAAAAGATTGTGGTTAACAGTCTGAACATTATGCATATGTTGTCCTTGTCCTACCTAGGAAGCATTGACCAGCACAGGATTGAAATAATAGCAAAGCTGGGCTGTGTACATTAGTGTGTGGCATAGAAAGCCACTTACATTTTAAAGTGTTTTTCTTCCTGAGTTACATACTGTAGAACCATTTGCTTATTGTACTATTTTATAAATATATTCCCCACTGCATCATCTGTTTTATACAATAGGAACACCAGGTGCACCATTGTAATTGGGGATGTATCTCAGGAGGTAAGCTATATGTTGGGTCTGTGACTAACAGCAGCCCTATTCTTCCCCTATTCTGTAATTATTGAATGCATAAAAAAATGATTCTTCAAACTCCAAAACATATGGTTAACAATTGTTCACCCAGGAGATAAAATATAATAAATAACATACTGTAAATACTCTGGAAAACAAATCTGTTCATAACTCAGAAGTAATATTCTATTTTTTCTGTTCAAATTACCATGACAAGGTTATTACAGTAGTTTCAAATATTCCGTCCTCACATTTTAAAATGACGTTGTAGAGCTGTTTCAACCTCCAGTGTCCATTGTGACTCAAGAGCCTTTCTTTCTGGTTCTGGATCAACCCTGAAGGCATGACAAAAAAGCATAAAACTTGTCGGAGTGCACTGTGAAAGCTTTAATAGTAAATGTTGTTACCAAAGGGATACACGAGTTTTAAACTGCTCAGAAATTGCAATAGCTTAACCTAAAGGGCTAATGAACAAAATTAAAAAATTGTGTTTTATTCGGTGTAGGCAGCAAAATAGTTCATGTAAACATTGTTAGTCATCATTGCCACAGCTACGCAGGGAGATAGTAGATAATACAGTAGGTTGTAGGTTTGTTGCACTTCATATACAGTAGATGACAACAGTGACATGTTTCAGGTGAGTGTTTATGACTGTGAGGCAGGTGGGCAAAGCCTTTAATTTTCCTTGCTTTCTCTTCCATTATCTCATTGCCCTGCAGTTTTGTGTGTTGTTAATTGTTTGCTATGCGTATTTCCACCTAATTTCATAGAGGCTGTCTTGCACTGGCAGCAACTGCTGATATGGAACTCTGTCCAGCAGCAGATTGTGTGCAGTACTGGTGCCTGAGGAAGGCACGTTTTCCAGATCTGAAAAAAGATGGATTTGAATGTATCACATAATACAGATAAACATCTCCAAATTGTAATATACAGGAGCAAATATCCTCACACTAGCAGAACAGGACCTTACAGAACTATAACCAGATTAATTATACATTTATCTTTCATCTGATGTTTCAGTTATTCCCTTAAATGTTGTACAATCATAAAGGAAAGAGTGAAATGTCTGCAAAAGGCAGGCAATTGCATTCAAAAGGAATATGACATAATCCTTTTCATCAGGGGAACAGCACATAATATCATATTTCTGTTTAGAAAACAGAATTGCACTGTTGTGCTGCTTTCAGGTCTGAATGTCTTTTACAGTATTTCTCCACAGGCTATCTGAATACCTTTTGGATTTTATTTATATTTGTGTGAGTTTAATTCATTACACAGTCAATTTTAATTTCCTGTACAAATCGTCCTAGTATGTCTGTAGGAAAACATCACTTGGATAATGAAGGAGAAATAGTGCTGACCAGATGCTTCAGTTTCCTCTGTGTGATCTGGGGGAATAATAACTGAATCAATCTTGATTTTTTGAGGAATGCAACATTATATTACACCAAAAAATGAGATGGTGTGCTCTTTTTCAATATGCAATTGAAGGAATTTGGTATTGCTGATATTTTTTTCTATTACTTTTTGTAAATTAATCTAATTTCACTATACTGTACATAATATATTTTAGGGTAAGGATAAGGTCAGGATTAGAGTTAAGACTAAAGTTAGGATCAGAATCTTTAAATATACTTCTGCTGTGTGCTGATAATAACCTGGCAAGCCATTATGAGCAAATGTATATGGACAATTAAAATCTTTAGTTTTGAAACAAGTCAAAAGTAATAGAAAAGCACAAAAACATAAATATGACATAAAACATAGGCTAATGAACAGGCTTGAGTTTTGGATTGCAGGAGATGCCATATAATACATCATTTCATCTGGAAAATTATTACTGCTTTTGTATGATTAAACTGCCTGCATGTTCATTTCTCCATGTTCCCTACTTGTAGTGCAACGAAATGAGCTCAAGCAAACTCAGATTAAATAAGATATTCCGTGTAAGATTATGCCACGTGTGGTATAGCAGGTGACTTTCCAGAATGAATAATGATCGCCACTGCAATGCTCTATTCAAGTCAACAACAATGCAATTTGCGATTTCCTGCAATATCGCCGCCCCCTACAAGAGCAATATTAAATTGTGTCAAAGGTGCAGTTACATTATGATTGTTGAGGGAAAGGGCATTCGATGCTCGCAAGCTAAAAGTCTGCTTTATTAAAAATCAATTATGAATTAAAGTGTTTGTGTATTTTTTGCATTAATGGTCTAAAGATCAGTAAGAGTTATCCCCTCGGCTACAGAAAAGCTGAGGAAATGCACTGAGGCCATCAATGCATCTTGAAAGCCAATTATAGTTATTGAATATCTTGATGCCTAATCATTGACTTCAGCGGACATTGTATTTCTGGACCTGGTGCCAGTTTTGTGTAATCCCCCTTCTGTAATAACTGACAGCTCCTCCCATCTTATCCTACAGCGCTCACGGTGATTATTTTAATTAAATGCAGTGTATTATTCACTAAATTCGATGGCAATGCTTTCTGATTATCTGTTCATATTAGCAGTTCTGTTTCTGAATATGATACCGAGGGATGAGACTGAAACACCAGGCGTGTGCAAGAGTGTTCAGGCTTTGCAAGATGCCGCAGTGAAAGCTAGTCCCTCAGTAATTTTCAAGTCAGCAAGAACTTTGTCAGTGTGGGCCTGTGCTGCTCATTGGAACCAGCGTGTCTGCTTCACAGTTATACAGAGCATGTCTTGCACTTGGCAGGCTGGCAGAGTGGAAAGGCCTTGGTGGATGAAAACACAATGTGCTCAGATCCCTCATGTGTCTAGAAACACAATGAAATAACACCCAGTTCAAATTCTTTGTACTGCTGTTGGAGTTGACGTTTCAGCCTTAAGCGATTTGTCACTTCTTCCAAAAAAAAAAATCTGAAAACCCCTTTCCTTCTGTTATGTTTCTTTAGTTTTCTAAAGTTTAAGGAAGTTTACCTTTCAGGCCTTTTGCGCGATTCATTTATTTTTTAAATCTGTAAGTAAAATAAGTAAAATTGTACTATGCACAATGTGAAAGATTGACCCAGAGCTGCATCTGGAGCAGAATTCTGAATGACAAACAAAAATTTATATGACTGTCTGAATGCAATACTGAAGCATAAACACAACTTTAAAAAAGTGTGGTGCAATCTGTGGTGTGCAATTCAACTGATAAATATATCTACCACAGCATCACTAATAAACTTTAGGAGAAAATAATTTATTTGGAGACGTATAGAGCGTGTTTAATGAGACAGACCTAGATCTAATTGTCAAGATACAGAGATTTTACTTTTTTCAAAAGTCATCTGTTACAAACAAGATTTGTTCGGGTCATCCCCCCTGTCAAGAGCAAATACTTTCACTAAAAAGAGGGAACCTTCATATGCTTATGTGTTTTAATGACATTTGTACTTTGGAGTTTTGATTGAGGCCTTGAAATCCTTTTTGAAATGTGTTGACAAAGACATCCACAACATCCATTTCAAATCTCATTCTAAAAGACAGGTGATCTTAGCATGAAGCTTGGGAGTTTATGCAGTCTATGAAGCATGGTTGGTGGTGCTTAAACTCAAGGAGTGAAACCATTCAATTAGTCTGTAGGATAAAGATGAATTGCAACATAACATCGTAAACATCACCCCCATCATTATCTTGTGAATAATAATGACAATAAGAACACATCTTTGCAGTTTCATGAAATTTGAATCTGAATTTGGATTAATGTTTATCTAAACTGTATCAAGTCTTTATTTCTTTGCACATAGACTCCTTAAAGAGAAAATGAATGCACTTCTCTCATTGTGTTTCTATAGCACCAGCCCCACAGTTATTAAAAAAAGCATCAGATATTGAGGGCTTTCCAGGAGAGATTCAGCAAGAGGTCATTTGCACCTGGTGAACTGGCTTATGCAAGAAGTGATAATATCCTATGAATAAGGAGTACTTCTTCTCTAAGTCTCATACAAGTAAAACAATACCATTATGTGAGAAGTATTAGTTCCTTCGTGCACTGACATGGAAAATGAATGTCCCGATCTGCTGATCTTTGAAACATTTTCTTATTTTGAACACAAAAAATACAGAAAGTTTTCTATACAGTAATAATTTGTGAAAGGCTAAGATTTATATCTGGATGCCTCTATTGGAGAGATAGGCCTTCACACAACATGATTATTTTGGGCTTACCTTTACCGACAATGAGCATGATCATCGAAAGCTTTACCTAGAATACGATGTCAGTGGTGGCTTTTAGAAGCTTATTAATCCAGGTTCCCAAGATCTTTGGGGAAAAAAAATACAATTTCAGATTTGTGTATTATACAAAGATGCCTGTGTACAGAATGTATTGCCTCTGGCCAAAGCAGTACCTTGCCAAGGAGCAGGTAAGCTAATGGACACAGATGATTGAAGAGGCCTTTGATGTGGAAGACAAGAAAATGGAGCCAATAAGCCATGAAAAAGAAATCTGAAATGGAAATGGCACGTAAATGGAGTGTCTGCCCCAGGCTCGTTGCTGAATTTAAAAACTGGGCGAGGCTCTTCGGAGGAGTGTCTGGGGTGGCCTTGATTGCTGCCTCTGGGGCCCTTTTCCCTCTTATGATTCATGACCAGGGATCAGCCCATGTATTAACCCAGTGATTATTCAATAGCCCATGTGAATTCAGACAAGAGCTCCCCTCCTCCAGAGTTTAGGACACTCTGACCCTGTGCTCAGCAGAGTTTAGGTGGGTGGGCAATGAGTAATTAATTCCCCTTCTAAGGCAGATGACTAGAGGTCAGGAGCTGCCTGTCCGATGGTACGGGAAGACTCTGAAGAGTTTGGATTTGCTGTTGTCATCGGGAGAGTCAAATGCTAAAGTGCTCATATTGAGAATTTAAAATATAATAAATGGATCAATGTAAACATTGAATTTAACTCCTCTGTCATTTTCTGTTTCTGACAAACTCATTCCTGTTAATCTAATATTTATCATTCTACTTTCCTTCTTTCTGAAATCTGTAGTGCATTAAGCTAATATTTTAACTGAAAACAGCCAAATAAGGAACAGCATTAAAATATAACTTTCTCTGATAATCATTTGTATATTATTCATAGAGCTTAGTTTGAAAACGTTTTGAACGTTTTGCAAAACAATTCCTGCAAAAACCACCTGGATCTTGTAGGTGTCATTACATCAAGCCCACACCAGGGGGAGATAGCGGGACAGAAACAAGACGTGATGCAGTATGAAAACAATACAGTATTGCGGTATGACAAACATCTGTTTAAAAAATGTCCCTGTTCATTCCAGACCAGGATTCCATTTGATCTTTTTAGTGCTGTAAAATAATGGTTGTATATAAATTATATTTATATTGTAACGCAACGGGGGCTCCGGCGGGCGCCCTTGCCGCATCTGGTCGGCCCCATCCCGACTGAGGCTCGAACCCGGGACTTCCGCGTCTCTCTGCAGCGACCCAGCACCGTGAGCTAAAGAGAGATCTCTTTCCAGCCCAGTAGCTGTAGTCCTGCTATCATAGGGAAGGGCGGTGACGTCACCTGCTCTGGTACGCCGGCTCTTACACAGTACCTGACGGCCGTAAGCGTTACACTCTCCCCCGCTTAAATCGCCGTCCCCGGCGAAGGGCTATCCCACCCCGCTTCTGACACCAATGTAACGCAACGGGGGCTCAGGCGGGCGCCCTTGCCGCATCTGGTCGGCCCCACACCGTCCGGGGCTCGAACCCGGGACTTCCGCATCTCTCTTTAGCTCACGGTGCTGGGTCGCTGCAGAGAGACGCGGAAGTCCCGGGTTCGAGCCCCGGACGGTGTGGGGCCGACCAGATGCGGCAAGGGCGCCCGCCTGAGCCCCCGTTGCGTTACAATATATAGTAATCAGGTGGCATGTTGGTGAAGTGGTGAGCATTGCTGCCTCACAGCACAGAGGCGCTGGGTTCAATTACAGACCTGGAGTTTGTTCTTACCTGTGTTCGTGTGGGTGCTTTTTGGGTGTGCTCCAGTAGTTTCCAACCACAGTTCTAACACATGCTGGTAGACTAATTGGTTTCTGGGAAAATTGTCCCTGGATTGGGAGCGTGTATCTGTTGATGGGCCTTGTGATGGAGTGGCATCCCATCCAGGGTGCATCCTGACTTGCCTCCCTTGTTTGCCGGGATTGGCTCCTTCTCCCTTGCGACCCTGTAGCGGATAAAGTGGCTAGAAAATGGGTGTAAAGCTGTGAAGGAAAAAGCAGAGATGAACCCCATCCTGAACAGTTCAACGAAAGAAGAAAGAACATATCTTTTTACTTTTCAGGATGCAACTGAGTTCTACTAGCTCTTTTATAGATTTGTATTCTTGTTCTGTGTGCTTTGATTACATAAGCATGTCACCCAACTGAGTGTAAGAGCCCCACAGAAACTAACATCTTGAACTATAGCTGGCCAAGTAAAAAACCCACCACTGTGTAATTGAATATGTGCATCCGATTAATTAAGCACCTATATTAATATAATCATAGCTATAAGTCCAACTTTTATTCCCTGTTAATATTATTCCAGTGGACTATTAACCACTTCTGCCTTATTCCAGTGGGATATTTTGAGGTGTGCCTTATTTCAGTGGGCTGTTTTCTGGTGTGCCTTGTTCTGGTGGGCGATTTGCCAGTGGATTCTTTTTCTCATCCCCACATGATGTCACAAACCCATCCTAGCTATTGAGGATGGCTGTCATGACATCAGTACCTAAGCTGGGGATCTATAAAAAGCAGTGAACTGGCTCCACTTTCTTTCACAGAGTTGAGCAGGGAAAACCGTCATGACTTCACTCCGCTGATGTCTGTGTTGACCAGAAGGCTGGTCTTACTTTTCATGGATTTTTGTATGCTTAATTTATGCGGAATGCTATTAAACATGTAAGATATTTGTCATTGTTGATTTCTCCCCTGAAGCTTCCGTCCAAAATATTTCCCATGTCACATTGCAGCCTTGTGTGTTTTGACAAGGTGAAGCCATGCTCTGTAGTAGCGCTGAGTGCAGAATGGGTTCATTTACTGCAGACTTGATTATTACAAAGCCTGAGTCAGCTCTCTTCAAGGCTTAGAGCTCGGGTGAAAAAAGCAAGGGTATGGTTTTGCAATATACAGTATAACTGCAGCATGACCAGTTGCAGGTATTTACACTTTTCTTCTCACTGTTATGGAATACTCTGAGAAAGGGGAGGTCAATTGCTAATGATCTGAGGTTCATATCCTTTTATGAAAAGGATACCATCTACTGTAGTATTACTGTACTATTATGGTAGTCTTCACCTGTCCTTTGATATACTACTGTTTGGGGTCACTGTTTGGCTTTAGTTCTAGCTATTGGACATCCCCCTGTGACTTTTCTTCTCCATCAAATGCCAGAGTAGAGGCTAACTGGATATCACCCAGCTGATTATGACAGCTAAGCTTGGCTGTGCTCGCTTGTGAAATTGTTTGTTGAATAGAATGAAAGGAATTAATCAATACAATACTCCAGTTCTCAAAGCTAAGAACTGGTATCTGTCTTCTGTTTTGTTTGAAATAAACGTGACCGCAGTTGTAAATGTTGTTTACTGGCTACTGCAACTTTAACCCTAATCCAAATTGAGATGAACATACTGCACTTTAGTCAGTCTCTTCTTTTTCTGAAGAGTGCTGTTTCCTGAATAGTGAGGGTTGCTCAACGCTGAGTTTTTATATCTAAAGCAAGAGCCTGTTAGTTCTCTGAACACTACATACAGACATCATTGAACATTCTATTGCAAAGCATCATGAAGGTTCTGAGGAGGACACATACAGTACTGTACAAAATGTTTTTGTATACAACCAGCATGTGTTCCAGAACTGTATTCACATCTTGTTTTGTGATAAAGCAAAAATTGTGGTGTTGAGAGACTAAATTAATATATTCAGGCGTTGTATGTATCTGAAATGTAAACACACAAGCTAATAGCTTTCTTACAAAGATAAAGGCAAAAAAAATGTGTGGTCTTAAAACTGTCAGAAATAGATGATGATTATTTTAGGAATCACACCAGGAGACTGAGAAAGGCGGATTGTAAACTCACTTGTGGGCCTGTTTTCTTGAGTTAGAACCATTGCCACAAAGTGTGAAAGATAGGATGCATTTTTGAGCAACCTTATACAAGCACAAAACAATTTTGCTCTGCTCTTGCATGCATTCTGCTTTGACTTCCCTGCATTTTCAACAAGAACAACAACAAAAAATGAAATAACAGCATGTGTATTTTATGTTTCCTCCAGGTAAAACTGATATCTCATGAAGAGGTTTGACAATTTCTGTCTTATAGAAAGAGAAACTTGCAAAAGCCAAACATGTTTTTAGGTGTGTTGGTAGGCTGGAGGTTTGTCACTTCCATGGATCTACCACTAGAGGGCGCCTAGTAGGGCCTGAAATACAAGTACCGTAGGTAGATCACTTGGCCTGTCATGGGTTCGCTAATTATATAATTGGGTAGTGTTGAAGAACACACTCTCACATGCTTGATTAGGGTCTTTTTTGTATGTATGTGTGAGTCAATGGGCAGTAGGGAAGATCTTGTCAGGATTGGGTTTGTACTGTGAGAATGTTTTGTTTTAAGCAAGATTTGTTTTGGTATTAAAGCCAGGATCGTATAAAAGGCTGGGCCTTTGCAGTGCATTTATTCTGAAGCAATGTTTTCATGTGCAAAGGTCCTTGAGCTACACTATCCAAGATGGGGATCTTTCACAGAGTGTGAAAAATGAGGGTGGGTAATCTTTCAAGATCACTTATGAGCTGCCAAGATAATTGAATTTGGTGATGGATTATGTTCTATACCACTCTGCCAGATTAAGGCAAGGAGTGTTCATTTTTTCTAGTATGTGCAAGTGTGTGAAACCATCTATCTAAAGGTTGTTGATGCTGTTTTAGCCAGAACACAGCCTACTGACACTCAGGAAATCGACTCCTGGCGTATTTTAGTGGAAAATACAAATTCCATGGCAAATAGTAAAGGGAAAAGGAGAAATGTTAACATTGGTGACATGTAACTTCAACATTGCATATTTCTAAGAACTGTGAAGAATGTGCTCTCTATTGCGTCACTGCAATCACTGCTGTTAATAGTATTGCCAGCTTAACAGTTAACCCTTAGTACCGGAATTGTCAGGCATCTTCTTCACACGTTTTTGCTAAACTGAGTCACACAATTGTTCTAAGTCATGAGCAATTCCTTTCCATTTAAAAAATAAAGATAACAGCGTTTTCCTTAATAAGTAAGGAAAGTTAGTTATTGTCGTTCTGTAATTTCTCATTTCATGAGTAACAATGCTGCCCTGATCTCTATAAAATAATATATATATATATGATTGATCCAATTCATTTCAGGCTCATTTAATTAAACAGGTACTACTGTATATGTATGTCAAATGGTGCTTTGTGAAAGCCAAACCTTGAAGAGTGATTCAGAACACATTATTAATGCTCCAGTCATTAAACAGGTGGTCTTATGAAATAGCATAATGGCTCATCTGTGGCAGTTAAAAGATGAGAACAAAAAATATCTGCTCGGATGCACTTTTTGTAGCATGCTGATAAGGGCAATACAGCTTATTGTGCTGGAATGTTGGTGCTGTTTCTTTCTTGGGCTGAGCAAGTAAAAACTTGGGACAATGAGGTGTGGGGCTTGAACCAGGGTTCTCCACCTCTGACTAACTAGTTCTGTATCTTATTCCAGGCTCCCCTTAAGTCCTATTCTTCAATGCACACTTCCTTAGTTTACACTTGTGTTCCACCGTTGTTCTGGAACAATTTCACTGGCTTGAGCTCCAGTCAATATAATTGTTCTGCCTAGTTCATTGGTTTTGAGTTGCTTCAAAAGGTGACATTAGAGCCTGAAT
Source organism: Atractosteus spatula (assembly GCF_055471065.1). Lineage (NCBI taxonomy): Eukaryota > Metazoa > Chordata > Actinopteri > Semionotiformes > Lepisosteidae > Atractosteus > Atractosteus spatula. The sequence continues at coordinate 6,635,859 of NC_142719.1, read as the reverse complement.
AGCTCTGAATTCTCCCAGAGCAGGAGACCTGTTTTTTGGTGTAGCTGAGTTCTCTTCTCTCTGGAGTAGTGCTGTGTGGCTTTGAAGCATGGGTAACCCCTGTGCAACTGTGATCGAATCCTAGAGAGGGAAGAGCTGCCCCTGTCACCTCTTGTGAAGACTTGAATTAAGTCCCCTTTTAGTCTCCTCTCTTCAAGGCTAGAGAGTTTCATTCCTTTTAACTTGTTAATTTTTGACATTCCTTTGATCCCAAGAATGTGCCTGATTACTTTTCTTTGGACTGATTCTTGATTACTAATGTTTTTTAAATTTTTGGACTCTTTGATACACTATATATCCGGGTTGGGCAAACTTTTTTGTTTCAACGTTTTGAAACAGTATACTGTAGCGGGCTTCTTCAGGCTGCTATTACAGATAGCCTATGCCCTACATAAGTTTAAAATCCAACATACAGTAGGCTTATTAGATCAAGGTTGAAAACATGAAACACTGAAGACGCGGTCAACTGGTACGCTGCTTACAGACTGCCGACTCTTGTGGCCAGTGTCACGTGACACAATCTAGCACCTTCAAATTCGCTAGGTAGCGTGCGTCTCATGCATTCTGTGGGCATAAACAGCAGGTTTTGCTCATAATAAAATTTTGCTTTGTCTGGCAATACCTGAGACGCCTCTGACCGACAATGATGCCTTCCCAAGGTGGCGCGATGCACAGTTTGGAATCACGGTGGTAAAGCGTTTGTGTGCCATTTAAAGGCACGAATAATGAAATGTAAGAAAAAACAGCACCAAACAAAGTGGAATATGGTGAATACTGACCTATTTATTTTTGACCTCAAGGGCCAGTTAAAACTGGCTGGCGGGCCAGATGTGGCCTGTGGGCCGTAGTTTGCCCACAGGTGCTGTATATTCTACATGTATAGTGTTGTAACCACTTTGCTTAATATTAAGAAGAAAAAAATGTCAACATAACCACCTAAATTTTGTTTTGCCCTCACCTAACCTCAAGTAAGCTAAACAGATTTCTGCCTAAAAGCACAGGGAATAATTTAAGCTAAACTAAAGGGAGCTTGCATATGAGTAAAACTTAGCAGAATTGGTTTTATAGTTTACCTATTTGGATACCTAACTTGAATCTGAATTCTCACATATTGTATAATAATTATTTTAAACATATGTGTATGAATGGCTGCCTTTATCAGCATTGTTTGGACAGCGTCGATTCTTTCTAAACTCATTGTAGTCACTAAATTAAATGTATTTATGAGCACAGCAGACAAAGGTTAAGGAACAGTGGTAAAGCTCTCATACAGAAATAGAATGATTTTAAGTGAGCATCAGGGGTACACCATAGAAACATTTAAAAAGAAACTAAATAAAACAGGCTTTGTGCTTCCAATATATCACTTATTGTCTTAATTGGTCCCTCAGCTGGGAGCTTAGATGAATTTTTAAAAGAATGACTGAATAAAAGCGACTGAGTCTCAGATGGACGTCTTAGTGCCTACAGTACAAGGGAGAGGTTCTACATTGCAATGACAGAATCTGGCAGGATACTGTACATACTGTACCAGAGGTCAGTTGATGTTTTTTAACATTCTCCTGTTTTGTCAAACAGTTGTGCTACTTCTTCCTGTGCTCCTTCTACAGTATTTGCTGTGCGTTGTTGTCTCTTTCATTTTAATTTAAAATTCCAAGATGCCACTGCGCTGTAGTGCTGTTATCCTAAACTTGTTGAGCTTAGCATGAAGAAAGATACCAACCTTTATATCTGTGAAAAACTGTGAAAAAGATTTACACACATTTACAAGCTAGAGCTACAATTGTGACACTGGGCCGCCCAACAGGAGGGTGTAGGCGGGAAAAGAGGTGTTACGGACCCGAGACCAAGGGCGTCACGGTCCAGGGGAGTGGCTCCAGAACCGGCTCTGCTGTGCCGGATGGATACAGGAGGGAGAAGGAAAGACAGGGCAGGGCTGGTCAATCTGGGCTGTCTGGGCAGGACTGGGTACACATTGTGGGGTGGGGGGGTCAACTACAGAGACCTGGCCGACCTTGTCAAGACGCAAGCAGGCCAAATAGTGCACTAACAGAGGACCTGCAGCAATGTAGAGTCCCCAGCCGCACTGACATGCTCGGCAGGCTGGATCTGTCCTGGAAAGCACAGCAACAGTCGGGGGCCCCCAAGCGGAGTCTGGGTATGTCAGGAAACGGGAGAGCGACGGGGAAAATCCAAGCAGGCAGGGAAACAGGAACGAGGCAGACAGGACTCACTGGCTGGTGGTTGGGTGACGCGGTGCCGGATTGCTGAGGACAAGCTTAGGAGAGCTTTAATAACCCAGAGTATGACTTCGCGTTACAGCCAGGTGCTCCGAGGGTCTGGTCTACTTCTCAGTCAGTGCAAAGGAGGCAGGAGGGTGGACGTGTGGGCTGTAGTCACTACAGCTGCAACACACCCTGCCATTTCACAGCAGGGCGGAAGCACCAACAGTACAACACAATATGTATGCAGATCAAAACAAGGGCCTTTGTGTACTGTAAGAAAACAAACTCCAAGTTGTGCTGATAGTGTGAAATGGCATTTCTCACTTAAACTTATGGATCCGTGAGAAAAGAGGGAAAGAGCATATCGTTGATGCATTTCGTAGCTGTCAGTTGTAACAGGGCTCAGTCGCGTTTGTAATAAAAATGACAAGAGTCTTTTAGGAAACCAGACGCTGTTGAATTCCCCTGATATGGCAAGGCAATTTTTTGGTAGAAGTCATTGCTGTTTGAGGAGCTGCTGTGTGGCTCAGGGCTGAGAGGAACTGAGGGACAACAAGACAAAATCAGGCAGAGGATGAGCTGTTAACGCCATAGTAGTATTCCAGTTCTTCCTGTAATAGGAGATTGGGAAGCAGAAAATGGGTTTTAATTATCCAGCAAATTTAATCAGTTAATTGTAAAAAATATTAATGACGCGGATAAGAAGATCCTCATTGTCTTAGCTTCACTTGTCCAGTTGAGAATTTTATCAAAAGCAAAATGGTAAAATTCCCTTGTAAAGACCTTTGGGAAAAACAATACAGATGCTCACACATGGATTGAGTGAATCAATATTACAGCTACATGACTGTGCAGTAAGTCAACTCTTGGTTGCCATGAGCTTTGTGGACCCAACCCAACAGTTTTTGGGTGGATAGATGAATTGAAATGCTCACAGAAGGCTCTGGTCATGGTGCATAACAACAAAACTGTTTGTATAGAATTCACAGCAAGTATTGCTACACAGAATCGCTACAGTGTCAAAGAACGATGACGATGGATCCAAGTAGATGGTAAGAATCCCGAGTACAAGAAATTATTGGAAAAAAGATAAACATCTTACCGTTTAGCTTTGGTAAAATGGAAGTAAAAATTCAAAATCTGAGATTGGTTTTATTATGCTATCTATCTAAATAAGTGAGATTTAAAGTATATGTGCTTAATGTACATTTTATTCTATCCAATGAACACCAAGCTGCATTTCAGTTTCCATTAAGACTTACGCATGACAATGTTATTTTAAATACTCCTGCTAATGTGACAGCTAAAGTCATTTTCTTTGTGCCAGATCTAACAGAGAGCAGGGAATCTGATTAATGATATACAAAAGACTTGTTTTTCTTTGCGCCTTGCTTTGGTGAGGAAACGTGAAAGGAACACTAATGTTGCCCAAAAGCAAAGCAGAAAACAAACAAAACAAGAAAACCTCTTGTATCCATGGACACTGCATTGAATCCGCTCAACAAACCTGAAAGAGCAGTGACAGTATTATTCATGTCCACAACAGTATATCTTTTTCTGTCCAATTCACCACAGTTCATGCACTTTTCTGCATCACAAATGGTACAGAGTTCATCCTCTTAGTGCATTTTTTATAGCCAGAAACAGGGTTAATGATGCCAAGAGTCCTTGCCAGGATTCTTTCAGACCAGGCAGAAATTTAAAGCTTCCCTTAAAAATTAAATACATTAAGCGTACTGTGACCAAATATGGGGTAAAGTTGTAATTGCTTATCGAATGGGTCTGGGAATACATTTTCCAACAATGGGCCATGAGGTAATTAAGACCAATTGTAAAGTTTTCTTGAGTTAATTGAGCACAGGTGTCTGCTGTTCTATACCAAGCGGTTTCAGTGTAAACTGGCATTTTCACCGACTTAAGGATATAAAGAAAAAATAAGGCTTTTTTAAATTGGAGACGTTAAAGACAAAAGAGTGTTTTTAATTTAATTGGGATTCAGGAAACATATAATTAGTCCTCCAAAAGGAGTTGATATTTTTCTTTGGCTTTTTTGTAGTTCTGGGCTTTCACAATCACTGTTGCTGTGATATATTGCTGGAAGTTTTTAAAGATCTTTAGTGGCAAGAAAACGCTACAACCTTCACCTTGTTAGGCCAGGGTTACCAGTCTTGCTCTTGAAGAACTGCACATTGACCATCTTTTGTTCCAGCCAAGCACTGTTACACAACTGAAGCCTTAATTGACTCAGTAAAAAGGATTTATTCAAACTGTTTGATTGTTTTCCGCTCTTTAACAAGTTGGAGCTTTTTAATTGGAGCATTTAATAAGTAACGTAAAATTCCAGAACTTTGAGTAGAACTTTACCTTAACTTACCTTGTTAGTTCGATTAAGGCTTCAATTAAGTAATTAAACTTGGCTGGAATGAAAGCCAGCAGAACTGTGGGCCTCCAAGACCCTGCACTAGGTGTCAAAATACATCTGGATAAGGAGTTAAATTATATTTTGTTAGAACTCTAAATTATAATTTTGCAGTCATTATCCAAGCCTTTAATTAGTTAAGAGAAAAATGCACAACATCTCTGAAACGTACAGACATCTGGCCTTCAAGGACTGCTCTTTTCCACATGTACTGTAGAGGATCATTATGATAAAACTCTAGTTAGTGCCTAATGTTTATGTTTGTCGGTTTCATCTTGGAATCCCAAGTTAAATGCTTATCAGCTGCTGGATAACTTGTTTACTGGTGACAGTCATTTCCTCCAAAACATGAACTGCATGAAGGCAATACTAATTGGGCATGAATCCTGCTTCTAGCAATGACAGCTTTCTGAGCAAGTGGCATTGTTTCTGACATATGGCTGTTTTGCATTTTTTGCTACCAGCGCATTGTTATCGACTGGTATCTTTACAATCTGCAATGCGTACTGTGCGTATTTAATTTATGAAGCTACTGTATATTTGCTATAGCCCAGTGGAAGCCATAAAACGTTATAAAGACGGTCTTCCACAGTAACTGTTGCTTGAAACTTGTATTAATCATATCTTTCCCAAGAACAGTGTCCATTAGGAAGTGATTAAGCAGTTTCACTTAATGAAAGCTGGAATAGCTCAGAGGTTAACAAGACTTAACTGATTCTGGGCATTCAATCAAGCCAGAGATTTTGAGCTGGAGGAAGGCAATCACTGGCACCATTTCAGAACTGTGTTTAATGAACTTTAGATGCCAAACAGTTTTATACATCTTAAATTATTGCAGGACTGGTTGAAATGATTGTGCTGAAGAGAATCAATTTTTTTGATGTGTAAAAAAATGTAATAAATAAATAATTAAGACAACTAATTAATTTCAAAAGCACAGTACAAAGTGTATCAAAGGAGGCTAGATTATAAAAAAATGGTTGTTATATTATTGTTAACTGATTCCTTTTATCCTTCTAATTTAAATTCCTAACAGAAGAGTTCAGACTTAATTCATACTGTTTTATATTGCCTTCGGTCACTTCTGGTTTAGAGTGTGAAATTGTCATCTGAAGAAAAACACACTGATGCTATAATTGTATTGTCAAGACTTTTCTATTTCTTACCCATTATTGCTGCAGGATGGCGACAGTACTGGATGTAGAAAGAATGTGGTAATTTAAATTCATTATTATAATTACTTCGAACGTAACATTTTAGTTTCCCATTCATTCATTGTATTTAGACAGTCAAAATCAAAGGAATGATCTTATATAATCTGATGATGAAATAAAAAGGACAACTGGAAACAGGTTGTTTCCCTGTTCCTCCTGGTCCTCTTTTTGTGAGCTCAAATGTGTGATAATTATCACTGCATTTGTTTTCTTTTTTGTCTTTTATCTACTTCCATTTTTTAATATTTGCTTAATTCACCATTATACTTGGAGTCTTTAAAAAAATGTTTAACATACCAGTACACAGTCAAATTATACACAGATGTCTATAAAATCTTGTTAAAGGGTAATATTTCTATACATTATTTCATTTACAGTAGTTTGTTGTTTTAGCTATGCAGTTGGTTTTCATTAAGACTTAATTCTAAGCCTGTGGTTTTATTGTAAAAGTTTAACTCCTGCTTTAACTGTTTCCAAAAATGCACTTTGTAGAGAGATCACTTAGCTTCCATAGCCAATACTTGAGTGGAATAAAGGTTCTTCATTCGCAGTACCAGAATAACAGTGGTCAGAAAATTATGGTTTATACTGCAGCAGACTAAAGGTACTCACACTGACTGAAGCCATCCCTGACTTGACAGCTCTTCTCACTAGAATTGCCCATTACTGATTTAAAACATGACATATGAGCTTGGGCAAAGCTCATTTACTATAGTAGCAGTGCAGAGATACAGTATTTTAATTTAAGTCTCTTTTTGAGAAAGAGTTCCCACAGTTTCACAAGGTGTTTTGTATAATCCAGAACTGAACAGGTCGGACCTGTGTGGGAAGAGTGGAGAAAAATTAATGACTGGTACTACGAAGAGGGGATATAATATATTAATCTGAGATGGAAATGCAAGTGTCACAGTGACAAATGTCTGTTTCATACCCGAGCAGTGTAAGTAATTATATACAAATGAACTTGTCAGATGCTGTACTGAGACAATTACTTGAGCTTGTACCTGCTATACTTGGCTTCCCTTCTGTTAAATTCCTGCTCTGCTTTTCAAAGACAAATGAGCAACTAGCATGGTGATACATGAATAAAATCACACATTTCAAACTTGAAGAACTGCGAGTGGTATCTGTTATGATACTACACTGTTAAAAGTACTACATACAGCATATCTAAATGATGCATGTGTCAATGGATGGCTAGAAAGACAGATACACAGTACATATAGATAGATCTGTAAGTAGATGAGTAGAAAACTTCCTCTGATTTGCTGAATATGTGAGTATATTGGTAACGCTCTACAATCTCTGAGAAAGAGTTTGATGCAAGAGATGAAAATACGTGAATGTTCATCACATCTAGATGTTCTTCTCTACTAACACTGATATGGATGTATTCAAAAAGTATTTTATGCCATTTGTATTTTCATTTTCCTTTCTGCCTCTGAAATGTACCATGCCACACAGCCATTTCTTGCTTACTGCGGTGCACAGAACCAGTAAAAGGATTCCAAGCTGACCATGCTGTCTCTGAATTGGACTGCAGAGAACAGAGGAGTGACTGATCTTCCCTTGCTGCTCACATTCCCCAACAAAATGGACCAACAGAGGTCAGCCCCCAACAAAAGCTCTGACCTCAACAAAGGTCAGAGGTAAAAAATGATCTTATGCAAGTGCTTCCTAAAATTCACCCCCAAAAGGAGGATACACCGGGAAGGAGACTGAGGAGTGCTGAGAGGGGAAGGGAAGTTCTTTCAGCTGTTACAGTAGCTTTCTTATGAGTCTTGTCCATGGAATCCCAGAACTCGATCAAATAAAGCAAATGAATGCAAAATGACAGGTCCATCATGCATGGTTCATGTAACGAAGATTCCTAATGTAAAAAAAGGGAAAAAAATACAATGGATCAATTTTCTTATTGACTCAAACCTTTTTTGACAGCCAATATTGCACTTTGGATGTAAAGCTGTGGAAAGAAAATCTTTATTTAGAAATTTCTTTGTGAATCAATTAAAAAAATCATATTTGTGAGGTATTGATTCTTCAGAATGAGCTCATGTATTACTATTGATTGCTTTACAAGATTCTTTAATCAATCAAAAGCCCTTATGCTCGTGGTTAGTGTGCACTGGCAATTATTCTTAGACACCTTGGCAGGAGTTTGCTCCTGCTGACACTGCCTGTTTAGTTAGTAGGATAACTGTATTAGTAAATGAACTCTGAAATATTGGTTTCTTGCAATATACTATTCTATAAATCAGATTAATATTATGTCTCATTATTTGCATGGAAATGTTTGAAAAACATAAAATACTGTAAGTACAGAAACATATTCATTCCAATATTATAGTAATGTACAGATCCTGTATTTGGGAATAAGACCAGCTATGACAGTTCTATAAAAACATTTTTTATTCTCTGTACCTCAGTTAAAATGCAACTGCCATACTGGATGTACTCTGTTACACAGAAGGCATGAAAACTAAAACAGTTCTAGCTTTTGCAAGCTAATGTTTGATAAATCTAGTGTCATGTAACACTTTCTTTCCATATACTGTAAATTATGAGGGTGTGCAAACCGTTGTTCCATAATCATGCCTTAATTTTAATGAATAAAAAAAAAAGCTTTGCTTTGATTGACCATGGCTGACAGCACTAAACATCATATCAAATGTAGGGACACAGACTGCGAATGTACAGTTAATTCCTAAGACATTGCAGCTTGAAATCTGTCGAGAGAGCGAAATTTGAGAGCTGGATTTACCAGCAGCAGCATGGTGAAAGAGAAATATAGTATGTATGTGATATGGTGGAGAAAAGCCTTTCCTGACCTACAGTATAGTATAGTACTGTATGTACGAATGTAACATGAAAAACTGTATTGCTGCGACTGCAGCTTTTCCTGATGAATAAAACAAATGTCCTTATTATTATGGGAGACGAAAAGGATTTAAAGTAAGATTGTTTCTTATTCTTTTCTGATTTTTTAAATGTTTTTTTTTTTCATTCACATTCATTATTTTCCACATATGTTCTCTCAACTTTGTAAACATCTAACCTGGGAAATCTGCTAGTTCATACTGTAAATCTCAGCAAAACACTAGGTGTTACAGAAACAAGAAATATATTATTTGTACTGCATATATGCCCATTTTCTATGAAATGTGGGGTCACACTGTACCCTGCTCTGCTTTCTTTCTTGGACAATCTATGTCACATACAGTACAGGTAAGTAATTAAGTAAGTAATACACACCCATCTGTTCTCAACAGTCAAAATACTTGTTAGGGCTCCATATAAATTTTTATATTATTGAAGGGTGTGTTCCTAGCATTTCTTGTTTCATTAATTTAAGATCACAAAGGATTTATTGGGGGCATGCTGGTTCGACAGACGCAATGAGCTGAATTAGACAGTCCTGGGGTGGGCCCATTTCTGCATTTTGTAGTATTAATTACGCTTACTTGTCTGCTCTAGTTTCAGTCTCAGTTTCATGTCATCGATGTTGTGTCATCGATGCCATAAAATAATGTTATGGAGAGCTCTTTCATTCCAAACAGCCCTAGTGAGTTATTTCAGTGCATTTTTTAGAGATCAGGGGAAGTGTTAGTACCATTTGCACATGCCTGTAAAAAGTTTTTAAAATTCAGTCTTTGATGCCACATGATCAAGGGGTTAATTCTCTTCATTTTCGAGAATGACAATGAAGCACCTTGAATCACAAAGTTCTGCAGCTCGATTTATTATATATGCTGTATAAAATATTTTTGACAATGCTTTTGGGGTGAAAAGGGGTGAACATATTGGAGTACTGTTGTTATTCTTTATTGTATTATTATCTTTTGCAATTTCATGTGCAACTGGTAAATATAAACCATCAACATTTAGCTCATCTCATTCTATGACAAAGAGTTGGACAATGGGACATTTATAGAAACCAGTATGGAACTTTTCAATGTGGTGTTGACTGTTGCCAGGCAAGAGATTGAAGGTAATTGAGTCATGCGATTCTTTTCAGATGCCCAAAGCCAAAGTAATGACAGACAGAACTGACCCTTGGGACAGCATTTTATAAATAGATAGATAGATAATACTTTATTAATCCCGTAGGGAAATTGATGAAACAAAACGGGCTTGTCTAGGATTTGAACCCGGGACCTCTCACACCCTAAGCAAGAATCATACCCCTAGACCAACAAGCCACACAAATGTGTGTTATGCAGACACCTGTGATAAAACTCAGAAAATGTCCCAAACATGCCCTGTAGCCCTCCTGATCAATCTGAACAGGGTTCCATGTGAACAGTAAAGGATATTGCTTTAACACTGGGAAAGTATTGGTTCGTTCTAAGATTTTTTTTAAGTAGTTGCATACATTTCACAGTGTAACTCATTTGAATGTGACCACTACGCCTTTAAGTACCCATGTGCACAATAAACTCCCCTTTTTTGATGAGATCCCCCATTAATATCACTTTGTGTCAGTTCATTACAATATCCCATTACTTTCAATCATAGCAGACATCTCCTAATGCTCCCTGCTCTCTGTTTGAGATTAAAACCTTAATGTTCAGTCCCAGTCTCATTAAAATCCAGGCAAAATATACTTGTCATTTCAGCCTGTCAGACATCTCCAGTGCAGAGGAGAGGCTGGGGCAAACTTTCTATGTGGTGTTTCATACTTTATTGCCAAAGGTCCAGCAGCTTTGCCAGATGGCCTTGCTGCCTCCAATAAATTTACTGGCTTTACATTCATATTGATGTGGCAGCCCGATAGCCTCTAGTCGCTGAACGTCTTCAGCTGTTAAGAAAATATCAAGGATACAAGGGCACAAGGCAGCAGAGAAGTCGTATCCAAAAATGCTGCCAGCTTATTCAGTATATAGGTTCTTTTACACTACTTGCTCATGGAGTTTTAATTACAGGTATGGCTTAAGAACACAAATAGATTCGAAGGGTTACAAAAACATTCGATTCTCCTTGCTCATGTGGTTTCCATTACCAGGGTGTAATGCTGTGTGCTTAATGTGATTTATTGCTGTTTCTCTTTTCAATGTGCCTTGTACATGTATTGCATTGCTTTTGCATTTCACTTGTTTTAGTCAGATTTCCTTTGCATGAAAGGTTGGCTAGTCATCTACTTTAGGTACTTTATCCAGGTTAATAAGACTTTTATATTAGATATTTCCAGTCTAAGTGCAGCATTACTTTCTTGTTTTCATTCCATCTCACTCCTTAAAAAATATAATTGGACCAATTATATATATAAGAATTTAAATAAGAATTTTTCTCTAAAACCTACAGAATCTTGACAGTGGAGGACTGGAACTGCCCGGTATAAAGCATGCGTTCTTGATTACACTTTACACAATGTTGTTGTGTTTCTGCACAAACTATGTTTAATTTGCAGTACATTCAACAAACCCCTGGGAAGATTGTTGATTTGCAGAATAAAGAATTTGAACAATGCATTGCAAGCCCCAAATGTAAAACAATCTACAGCAGATCGTGATTACAGGAACAAAGAAAAAAGTGATATATTTTATTGATATTTAATCTAATTTCATCAGATCCAATACTCCAGTATTCCAGTAGTAACTTGATTACTTCAATTTGAAAGCAACGTGTAGTAATACGCACTCAGATGTATTCAGGTGTTCATCCAGGTTCCCTTGAGGCCCTTGTGAAATACATGATGACACATCTGTTTATTTCATTAACCCAAAAAATGTGTTTCAATGAGAAGAACTGGTACGAAGAAAACACTATAATGTAGTGCCAAAGTGAAAACTGAACAGTTGGTGCTCCAGCTTGGGAGCAGGGTGCTCGTCCACTTCCTTGGCACTGTATGCAAAATTATCAAAGGATTATTGGGAAGTTGGAGTTTACTATAAATAGTTATCGATGTAGCACTTACAAGGGCTGGTCAGACTTCTCCTGTGCATGTTCTGTGACTCCCTGTGACCTTCTGTGGAACACTGTATCTTAGGCTCAGAACCTCTGAGTGAGATAAGTAGTGCCCAGGCCCTGTGCCCAGGCCCTGTTGTGTGAGACCAGTGACAGTGTGCCAGGCTGTGCTGTTAGCAGTGGTGCTGCTGCTATTGCCTTTAAGGCTGCTTATGACCGTCAATATAGAACATAACGAAGCAAATACATACAGTGCTAGAATCCTGGTCAACATTCATAAGTGACATCATGATTATTAGTGGCTCAAATATTGTCAGGAAAGCAGCTGTGGTCTAAATATAATTTAGTCTCAGAATTTTTTCAGTTTCCTTTTGGTTTAGCTGTAATTAAAACTCATTTGCTTTTTCTAGGTTCTCCATGTTTTGTATAATTTATTGAAACCTCTCTGTGTCTTATTATATTGTAAAATATAGAATAATTGCTTTTTACTATGATTTCACTTCATTTAAACATAGTTAGCTCTGATTTTACCATGACAAACCACAGTAAACTTTTGAAAAGACTGCTTTAGTGCTTTAGTACTACCTGGTACCTCTCCTAAGATGATACAGCTCCAGTCATTTGGATGGTGTTCAATTGAGTTCTAAGCTGTTTTAAAATGTATTGTGTTAACTGTAATGACACATCAATCAGGTTGACCAGGTTTGCTTATACAAATTACACAACATTTTGGAGTTTTCTTTTTATTTTGAAGCTGCTTGCAGTTTGATCATTTTACGAACGTTAATGAGGATTTTTTAAAAGCCACGGTGCTGCATTCAATGTCATTAGACTGATATGTGGGAGCAATTCTGAGAACAAAACACTGGTCAGTAATCAAGGTGATGAGTTTGAAATTAAGTGAGGTTTCATTTTGCTTGAGCATGCCAAAACCACGAATCACTACCCTGCTTAGCGTATCATTTAGTCTATTCACACTGGCAATACAAAGACACTGTATGTGCTCTTTCTATTACTACAAAAGAAAGCAAGAAACAGCACTTATTTATGAACAACACTGCATGGCCTTTCTTTGTTGAAAAGCTTTTTTTTTATACCACAGATTTCACAACAATAAACAAACACTGATTGCATTCACACGAAAGGCATTTAGTCAGGTTTGACTCCACTAATGAGATGTTGTTTCAAATCCATAGAATTAAATCTTTAGAGGAAAAAATGTCTTGGGGCTCAATCTCCACTCACAGGTTTTTGTAATTGACTGCTGCACAGTTATACTCAATACTGTATATCATATTGTGAAAAAGTGCATATTGTTGATTTCCTTTGGTGCTTTTCTTTTTCTGCTGTGCCAAGGACCATAACGTATCCAGATTCTTTTGTTAGCTCAGCTGGAGAACTCTGTATTAATCCATGTGCCATCAAAAGAGAGAATTATTGGTTTTATGAAAGGAAAAATGAAGAGGAAAAAGTCTTGCCGTGCCGCTTCTCTATGCTAGCTGCCAATGTTAAACTCTGCTGGGAAACTTTCATCCTTAGACTCTGTCTTGCAAGAGCAAAAAGTCTCTTTCGACTCCTCTCACTCACGATGTACGAGAGCCACATCACATTCGAATTCGAATAGACAGCAGAAGACCATACAACACTGGAATCACCACTAGTGTGAAAGCAAAATACACACATATACTGTACATGTATTTGTAACTAGCCTGGTTGTAGTATTGTAATATGAGGCTGTATCAAATGCACTGTAAATACAATGGCATTTATTTTATCTCATGTTATTGTTGGAGTGGTGGTAGCTCAGACAGCAAGGGTGTTTAGCTCCTAACCAGAAGGTCCCAGGTTCAATCCCAGGTAGGGGCGAGTGATAGAGCTTGCTATAATGCCTTCCAGATGGTTCCCAGCTCCGCCCTGTCTGCTTCCCAAGTGAGTACCAGGGGTAATAGGCTGGCCAGAGTGTGATACTGACCAACCCACCTCCAGTGTTGGATGGTCAAGTGGGTGGTCCTTGCTCCCCATTTCCCATGGGCCTTTATGGCCTGAAAAGGGACCTACCTACCATGTTACTGTAAAATGGCATTCTTGTAATCTGTCAGAATGGCTAATGAAGATCACTAAGAGAGGAGGAATGCAGGGGCTTCAAATGATTGTTCACTTTTTTCCCCTATATTTTAGGTATCACAGAGCATTTAAAAAATTTCAGTAACTGGCATTAATAACATATCAGCTAATACACTGCTCTCAACTGTGGGCCAGTTGCCCATGTAATCAATTTACCACGGAGAAGGCCATTTGCCCAAAGTTTGCCCACAGTTAACATTAAAGATCTTTGTGTGAAGAAGGGATTCCTATCTTTGTGTCTAATTCTGATTTGTGTCCTAGATCCTCTGGTCACTGCATTGAGTTAGGAAAAATGAACAAATGCTGTCCATTCTGGTTCTTTTGGGTCTACGTCTTTCATGCAAGTGAATAGCCTGCTGTGCTCTGCCTGTGGCCCATTGCTTTGTGCCAGTAAAGCACAGTCAGTATCTTTTAAAATACAGACAGTAGATAAGAACATACAGTTGCAGTGAGAAAGAAGAGCAGAGCTTTCGGCCCATCAAGCTCAATTGTTTGCCAATAGTTAACTGATTGAGGATTTTATTCAACCTTTTGTTGAAAGGAATCCCGATATCAGCAAGATCATTTGTTTCAGCCTCCCACATCTGTTGGTATATAAAAGTTCTCCAATAAAATCCCATTCTCAATTAAAAATTCACTTTACTTGTGTAAGTTTGGTGTAAAAATGTTTTTTTTTTGCTGCTTTTTTGTAGCAATAAGTGGGCCTTGATATGTGTGCATTTAAAAAATACCTCCAATTTCCTTCTTCTGCTGCCCTGTTTAAATGTTGAAAGGGAACCTGTGTCCTCAGGCAAGCTAGAGACCTGCTTGTGGCTGCTTTCAGACTGCCCCAGGGTCTGGTTTTCTTCCTCACACAGAAACAAAAGCAAAACAACAGGGGCAGCAAGAGGGTTTGCAACTATGAGGAAAAGACCGAGACACTATATTTGTCACGCCCCACACTCTCCCTCGCAAACGCCGTTACATTCCCAAACCCACTGCTTCGCAATCTCATTCCTAATTGAACCCATCACATTCCCACATGCACCAGATTCCACAAATTCTCACTCCCAGACCAATTATCCAACCACATCCCTTTCCCTTCAGTATTTAAAGTTCCCTCACACACCAACCCATGCTCACTATTGAGAAGCCTCCATACTCTTTGGATTTTGTTTTTTCAGACTGTCTTTCTTGGATTTTGCTGGTTACCAGACTCATTACTTCTCTAATTGGCCAAGCCCCTGGATTATGTGTTTTGGATTCTCCCTGTGATACTCCACATTCTGCAGGTTTTGCGGTTATGCATATGGATCCTCCTATTCCATTGATTGGATCCCTGACAATATTTAAATATGCTGTACCAGCAGGGATCCATTTTGTATTTGAAAACTGGTATTTTATAAACTGCCATTTAAAACGTTCTTGACTTTTAAAACTTGAAGTGTTCTTGAGTGCTTTCGACGTGTGTACCTTTATCCTGTATAGCAATTTGAGGGACTATTTTATAACATCACTTTTCACTGCTCAACTGTTGCGCATTGCACCATTGTGTGTGTTTCAGGTAAAATGTGTTTTTGTGCAGTTATTTTCCCTGTTGTGTTTTCTGTGCCCTTTTCGAAGATCACAGCAAGGTAAAAAGGTAGTGGAATAAAGTTAATGCAGCACAATACTCAGAAGCTCAGTTTTGTAATGCCTTCTACCATATAGAACTGAATAAAATTCCCTTGTTTCTTCACATTCAACAACCATTTAACAAGAAGAAATAAATGAAACAGGAGAATATATACAAAATGTGTAATTTGATAATCAAACATAATGTAAGTATTTAAATTACAATTCCTTGATTTGGTAGGTATTTAAAAAAAGCTCACTTTACCTGGTACAGCACATGGCAGCCCCACTGGACTGCAGGTCAGGTGGAGCAATGAGATATTATTCAACATCTGAATTAACGGGGCATTTACTGTAGGTAGAGCAGCTGGTGCTAACACTGAATGGAATTCAGCCAGGACAATAGAGTTAACAGTCCTACCCTTCCAAAATGACAGTGAAAAACCAAAATTCACAAATTGTCGTTTTAATTTACTCAATTCCCATCACATACTGATGGAACGCTGTTGAGGATACAGGTGTAGCTGTAGGTACATTCTGTCACTTACTGTCAGAAGCAAAAGGTTATAATCTACGTCTATGATAGATATATTTGCCTCCTAAATAAGTTAGAGAGCTCGCGCACTCCTTTCCGGCTTTCAAATATCCCATTGGTTTGAGATTTAATTGACTTTAAAGTAACAAATTACTTTTTTACAGATTTTCAGATCATTTCTGTTTCAGAAGACGGACCAAGTTTCTTCCTGCACATGACAACCCAGGCCAGCTCCATCTCTATTTTCCAGATGACTATTCCCCAATGGACCATTGCTGTCTGCGCCGACTGCAGAACAACAAGTCATCTCGCGCTGGAGAGGTAGGTAATGAAGCCTTTTAAATTAAAGGAAGGATCATTAATGCACTTATTCAAACCGTTCTCCCAGCTGACCTCTTCATCACACACAAGCATGAAATACATTAAGTTAAATTCTCACAGAATGGATGAGTAAAGGCGGGTGGATGTTTTTTTAATATCCCCTCTCTAAGCTCAGGGATCAGAAATGAAAAGCCGTGGCTCTTAAAGAAGTATGAAAAGGATGGGAATGGCTGTGTGAATGGGTGTCTTTTGACCGTCACGGGCAGCAGATTGACTCAAGATATTCGTTTCTGACGTAGAAAACTAGATGCTAATTACCTGCATGTATACAGTATCATGCCTTTGCTGGTTGCTGGCTTCAATGGCTAAACATTTCCAACTGCGGTATTTTTTCTCACAATGTTGGTCTACATCCTCTCCACCTGAGTTCTGATTTATATGAGGAAAGCTCATAAGATTATGCTATTGTTGATGAGGAGAAATGAAATTAACAGCCTGGGAAACCTGTACATTGTGCAAAATGGAAGAGATGAAGATTTTAAGTAAGACGACAGCATTGTATTGTTCGATTGCACGTGTGCTATACTTGGAAGAACCACTACAAATGGAAACTTTGTCTCCTTTAGTTATGCTTAGATTTAGTTTCTTGGGAAATGTAAGTGGTATATACAGTACCTTGCCTTTCATACACCAACATGTAGCACCTTTATCTACTT
Organism: Atractosteus spatula; assembly: GCF_055471065.1. NCBI lineage: Eukaryota > Metazoa > Chordata > Actinopteri > Semionotiformes > Lepisosteidae > Atractosteus > Atractosteus spatula. Next base: position 6,618,769 of record NC_142719.1, on the reverse strand, counting down.
TCAAAGGTACAGCATGTCCAGTAAGTGGCAATAAGTCTGATTGAAAAGAGGACAGTGGGCACTTCGTTATTTATTAACCAAATCTCGGACAGCTCTTTAACCAATCACTAGGCATCCAGTAGATGCTGCTCTGGGACTACAGTTGCAGAGGTAGAAAGATAACGTTTGCTCATAAATCATTACATTGGGCACCCTGTGTGTGAATGATAAGCTGAGTAAGTATAGAACTGTGATAAGTTTTCTGTAAAAATCCAAATTATTACATTAATCATTTACATTGTGCAATATTTTTGCAGAATGATTTCTAATTACTTTTAATAAATAGGCAGCATGATGGCATAAATCAGCAAGAAAATGGTGAAGTCTTGCTCTGGGTAAGATTAAATGCCACAAGTCTTGCTAACAAATCTGGCAATAAATTGTACTCAAAATACAAAACATGATAAATGCTGTCTACTTAAAGTAACACAAGATATTCACCAATTTCCAGCAAGGACTGTAAAATAGTGCTGGTGACTAAGAAAAAAATAATTTTTAATATCTATTTTTGAAGAGTTGACTTCTTTTGATTTGTGCTAGTTTAAATGCATGTATGAATCACAGAAGGAATTTAAAAACAGAAAAACAGGAGTTAAAACTGCCTGTGTGTAGCAGTAGCAATGGGTCAGGATGCCTGAATGAACTGTGGGTTGATATTCTGGGATTACTGTGGGGCTTTTGAGCAGGGTAATTCAGATTTCTTCAGAAATCCAGTTGTGTAACCTGGTACCAACATCCATTTATCCATTTTCATACTGCTTCCAATCCCGAGTTGTGGGGGTGCTGGAGTCTATCTTAGCAAGCAACGGGAGCAAATCAGGGTATACCCCAGATGGGATGCCAGTCCATTCATCACAGGACAGATGCAGACAGGGAAACACTCTCAGCAGGGTCATTCTTCCCAGAAGCAAATTCATCTATTAGTATTTGGACTTTGGGAGGAAACTGGAGCTGGAAGCTTGAGGAAACCCACATGAACACAGGGAGAACATACAATGATAATTAATAATTATAATAACAATTCCTTACACTTACAGGTTTATAACTCTTTTCTGGACACTCCACTCAAAGTGTTTTACAGGCAATGGGAACCAATGTGTAGCCCCACCTGGATGATGTGATGGCAGCCATACTGCACCAGTATGCTCACCACACATCAGCTGTCAGTGCGGAGGAGAACAGGCCAATAAAGCCAATTTAAAGATGGGGATTAATAGAAGGCCATGACTGGTAAAGGCCAGAGTGAAATTTGGCCAGGATGCAGGGGTTGCACCCCTACTCTTTTCTAGAAATGCCCTGGGAGTTTTAATGACCACAGAGAGTCAGGACCCTGGTTTTACATTTTAAATACGGCATCTTTTTTAACAGCATGGCTTCCCCTTCACTATACTGGGGTATTAGCACCCACATAGACCGCAGAGTGAGCACTCCCTGCTGGCCCCACTAACACCTCTTCCAGCAGCAACCTTCAGTTTTTCCCAGGAGGTCTCCCATCCAGGTACTGGCCAAGCTCACACCTGCTGAGCTTCAGTGGGTGGCCAGGTGTGAGCTGCAGGGTGATATACAGTACATTTATATTTACAAATAGGTCATTATAATATTTGTGAGTTACTTTGAATGAAAGCCAAATTAATTGCTACCAATAACTAAGAAGTTTGTTTTTCCTTTACCTTTAAGCCCAAAAATGTATCTGGTCACTGTTCTCTGGACAAGTTCTAGGGCAGCAAAACTTTTTTGCAATGTGGTGACTGTAATGTGCACAATGTTCTAAATAAGTTCTTTCTATTATATTGATAAATTCTAAATTCAGACCTTTAAATGTATACCAGGGCGTTGTGATGGTGCAGCAGTTAGCATTGCTGCCTTTTAGTGGAGCCTTGGTTTCAAGCTCTGGTTCAAATTTTTTTTCTTCTTGTACTGTTTAGTCCACTGACATACTGGTAGGTAAATTGGCTTCTGAGAAAATTTGCCCTAGGTGCAAGTGTACGCATACTGTATTTGTGTCTCTGTGATGTACTGGCATCCCATCCAGGGAATATTCTGCCTTGTGCCCGTTTTTACTACTACCAGTCCATGTGGTACCATAATAATGAACTATTCAGCCTCAACATTCACTATTTATTTTATTCCTTAACCGATCCTCAATAGAAATACATGCCTTTTCCATGTTCTGAACAAACTGTCTTTAAAATCTTTCATCAAAATTTTGTTTGGAGTAGAAAGTTGTTGATTTATCATTCTGTTGCATGGAGCAATATTTCTACCTGTTCACGTTTTCTAAAAGTGCAACAAAAGCCTTTTATGTACAGAAATGTCATAGAGCACTTATGTCTCATGCTTAGTTTTTAAGAATGCATGGTAGTCTAGAGAGCATTTTTGATTGTACCTCTGTCATCACTTCACGTATGATGTTTTTTTTTGTATTTTAGAATTGCAAAGTTCTTTGTGTCTGATGAAACAGGCTCGCTGTGCCTCCATAAGAACACAATATGATGCTCCCCTTTGCAGCTTTTCACAAGGGATGGGATTATTTGAGAGAACACTTTTCTCCTCTAAGAGCAATTGTATTTTCTGACACAGTTTATTTGAAAAAGATTTTCATTGCATTGTTCTGTTTCAATGTAGCGAGAAAGGGTAAAGCTTTATCTTCATACAAAACCAGAACATCACTTATGATGATCACAGCACAGCATGACACATAAGTAGTACAAACCTGTTCTTGCTGGTAGAAAGTTTCTGAATTTTTCTAAATCTTGCTCCTCATGATGCGCAGAGCACTATGAAAAGCCTGGCTTTGGTATCTTGGTCCCAGTGTTTCAGGATCCCAGCTGGTGCAGTCTACACATTTTGCTTTGTTGGAGATGCTTGTTTAATAGGAATTAAATTGTCTATTTGATGAACAAGAGAATTTGAATATGGGTCTGTGAATATAATTTCAACTGTGAAATTCTAATCACAGACTATGAATTGTCAAGTGAAGAACCAGGAAGCTTTGGATAAACTTCAACATTGATTCTCACTCAACTTGTAAACATATTAGCAAATGAGCTGTATTTTGTTAGCCAAGTTATATTCTGACCTTAGCATACAAGACAGTAACACATAATGTAGGTTTTTTGTCAGCGTTATCCAGGCCAATTCCAACACGTTTAGTACAGTCATTGGCTTATTGATAGGTTAAGTCTGATTGTAGGTATTTGAAACTTGTTTCAAATGTAGGTCTCATTCTAGGCCCCTGACCTTACTCTATATAACTGCACCTAAAATGTACCATTTCCCAAGGCACAAGACATCCACCCCTTATAGTTGAGCCTTAACTTCAAGAAGAAAGCATTGAAACAAACAAATGAGAATCAGTGATGCACTACTGTGGTTATTGAAAGCTGCAGGTTTACAGTATTTCTTCTCTTATTATCTCTTCTTTCCACACAGTATTAGCCTAATGGGTCACCTGTTTATGTATGCATTTATTTGAAGATAAGAGCCTAAATGTCATAAAACCTTCAAACTTTCAATCTACTTCCAATTGTAAATTGGTAAACCAGTATATACTGTAACTGATGGAAGGTTTTTACTAAAAAGCTGACATCTAATACTAGGGTTTAAATTTGCAGTTATTTGCATCCATGTACAGTGTGCATGAGTTTTTTTGATATGACAGTGATATCACAATTTAACAAATTGTTGTTGTTTTTTATTTCAGCATTAAAATACATAACCCGTGAGAACATACAGCCAACAGGCCCTTGAGTATTCCAGGGGAAATATGCTGTTTGGATTGTGCTGAAATATTTTTGCCATTGAGGTATTTGAGTGGAGTATGTTTTTTAGTTTTTTTTAATGAAAGAAATAATCAGTTGGGATTTATGGATCAAACCTGATACCTGATTCTGTGCTTTATCCATTAATTTATCAAGCTTATTTTCTATTAAGATCTTCAATTATTCCTTGCAACTACAAATTAGGCAATGACATTTTTTTCTCTGTTAGGCAGAAAGTGTTTAATTTCTGTCTCAGAATGTCGGTGATTTTATGCTTAGTCAATAAAGAAGTTGTGCGGTACACTTTGCCTATTTTACTTGAGGACTGTAATTTATAGCCCTGAAGTCAGGAGATTAGAGGAGCAGGTGTATGTTACTGCATCATAGATTGGATGCACAGGGAGACTGTATCCAGGAGCTCCTTATCCTGTGTTCTTGGAAGAGGCCTGTCACAGTTTTATTGCCTCCTCGTCAAGCATAACACATACAGGCAGTTACATTATCTAGAGCTTTATTTGTTGTTCTCACACTCTCCTTCAATCTCCCATCTTTCTGTGCGGCCTTCAGAAACAATTGAGGACCTCCTATCTGTTATACTTTTGCAAAGTACATTTTCAGTCATCATTCAGCACCTGTCTAACTATCAGTCTCTAACAGACTTCAGTTCAGAATCTCTGAGGTGCCTGACTTAAGGAACTGGAGAATTGACTTTCTGTCCGATCTATACGCACTTCATTGAAAGCATGGTAACAGTTTCTTGAATGAGGTCCCTTGGGTACTTTTGCTTAAGAAAACACTTGACAGCATCAGCAGTTTTTCATAATTTCCTTCACTTACCTGTTGAGCACCCTGTGGAACACTTTCTGTGAGAGTGTCTTACTTGATTTGCCATCCTCATTAAGGTTTTTTAAAAAATGAAGAATATCGTCTCAAGAGACCTTGCAAAACTGCTTGCAGATAAAGAGTGCAGATAAACAGTCTTTCTCTACAAGCCCTTGGTAAAGCATTATGAAGCAGGCATGTCAGCCACTGACAGAACTCCCTGTCACCAAGTGTCAAGGATTTTATTTTTAGAGCTGGATCAGGTCATTAAGACTGTGTGTTAAAAGGAAATCTCTCTCTCTGCCCCTAGAAAAATATTTTCATGGCAACAAGCAAATAATTAAGTAGAGGTAAATGCATTTGGTTTAAGGCAGGAATGCCTAACCCCAGGCCTAAAGGCCTGTTTAAAGCAGTAGCACCTAAATGGCCAGGAGAAGTTGTTAAGCAGCTCCAATTAAGCCAATAATTAGTTAAATTATGATTGTTAAGAGATGAGATGGAATGAAAACCTGCAGATACAGTACAGTGGCCTTCCAGGACTGGGCACTGAGGCTTGAGGGGCCCTTTGAAATGCTGACTTAATATGACTTTAATGTAGACTGTGAAGTTCATTCATTTGTTTCCTCTTGTTCATTTTTTCAGTTCATATTGTTTTTCCCAGAAGCTATTTTGCTAGAGAGCCGTTATCCAGTGAAGTAAATAACCTTTGCATGAAAAATCCAAACATACAGTAGCAAAAAAAGAAAAAGGGAATACATAATCTAATATGAAATGCAACACTAAAAAAACAAACAGCTGCTCACCATGTTTCTTCTTTGAAAAGACATTGATCAGGCACATTAAAGAAAGGAAAAGCTGAATATTATATTGAAAAAAGTAAATAAACTAAGCTGTAAAATGCCAGCAGGGGACAAATGTAAAATTTGAGAAGCTCTCTCTCTGGCAGTAGAGAAGCTGGCAAACACAGACTAACAACACTGCTTTCTCTGTTGTTTTACACACATGCTTAGTGGAGTTTTTATACAGTTTTTATACAGCCAGCAATGAGGATTTAACAAGCGCACTGGAGCTGCAAATTCTTGTCTTCACATTTTTAGGAATGGTACAGTCCTGATGAAATAAAATGCACCAGCCTGTGCTGAGCAGGACATCATTTCCATAAGCCAGTGGCTTAGTCGTGTTAAAAGACTGTTTTTGGTTCAGTTGTATTTAGAATACCAACTGTTTGCAATATGTCCTATAAAAAGGCATATGGAGACTATGCTGAGCTGTACAGTCTTTAGTTAAAAAGGTACGTACTGTATGTGTTGGCCATTGCCATCTGAAGTAATGCAGAAAGCTTCAAGTATTGCAAGAAAAGGAATCATATCCCATTTGAAATGGAATTTCCCAGATAAATGCAGGCGCTAGAAATGAAGATGAATCTGAAACACATTCTGAATAGGCTTGTTGTCTTTAAATCACAGAACAACCCTCTCTCACTTTCAAGATACATAATTTCAAAATAGCACAATGTAAAGTGCACAAATATCTTATTGGATGTTAACAATTTACAATGAAATTACCTGTACAATGGTGTATCAAAATACTTTGCTCTGCAGGATATGAATAATTGCTTCTGGTATTAGTGTGGCATAGGATCCTCAAAATAAAATGGGCTATTGGAAACTGGCTCTTCCTCTGCTTGTGTCTTGAACAGCTGGTTAGTTAGCTTTATTCTTCATTATTTTCGGTTTGTCACCCTGTCTGCTGTCAGTGGATTAATTTGTTTTAAGCAAAGCAGAGAACCCACTGCTCTTTTACTCTCCAAGTTTAAACACTATTATGTGTTCTGCAACTGTATTAATTTATCTTTTATCTTAATTTTCTTTTATCTAAAGGTTTTTCATGTTTGCTTCTATGTATGAGACATGTCATAATCATGAACTATTTACATATACATGAGTATATAGAGTAAACTCAATGTACTCTTATACAGTACTCTTGCATACTGAGACCCTAACAAGCCTATCTTGCTGACATATTTGGAGGATCATTCTCTTAAGTGAAATGCATTAACTATTGCTGAGGTACTACTGAGACTGCCAGTGGTTAGAGCTTCCATGTGGAAATCCTTCATAACTACATACAGTACCATAGTAAGGTGAGTTGTTCTACCTACGTCTGTGAGGGTTTTTTTTTGTTCTAGCTGAATTGATTGGCTACAATACCCAAAACATATTATTTCCTCTTTTAAAAATTACAAGAGGTCTGTGCTTCTTCAAAAAGTAGAAATTGAATTTTTTGGTCTCGTAAAAAACATAAACTAAATCTCCAATGGATGTTCAGCTGTAAAATTCTATTCCTAGCTATAACTGTTTGATTCTAGCTATGAATAAAATACTGCTTTGAAATGACCTGGTCAGATTCTTTGCCATAATTTTCAAACCTTTGTTTATGTAACACCTGCTTTGTCATAACTAGTTACAGTCCATAATGAACTCCACAGAGGCATAGCAAGCAGGAAAATGCCTTTTAATTACTTTTTGCCTGTACACTGTAGGAAACAAAAAGAGGTTTCAAAATAAGCTAGTGAAGAAGGAAGACAAGGCTTTATCAGAGCGAGACAGACATCAAAATGGGAATTGGAAAAAGAATTGAACTTTTGCTTTTTACTTAGCTGTAAAGCCACTTCCTTAAGTTCTGAAGCATCAGTGTACATAGGGAGTACATAGAATCTTTATCAATTTATACCTACTTGAGTGTTCTTTTTTTCATTCCACTGGTGTGTTCAGTTCAAGCAACTGCAATTTGAACATTTGCTTTTGTTATTACAGTATATACTGAATGCAAAAAAAAACATTTTAAAAATGAGAAAAGACAGGTGTGAATCTGAAGAGAATGGAAAAGGCAATTTCAATGCTGGGGTGAGGTTCTTATGTGAAGAAAAACACACTCAGCTCAATATCTGAACTTAATCTAATCGATGCTCTCTTGTGCATGCTGCCTCAGCTATTCTGAAGCTCTCAGACAATGTTCTGTTTGAAAATCACACAGGCACAAACTGTGTAACTGCCTGAGAGCAATTAACATGCTGGTTGGAATCCGTTCTCTGCCCATTTGGAGATGAAACTGTTAGCTTATAAATAGAGGCGCTTTGTGGGACATAAAGGCACCCCATATGTGACAGTTTTAGCAAAACCATCTGTGATAGACGAATGTTCTCTGGCTCCGTTTGCTAATATGCCATAAATTTTCTTTATGAAACACTTTATTTTCCATTGCTTGCTGACAAGGCCTAATAAAATTTGGCCACTGTTGCAGGTTGAACCAGCAGAATGCTAGACAGTAGTTACTGATCTTGATTAACCAGACTTTTAGTCTTTCACTGATCAGCCTGCCACCACTATAACTTGGTATGCACACTGTTTTATGTCATTGGAATGCAATTAAAATGCACAAGTTATTTTGTGTTACTGTTAAGTAATACCTGTAGCAACTGTTTTTTTTTAATTTACCCCATTGCTGCATAAAATACTATTAACTTGGAACATTTTGCATAGAATGCTGTGAAGAGTTGTATCTTTACTTGAAATCCAATTGCTTTGACACTTTTGGATGTAGCTGATAAATGTGTTTTTTTGCTAGATACTGTAGCTTTGTGATGTTCCTTTGTATATTCATATAATGTGTTTTATAGCTTCACATTGTGGAAGGATGATGCAGAGCAAGTCAAAAACTGCACACGGCTGTCCTTTCAGCCCATCTAGCTTGATTGATTGCCAATAGTTGATTGAAGTATCTCATGCAGGTGTCCCTTGAAGGGTGCTAATGATAACAGCTTCAACAGCTTGTTTCAGACTCCACAACCCTGGCTGTAAAAAGTCTCTTCTACTTTCAGTCTTTAATGAACTTCTACTTAGTTTTGACTTGTGTCTTCTGATTCGTGTTCCACAGGTGATTGTGAAGTCTTTTGACTACTTAAATACTTAATCTTCTTTGTTTAGGACTACATTGTAGAAAATCACATCAAACATGGACACTTCTCTGATTGGTCTGTACTGTTTACTCTTGACCAAAGCAGCAAGTTCTGTTTGGTAACATGACACTAAGATAATGTAATATAATGATTCCCAGTGTGAAAAGAAACTCTTTAAAATAAAAACTAATGAATCAACTAAAGAATAACTGATGCTCTTTTGACAATCTGTATACTGAAGTAGCCACAAGTACCTTTAATGTCCATGTGGAGGACATACAGCAGTTGCTTATGCAGTAGATATTGGTCCCACCACTGCCATACAGTATAACAGGACAAATAAACTGCATATGCTTTTAAGATATTTGGAGCTTTTTATTTGTGTCTTTTTGGGGAGTAATATGCTCAACCCATTAATTAATGTGTACATGTAATTCAATTTCAATATTCTGCATTTGAATAGGCACAGTCCACCAAGTAGTCATCAGTACTTAGGCCATTTTAGTTGGCACCTTATGCTAGGCCTCAGCTGTCCAGATCAGCTCAACAGTAAATGCTCGCAGATGTGCAGGAATAAAATTATTTTAAGTATCACATTGCAATCGTTTAAGGAATCAGACTCTCAGATTTTGTGATAGCTTTTACTTTCACATATGGCCTTGTAAAAAAACATGTTGCATGTGTTAACTACAGGTCAGTTAATTCTGTAAAGTATGGTTTTAGAGGCTTTTACACAACCTTAAAGGTTTAACCAATGGTGACGGCAGGTTCAAAGGCAAACATTAAAATGCATGCCATCTAAAACCTATTGAATTTAACCAAAATATGTTATTTTAAAATTCTACAATGCTCCAGTATAACCTCTTTTAGAATACTGAGCACAGTGTCCTATGCTGGCAGGCTAAAAGAACTAAATCTTTAGTTTTGAATGGAGAAGACTGCAGGGCTGTTGTATTGTTCTCAATTCTCACACACACTGGCACTGGCAACCAAATTCGTACTCAATGATGGCAGTGAGCACACTTGGGTGTGCCAGTGGGACTCATTGGAAAATGTGTCCAAAACTCCAAATAGTCAAGTAAGTTCTGTGAACAAAGTAAAAGTGGATCAGCTAATGGTCAGGACATTTGTTTCTACTTTTTTTTAAAAAAATGAATACTGGATTAACGATTGCATAAAATGTCAAAAGAAAACTATTCTAGTATGATGAGCCCTGGTTACCAAGAACCTCTATGCAGTCTATTCTGAAGCTACAGTACTTGGTGCATGTGACAATCTAAGCATACAGTATATTGTATAAACTGGGGAATCATCTGCCATAGCATAATATATTGCACAGAGAAACAAAAGAATTTGTACTGTAGGTAGAAAAAAAAAACAGATACCACAAACTTTTCTTCTTTATTCTTTGCCTTAAATTTAATCAGTGAGGCACCTGGTGCGATTAAAATGAAATAATACTCGTCCAGTACCATTAAGACTATGCGATGGCTCTTGAAAGAGTTATGTGAAAATGCCTTCACATGTAGCGTGGGGAAAACTGCATTCGCTTCAGACTTTGCGCGTCACTAAGCGGCAGGACTAATGCAGATAAGCGGGAAGTCGTTAACCCCTTGGCGATTGCAGGTGCAGCGGCTTCATCTCTCTCACTGATGTAATGATAGCCCTTTCAAAGCAATCAGCTTTGCACAATAATCATATCTAATCTGGCCTTTCTGTTTCATTCGAGACATTCAATTACGTAATATGCTTCGATTACGGGGTGTGAAGAGAGAGAGAAAAAAATGAAGCCATTGCGATATAAATGATTTAGTTTTGTTTGCTGAAAGGAAATGCAGTGCCCTTGAATAAAACCTATTAAAAAAGCTTTTCTAAATCTGTTTTCCTAAAACAATTCAGTTTTTAAATGGTGAATTTATGCAGAATTCTTGGAAGAAAAAAGTGAATTTATCTTTTTGCTAACTTTACACATAAGGTTACATAGCATTAATGCAATGAATTACTCAAAAATAAGTATTTTGTGGAATAATTTCCAATTGTATTGGAATCCAAAAACATAAAACAACCTTATAACACAGGCTGTGTGCTTGACGGGAAAGTAAAACATTACATTCAACAGGGAAATAAAAACTTTGGTCCAAACAAGAAAACAAAATACAACAATAGAAAAATAACAGCTCTGCTTTAGAAAAACATGTACATTATGTCATTAAAAGAAAGAAAATGCACATACGTGTACATATATGTTGCAGTGCTTACAGTGCATGAACTGTACTTGTGCATTAACAATTACTATAAAACAATTTTGGGAACAATGCTGGTTTATTAAGGACCAAACATAATTACATATACTGTATGTCTTATATTTAATACATCTTTGGGGAAAAATACATTATTTACTCCTCAGGTCTGAGTCTGTGAATAGTCCTTGGGTTATGACTTTGTACAGTAATGTTATTCAAACAAATTTAACCAATTTGTTCCATCACTTATAACTTTCCTACTTTTTAGGAAAGTATTTCTTAATGCTAGTAATAACGTGTGAATTTGATATATTAATACCAAACATGTAAAACCTGAGGTGCACTAAGTTAAAAAAAACCTCAGAATAACAGTACTAGCCAGCAGGGGATTTTCAAATCCTGATCCCCAGAAACTAAACTTTTAAATGAAGCAAAACATTTTGTGTGATGATATTGGTGTCTCAACTCTTCTCTTCCCTACAAAACAAATGTTTGTGGCCTACTGTATGTAATAATTAAATTTTTACAAGTCATGCCTTATACTGTAAATAAGTATTTAAAGAGAAACATTTCTTACAACAAAATTCACGTTCGTACTTAGGTCCAAATAGCTAACACAGTCAACAGGAGAGCCTTGTACGTGTTATTTAAAAATCAATTGCATACAAATGCTGCATGCCCACAAAAGCAGATGTCCACATTAATCTTTCAGATCTGATCATCAATAAACTGGCTGCTCAGGTGGCAAATGCAGTTTTTTTGCTGTTGGACTGGGAATAGAGATTTTTAATGATGCCAGGTGGTGGAAGATAAAGTTGCATTTTTCCAAATCCAGACCACCAGAGCCATTATAAATATTTCAGTCTATGGCCACAGAAGGTCTCATTTAAATGTTTCAAACAATTCAGCAGACAATGGACTCCTATATAATGTGACTTTGATGGAGTTGGCTAAGGTACACAAAAACCTCAAATTAAATCCAGCACATCTTGAAAAAGCTACAGGTCCCCTACAGTAACTGCAACTTTTGATCTGATTCAGTTTTGGGCGTCAATTACTAAGCGGTGCAGAATACAATACGAGCAGGGAAAAGTTGGAAATGGGAGAAAATTACGACTCGTCCTAAAGCTAAGTTGGGCCCAAAAATCCAGTGCTGAGTGTAAAAATTGACTACGTACGTGTAGGAGGTGAAAGCTAACCTTAACCCTAGCTGGCGTTTCAACCGAGCAGTTACAGAATCTGTCTTGGAAGGCCTTCACTCATCGGATTTCGAAATGTTCCCCAAACCAAAAAGTATGAGTGGGGAAACAATCGAAACCATTGATTAAAACTCATGAAAACTCATTAGATTAACTATACTTTGTTAACAACATTTGATCCTACTACCCCAACTTTAATATACAATGAATGAACCATCCAAGCAACCAAACGTCTCTGAAAAAAGGTCGGGGATTAGGGCTTCACTATCTGAGCCCTCCCGGTATTGCATATTGACATGATCCCCCAACCAAAAAGTATGAGTGTGAAACAATGAAAAGCAGTGTTAAAAGCTCCTGCAAATGTACAGTATTAGATTATTTAACGTTTGCTTGCAACTCCTGATTCGACCGATTCAGTTTTGTGAAACTATTACTGAGCATTGCACCACACCATCCAGGCACCGAAAAGTTTTTGAAAAACATTTTCCGGTAACGGCAAATAATAATCTGTCCTAAACATGACTAGGCACCCAAAAACCAGCGCAGAGCTTAAAAATTGTCTAAGTAGTGTGTGAATGCTAACCCTAACCCTATCTGGGCTGTCAACTGAGCAGTTCCGCGATCAATATCTGAACTTCTCTAGGCATCAGATTTTGACATGTTCCCCAAACTAAGAAGTATGAGTGGGAAATAATCAAGACCAGTGATCAAAGCTCTTGCAAGTGAATGAGATTCAATCATGCTTGGTTACAACTTTTTATCCGACCGACTCAGTTTTGGGGTAAATTACCATGCAGAGCACTGGCCCCAGAGAGTTTCCGGAAAAAAAAATTCAGAATTGAGCAAAAAAACACTTGTTCTAAACCTGACTATGACCCCAAAATCCAGCGCTGAGCTTTAAAATTGTCTAAGTAGAGTGTGAATGTTAACCCTAACTCTAGCTGGGGTGCCAGCTGAGCCGTTTCGCAATCAATATCTAAAGACCTCCGGGCAACAGATTCTAACTTTTTCCACCAACTAACATTTGGAATGTGAAACAATGATAGGATTCCTAAAACCATATTACTCATCGATCAGTGAGGTTTTATTTTTTTAGTTTTCAGACATCTTGACACTCTTGTTTGCTTGTACAGAAGTCTGGTTTACCTGCGTTACTGGCACATACTGTAAATGCTTATAAATTTATATACTATATACTAACTAGTATGGACCTACATACTAATTAGCATTTACCTACTGTACAATGTTCTCTTCGGTTTTAAATGTGATAATGCACCTGTGCTACTCTTTGCAGCAGAACAAGAATGCTAACAACACAACCAGGGAAACATGATTGGAAACAACATTACAAACAGGACTAATCTCTTAACATAAAACTTAATGATGCGTTCAGGTGCACTTAGCAAGAAGCTCACAGCGACATCAAGAGCTGTCTCTATGGACTATGAAGTACTGCAGTCTGTGAGGAGGATGTTTGCATTAAATCTTCATTTAACTCCTTACCCACTTTTCATTCGGTGAAATAAAGATATTTCAGCAAGAAAAATAATTCTGGAAACTTGCTTCACTGCAAAATCTTTTAATTTGTGCTGGCTTAATAAAGTCTGTGATTAAGTGAGTAACAAACCTTCAGTGTGTATAGGGACAACTGCTAGCTCATTGTCCTCCTTCAGATGTTTCAGTGCTGGCTTGTTGGACTTTCAAGCCTTGTTCTGAGAGGTAGCCCAAAGTCGCAGTGAAGGAAAATAAGTGCAGATCTTGAAGCCAGTTAATGCATGTCCACTTCAAAACAAAACGTGCTGCATATACAGTACACATCTGAGCCCACGGCTTCCTGTTGTGAGTCATCCTAAAGCCACTAATGAAAAGTTTTTAAAAAAGACAGATGAACATGCATTTTCTAAAGATGATGCTCCTTTTATCATTCAGAATTCATCTTTTAATATTTCAGTTTAAGCCGTAATTAATGTGAAGTAGCTGCATATTTGGGTTAGTTGTTTTAATGTCTTTGCCAACATGGTTCCATAGTGACAGATATACTGTAGTTGCAGCAATGCTGGTGTCAACAGGTGCTTATGGAGAGGTGTGAAGCAATTTGGATATGAATTGCCTCCATTTGTCTCTTCTCCTTGGGGAATGTGTTATGCGTTCTGTGATATCCAGTACAAAAGTGATGCTCGAGGGACAAGCTTATGTCTGAACCAGCTTACACTGCTGGAAAAGGACCAGTTTAAAAAGACATATGCATATTTATAAATCATTGAAAGCCCAGCTCAGGAATGTGAGGAAAATATGAACAAGAGGCATATGAAAGCAACCCCAGATTCTTGCAAGGGAAGGCGGTGAGGAACAGAAAAGATAAAAGACCATTTAGAGCCAGGTGAATCTCAGAATAAGTAGCCACACTTTCTTTGCTCTGTCCTAGATAAGGTTATCTCCAGTGAGCACCCTTGAAGAGCATATTGAATGCTAGCCATTTTATTGATTTAAAAAACGATCAGAAGGGCTATCATAATTGCTGAAATGTGCTTGCAGGTATTTAAATTCCTTAAAGGATGTGCGCAGTCAAGATGAGATTTCATATCACGCCTGCTCTGTATGCCTTTAATTTCACTCCAGCTGATAAAATAAATTCAGAGCTCGCATATTCCTAATTTCTAAATTCTGCATTAACTACGTCGGCAGAATATATTAAATATCTAGAGCAAGGGGAGAAAAGAGGCAGACGTAGGATAAGTGATTAGTTAAACAGACTTCAGTTGGAGCCTTAACCACTCATGTCTCCTCTAATTTTGTGTCCTGTTGGCTCCCTGCCTCCAAGATCTTGTTAGGAGAAGTTCAATCAGGGCAATTTGAATTTCAAATGGAAACCAGCAAATGCTCCTTTGCGTATTTACACAGGCTTCTTTATAAAAGACCATTAGGTAGTTGTCTTTTGTTTTAGCATGATCTAAACAAATAGTCATGCCATGTAGCCCACTGCAAATGTTTGGCGTAATCAGTTCATAAAGCATACTGTATATACAGTACTGATGGAAAAAAAGAAACTCAGCACCTCGTCCTCCACACTCTGGATGTCCCGTCTGTGTGGAACAGGCTGAAGAGTGACTCTTCCGTGAAGAGGACCTGATGCCACTGCTGATGAGTCCATCACAGCCTCTGTCTGGCCCAAGCCAGTCAGGTGTGACGTCTAGGAGGTGTGAGCAGAGGGCCTCTGACAGGTCGCCTTGCTCTAAGGTCAGCAGCATGGAGCCTCACTGTCCTGTCACTGATGTGGGCATTGTGTCTGCCGGCAGTTTCTGCAGCAGTACGGGTGGCAGATCTGAAATGGTCTCTCAGATGGACCAATCTGATGTGTTGGTCCTGCTCTGGTGTAGTTACTCGAGGGAAACTGGATCTTGGACAGTCATCTGTCCTGCCGGTCTGCTGAAACCTTCTGCAGTCGGGTCACAGTGGAGCAGCTTACTCCATAGTGTCTGGCACTGCTGGCACATGACATGCCTGCCTGCAGCATGCCAATGGGCCTCTCCCTTGCTTCTGGTGACATTTGAGGCATTTTGGAATGCACAGAAAACTGACTAAGTGTGGCCTTTTTCTTGCACTGACCTAAGCTTTGAATTGAGGCCTTTTTAAAGGTGACCTGATCAGGCATTGTTCCACCTGGACATCGTTGGGTAAAAGTGCACCTAACAAGCCTTCATGCTGTATTGCTGGTCAGAGGGTTTAAAACAAAATGACAACTTTTTGTGAAAGTAAATAAGCTATATCTATAATATTCTCATTCCAGAAAATGTTGTGTTTCTTTTTTCCATCAGTATACTGTATATCATGCTGCTGAAACCCAGAGGGTTAATACATGTTTTAACATTTTATGCCTGCAGGTGGAAGGGGAGACAGGGCAGTCCATACTGCAAAGGATCAGAAACTTTCTGTTTAGATGGATTTAGGAAGTATGCGGTATTGCCATGAACAATGAAAGGACTGATTCTTTTTAATGCCACCGAGGACATTGATGATGCATTATGGATAGAGTTCTGAACACATAATATTTTGGGACTGAAAATAGCATTTTATTTATTAAAGTTATTAATATTGAATTATGTACTGTATTATAAAGTGTTTATTTGTGATGGCAGACTGACTTTTGTTAACTCTGGAACTCATTCCCCCTATTGATTGTCTAAATCAATAGGAGGAGAGAGTTCCTGCCAGTTCATTAACTCATTTATACATGTTCATTAACTTTAAGGCTCTATTAAACTATTACTGATTACAAAGAATCTAGAAATATGACTTTCCAGCCCCTAGACTTAAGCATTAAACACACACATGAAATTTATACTGTGAAGGCTATTTGTTTAAGGGGAAAAGGACTACTGGTTCTTGAAAACAAGAAAAATGCCCCAAGTCTTAGATCAGTGTTCAATTCAGGAAAGTTCAAATATATATTTCTCTTTATGCATAATACTCTTTCTAATTAAAGATTTTAATTTTTTTAAGATGTATAAAAAGGTACTGTATGTATATACTGTATTAGACATATCTTCCCTTTTTTGCAAAACAACCCTTTCCAAATTATATACATCAGAAGGGTAATTTCTCCAAGTTTTTTCCAGAAGAAAAAAATACTCCCTTTTTGTTACATTCTATGACTTAATGGCAGTATTATTGCAGCAGGTGTCTTTCATCGTGACAATTCTTACACTTACGGTATAGGCAAGCAAAAGCAGACTCTACTAAATAGATATTATTTTTTCACACAAAGTCATAATATGTCTAAACAGAGATTCAAACATAAGTGTTCTTGACTCTTCGTTAACGTAATTAGCAGCACCCACTGCCTCCCCCAGACCAAAGCCATTAGTCAAACTGGGGTGACATCATTGATTAACAATGGAAAGTGCCCATGTGGAAACTTGATAAGGTGTGTGGTTGGCACACTCTTCAGCGAGCCACAGTAGTGTGAAAGTGCTTTACTGTTGACCTCTTTTTATGTATGGTGGTTTTCTATACATCAGCTACTATATCAGCACATTAGTCATCATCGCTTGAACATCACACACTTGGACACACATGGCCCTGTATAATTGATCCCCATGTACAGCTGTATATCCTGATAGAGTTCTCCAACTCCTTGATGAATAGAAAGTAATATAGCCGACTGCAGCTGCCCTTCCCTGGCAATCCTGTTCGCTGTCCAGATGGTAGCATAAAGAAATATCCACTGGGAAGCATTCAATGAGATGTTCATAAATGGTTAAGGTTCAAATACATTTACTGTATAATGATTAAAGTTAGAAGCCAATTTAATAGTGGATGTGGTGCTTATGACATGGCAGTTTCCAGTGCCCTAGAATCAAATAATGCCTTGAGCATTACAGTATATCTTACTACAGCTATATCTCAATGGGAATTTCTATCCCAAAAGACAGAAAGTTAAATAACTCACCAACAGGTATGGAATCGTGGAAAAAACAAGCCAAAAGAAACTGCAGCTGTCTTTGTGAATCAAGTGTTTTGGCTGGTAAAGTGCCCTTTAGAGACATATGGAAAGTCCTGGAAGCACCAGCACAAAAATAGAAATGCATCTCGTTTAAGTGAACAAATATCATGGTAACAGCTTTTGTTTCTATACCGTTTGCTTGTCAGAATGATTCTGACACTGAATCCTTATGGAAAATCCTTCTGTCCATTTACTGAAAGCCTATACAAAGCCATCCTGATAGACTATTCTGGAGGTACAGAGTGCAAGACAAGACTGACCCAGGAAAAGATGGAGCAGAGGCAGTGATTAGATTAGAGGTGGGACACATCTAAAAAAATATTTTTCTCATCTTATCATTATTTACCAAGTGTCCGAATGAATACACTTACAGTAGGTTACAAAACCCCTAAATTTTACAGTTATATTCTCTTTCTACTTTCATCAATTTCTGAATGCTGGTGACTTTGGGCATTCCTCAAATGCTAAAATAATGTTTTGAAAAGCAGATACAGTAAATATTTGAGATTTTAATGCAGCTTCATGGAGGAGAATTATACTGCTAATAAAACTTCCTAATACATAAATTTCCTGTTGCACCATCTGGCTAAAAAATATCTCGAGAGGTTACAGATTGCTTCACATCTCGAGTTTTAATTTTCTCAGGATTCTTAAATATCTCTATATGACATTACTAATAGTGTGTACAAAAATAACAATCTCACAGCAGTGATCATTGTGACACTAATAGTTTCTGCTGCCTCTTTTTATTGTGTAATAATAATGACAACATTTATAACTTGGAGTAGTGAAGCATAATTTCACTATTTTCATTTCTGTTGTAACTTGATTCAGCTGATTTGTGAGATAAATCGAATATACTGTTAACAAGGACTGATCTGTGTTAACCCTGATAACTCAAAACATTTCTTCATGTAGTGAACTTTATGATATACAGTACACCATACGCGTACTGAAATCCATTCATGTTTATTTCATCATGTTATTAAATGTTTATCAATAAATTTAGGGAAGAATTTATCCATGTACCATCATTAACATTATCATGATCACTTTCAATGGCATGGTGCATTTAAAAAAAAATCCTAGTTTGTCTTTAAAACATGGAGTGCTTAGTGACCAAAAGAAAGAAACTGTCACACTAATCATTGTATCTCTTTATGCTGCACACAGTTCTCTGATTTTGGAGGCAAGTTTCAGTCTTAATTAACACTGACTGTTATGCTTTGTGATGAGGTTTCGTGTTGCAAAAGCTTTGCTTTGAGGCTCATCTTCTGAGGCATTCTTATGACATAAGAACATTTTTCACCAAAAGCAGACACAGTCCTCAGAAGTGCAAGACATAATTCAGCAAATTGTAGGCTAGATTAACCTGATTTTTCCAATGTAACTGCCATTGTGAATTAGTGCTGAGGCTAGTACCGAGATTCAACAAGGAACTCACAAGATGACTTCATAATGTACTGTAAGTGTGGTTTGGCTGACAGCATTTCCGTAATGCATTCAAACTTTCAAATCTTTTTTTTTCCCACTCTGTATGCACTCTGTATAACCTGACACTACACATAAAAGGAAACATTCACATAAGCCAGCCCATAGAAGCATCTTTCAGAACACTTTGCCATGTCTCTTTGTTTCTAGAAGTCTTCTGTTAGTCTGCCCTCAGTCTGATCTCAGCAGTTCTCTGCAGCTCCTGGCTCTGTCAACCATGCAGTTCCTGAGTGAAACAAACAAAAAGAAGATGAACAAAAAATGCCTTGAGGTTGTGTACATGTGTTCATAAGCATAAAGAAGCAAAAAAAAAAAGAAAAGGCCAACCATATGTAAAGTAAATGCAAGTTAAGCAGTTTGCTGTTTGAGGAGAGGAGCTGATGTAGTGCATCTCCTGACAGGATGTCATGCAAACTGCAGCACCCTGCTCTTTGACCCAGTGCCCAGCACTCACAAGGCATCAGTGTCAAATGCTGGTCAGTTACTGTGGGATAGATTGACAGCAATTGTCCCTGATACTGTCTGACAGCTCTTCTTTCAAAGCCATTCTTGCGGCTGCCTTTTAGATCACTCCTAACGCACCTCAAGCATCTAAAACTCCCCTCGCCCTTGCATTCTCCCATTTATTTTCTCAGTGTGCAAGCATCAGGTGACTTGGGAGAGAAAATGCTTCACAACAGAAAACGGGAACACGATACCTTCGTGCCAGTAACTTGTTCTGATGTCTGTGAACTCCAATAGCAGCACATTGTCGGCCTCAAAACCAGCAGGGCAGTTCACTGAATAAGCTCATGTGGTGCCATCTGGCATGTATTCCCATACCTACCAGATGGCATCAAATTAATTAAAGTATATAGAATATATGGTTGATAGAGATAAAATACCATACAACTGCCCATAACCGCCTCACTCAAATAGGCTAGACAATACAGCTTCTTATAGGACGACCTCCCATGCATATGAATTTGGAACCTAAAGGATTTACAGTATGCAATCAGTTTTACCATATAAGTCTCTCTGTCACTACAATGTTGACAAAATACAAATGTTACCATCTTGGCAGTAATAATGTAGGCAGAGAGCAATTTCTAGTTGCATGAAAACACCTTAAATATTACAGCCCATAGTTCTCATCTAATCTCTGCTCCCCTAGTCCTTGAGAGCTTTGTCCCATCACTGGCGTACTGTATTTGATAACGATGGTAAACATATTTGAGTTCTGTTACATACTGGAAAAACTGCTTTGAAAATGGGTGATAAAGAAAGGTGATACAAACATTTGAACTGTTCTGATAAATTATTTGAAATGTGTTATTAAGGGTCATAAGGAAAGCAATTTGGAGTGTCTCTAACAATGCTGAATCTGGGAGTGGGATTAAGCACATCTGAAGCATGGACTTTGAAAAGGAAAAAAAAACAAATACCAAAAAACAGAGATGTATCACTACAGCAGAGATAACTGACACCTGAGTGGGTAGATGCCACTTTGGACAGATGGGGCAGCTATGATTTATAGAGGTGTCTTCTCTGAGGAACCCAGGAGCAAATATCGATTTTTCTAACCCTGAGGTCATGGAACACAACAGTTTATTTATTTTTCTTTCAGGAAGAATTGAAACTATGAGGTGAAAGTGCTCTTGACAAAAGCTGTCCATCCCCCCTTCCCTACCTAGAATAATGCAGAAAAACTTAAAGTTGCTTTACGGATGCTAGTTCTCCCATTTATGTGTTTAAACAAAAAAAAAAAATACAAAGGAGATCTAGAATCCCAAACAGGGATGCACCAGAGAAATTGCCCCTAATGAAAACTTTCTTTTGTTTGCTCTGGCTATAATTAAAGTCCACCTGCAGTTTGTCTGGATCTCCTAGCTAATGCGCTGTGTTCCGTAAGTGATCAAAAATCCATGCTTAAAGTCAATTTTAATTTACACCAGTGAGTCAATTTTTTTTTCACAGTAACTCGGAAAATATCAGATTTAGATCAGTGTTAAAAGTGGGGTGAATGACCATGATAAAAAAAACTTTCCTTTTTAAATCCAGTCCAGTTAACTATTCCCACTCTTGCCCTTGGGGAATGTTAGTATCATTTCTGCTTCCTGGACAGACAAGCAGAACTGGACAGTCCAGTATTTGCAACTTATGTTTCTGATGGTTGACTCACTTGATGGTCCAGTACATCACAGTCTTTGCCATCAATAGGTTCTAAACAACCAACCAAGTCACAAACTTAGTTTGAACTGACCATTAAATGTGATTCTGAGCCGCCATCCTCTCAATCAAACATGCATTTTGAACCAGTTTAGCAAAATGTGTGCTCACTTAACTTGGGATTGGACAATTCTGACAAAATGCTCTTTAAAATGCTGTGGGGTGTCCATGTTGTAAGTCCAAAGCATCACCAAATTACTTTGGTAAACAGTTCAGCTCCTTAAGAGGTAAATTCTTTTCAACCTTTAGGTATTGACAATTTAAGAAAGACTTGCTGGACATTGGCTCTCTAGGGCAAGATTTGGCCACCTCTGTTACAGAACATGGTCTGATCTCCATGTGATTGTACACTATGACTTTCAAGGTACTCACTTCTGATAAAATGTGAAGGGTCAGGTTAAGCACTGTAACATTTTATAACTCTTTCTGTTTCCTATGGGATGCACCCAGCTGGTTAATCGTGTCTGTTCTCTGAAATCATAAGCAATGTTAATGATAATTATGTTGAACATTACCTAGCATATACAAGTGCTCAGTCAGCCAGAAAAAGTAATCATTGTGGGTGGTGGAAGAGCCTCTGCTGCTGATATTACCTGCAACTTTAATAGATTGTGGATTATGTGTTATTGAATCCTGAAAATATAGCTGTTTCTTACTCATTTTCCCATCTAAAGTGTTTTATTTCTTGCCAGTCAGTAGTTTCCCATTAGAAAATCAGCTTGCTAACTGTGCTACAGCCCCCTGCCATCTCATTTCTTTATATACACATTGCGTATCTTCTCAGGATGAGATGCCAAATGTCCTGTGTGAGTCTGAAAAATATCAAGATCAAATTTGTCGACCTGAGGCTTATAATCTTATACTTGATAGATGTTCTGTCTTAAATCTCAATATCCTGGAAGAGTTATTAATTTTGGATTCCATATATACATTTGATGACTTGTCAGAATTGAGAGATTAATTTAAAAAAGTTATCCAGTACTAAAATGTGCCTGTGTATGTGCGATAGTGAATCCCAGCCCTGTGCCTGTCTCAGGAAAATACTTTGCAAGGAATCGAGGCCATCATTAGACCAGTGTTCACTGTGTCTCTGACAATTGTTTGGTGCGATACTGACTTACTGGCAAAGTACTTCACTGACATAATCTCTTGACTGCCTCCAGCAAATGTTTGATGTAATCCAGGAATCGGGTAACAGTTCTGAAAATATATTAAAAATATATTTTCATAATACTGGTATAGTATACAATCTTAGGAATTACTGGTATCATAAAGCAAATGGAGTGTTTGACTTTGCAGCACAGAAAGTAGTCATTTTATGTGGTGTCTTTAGCTTTACTGGACATACAGAATATTAGCTCTCAAGGGGTTAACAGTATAAGAAGTAAAAGTGGGTTCAATTAACACAACCTATGTAGCGGTGTTGTATAGATCCTCTGATTTTAGAATAGTTACTTTAAACTCTCAGTTTTCTATTTTAAAATCTCAGTTTTTTATTTTGCAACTCATATTTCAAGCTCAAGGGGTACTAAAAAAATAACACGCACACAAGAAACTTGAGCACCCAGAGCAAACCCACATTAACATCATGAGTACATACAGTACAAATACCATGCAGATAGCACCCCACATCCAAAACTGAACCCAGAGCCCCAGAGCTGTGAGGCAGCTATGCCAACCACTGTGCTGCCTGGCTCCAATTTAGAATGTATCAAAATGTTTGTCTGAAGAGTTCGACTGAAGAGTTGAACAAAATTGTATTGTTAACATGAAAGTGAAGATTACGCTTGGTTTTATAACCTACATAACCTGTAAAAATGTTTACAATAATTGGGGAAATATATTATTAATTTGAACAGTTTCGAAAGTTTACAATTAAAGAGAAAATAGGTTTTATCCAACAAGGTGGGGTTCAAATGAACTTTTTATGAGTAGTTAGTGCTAAATAAATTACCTGCAGTGTTTCCTTGTTTTACCCAATTCCAGCAGGCTAGAAATCTGTACAGTCTGACACACCACTGTACTCTGGCTGGTACTTAAACTACACTGTCTGTGATCAACAATGCTTTTAAATTCTCATGTCTATATACTGTAGGTGTTGTCCTGTATGGTCTGTACTGTATGTTTAAATTGGGTTAAAATGGCATTTTCGTATGTGAGAAACAATGATGCAGGAAAACTCACTGGGGAATGCAATTTTTTTTTTAAATTAAGTAACTAATGCTCCATTTGCAAACAGTAGGTCATCCCGCTTTCAACAATCCGATCACCTGTAACTGCCGTAGGGATACTGAAACTGTGGAAAGTCTGTCATTGAATGTACAGTAAATGTCCTGTCACCCCAGCGTTCTGGGCAAATTTCCCATTGCTCTTTACAAATCATGGCCTCCAAATAATCCCCATCTGTGGCTTCATCACTCTGTTCTCTTCCCCACTGATAGCTGTGTGGTTAGTGTACTGGTGCACTATGGCTGCAGCTCGAGTCCGAGTGTCCAGGAAAAGTGCTATATAAGTCTAAGCAGTTATTATTATTGTTATTATACCTTTATGGAAAAAAAAGCTCTCACTCCGGGCGCTTTCCTTGTGACCTCAGAGCAAAAAATGGAGAAATGTAGTGGGAGTTGAGGGAGTGGGACAGCCAATGCCAAACTTGTTTGCATGATCTCAATATTAATTGAATATAATGCACTCTGTCAGTTACCTTAGGGCTACAGCGAGCAAACAACCCTGTATTATTATTTTCATTTCAATCCTAATTTATGTTCTCTGTGCACAGATAATATTTCAAGGTCTTGATAAGATTGAAGGTTGCTACAATGCCACATTATAATCCTTTTTGCTCCTGTATGAAGATAACTTAATCTGTCTCTACACAAACTTTTCAAATGTTGCTATCTGCCTCTCTACATTAAACCCATATTAATAGAGAGTGGGGATATTGATTTTTTTCTTTAATACGGAGAGTTCATATGGTTTATCGACTTTTTAAATTGATTTTCTTGTTTATGCAAGGCAGACGTAAGAGTAAGGAGCGTTCTTTTGTCTGACTAATTTAAATGTGCCTACAGAAACCTAATACATTTTTTGTGATGTACATTGCAATGGTTCTTTGTTCAGATGTAATTCTTTGTTGTTATTCAAGAAATGTTGTTTATTTTAGAGAAGCATAAAATTATGGGTCTTAAAATTGAGTTTTTTTAATTGAAATGGAACTTCAAAATACAAATCATTTTATGACACCTCATGTCCATGTTGTAGAATATCAGTTTTAAAAAGTAATTATTTACGTTTATGTAAGTAAGTTGAAATGTAAGGGGTTTAGTTTAAATATTTATAAGAATCTAAGTGAAAATAATATTAAAAAGTCACCATTTACAGTGATGTATGTAGTGTGAGCAAAGCTACTGTTTAAAGTAATATATTACCTCTGAAAGGCTACTTTCCTCAATTCTTATTAATTTTAAAAAAGTAACCCCTTACACAAGTAACAAGGAACTGAAATTAATTCTTACAAGTTACATTCTTGAGTGAATAGCATTTGTCATGTTTCCCATATTCCTATAGGCACAGCAAAGAGAAAACCGTATGACCACTTTAGATCAAAGCGTCTCTGTTAATATTTAATATGAGCCAGCCTTATTTAAACAGCAGTGTAGACTTACACAAGATGAGCTCACATTAGCAGATGTTAGAGCCGAAGGCAATTGGAAGACTGAAGATGCTTGGATAACAGATTTAAAAAAAAACATAAATATGATAAATACTAATTAGCTACTCTAATTGAAGTGTACTCTTTAAGTAATTACTAACTAGAAGAGATGTTATTTACTCTCATAAATAACTCTGGCAGCATTAATGACTAATTTCTTCTGCTGGTTTCTGTCTTTTAGAGTGGTTGTCTGTCCCTAGTGGCACATGAGGTGACTGCACCTCCTGTGGAGCATATGTAAAAGGAATTTTGCTGACAACCAATCTATTGTGATTATTATCCATAGAGAACAATGTATTTTTTGTTATGGGCAATGAAGTTAAAATAAGATGGTACTTGGTGCTTCATCACAGCAACCTTGGATATTCAGTGAGGCAAATCAGATGCTAACTTGCTATTCTTCTGGGATTTAATAACGGTGTAATACATACAGTTCGTTGACAATACTTTTTTTCAGTGTCTTAGCCTGAACAATTTTGAAACAAAAATGATTTTGAGAACAGATTTCATGCTGCAATCTGCACAGTAAGGTTCATGCTTTTCTACCTATGGAATGATGCCAAGCTAATATATTTAGATTGTTATTATTTTTAATATTCAGATCAAGCGATGACAAACACAAATATTTGGAATTGATTTTTCAACTACCTACAGTACCTCCAAGAAAATGACCAGGGACACGTTTTCCAAAGAAAGAATGTTTTATAGGTTGTGATTTTGTTATTCAGTTTGGTCGAGATTTTCCAGTAAGTTATATCAGCTTTTTGTAGCATAGCTTGTCTGTGCAGTGTGAGGGTTTGAGTTGTTTGTGCTGTGATGTTTGGTAAGAAGGAAAGTTTCTTATGAAGATATCTTCTGGGAAAAATGTAGGTGATGCAATAAAACAGTTTTATACACTCCAACATAGTCATATATCTGCTGGATTAAATGTTTTATTATTTTGTCCTTGACATTAATTAAAACCCAATGACCAAGAAAAGGTCATAAGTGGGTCTGACCCTTTTTATGATGCACTAATATTCTTGCTTCCAGCATGGATCTAGTTCCTTGCATACTTGCTTTTATTTAAAGCTCACAAAAATCTTGATAATGTACACTATCTTATTGCTAAATTTGGCTCAGCAAGTATTCATGATTCATAGACGACGTAGCCTAAAGATAT
This sequence comes from Atractosteus spatula, assembly GCF_055471065.1. Classification (NCBI taxonomy): domain Eukaryota; kingdom Metazoa; phylum Chordata; class Actinopteri; order Semionotiformes; family Lepisosteidae; genus Atractosteus; species Atractosteus spatula. The sequence goes on along the minus strand of NC_142719.1, from coordinate 6,592,674 downwards.
GGATTTAAATTTTTTTTTAGCAAGAACACACAGGGCAGGGAAGGATGTCTAAAAGACACATTCAGCAAGTAGAAGGCTTGACTCAGATGCTTTATTCGTTTTTCACATTTCTATTCTCTTCACATTTGCTTCTATAAAGCGGGAATGGTGCAAAATATTTATTTAATCAATTCTTAGAGAGGAACACACATAAGAACAATTATAAGAGGCTAAATTCATGTTTCAATTTATTTTAAAATATAAGAATGTACATGAATGGTGACTTGTATGAATAGAATATGAATTAATTTCCTTACTTGTGGATCACAAAAAAACAGGCAAATTGAAAAAACAGAAAATGATGCCTTTAAGTATGTTACCTGGCAACTAAATAATTGACTGTCTAAACCATATAGTGTGCACAAATAAAGAAAGTTTTGATGAAAAGCAAATCCATTACTTTCTTTAGAAGACATAGGGAGTGTGCTTTGTGGAATCTTCATGAGATCACTTCAAAGACATATTTGTAAAAGTGGTTTGGGATTGATTCTACCATATTGATGAGTTCCACTTTAAAATCAGTTTTTAATCTTCTAGTCAATTTAAGTTCCTAGAGCTGGGTACAATATCATCTCAAAGTTCTGTCTGCATTAGCTTTTGCTGACACTGTCATTGTCCAATAAACTGCACTATGGAAAAGCTGTAAGTCAGTACTTGGCTTGAATGAAAATGCTTGGAATGCAAATTCCAGGTGCTTGGTCGATAAGCTGAATTTCTACCTTAAAATGGGCATCACGCTTTAAACCACAGGAAAAGAATGCCTCCTTTTTAATCCCTGTCATTTCATTCAGTTGAAAGACTGAGTTAAATGATTGGGATTCAAGTGCTTGTCTTTAATTTGTTTTTGACATTATTGGATTGGAAGCCACAGTTTGACCGTGTTTAATCTCCCACTCATATTAACAAAGTGATCATGCTGTTTTCTTTAAGTGAGGACACCTAGTGGGGTCACAGATTTTAGGTTTGTCCACTTTTAGGTGAGAGAATTTGTACTGCATGTTACTTCCAGTACTGTATTTCACTGTATTTCGCAGTGAAATATAGTAGCAGCTCTGCTAATGTCGCACAAATGGATAATTCATTGAAATTCAATTAAATACCCTCATGTTTGACCACTGGCCCTTCTTCTGTCTTGTTAGTTGGGTTTGTGGGAAAGGGGAAAGACAGAGGAGAAGAGGAAAAGGGAAGGGCAGGTGAATGAATCCTGTTCTGAATGCTGCTTCTTTTTAAAGTTTTGAAGTACTAATATTCAGTGCCTGCGGTGTATCTGGTTCCACTGAATGTAACTCCAAAAAGTATACTCAAGTCAAGAATTTTAAAGATTTTTTCTCACCTTAATGCACAATATTTCCAGCTTTGTTGTATGTGTTGTGTCTGATGCACTGTTCTCCTTAATCTGCCACCTTGATTACACAGAAACCTGTGACCTGTGTGTTTGCTTTGAAGCTGTTTCTGCCTTGTCATAGCCACTTTTATTTTACATACTGCTATAGTGTTATGTCCCTGGGTTTTCCATCCATAACAAACATATGATTTTAACTCCAGGCTTGTTCTTATCCTGACTCTCCAAGTCCAGTCACATGGCCCTTCACTACCTTAACAATCCTGAAAATATTTTTATTCTGGATTTAATACAGTGAGCTACTATATGATCTATTGTGTTTATTTGGTTTTAAAAAGATTTTCTGATTAATACTTGAGGTTTTGCCTGCATCCTATTACTGTGATGGACTGGCATCCAGTCCAAGGTGTATCTTGCCTTGCGCCAGTTACTTGCTGGTATAGCCATCGGCTCCTCTGCGACCCTGTATTGATAATGCAGCTAGAAAATGGATGGATAGATGAATCCAATTACTGTATATTCAGCATCTGAACACAAGCCAAATAGTAATTTCTGCAGGTGTGTCAACACCTAGATTGAATATAAGCAAAATAGTCTTTTACTTTGAATCTGTTTTCAAAACAGCCATTTCCTCTTTCATGGGAATTGAACACAAATCCTTTACAAAATCTGTGATATTTATGATTTTAACAGGGAGTAAACACATTGCCAACAGTACTGCTAGTGTCTTAACAAGAAGACTCATTCTTTCTTTTTTCTGAAGGAAACGTTTAGGTGGGTAGCTGCGTCAGCATGCGCAGTCTGCAAAGGAACAAGTAATAGGTCTATTCCATGCTGAAAAGAGAAGAGAGAAAACACAACATTTCGGCTGTGAAGCCTTCTTCAGGTGTTCAGTCCAGGAAACATCACTTTGAAAATATGATACATGCATAACGTGAAGTACTGTAATCTGGGAAAAATATAAAAAAAGTCACCAGCTGATGCAATAGCTGAGTTTGACCCCATGTGTTGTCGGTCGCAGCCTATTGATGAGGAATTTGATTTCCTACTGCTAAGAGTACCAAAACTGTCATGACACCTACGAGCTCTTAAAGTGCTGTGTGAGTCAGATCTACAATGTGTGTGGCTCAGTGCCAACTCCGATAGACCAGTGGGATTCTTCACTTTAGCTCTTCAATGCAAACATATGGTTAACTTCACGTGAATTCCAGCCCCATGACACAATTTAAAATTACCATTGCCATTGTAATATTGCACAGCAGATACAGTATGCTGTTGGTATTGTCCTGTAAATGTTTAACTAGTTTTACAGGAGCAAGATTTTGCAGTGGCCTGAATGGGAATTAAAACATGCCTAGGGATTCTGAAATGACTGTATTCTCCCCAGCTCCTGCAGCATTCACAGTTTTGTTAAGCTTCTTTGTTGAGCGTTAGCACATCCAAGGCACAACTGAATGCAGTGAGATTGGGAGGGATTTTCCATGTCCATTAGGGATTATATATGTTTGGCTGAGCTTGCATAGTGGGTTTATCTCCAGAGTTGCAAAGAATTATTTACTAGGTGCAGGAATTACTTTGATTTTCATTATCATCCTGGGAATAGATGACAGTCTTTGAGCAGAATACATAAAATTCTTACCTTTCCTGTCTCTAGTGGGCATTCCATGTTTCTAAAAGAGGTGTGTTGCACAATGCAAGTTGATTCAATTGACATACTGTACAAAATTATTTCACATATTTATATGCAATCCTTGAATCTTTGGCTACTAAAATGGATACGCAATAAAATTTGGAAAGACAAGATCTGAAAGAAAAATTCTGACTTAATTTGTTTCTCTGATAGAGGATTTGATTAAGTGATCCGCTACAGAAGAGGAATAATTTAATTACCGAAAGAACTGTTGTTTTGAGTTATTTAGTGCAGACTTTGTTTCATTAAGCAACAGTCAAACCTGCTTTATATCACATTGGCTGTTTTTTTCCCTCTAATTGCTGTCATAAAAACAAAAGTCATCTGCCACAGTATTAAGCCATAGGTATTAAGATCATTATCTACAGTACACTACTGTCAGTCTCTGATCTCTATGACACAAATTTATCAGGAAAATAGTTTGCTGCAAAGGTATTCATAAAATTCTCGGGAATTGAAATACAGTATGAGGGTGGCTGGGAATGGTGTAAGCCATTACACATGGAAGTAACATTATAGTTGCCTGTAGTCCACATTATATACAGAACAGTAAAAATGTCAATAAATGACCATAATGCAGACTCTTTGGCCTCTCTTTTCTGACTTTTCTCAGGTTGTTTTATTTTATTCTCTGTTAAAACTTTGATGACAGCATAATGCTACAATTTAACACATTCAGTTTTAGTATCCTTTCTATTGTATCACTTGCAAAACACATTAGTACATTTCTGGGAACAATCTCTCAGACATCTTGGGGAGCTAAGGAGTCATTCAGTGCATCGCTTGGAAATGTCTCACACATTATTTTGCAGATATACTAACATGCATCACCAGCGTCATCTCTTCCGTCAAATTTGCCTTGTTTCTTTGGTTCTAATTTAAGAATAAATTAGTTATTTTTCAAGAACTAAATCCTATGGTTAGGAGTGGATAGGTATGTGTGAGTGTATGGCGGGGATGGGGATGGTTTTCAGACATTGAGATCAGAGTCTGATAAATTTTTTATTACATTTTCTCAAATCAAATGAATTACATTGTCCTGAATAAAAGTATCTTTAGCCAGACTAATGGAGTACAATGCAATGCTGATATAACTCACTGTCATTCTCACTTGCAGGCCCAATCTGTCTCATACGGAAAACTCAATAGGCCAATGCACTAGCTGTACTCTGTGTGTAATCATATCCATGCAAAATACCACCGGTTTCTGGTGTGGTCATGAGTGGGTCTACCAGTGCCAGTTCAAGTTCAATTGAGATCTATGGCAGATGTCATGAGCTCCAGCCTGTGACATGTTGCTGGCTGACTGGGACAGCGACTCTCTAAGTAACTGAACTCTAAGGGATTATTAGGAGACGGGGCTTTCCTTCTGCCCCCAGTGAGTCTGAGACTCCTGTAACTTCCTGGGTGACTGCAGGTTTGCAGTGACATTAGTGAGACCCTGCCAACAGCACTAACTCTCAGGACAGAGCTTGCAGCATGTCATAAGTTGATGTTTGAACAAATCTGCCCATCCTCAGCCACTCTGTACAATACAGGATTTATTACTATGATATGAGATGTAGAGAAACAATAGGTTATTCCAAATTGGGTGGCTATGGAATAAAACACCCAAATATTTTACTGGTGAAAGTCTAAGTCAGAAGAGCACTAATGCCAATGTCTTCCTCTCAGCAATGCATTGAAATGACAAAATCAGCAGGGTGTTTGAGTCTATTAAAATGTTGAATTTACATTAAGGGGAGGTCATGTTAAAAATATATACTGCACTTTTGAGTCTGTGCTTACTTATGGACACAAAGAACCATGAGAATATTTTGCAATTCATCCAGAGATTTGAAAGAATCCCTTCATCTTACAATAATTTTGTAAGAATTTCATTCTGAAGTATAACAAATCTTGAAAGTGACTGAAAAACCTGACCTAGACAATTACTAGCCATATCACACTGGAACTCACAACAAGCAACCCACTGAAGCTAAGCAGGTGTGAGCCTGGTCAGTACCTGGATGGGAGACCTCCTGGGAAAAATTAAGGTTGCTGCTGGAAGAGGTGTTAGTGGGGCGCTCACCCTGTGGTCCATGTGGGTCCTAATGCCCCAGTATAGTGACGGGGACACTATACTGTAAACAGGCGCCGTCCTTCAGATGAGATGTAAAACCGAGGTCCTGACTCTCTGTGATCATTAAAAATCCCAGGGCGTTGCTCGAAAAGAATAGGGGTGTAACCCCGGCGTCCTGGCCGAAATTCCCATTGGCCCTTACCAACCTGGACTCCTAATAATCCCCATCTATGAATTGGCTTAATTACTCTGCTCTCCTCCCCACTGAGAGCTGATGTGTGGTGAGCATTCTGGCGCACTATGGCTGCCGTCGCATCATCCAGGTGGGGCTGCACATTGGTGGTGGTGGAAGGGAGTCCCCATTATCTGTTAAGCGCTTTGAGTGGAGTGTCCAGAAAAGCGCTATATAAGTGTAAGTAATTATTAATTCATTACTGCTCAAGAAGCAGGTTAAAACCAAAGAACACAGGGTAGCCATGGGCATAAAAGTGTATTTATGATTGAAAATAGGAAGAATTACTTCCTGAGCTGAGTGGGCCTAAATGTGATGTGTCTTAGAAGCTACTTCTCCCATATTATCCAAGATGCTCCTTGAGGAGGTCGTTATATTGATAAGCTTCTAGCAACCAAACAAGCAAGATTGGCCAAATATTGTTCTCTCATCTGCCACCTTCTTTTATGTGTTTAAAAGCTTGAGTAGCTTAATCTTGTCACTAGATGCACAGAATAAAATTCTGGTGCTCTGGGTTTTGAATGTGGAGAAAAGAAGGATTTCATGTTTAGAAACCTGCTGATTGGCCAGAGGAGCAGCTGTGGGATTATGCTTTCAAGTCAGCAAAAGATAGCCTTTGGAGTATGATTTTGAGCCTTCTGATCTTTTGGAGCCAGCTCCCAGCTGTTCTTCTTTAGCAGAGTTTTAAGGATTCCTTTTTTACTAAAGGGACCTCAAGGGAAACAATCGGCTTTCTTCGATACTTGCCTCTGTAGTGAAGTATAAAGGCGATGAAGGTTTAATATTTAAATTGTAAACAAGAATAAAGAGGATGTCCTTAAAGGCTTAACCAGAAACAGTGTACACTGTCTGTACATCAATATGCTTTTTCAATACTGTTTTGTGTCATTTTGAACATCCCTAAAATAATTGGGAACAGAAATGTAACAAAAGTATTTATGTATGCAGTTTGTATCACAAAACAGGCAAGTTGAAAGTTCCTGCATCCCACTGGCAAATATTTATTCCTTAGAATGTATTAATTGGGAAATGTTTAGTTTGCACTGAACACATTTTCATTTCATTTTCAGATTACTCTTGCTGTATCTTTCTTAATATGAGGCAGTATTTTAATTAAAAAGGAACACTTAATTATTACTGTATAATTGTTTCTGAACAACTTGATGATCTATGTAATCACACTACATACTGCAAGTGGATCGTCCATCAGAAATCCTGAAAACCAAACTGTTGTAAAATGTATTGCTTCCCTGTTCATTTTTACTAGTATTTGAAATTGGCAGAAAGAAATCTTTACATGAAGGTAGAGACTAGTGAACTATACTGTATGTCAGTGTGCATTAAACACTGACTGGGCCCTGGGTGTATTTATTGGAGATGATCTGTGTCTGCTCCTTGCATTAAACAAACAACTACTCAAACACCAGGTTACTGACAGGTTCACCACACACAAAAGATTTCAGATGTTTCATCTGTAGCCTGGTGAACGAATCGCCATTATTCCCATTCTTTAACTCTCACTCCTTTCCACCTGTCAACACCGATAGTTCAGTGCACACAATAGGATGCTGAATGAACTATATCAATGCCAATGACTCTTGTCAACTTGGATTGCATTTTCATTTCTCATTTACTCCGCGTTAACTGGCCACCTTTTGACAAATCATGTACTGTACTTGTAGTAAGCATTCAGCTGCCCAAGGGAATAAATTAAGAGATGGGAATTTTTTATAGCATTTCTTATCTTCCAAGGAGAGCTGGTTCTGATTCAGGAGGAATAGCATCTTCTTTACAATTGTAATGGCTCTGTACATAAACTGATTTAATTAATCGATTTAGAATGAAACATGGGGGCTTGATGATATTCAATGACTAAAGTCTTCCCACGCTTCCACTGGGAAATCTTGCTATTAAAGAGGTCTCCTACTCTGTTCATGAAGACGGCCAAAGCAGCAGATATTGTAGGGAACTATTAAATCATCTGTTTCTCAAGACAAATTATTTGTGATTTGTTAAATTGAATAAGAGGTCAGTTTGGAACAAAACTCTGAATACCCTTCAGGCCTCTGAGACCAGAATGTCTTCAATAATTTCCTTAATTGTTTGGTTACTTAGAACAATTTCCAAATCTGAGTTGATTTAGGTTGACCTAGAAATCTTAATAGATTAGCAATGGTATTACAGACTGAACCTGAATAAAATGTAGCTTCATGGCTACATACTTTATAAAAAGTACACAATCCCTCAGTGATTGAGCCTATTGATAGAATTCGGTTACATGAAGATTTGAGCCACTTACTGAGATACAAATCCACAAATCTTACTGATCACACAGAGACTTTATTTCTACCCTTTAAAATTGCAAAGCAGATTTTCTTTAATTTGTTGTACTTTTGGAAGAAGAGAGCTCCCCATGCATATTACGTACAGAGGGTTCAGTGTGGATTTAAAATGAAGACTTCTGCCCTTTTCACATGCAAAATCCACACCTCTTTGAAGCCTCTGCATGTTTCAGAAGCTGATCAAGACGCTCAGTACTGCAGATGGAGGGATAGAGGCACATGAGAAAATTCAGGTTGTAGGTGGAAGAAGTGCCGCTTGACCAGCAGGTGGCACTCTTCCCTCTGGACAAGAAATCCGTAGCCCATGCCCCAGTAAAGAGATAATGAAGCAGTTAACAGTAGGAGGTGTAATATTTCTCAGATGAGGCACTAAAAGGCACTTTTTGTGATCCTGTAAAACTTTTCAAAGGAGAAAGCTTCTAACCCCAGCATACCAGCCAAATTCTAGTCCCTGTTTCTTAGCATATCTTCCACATATTTCCCTCTGAAGCTGGAATTGACCAAGTGATTTTCTTCTATTGTATACGACGTGTAGGGAGCTGATGACACAGAATGACTGCTGTGTCATACTCAGAAGCTGCTGAAATTCAAGGCTGAATGTAGCCACAGACTGCATGCAGTTATTGCCTCAAAGGGATATGCAACCAATTACTGATTTATGAACTCTGAAATGTACTTAAAGTGAATGTATCCCAATATTTATGGTCACTTGAAACTTATATAATCAGATTCATGTGTAAAATTACTCCAAAATATTACATTATATTGTCTATTTCATTCATATTAATTGTATGACAAAAAAAAACACAAATTGCCTGATTGTAAAAAACATGTTTTGACTTTGCTGTCCCAAAACTATATATCAAACTTGAAAGAATTCAGAGCAAGCCTGGAAGAAATATCTCATCAGGGAGAGCAACAGCTGGTGTTCTGTACTGTGACACACAGTAAGGCTCCCCCATTTTTTGCTCATCGACTTCTTTCATACTTCAGCTTTGAAAGCGTATCTCCAAACCAAAGCAAAGTAATTCTGTGACAATATTGCCTTGTTTAAGTGAACAGATCTAAAGCCTTAGAGGAATTAATGCCTCCAGCTGTGTTATCAGCCTGCAGAATCCAACTTTGTTCTGCCAGAGCGCTTGGACGACCTGTAAGTTGTGCTACTTTTCTAATGTCTTTGTGCCTTAATACAAACAGCCAATGAAGCGGAGGATGACACATCAATCACGGCTGGAAAATAATCCTTCGATTCACGGCTTTCTTTTGACAGTCCTCTGCTCACGCTTGTGGGCTCAGCCCTGCCACACAGAATATGATGACACTGCCACAGGAAGAAAAATCTTCTCATTAGGGAGTAAAGAATCAAACCAGATGGCATTAAAGCCCAGGCTTGTTCGCAGTGAAACACATTATTGGCTGGGATTTTCAAGTGAAATTCTGAGGTGCTGGAGGGCAAAGAGTAATTTAAAGATTAAATTGATAATTAAGATCCATTTAAGCCAGTTTCCTCATCTTCAGCTCTCAGTCAGGCTGTTTGATTGGTGTTGGAAACATTGATTTTCTAAACAATGCACTTTCTCTCTCCTTTAGGCAGTATGATCACCATCACATCTAAAACGAAATGAAATGAGGCCCAATACAAAGTGTAATTTTTATTACGCCCTCTAACAATACAGCAGGTATGTGAATCACAAACACCACAGAACCCTGACATTGGCCACCCTGAACACGGCAAAATGATTTAACTAAACTTGGTTTATAAGTTGCCAAAGGTCTTTGTATGTATGTTGAACGTTACTGGCATGCATTTCAGTCAGGTGTTGTAACGAATGCCATGAAATCTAAGACTTTTTCTTGTCAGTCATATCTGTAGAATACTCAACAAAAAAAGAACTTAAAACATATAAATTGCAAGAAGGACATTTTTACTGTCAGTTGGAAACTTGCTGTACTGCTGGTCTTGACATATTAACCTATGTATATTTCAGACCTAATTCTGAAACTACCTGGCCTAAAGTAATATAATGCAGCCTTCTAAGACCATCATAATTATATTAAAAATTACTGTATTTGTTATGAGAAAAAACAATTCATTCCTCAACAATTTTAACTCATTCAGCCATCAATGAACAATCATATATTCTTGATCTACTCTTGAAAGGTTGAAAGGTTATTTCACATTGTTTCTCAAAAAAGACAATATAATCATGACATAGAACAATATCCTTTTTTTTCCTGGTAACGTTTCCAAAACGTTAGAGGTGAAATATCATATTTTGTGGTTTCATAGCATATGTTTGTGGAAGAACGTTGTCTTTGTAGAATTCAGTGTTTTTTCTTATTTTTATGTCTTCATGACTGGCACTGTGGAATGTTCAATTGTTATATGGAATGGGAACAGTTAACAGTAGGAGGTGTAATATTTCTCAGATGAGGCACTAAAAGGCACTTTTTGTGATCCTGTAAAACTTTTCAAAGGAGAAAGCTTCTAACCCCAGCATACCAGCAAAATTCTAGTCCCTGTTTCTTAGCATATCTTGCACACATTTCCCTCTGAAGCTGGAATTGACCAAGTGATTGTTGGTCCTTGTTGTTCCTTAGAGAGCCAAGGGACCCTGAGAAACAGAAAAAACTTTGCAATCTGCTTGCAAGATGAAACTCTGCACAGACAATTAAGGCCTTTTATGGGCCTCATACAGTAGGCACTCAACATTCAATAGCAAAACATAATGAGAGCAGGAAAAAGCTGAGAATTGCCATTGCACTTGTACAAACATTAGAGTACAAGGGCACATTTGTCAACTGTATGAAGCTGAGTTTTCAAATGAAGTTTTTCTTCCACCCTTATTAGTATCTAGATATCAGAAGCAGAAACGCTATATTATGGGACTATTATGTAGTGAATTATGTCTGTTTTGACATAAATTTGATTGATGACAGTAAAGCTGTCAAAAATGTACTGGAATCTGTACTCTAGACAGTTTTTAATATAATATGAAACACAACCATCTCTATTACTGATACAGGTTATTGAAAATAAACAGGTTCCAGTGTCTGTTTTTTACTATAGCATTGTAATTATACAAATGTCACGGGAGCCAGTCCTGACTCCCGAGTAGTGTGTATTTTGGACCCAATGGAGACGATATAATCCGGACTTCAAGGGAAACACAGCAGGAGCAGGACGGGATGACAGACAGGGGGGTTTGACGGCTGTGATCTGGTGCTCAGGGGGTGTGGTGCAGGCAAACCAGTCCTAAGGTAGTCCATAGAGGAAACCGGGGCGCAGTCCAGGGTCCAGGAGCCAGGAGATCCAATGCGAGACAGACAAGATTAAAACCGGAATGGGATAATGAACAGGAACAGGGACGGGGAACCAGGAGGATAAAAACAGTAACGAGGCCAACATTCTAAGCCAACATTGAATTAATTGTAAATAAACATCCTCTTATACTGTTTTTTGTAACAGTGACAATTTGACTTTAAATGGTCAGTTATTTTTAATGTAAAGTCTTTGTTGTTTTTCTTACATTTTAAATATTATGTTATAATAGCAAAGAATGTATTGTAGGTCATGCGTGTGACTTTATTTTCATAAAAGAATGTGACAAAATCCATTTAACCACCCATTTTGTAGCCACTTTATCCAGTACAGGGTCGTAGGGGGAGCCGGAGCCTATCCTGGCAAGCAGTGGGCCCAAGGCAGGATACACCCTGGATGGGAAAGCAGTCTATCACAGGACACAAACAGACACAGACACGCACACACTCACACTAGGGCCAATTTTCCCAGAAGCCAATTAACCTACCAGTAGGGCTTTGGATTGTGGGAGGAGACAGGAGCACCTGGAGGAGTGAAGCACTACCACTGGGTGCAATTAAAGCTTTTTGAAATCTCTTTGGCTGGTGATGGTCTGCATAATAGCTAAAATTATGTTTTCTTTTTAAAAAATAACTTCAAAGGAATGTTTTAAAGGACTTGATGACTACGTCTTAGCTGTTTAACATTTACAAATATGATTTTGGACAGTTGGGGAAACTACAGAGGAGACAAGTTGCAATTTAGATGAGCTTGGATTTGAGAGAAAAATTCACACATACAGTACAGTGTTTTCTTAAACAAGCTGTTACCACACTGATTATGATTTGTAAGCATGTACAGTAGCTAACTGGTCAAACTATACTGTCAGACACTGTATAGTATGTGAGTTAATCCTTGTGGCTTTGTTAATTCCCGTCTCTGCAATTTTGCTGGTTTAATAAATCATGCAGGTTGGTTGCTTTTGGACTGTATATTACTGTCAGATTAGTACTCTATTAAGACATTTATTGTTTTTGTAAATAAAAAATGCATTTACAACATTTGCATCTGAAGGAAATCAGTAAAAGCTTTGCAAAAAATAATGCACAAAACACTTCAGTTCTCTAAGGTACAGTAACTTAATAAAGGTGACTATGAACAGTTATCAAAATGAGAACAGCTGTTTGCTTCAGTACAACATTAGTACATTTATGGGATTTTAGAATTTCTTATTCTTTTGTGAATTAAAACTCATTTTGTGATTTCCAGTTCTGACCACAGGGAGGAATTTTAAATGTGCAGCAAAGAATATTAACTAGACAAAGGAATACAGCAGTCTCCCTCTTAAAAGAATAGATTACAGTGTCCAATTTGTCTTACCTCGGGTGTCTTAATGATTCTTGTAACTCTGGCAGATCTGACAAACAGTATGCTGAATGCTGCCTTAGATTAAAGGGCATATCTATATGTGTAATAGCTAAATTTGCAAGTCTGGGGAAAATGTTTATCAAATAATGAATGTTTTTTTGTAGTTCTTAGTAAATCAGTGACACCTAATTTCTAGGTTGAGATACTTGATTTCTGAGGTTTTTTTAAAAGCCTACCAGCAATTCCTTGACTATAGGTGGAAACCTGGACTCTGAGAGATCTGTTTTGACAGTGGAACTACTCAGAATCCTCCTTTGCATAAAGTACTGTATAAATTGTCTCTATAACCTCAGGCTACTATCCTACGTCAAGCTGAGAAGATTAGAGTCCAAATGTACCTTTAAATGTATAATAGATTATGTTGATCACATTGAAATTATTAGCATAGCTGTTTTGTCTATACTGTATTTCCTGAAACAATGCAATGATTAAGTACTGTACTTTAGCAGCTATACAAAAAAGAGCTGTTCACTCACATGTGGTGCTGAAAAACCAAGATAAAGCATACTGGAGAATGCTGAAAAATATGGTATTCTTCTCACCTTCCACCCTCCCACACACTCGGTTTTATTATCCTTGGGCGCTGCAAAACATTTTTTGCTGCTGTCTACAATCTCTTGTATTATAATTAACTTATTTTTTTTCTAAACTAATTTGGCAGGTCTTCTTTGTAGTACTTAAAAAAAATTCATTTTACTGCCATCATTAAAATGATTTTGTTCTCAAAAAGGAAAACCATATACTGTATACTGGCCTTTTACCTGATTAAAAACCACACAGATTCCAACCAAGTACAAAACTGCAAGAGCTAATGACATGCAGAATTTTTAATTATTTAAACATCATCCTGCGTGTTTTCCATTTCAGAAATCTAATAGTGTGGAAAACTCTAGGGGCCAAGGAGGAGAGCGTTTCTGATCCTATTAGAGCTACAGATCAGCTCATTTTTAAGCAAGCAGAATGACTATCTATTTTAAAAGGTCATTGTGAAACATCAAGGGTTAGATAAGAAAGGAAATGACTTCGCAGATAAGACTGTGAAGTAGGCACCCAAGAGATTGTGACAAAAAAAAAGTAGAGGACATCTACATGGAAAAAAAGACTAAACCAGCTGTCAACATTAATGTACTCTGCCCGGACTCTTTCCAAAAGCCACTACTTACAAATGTTGGACATGGTCATTCTTGAGTGCAAAATGCTTAATTATGCAAATCTAATGCATTTACCTATATTTTCTGAAGTGTTGTGTAGAGTTCAGTAGTAGAGTTAGACTTAATTCCTTCTCGTTAAAAAGACAGCCCACTTGTTATAACTAGGTTTTTATTCAGACTCCTAAAGCCCTTGGGAAATGTGTAACAGCTGGAACTTTGTGAGGTTCGCCAACATATGTTCCCTAACACTGCATTTATAGTAACAGAGGAACATGTTTATAGCTAAATCTAATGTATAAGGAGCACTCAGAAATGCCTGTGCATCGGAGATGAGTGAATGAGAATCAGTAGGTGTCTCTGTCCTCAGATCCCTGGCAGCTTCCTTAATTAACAGAGTGATCATTACTGAAAACAAGAAAACAGTACTGGTTTATTACTGGTTTTAAATGCAGCTACAGTATAATATGACTGTGTAATGGCTTCATCAAACCACTGATTTTAGTAAATACAGCATGAGTCCTAGAAAATATTGATTATTTCCATATTGTAGTCATACCTATTTGTGTGACACTTGAGAAGTGACTGGTATTAATATTGGTCACCCCCTAGAGTTTAAAAACACGACAATCTGTTTGTTTGGCATTTTAGTCATTGTGTTCTTTATACGATATTATCAGTGAAATCTTCTGGTTGCTCTTTGATATCTTTTAACAGGACAATGTCTTTTGTGAAATTCAAAGAGCAGTGCTGCCCAAGCATCTCTAAGTTGCACAGGTCAGCTACAGCAGTGTCTTTGATTTTGCTTTCTGTCTTTTCAGTATCCTGTGTACTCAGCCATTGTTTAGGCATTCGTCTGTGTTGGGGGGATCATATCATGATTCCTCTTTGGTATTTACCTGCGGTATTTACTGCTAATGTCATCTGTTTCTTTTACATTAGTCTTTAGTTTTCAAGTTCCAAGTTTAGTCCTATCATCACCATGATTGAGGATGCTCTTCTGCAGGTCTTTGGAATTTGCAAAATATGCAGCACCAGCTTTTTTAAATCCGCTTCTATGTTTAATATAAATGATTTCCTGACTTTGAATTGTAAATTGTAGAAAGCCATTATAACTTAATACCTGGTAGCATTTAAAGTAATCTGCAAAGAAGTAAGTCCATTTCAAAAAAGAAAATGAACACTACACAGATGCAGCTGTGGAGCAGACGGTTTGAAATTGTTAAATCTTGTCACCCCTTGATAGCTAGTGAAAATGCAAGACGTTACACAGAGGGAGCAGCACTTAATGACTTGTTAAAATTTATTTTTCTCCTGATCAACAGAAGAGGGAATGAGAAAAAAAATAGAAGTATCTGTAAAAAAAAATAGCAACTCTAATCTGAAATCCTGGAACACTGCTGCCATCTCTGTTGCTGGTTGCTGTTGGAGTCCCCTGTACAGAAAGGATTATACTACTGTACATTGTGTGGCACATAAAAATGCCAGTAGCAGCGTGAAGTGAAGGAGCCTGCCTTTGAATTAAAGCACAGATGCAGAAGAGTTGCAAAACTAATTTCTTCTAGGCAGCACTTGCTCTCTAATAAGCTTTATGGCTACCAAAATAAATCTGAGCAGTCTCTAAAGCGATCCCCCGGACTTGCAGTGTATCTTTTCCTATTATTGCTACGTACATGGTGCTCATTGAATTCTCCCTATACTGTAGCTTCTTCTTGCTGATAGCTTTTTGTTTTGTTGTGGGGTACAAACTGAAATCTAAGAATGTGTACAAATGAGAGGAACTATTCGGTGCATCAAGCTCTTTTGGTTTTTAGGAGGTAATTCAGCAGTAGGCAAAGATTGTCCTCGAGTGTTGCGTTAGTTTTTGGTTTTCGTTCCATCTGACACCATGATGAATTAATTAAATCAAATAAGTGGATAAATATTTGAATCACCTGTGTTTTCTAGGCTTAATCTGATGCTAATTGAAATGTGCCTCTCATATCAGCAGGAACCCAACACTTAAGGACCATGGTTGTTGGTCCCTGAGCTAATTTATCTGAAGAGGATATTTCCATAAAGAAATCAGGGTGTCAGCTTCAACAGCACGGCTGCCAAGTCTTTGTGCATAAAGCTCCCTCATGATCTCAGTTTTAAGTGCAGAGCCCCTTTTTTTTCCTCTTATCCTCCGGCAACGCCACTAGCATATACAGTAATTGTAATGGGTATTACCCTTGTCTCGAGAGAGTGCTGGAAGAGTATGGTAATGGCCTATTAATAGCATCTCTTGTTTCTTTATGCACAAATGGTAGAGTACCACAAGGCCCTGGATATTTGTTTATCATAAGTGCTCCTAGTACACTTTTCTCTCTTCTCTGCTCATAATATTTGATGTAGAACTTTGTTTGCTCACCCTGAGTCATAGTGTCTTTTTCAACCTTGGTTAACACCTGAGTGAACTATTCATTTAATACAAGTTTATTGTATTTAATAAACATTATTTTTAATGCTTAATAACTTTGACCCTTGCTTTCCTGGCTTTGACTTACTTATGTGAAAGCAGTGTTGTGCTTCAAGCAGTATATTTTTCAGCTGTTGCTATCTATTTTTTAAGCACGTTGAGGGTAGTGTCCAGAAAAGTGTTATATACAGTAAGTGTAAGGAATTATTATTATTTTTTACTGATTCCAGACTTATCCCATCTTTTTTTCTTCTTAAACCCTGTCTCATCCCTTCATAGTCTGCTCTGCTGGAATTGTAAAACTTTAATTTGGACTTTATATGTACAGTTTCAAAGTATACTTCAAAGAATACCGTATTATGATCACAGTCTCTCAAAGGTTCTGTCACCTCTGCTTTTCTCACTCTATCTTGATTTTCTAAAAACAGTATTTCTACATTTGCAGTCCCCCTAGTAGGAGCTCTGCAAGACTAAGAAAGTGGTAGAGCTGCTATTCTACTAAATCCAGTAACAGCAGCCAAGTCTAGAATTTCACTTTCAGCTACTGGAATTCTTATAATTTCACCTTTTGAAAGTTAACAAAGTTAACATCTCCCATGAAAGCAGCTTCTACATTTATGTATACAATTAATGTATACAGTACATCCCTGATGCTGTCCTTCAAGAGTGCATCTTAATTGATGTCTGAATTACATGGTCTATACTGTAGTACACTCCTAAAACTGCTGTATGCTTTGATACTTTAAGTTAGAAATTGAAACGTTACCATTTCGCAAGGAACTGAGGGTGATTCCCTTCAGGGAAGTCAGCTCCGATGCATATATCAGAGAAGGGTGCATTGGGGGTGCTCCTTGAGTACCCTTTGGAACACATATTTAGAAATGGGACCCCCAAAAGCCTTTACAGACCTGAGCAGGAAAGCGCACATGAAGCATACAAGACCGCAAGTGTGCATACTGGGAAACAGCCTTGGTTTCCCCTTTCACATGGGAAGCATAATCATTTCTGTTTGTTATGAGTGATAATAGATTATTTTCATACATTTCATTCTATAGAATGAATGATGATCACAAACTGCTGTGTTTGTCCACTGCATAAAAGCACAATTCTCTATAAAACTGTATCTTAACTGACCCTGAAAAATGCCATCCTCCGGAGTGTACAGTATTTTGTGAATTGAAAGCTACTCTTGTGTAAGACCCAAGTGCCAGAAAACTGCTGGAGTACAGCTTTTAAAATGTGCAAAGGGAACAACTGTACTGAGCAACACAGGAGGACATTATTAGAAACAGAAGCAGGTCATAGTCATTCCAGAACAGTCCCCTATGGTAACTGAATACCACCGCAGGCTGAAGTACAGTATGCATCAGAGGGACTTAGCAGTCAGACAACCCAGATTCACTAATAAAATAGCACAGGGCTTGAACAATCTTGATCCTGAGGAGACAGATACATACATTCCAAGTGTCATAGAATTGCAGCACAAAAGCACAACTTTATCCTGGGAACTTTATCCCTCACACCTGAAGAAGGCTTCACAGTGGAAACGCTGTGTTTTCTCTCTTCTCTTTTCAGCATGGAATAAACCTATTACTTGTTCCTTTCTCCTGGGAAGGTGACAGAGTTCTAAAAGTCAGTCTAAATCTATAGTGATGTAACACAGGGTTTCTCTCATTACTTCAAGGTGCATATGTTCAAGTTCGAGTTTATTGTCACTATACGGATGGTAAGTAGTACAAAAAACAAGAATACAATTGTGTAAGAAAAGAAAGAGACAACAGGCAATGTGCAAAACAACAGATAATTTTACAAAACAGCAACAGTTATGCAAAATCATACAACAACAGAATGAAATAAAGGATATAAAATTAAGAGGAGTGAATGTCTTGACATGTGAGGTAGAAGTAGATTTCAATGTGCGTTTGAGTGTTAATAAAGAGAGAAGGCACCTTAAGAGTTCAGATCATAGGTGAGAGAGGCTGGAAGTTTAATAGTTTGATAGTGCGGGGGTAAAAACTGTCTCTGAGTCTGGTAGTCTGGGCCCGAATGCTCCGGTACCGTTTTCCAGATGGTAGAGGGTCAAACAGTCTGTAGCTGGGGTGTGTGGGGTCTTTGGTGATGCTTAGAGCTTTCCTCAATCTGTCATAAATCTACATAAAAATAGATCTAATCTTGTCCAGTGTCTGGAGAAAACTTTATTTATCACAGGTTTACAGGTATCATAGCAAATGGGAATCTGATTTATAAAGCTGCAAATGGTGCAGTTTTATAAATCATTTATTATACAGATCAGTCACACGTTGCATAATCAGTCTTCACTGTAACAGTTTCTGAAACTGGACATACAGTTGGCAGGAGCTCAGCTGAGCACAAAGGTTCCTGGTGAAATGAACCACGCTGTTTGTCAAGAGAGTTTGTAGCATGATGTGACTTTCCAGGGAACAAATTGAGAAAGACATGAGTCTGAGATCTAGACTGAAGAAAATGAAGCAAAAGGAAAAGCAGAAGCCAAGTGATATTAAAAGAGTGTGACTTTCACACAATAGTAGCTTAAAAATAAAAAAAATAATAAGTGGCACTCACCTAGAATGCTGAGGGAAATGTTCCCATGAATTTGCGTTAGAGAAGTGTGAACCCTTTGGCAACCTCTATTTGTCACTTTCTTTTAAGAATTGAGCCGCAATGTAGAATAAATAAAAATGGGTTAGATAATGTAGTGGGAGTAAGTTAACCTAAAGCTGGAGGAAGATTCTGTTTCCCAAAACTTTCCAGATCACGACAGTGAAGTTGTTCTGTACAAAGTGAACAAAAAAATAACAATCACTTTTTTTCCCTTTGCATGCATGTTAGTGGTAAAAGCATGGTCCCTAAGAAAAGGCACTTTTTTGCAAGAAAGCACAGCTGTCAGGCAACTTCGTCTGAGCAAACACTGTCAGGTGGAAAAGTTTTGCAAACAAAAACTCTTGATGGGATGTCATGAAAATAAGAAGTGCCACTTTCCTGGTTAAATCTAATTTTCATGAAAAATCGATCAGATTGTTTTTCCTAACAGAGTAAGCAAGTTACTACACATACCTTAAAACCCTAGTTTCCTCTTTCCATAGAAAAACCACCATATTTTTGTCACTAAAAGACAATTGTATTGTTTCATTATAATTGAGTTTGGCACACAGAGTTCTGATAGATTGCAAATAGAATTTTCTATGCTTGTCCAAGATATATGGCATACATTCCCCATTGAAAATGATTGGGTTTGTCAGGAAATGGATGCTACCTGTGAAAATCATCCTTCAACGTCAGGCCTGTTTGCCTAATTTTCTTTTCTACTGTTAAATCAAATATGTTTTGTTTTGATCCAATTTTCAAAACAATATAAGTAAGTGAATTCATAAAAGGAATCCTACAATCAGAATATTTTTGATGCAGAAAGTGGAAGACCTAAATTGTCTGATCCATTAAACAATTTGTTGTATTTCCAGTTTAGTGTAGTTTGGCATCCAGGGCCACATAGTCACAGTCAAGACAGCTAAGCATAGTTTTTATAGAAATGAATTAGTGTTTGCACGTATTTAATGTACCGTAAAATAACTTCAAAAAATGTGTATTTCATAACTATTTTACTGATTGATAACGATATTATCTGAACCAATTTCACTTTTTCAGGGAGGTTAGTGCTTTATTTTAAATTGTTGTTTCACAAAGAATACTCACCTTTTTTAGGATATGTTGATAAAAAAAATATTGCACTATTTCCTATCTGAGAAAGACAAAGACGTTTCATACTGTAGATCTATTTAGTTAATGTGACTTTTAGGTTCTTTTCTGCTTTTTCCAAAGCAAATAGCAAAGGCAAGATACTGTAGGTAAAAGCAGTATGTCTGTAAACCCAAACAGTATGTCTATAGGTCTACATTGAAAGACAATTCTTTGTTGTTTATGTATTTCTCACACATACTGTACGCTTGAGAAAGCTGCAGAGCAAGAGTTTGTTTCCATGAAGGTATCCAAAGCCAAATTGTAAAACTTTGTGTAGTTCTTTTGGATGGTATGAGATTAGGGTGTGAGCAGAGAGATTGACTACACTATCACTTAAACTGTACATATCAAGGTAGCTAAAACAAATCCATGCATGAGAAATGCATTGGTGTCTCTGAGCTTGTATCAGCAAACACTGGTTACTTTTACTGTATATAGGCTCATGTGAAGTGCTCAGGGTGCACTGAAATGAATTTCCATATCAACAAAGTGGACATCAGGAACAGGACAGTCCCTGTGGGTATCCTGTTCACCCTCACATTTACTGTTCTTTTTATACTGTGAGTACTTGAAATATCTGGGAAAATGTTGTATGTGTTCTGGCTGGCTTAATATTTTCCTCCAAAACAAAAGAAACAAGCAAGTGTGCAGCTGTTTTTCCTCCCTGGGCTCCAGTTGGTTTGATGCATTAGGGAGCACAACTAAATGACATTCTATCTGGTGTAGGCCAATCAAAGGAAAATCTTTGTTAACAACCACAAGGGGAAACAGATGAGTACACAGGCTAGAAGAGCTGGGCAAACTTTTAGTACGGCTAAAATAAGACTTGTTTTTACTCCAAACTATTTAATTTGTTTTCAGTTAAAATTATACTAACATAAGTGCAGGTAATTGTTGATTAACTTTGCAGAGGCATTCCTGAAAATGCCACTTAATTTTTTTTTAAAATTAAATAGTTATTAAAAATGACAATACACACACTAAACTATATACAACATACAAGTTACACTATGTACAATTTTACAAAAATTAATCCCAGAGGCCTACATTCTAACTACCCATTCAACGGTTAATTGGTGCCTACAAAGGCCAAAATAAGAGATAAGCTGCCTTCTAAACTAAATAGAATACAACTTGAAGTTAAATCTCTTTCCTTGTAAACCCGGATGTCACAAAATGAATAGGAACCAATTTCCCTAATCTAACAACGCACCCACTAACCAGGAAAGACAGTTTTTAACTGAGGGATTCTTTACACAGGAAATCAGAGTTCCCTTAAAACCACAGAATAGCAAGCTTTCTTAACAAGCTTCAAATACTTTACTCCAGTCTGGTCTTTCCAGGTGATCTGAACAAGGACCTTGTGCCTTCAATATCTTCCTTCTATCTCTTGTCTCTTCTTCCTGTTGTCTTTCTGAACTGTTGATTGACACTTCAAATTAAACATTTACCTGGAACGTTTTTAAATACGATAAACCAAGGTAAACATTTATCAAGATTCTTAAAGACACTTCCATATTCTCCTATAGCAGTAGCATTATTTAGGGTTTAATCAAATTATTGTAGACTGTTTTATTTGTTTATTAATTGAATGTCAAGGCTTGATATTTTATTCATTGCTTTTTAAATTAGTCTAAATAAAGAAAAAAAAAATTACAAATTCTTTTAATTAAATTCATTTTTTTTAATGATTTTTTTTCACACAGCAGCTTGATATGTTTTAGGATTTTTGCATGAGCAAGAACAGCATCTGTATGGTAGTTTTTTGCTTTAGAAAGATTGCAGCCTACACCTGTTCCATTGGATTCTCCTATAGAGAATTTACTTTAGATTTGAATGTGTTTTGAGGACTTGTGCCTTTATATACAATGTGGTTTTATCAAGCCATAATGGTAATGTAAGTGATGTTTCCAAAAGTTCTAGAAAATGGCATGCAGTCTAGTTGCTTAAAAAATGAAAATTGTTAAAAATGTACGAAAGGTGTATGACCTCATTCAAGAACAAATGGTTTTACACTTGATTTCTGTAGAAAACCATTTTTGAAGAAAACAATTTTATTTTATACAATATACTTTTTTTTATTTATTTAGTAAGTGTGACACAATGGGCAGAAGTTAAAGTGAGTACTGATTCATCTTAAATTAAGGAATTGTGTATACAGTATATTTTGAGGCACATTAAACCAAACATGCACCAATTAAGCCAAGAACGTCAGTACCTGTATCTATGTACGGTACTAATCCAAATCGAATCAAATTGAATCAGTGCTAGTAAGGGTTTTGGCAACTTGAAGTCTAATCCAGAAATACAGTATCGAGTTCAAGGTAGACAGCACCATGGACCAAATTGGTTGCTGTTAAACTAAAAACAGACAATTAAAATGTGTCTGAGGTTAGGTTGTGTTATGATGTACAGTAGGCCAATATGTGAATTAGGGGACCCCAATCTGAATTGAGCAACATAAAGATTCTACCTTTTCCCTAAAATTTTGTTGACAGCAAGTAAAATGTTTTGTGCAGAGCTTACAAATGTTCTTTAATAGGACACATGGTGTGTCCATTTAGGGAAAGTGAAATAGTACTTTTGCAGTTTTTTTCTGCTTACCATACGTCTTCCATTAAGGAAACAGACTAGTAAGACGTAGTTAATTATCTTTAATTACCTGACTCATTTTTGCAATCGTGTTTGCTGAACAATGAAAAGCTGATTAGGAAAATAGCCTGAATCTCTGATAATAGGCCCCCTGAGTGGCAGAATTGTCTTAGAAACAATGTCAGCAGTTGATAGTTTTCACTGCGTGAAACAGGACAGTTTTTTATGCTTCATTTGAAAGTCAATGCACACCTTGTGTCACTGTGTGAGAACTGGGACACATTACCTCAGCCTTACCAAAAACTAATTTGCAGATGATGCTGTGATCCAGTGCACCACATTAGAAACAATGGAGATTGGAAAATTCTGGAAGCAGCCATAGACAGCAACGACTAGAACTGGATGGATACCAAATTTAATTTAATTTAAATAAGTTAATTAAAGTGCCATCAGCTCATGTGATGCTGGGGGGGGGTATTTTCTTTTTGTTTGAAAGAACATTGCTTTTTGCTTTCTTTACTTTGGCAATTAATCCCGTTCACATTTTTGTCCGTTCGATCTGTGAAGAGAAAAGAAGACCCAAAATCTGACACTGCTGCCTTAGCTGAACCCCTCACCCAATCACAGAAACACCTTTAACCCGGGACACCATGCTGTCTCTCCTCTGCTGGAGACTCTGCCAAAGAAAATGACTTCCTGTGAACATTTCAAATGACACAGTGCCACAGATTGACCCTGCCCAACCCTGGCTCATTCTCCAGGTAATTGTTTCCCTTCAAGAAGACTGTCAGAATAAGGAGAACTGCTAAACGATGGTGGTTTCAGTTCCGAAGCAATTATAGACATTAAAACATCATTGCCTTCAATGTTGGTCTGTTTTGCTTTTCTAATTATTTTCAGATAATGTTATTAAAGCAGAGAGTTAGGGAAGCAGAAACAAGGACTATGTCCAATTTGTCACTGTTCCATTTTTTTCTGCCTCAAAATGTTTTTAAACCATACTTGAATGTACTGTATGTTCGTGTGTCTCAAAGGAACTCTTGAACAGAAGTAACACTGGCAGAACTTTAAACCCTTAAATTTAGGGCAGCAGGTTAGCATGTAGCATGAGGTAAACATTGCAAGACAAAACAGGCTGTTGTAACTAATATTGGGCTCAATAATGAGAGTGGGAGTGGGCAGTTGAAGTTATATGCAGTAAAGACCTAGTACCTAGCACATTTTCTCTTAATGGCTAAGAAAAGGTAGGTCATTGAAACTGATTTTGAGAAATGAATATGTTTGTGACGTGTGAGTTCGTAAAAACACACTTAATGGCTTGAGATGTTGTCTTCATTTTGTTTTTCACTTGTCTCTCCTGACTGAGTGGGGGTGTGCAGGGCTTGTCCTCTCTTTACTCCCTTTTCCCTTAAGGGGCAAACTCTGATGTCTACAGCACCCCCTTAATAAGGGGAGGTGGGCTGCAATGCACCTGTTCTGGTCTTCATGCTTGTTGTTTTCTTCGAGTAAAGACAGCTCACAAGAAGATTTACAGATACTTGTACATATGACTCCATACTGATGTTTACAATATTTCTCCTAGCGAGTAACACTTTGGCGCAGTGGTTAGCATGGGTGCCTAGCAGCGCTGGGTTGCTGAGTTTAATTCCAGACTTGGGGTGCTACTATACTGTATGTGCATGGAGTTTGCAGGTACTCCTATGTTTGTGTGGGTTTTCTCCAGGTGCTCCGGATTCTTCCCACAGTCCAAAGGCGTGCTGGTACAATAGGTGTTATCTTGTGCAGTGTGAATCTCTGAAGTTGACGTTTATTTATGCTGAGGGGAAGGGGTGTGCACACCCAGGAAACACTCTAAATTATAAGTTATAAGTTACTCTTAGTTTTTAACTTATAAAAATGATTTTTGTACATTTCTGAACACAAATATATCCTCAGAAGATGTACTTTGTATGGTACAGTATGTACTTGGTTCCTTAAAAAATGAAAAAAAGTAATGTTATATATTTTTCTATGTGACAATTTTTCCAATTATATACTATAATCTATTTTGCTAAAGCCAGGAAACAAAGAAAAGAAACTCCAAATGCCATTTTGCTATACTGATTCTTAATGGAACAGTTTCATTCAGGTTTTGAACCTCTTATAGTATGGTGTCATCTCTGTCCTTAAAAATACAAAAGTGAAATCAGTCCTTTCCCCCAAAATACCAAACTTGTTTTAATGGCCTTAGAGAAAAGTCCATATTCTCTCGACACTCTTTATTCTAGCCACATCACATACGGCAGGGTGCTGGTGTTATAATTTCCACAGACTGCACATTCCACTTGTTTTGTATTCTAAGAGCTCCATAGGTGTCACGCCATTAAAAATACAGAGAAATAAGAACAGTAAGAAAAAAATACTCATTTAACCCCATGGCTTGACAAACGATGTAGAGGAAAATTGGATTCAGTTAACCTAATGTAGGCAAACTGCACACATTGGTATTTGCAGATGCAGCAGCATGTGGTGAGGAACTTAATCTCCAGTAAAGCTGCACCTTGGAGACCTGTCAGACATGGGGTTGGAGAAAGTCCATTGTTTTTTATACTAGGAAAGGTACTGTACTGCATGCTGTGAATGTGATTGAGATGACCTGGAAGATGAAGTACCCTTAGGTGCACAGCCAACTGTATAGAAAAGACAGAAGGGTCTAGGTTAAT
Source organism: Atractosteus spatula (assembly GCF_055471065.1). Lineage (NCBI taxonomy): Eukaryota > Metazoa > Chordata > Actinopteri > Semionotiformes > Lepisosteidae > Atractosteus > Atractosteus spatula. The sequence goes on along the minus strand of NC_142719.1, from coordinate 6,567,600 downwards.
GCATACATCAAACACAATCCTGTGGAGTACAAGATAGATAGAATGCTTCTAGACAAATGCTAAAGATCAAATAGCCCTTATAGAGAAATAAGCAAATGGTATTGTAATACATTACTTCAAACACCAGCAAAGGGAGGTACCTGTATGTAGCTATATCTATATTTACAGTATATAACTGTGAAGGTAATGAAGACATTTCTGATATCGGGAAGAATCCATCCAGGAAGTACTTTGAACTATTATTCCCATCTGCTGCTTTATTATCCTGTATTTATGATATTTGAAAAAAGGAATGAGAAAGAAAATATGTCAAAGACAGAAAACACCTTCCAAGAGAACTAAATTGTGTGTTTTACAATTATTTTAGTTTGTGGTTGCGGTTAATCTTGCAACCTATATCAGGTATCATCTGTACAAATGTTCCACTTGCTTAAGTCTGGTGATGTCTGGTGATGTTTCTTGCAGAAATTCTTCAGTTCTTTTTACAATCCATTCTAGTCATATTGTTAACTTCTAATAATTTAATCTTCTAATAAGACTTGTAGAAAGGTTATTTTATTTACGTAATCTGGTTGGTTTTATATAAAATATTTTATATTTCAAAAACTGATTAAATATCATCTTAAAACAGCTTTCTTTCGTAATAATTATTTCTAATGTTGGGCTTCACAAGTGTTCAAAGTACTGACGTTCCATGTGGATCGATAGGCAGATTCTGAATCTGAAAGGAATTTGAAGGTAATGGTGCAGCGCTAAAATTCAGGGAGGGTTAGAAGACAGAATTGACAACTGAAGAAATCTGAAGCTGCAAAAAATGCATAGAGTCAAATCTCATATTATTGATTAGTCAGTTTGCAGAGGATATGAAAAACAGGCAGCATTGTTTGACTTCTGGTATGGCAAAATTCAATTACCAGGCTCACTTGATTAGAACATACTGTATGCTCAGCGATTTCTATCGCAGTTCTCTTTTGAATGGTGTCGCTCTTGGAGATTGGAGAAGGATAAAAAAATAAGTGAGCTGAATTGCTCATCAACACTTTGAATCAGAATAAACAGAAGCTACGGCTTCACACAGCGAATGTCATACAGTATACAGTAGGTACAGTATCGCAAAGGAGCTGGCAACGAACTTTCAGAACATAATATTGGAATCAATTACAAAGATGGGAAACAATTCTGTTTCAGTTACCTTCAGAATGCTTCTTTAACACAGGACCAGCCTACAGTACTGTATGTGCATCTTGCTTACAATGACAGTGGCAATTGAATTTCATTGATGCAGAGATATTCACTCTGATAATATCTTTCTATTCGCTAGTGAATATCAGCCAGGCAACAACCCTGTGATCTGCATAGGATCAATAGAAACAAACTTGTTTAAATTGCCAGCAGTGTAAATTGACTGCAAGATTTATTTGGTTAATTAGTTGGAACACAAAAACAATAACTGCCTCTCCACCACCCCCAGTTCCCGATAATGCAGTGTTAATAATGAATCACGATATGGTTGGGAGAAGTGAAAAATAAATGCATAAGATAAAATGCTATTAGTCAATTTACATTGAAGGTTGTGTCCCTGAGAAGAAAAAAATTACAACTGTGAGCTTGATAAGGATCTCAAAGAAGGTAGTGCTTACACAATTTAACAGAACATTAGCTTCATTATAATATAAAGTATGCAGTAATGACTTTTATAATTAGATTCTTTAGATTCAAGCTGAAGGCTTGATCTTGCAAGTCATGTCCATTCCGAGTTCCTGTGGCCTTGTTATCAGCAATGGGAAAAAGCCTGTAGATAAAACCCAGAGGCAATTTTGTGGCTGAAATATTGTGCCCTTAAAAACATTTTTTCTTCCACCGTAATTATTTGCCAATGGTGAAAGTGTTGTGTTCGCCAGTGCAAATATTTATTATTATTGGGGAAATATGTATACACATCTCTACAGTACGTGCCTGTTGAGTATTACACACTGTACATATTACAGAACAGTTCTATTTCTCTGACTAAGAATTAGAAAATAGTTTTAATTAATTCAACTAACTAGGGCAAACAGAACGATTTCCATAAAGATATATATTTATACTATAGCACTGATATTTCAATAATATTTTATAATTATACACCACGCTGCAAAAGGCAATGGGGCAGCATAGTGTAGGGGGGAAGTTTCTGAACGCATCAATGCTGGGTTGTGCTGCTAACACTGCTGTTGCACCATCAATGAAATACTTAACCCCAGTTTCTCCAGTGTAACCAGCTATGAATAGTGTCCAGCATTCCAAGGGAGGTGTCATGTGCTCTCTGTTAATTCAGCACTATGGAAACCAGGATTAGCTTTGGCCTAATGAGCTTTTGTAGCTTGAATTGACCTACTGTACCTGTAAATACTTAAGACATCTTAGACGTAATCAGGAGTTACGATATATGCGTGTTATGAGCATCAACAATTTCACACACCCTATTAGTGTTCTGCTTTTATAAAAGCTTTGGTGGTTACTATTATAATCCATATTTAATACATTGCATGATTATCTCTATATAATAAATATACATGATAGTTAAGGAACAAGTAATAGGTCTATTCCATGCTGAAAAGAGAAGAAAGAAAACACAATGTTTTGACTGTGGAGCCTTCTTCGGGTGCACAGCCAAAACGTTGTTTTCTTTCTTCTCTTTTCAGCATGGAATAAACCTATTACTTGTTCCTTTGTAGCCTACGCATGCTGATGCAGCTACCCACCTGAACTACATGATAGTTAATATTAGTGCATGTAAATGTACAATACATGGAAATAATAATGAGGGACATAAACAAGAATAATAAGAGATCATATTCACTTCTTTATAATTCATCCAGCTGTGTAGTACAATGAGCAAAACTGGTCCTAGGGCACCTTGACACCAAAGTAACCCTGCTTGTGGACAAGTAATGAGGTGGGAAGCCTAACTACCTTCCACATGGAGATAAATAAAAAATTGAGAGTAGCCATTCAGACCAAATGCACGTGATGCTGGGAGGTCCCATCAAAAGCTAGCATGAACATGCAAAGTTGGAATAAAATGTCTTGTGTAAAAATAGCTGATGCCTGCAAAAAAATCTCATAAAAAATGTTTCAGAGATCTGAATAACAAGGTGTGAAAGAATTCCATATTCGATGAGAATCAATAATAGTACTTTCATTACTAAATTCCGCGGGTTACCTTAAAGAAATGTCAGTCATATCAAAAGAGCAAGGCAGGTTCTTTACAATTATCCACATTCAAACAGTGCAGCAGTTTGCATTTCAAGGACATGATATGAATGAGAGAACAGCTGAGATTAGACCGTGCAGCATGCAGAAGCAAAGAGTAACAGTGATAGATAAATAGGCTGCATCTTATTGTACCAAAAGGATGGTGCAAAAAAGGATAATCCTAATAAAAAATGAAGAGAAAATGTTTACATTCTAGTAAGAGTTCTGGAAAGACAAAACAATTTTTCTGAACTGGCTGATTTTTATTGCCAGCATTGCACAAGTACATGGTAAGATGCTATAGGATAAGATGCCTCTTAATAAAGTTGATTTGACCTCTAACAAAATAGCTTAGTTTTGAACGAAAATGAGTTAATAAAAAATAATGCTATTGTAAAAGTATTTAGGTTTTACACAGTTTTGATTTTTTACATAAAAATATCAGTGAGATTTTTGAAGTCATCTAAACTAAAAATACTCGTATTTATCCATTTCATGTTATAGAAAATTGCATGCTGATGCTTATTTCATTCATCACAAAATGTTAATCCTATCTTTTGTTTTGAATATTCCATTCATAATTTTAAAATCCAAAGATTTAAAGACATCTAAATGTGTTGGATTGTGCTACTAGCATACTAAAAACCAATGAGGACAATTGACTACAACTTTTGCAGTTCAGTGAAATTTCAGTGAAATTGAAGTGTACCTTGTCTATTTCTTCATATTAGCAGGAGTATTTTACACAGTAGATACTGTAACATTTTTCTGTTTACCCTAAGAAAAATTATTTGGTAGCTTATGTATTTTACAGTTGAAAATGACAACACAACCAAATACAAAACAGGTAAGGTGTTAAACATCTAGGAAATAGAAGTTTATACACATTCCTCACTTCTATGTAGGCTACAAACCCAAGTGTAATATTATGTTAACTATACAATTTACTGTACATCTTCCGTCTACCATGAAATAATACCAGACTTTTTTCTACCATTAAACTAAAGCAGCGCAGCACAGTGGCGCAGATGTTAGCCCTGGGTTCAAGTCCAGACCTGGGGTGCTGTCTGTGTGGAATTTGCGTGTTTTTCCTGTGTTCATGTGGGTTTCCTCCAGGTGCTCTCGTTAATGGGAACATTTTTTTGGTGTTTGTGTCCTGAAATGGACTGGTGAATGGATTCTGTCTTGTGTCTGTTGCTTGCCAGGATATGCTGGAGCTCTCCTGAGACCCTGAATTGGATAATTTATCCAACTGAATTCAATTTATTGAATAATAGAAGATGGATGGATTAAACTGAAGCATTTTATAAAAACAAAATATAAAGTGAGCTTTGGTTGTTCAATTAAGGCTTTTGTGATTGATTTTTATGTTGTGTTTGGTACTATAACTTCAGATGACTTCTCCTTTTTCCAAGCTCCTCTAAGACGAACACATTCAATCCAAGTGCATTGTTTGATGTTCCTTAACCAGTACTGTGGTGGAAGAGATTTAGATGGGTCTTTGCATCACTTATACTCCTAAGCAATTACAGATAGAACCATACAGAGAATCCTTGGACTGGTGCTGATGATTGGACCAGTCATTGTGTAATTAAATCACCTTCTCACCATACATGGGTCATATGCTGTACATGATCCATAAACCACTACTTGCCTACTTGGGTTCCCTCTCTGTCAAAACCTTCATGCAGCTTCTTCATCCAGAAGCGGTGGCTGTAGTTCCTTTATTCCACCACAGGACTCCCCCCTTATTTTCAAAACTGGCTCCTTGGAGAGAGGAGTCACCTGGAGCCCTTACTAATCTGAACTATGTATTTAAAACAGGAGCGGAAGAGCTTCTTTACTTGTGAGAGTAAGGAACAAGCAATCGAGCAATGTTGTTGAAGCTGACAACCAGGTTTTTAATGGGATAAAATAATCAGATCAATTAGCTACTAGCAACCAAACAAGGTGAATGGGCCGAATTGCCTCCTCTTGTTTAGACCTTTTATATGTTCTTATCTTAAGGCTGAAAGAGAGGAAATGTAAGGGGAAAGTATTTCAATGGCACAAAGAATGCTGCTTCAGTAAGCTTTTCATATAGAAACACTTCATCTTTTTGACACTTCAGAGCTGACAAACACCAGAGAGAACAGGAATAACTGTAAGCAGCAAATAGGAAAAAATAATAACAAGGCAGATAATATAAATTTTACTTTTCAGATATAAGAAGATGGTTAGTGATTGTAAGCATTTTTTTCTCATACTTTCGAAATTGCTTGTCTTCAGAGACCAGGTAGCCCAGCAGCTCTATATAGGGTAGGTGTACTTAGGACACGCAAGCAATTACGTTTGTGATAACATTTCGAGTTCTGGGCCATCCCAGGTGTTGGCCTAACTCATGTATTCAAGAACCCTTTCCAAATTTTCTTCTTATGAATGGTTGCACTAACTGTGTGTGGGGAAACTCAAGAAGTTTTTTTTCCAACAGCAATGGGTCCTAAACTGTTTTTAAAAATGTGGCCATCACACAAACTGCTCTTGCAGAAAAGATTATTTGCCCAGTTAAACGTCATATAATTCTAGTGCAAAAAAAGAAGAATATAATTGTAAATATGTAAATCAAATGTGTCTGTCGGCCATTTGTTTTTCTTTTATGTTGATATGTACAGTAGCTTGTAACACTAATCTCTTTTGTACATCTAGTGAGCGCTCTTATTTCTTTATATAAAAAGATGACTGCCATTTTGTTCTCCCAAGGCACTGCACCAACTGATTTGAGACTTGGCAGGTTTCGTGAAAAGCAAAGCTGCCATAATTTGCACCTGTAAGTTGCTGCAATTTATTTTCCCCCACACACACAGGGTCATCAGTTGCTTGGCGAAACACAGCTGCTTCTCCATTCAATTACCATTCAGAGAATGAGCTCCAAACATTGTCAATATTATTCTAATGACAATACGATACATCAACGGAGAATTTGTTCTTCATGCCCAAATCTGCTTCAGACGTGCACCTCACATGATGGAGCAGTAATTCTTATGCACATATTGAGTCATCACTTGCTTGGGGAAACCTAACCTGTATGGGGGGGTCCCTGATATACTGTAGACTGTGGTAGGTACCATGAATGGGCTACTTACAGTGAAAGACATTATATGGAAAAAACAGGGACAGGGACTGTTAGAATGTAGACTTCACCTATGTGACTCAATGTGAGCAATTTTCTCCCATAAGAAGCAATAGCACATGGCAGGAGTAGGGACTGTAAGATGACATTGTGTTTCATGTGTCGCAACCCAAATACACGTACAATACAATACATGTTCTCACAGTAAACCTTCCCTATTCTGTATGTCACAGAACCATATTAGTTTTACATGCCGGAAATATGACTGAATCTGTTGAGGCAAACAAATCTATTCTGTCACCATTCTGTGCAGCAGAACGTCCACAATTGAAGAGTTGATGTGTTTATACAGTATATGGAAAATTCTCAGTGGAAGAGTCTGTGATTTTCAACTTATTTGTTTGGCTGACCTTTTTATCCACAATGACTTACAATTGTACCCATGTACTGTACATGCTGGATATTTTAGTGGATTAATTTGGAGGACATACCTTGTATAATGTTGCAACAATAGAGTCTTACCTTGGGTTTGTACTCATTATCTTCCAAAGTCCAGAACTCTAAACACTGCTCCATACTACTGCCTTTTATATCCCTTTGTGCCAATTTGTAGATTTGATTTTATTAGCACTTTCTTTGCTTAAACCGTGATGAAGCACAGGGCTTTTTAAAATTCACATACTTTGCAGAAGAGATTACTGTTAGCAACAGAAGTGACAAATACAAGTACAAACACAATTGTTTGTGTTCCCAGCAGCTATGAAGTGATGATAAACACAAGTGTTGTTTCTGCAGGAGGGAGAACGAGATGGTTGCTCTGACTTCCTTAATTCACACAGTGCAATTTATTTCCTTTTAAATGTATTGAACTCTTTTACGCAATAAATTAGTTTACTATGCTGCAAACTGAGCAGAATGCCTTAATCTGTGTGATATTACAGTGTCCAATCCTTAAAAGTGTGTGATTGCCTCTGCATTCACACAGTGTCATTAATCTTCTCAAAGTGCAGGACTAATTGTAAGTCTTCCAGAAATATTTTTTCATCTTTAGAAATTTCATCTTTGAACTTACAAATGTTCAAATTCAGAATAAACATTGCTAATAAAGAGTGTGAAAGATGAGGGGGGGGGGCTATCACTTCTTCCCACTTACAAAAGTTAAGTTACCCCCCAGTCTAGTTTGGACAATAATAGAAACATTCCAAGAATCCTAACGCAGAACAGTAATAAAGAATGTCAGACAGCAAAATTGTCACATGTTAATTTTGCTTCTACACTCACTGGGCCAAACTATAAGGTTCTTGCAGTCAAATGAATAGATGCAGTCAGCTTGGTAAGAAATGCTTGGCTTGGCTTCAAGAGCATCTGATACACAGTATATCAATAAATCAGTAGAGATTCCTGCCTCCTTGTCTGAGTGGTCAAAATTGCAAGTTGGGAAGTCCCCATTCTGATCTAATCTGAGTTATAGGGTTAACATCTTTTTCCACGTTTTAATGGATTTGAAAGTTGCTTGATGGTTCTTTATAAAGTCAATTACCTTTTGCCCATGGATTGCACATTAAGATTTTATAAGTTCTCATGATGCCAGAGGTGCTGAAATGCAACAATTTCCAAAATGAATGAGTGGTACGCTGTTATTGGCAGTATGATTGCTCAGTCATTAAGGCAGACAGATGCTATTGATGTCAATTATGATAATTAATTAAACAACTCTCTCGGGATTGTTTGTAACTGTCAGCAGTTTTCTTTCTAAGTGTGTCTGCATTTTTTGTTCCCAGTCTGTGTTTCTCTTTGTCTGCGTTAATATTTTTTCAATGTTGTGCTTTTAAACGGTTTCTTTATTAAATTGTGAGTAACAATATTCAGTGCTCTGTGTTGTCATCTTTTTCTGTGGATCTTGAATTTAAAAAAAGAATTAATTGAATGTAATAAACAGTCCCTTCTATAACATGTGCTCTGTTGCTGAGAGATTATTCTGTGCTTTGTGAGAAACATTAACAAATGTTCCGCTCAAATGAAGATATTTTGCATTGAATTTTTTTTAAGTTTTGAGAAAACTTTGTGTGTGGTGTTTGCATTTTTGGCCTTTGCAGGAGGTGCAAAGCTTAGAATTAAACCCAAAATATTCTATTAATATCCTAATTACTACTGACTTAATACTGATGTCCAGGAAAAATCTATATATTTATTGTTATTATACACTAGCACACAATGTCTCAATAAAATGCTGTTAGTATAATTATTAAATATTCCTATTATCATATTTTATATTTGTAATAATTGAAATACAGTAGAATTGTAATGGTGTCACATGTTGTGTCATGATGGCTAGCCTGGCTGATCAGGTACTGTACTTTCCAGTTTTCATAGACATGCTAGTGTCTCTTAAATGGCTCTGTATATGGATGTGTGTGTATCTTGAGATGGACTGGCATCCCATCCAGACTATACTCCCACTTTGTGCCACATACTGGCTTCAAGTTGCTGTGACCTATACTAGGAATAAGTGGATTTCTGATGATGTATGGTTGTCACATTGTAGATTAATTAAACTTGTGCTCTATAGTGTGTTTTCCCCCTTAGGACTCCTGAAGATTGATCTGCAAGAGTCTAATATACTTATATATATATGGACTTGTTTTGAGCTATCCATACATTGGATTCTTTCATGTTCTATTGAAAAAAAATCTAAAAGCTCTTTTAAAGTTCCTTCAGCTTATAGTGGCAGCAAGCAGGAAACTGTAAGGACTTACACATACTGTAAGACCAATATTTTTTTTAAAAAGCTGGATATCTCGGCTAAATATTGGGGATTAATGTCTCATTTTCAGAAAGATTTAGGACTTAAGAATGGTCACAAATGAGAGGTTGCCAATTGGTGCATCTTCCTCATTTGGTTGCTGGTAGCTTATTGCTCCAAAGACCTCATCTAAAGAATACAGGAGACAAGATAAAAGAGAGTTGAATATTAAAGTAATTGAGGTTAATTTGGAGACATCTTGGATGCCAGCAGGATATTATTCCTATTCCTGTTTTAATACCCTTTTTAGCATGCAATTTACATTTGTACAGCTCCTTTCTTTCCACAACTAAAGAACAGAAATATGTTTCTGTAATGCATAGCCTGTTCAGAAATTTCGTTCTAATTATAAAATTACGACCAAAAACAAAGTTTTGCAGAATAAACTTAGACCAGCTAATATGCTTATTGATTAACCACTGTTGAGATTTAAACACAACAGAGGTTCAGTTTGTGGCCTAACCTAATCAAGAGATGTAGTGTGACTGCAGTTGAGATACTGATTTGGCTGTAACCCACTTGGCTCTGGGAATGACAGGCTGGCCATCAGAAGTCACTGTGTTAGGTGGAATGAGCTGAGCTGCTGGAATGGCTATGATGGGATTGGAGGCAGGGATGCAAAGCAAAGAGTTGGCAAAGGACTGTTCACTCATGCTTACCAATGGCTGGAAGAGGCTTGACCTTGGCTCCTAATTCAATTCAAGTTTATCCTTTGAAGGAAATTTGTTTAACGGGACAGTCCAATACAACAGTCCAACAAGGAAGACAGAAATTACCAATGGGGAAGACAGTAAAATAGTGTTATAGGAGGAAAGAGAGTTACTAAAAAAACACTAGACATTGAAGTACAAAAACAGTAGATGACAGGCTGAAGCTTAAGTAAACAAAATCAAGATGTTTCATATAGTCGTTGAGCCGTTTAAAAGGTGGAGGCACCTGCAGACAATAGGAAAGAGACACCGGGGTAAGGCCAATATATTTTAGACACCAAAGGAATGAGGGTTATAATTGTAAAAATGATAGGAGAAACACCTGATGGAAAAAAGATGGTCATGTTAACGATGGGTACGGACTTGCACTTGAACACACATCTACAGTGAAAAAACAGAGAAGAGGCTACTAGAGGTTACTGCAGTTTATGACAATAAGGCTATATATAAATATAAAAAAGAATGGACATGACAACAGAGAACTCAGTCATTGCTCATTTTGGTGAATGATGTATTTGGTTGATCAGTGTGGAGATCTTGCTCATTGTCTGACACCTGGTCTGCTTGTCAATTACAATTATTAATTAGATAATTCCCCTCTGCCTGACTCAACATCCTGCCCAGAGCAGGCAGTCCTTTAATCAAATTACTGCTGCATAAGTAATGGCTTGTCTTGAAATGCTTTTCTCCGAACAAAACGGTGGCGCTTAATCTGCCCTGCTTGCTCAACAAAAACACCAATATTTAAATTGATGACTGCGAGGACTGTTCTTGACATGCTGTACTTTGCATGAGCTGCTTAATCGCTGCCCCTTTCATTTCCATACTGCAACACAAAAAAGCACATTGTAAGACTTGTGTCCTGAGTGAGCAGGAATGCTTAACTGTAGCAACAGTTTTCTTAAGTCCACTATAAAAAGTGAGGGCTAGCTATTACAGCAAAGTCAGGTCTAGAGCCAGGTCAGATCAAAGACAGGTCTAGAGCCAAGTGTCTGTGTTGTCTGTGGAGAAAGAATCGAGCCTTACATCAAATGCTGATGAGGATCAGCATGTAGGGATACCTTTATCATCCTGTCATTTGCTTAATTACAAATGCTGTTATTAATTAATAGCATTATATAAATAAATTAAATTAGAATCTTAAGTATTTTAAGTATGAATTTAGGTATTTTAATTATAAGTACTTCGAAAGAGCAACAAACTGGTGATAATTCAAGGAAATTTAATAATATCTGAAAAGACCTGCTTCGGTTTTGACTCGTGGAAACTTCTGTCCTAATGAAAGACAAAACCATCTATATAAACATTGCGTATTTCTGATGTACATGCACTGTTATCATTAACTTTATTTTGCTAATCATGCTTAATTGCGTTTTTTAAGTCAAATATGTGGAATACTGTGTTGACATAGTGTGAATTGGAATTTTCAAGCGTTGCACTGAGAAATAGGAGCTGATCCAGGCTCCCGTGAAGCGTAGTTTAGGACCCTATGCAGACGGTATAATCCGGAAGTAATGTAAGTGGAGAAGGAGAACAGGGAAAAGGCATAGAGGGGCAGGATGGGTTTACAGACAGGGAGACGTGCTTATGGTGATCCAGTGCTCGGGGGGCGTGGCGACGGCAAACGTGTCCAAACAGTCCAAGGGAGAATCCAGGGCGCTGTCCAGGGTCCAGGTAATGGGAAATCCATCCAAGACATACAAAGGTTAAAATCTGGAATGGGATCCAGAACAGGAACAAAAAGTTAAAAACAGGGTAAAAAAGCCAGGCGTTCCGAGCCCCGGTCTCAGATGGTGAGGACGCCGTAATGAAGCCTGTGCTGTCGGGTGTCTCCTGGCATCCATCTCCCAGTTCTGAGCCAGGAATAGCGGGAGCAACAGGCTTAAATAATGGCAGACAAAACAGGGGGCAGGTGCACATAATCAACTAAAATACGAAAGGGTCGGAGCGCCCTTAAGAGGAGGGATGACAATCGTGACAGATGTGTTGAATGAACCCATTTAAACGTTCTCAGAAATGGATCCCATCTGCACTGAAACTTTCACTGTCTGCAGTTACGTTCCAGTTGGGTTTGCCTTTTGATGCTGATCAGCAGATGATGGCCTTTTAATTAGTCTTTGGCAAGTTATAATGGATGTCACTTCAAAACAGCACATTTGAGAACAGTGACACTCACCACTAGCTGTTTTTAGTATAGCATCATGACCACATTGGAATTCCAAATGCAGAATGTATTTGCTATAAAATGATATTCAAAGGCTCACAATTCTGTTGAAGTTCTATTGAAAATATGACATTTACACATAAGTTAATATAGTGTTATAGTTGCTAGATAATATAATTGTATATTCCAAGGCAATTCAGAAGTGCCATCAAGTTCCTGCAGGCATGTTCTAACCTTAGGGGAACAATCTATCAGAAAAGCTACTGACTGCATTTAATTTTCTTTTAATAAGTTTTATCAATAAATTGCTGAACCATTCTCTACTTTGTTAATGGTGCTGCAATTACATGCACAGACTTCTAATTAAGGAGCTAAAAATATAGTAAGGCAATGTTTTACATCTGAGAGCAAAAGCATGGCTTTCCCTCATTCTGTCAAAAGTATTTTGTTCAAATGCTTCCAATGAAGGACATTTATATTAGAATTGAGTGCAGGTACTTCGCTATTTCTTTTCTTTGGGCATCTTCCATGTGTTTCTATTCTCTTGTGAAATGCAGTGTTGTTTCTTTGACCAGCTTTAAGGTGGGTTTTTGTGTGTCATTTTCCTTCTTATGACTGAGCCCAGTTGTTTATGTTTCGTGAGCTGCATTTTTATTTTATTAGACATAAGTTAAGTAGTTTGTATTTTTTGTAAGGTTTTATTTTTTGCAACCTGTCTTTTAGAATGGTCACAGGGTGCACTTAATTCAATGTGGTTTGAAGATAATAAAATTATAATGGCAAATCTCACCTATACGAGATACAGAGATACACGTAGAGTAATCCCTAGCTATACGTGCAACCACTACACGAGCTTTTGTTTATATGACAAAGTATTTCCTACCTGTTCTTCATTTAAGGAGCAGATTTTCACTCTTCCAAGTTGGGCTCTTGTAAAGCATTGCCGAGATTCTTTTTTGATGCACCTTCTCAGATGAGGAATTTACTTTTTTATAATAAAAGCTTATGTGTGTTAAGTACATTTAGTACATGATAGTACCTAATGTTTATGCATTTTCTAAACCGTAAATGAGAAGGAGTGTTATTGTTTTCCTACATATTGTTTATGTACCAGCTAATGACATTAAGCAAGCTACTCAAATAATTTACCTGATATATTTTTGTTTTTTTACTTAGGTGAAGTTTGGGTGTTTGAGGGAATATTTTAGAGTTTTGGAACCAATTGGAGATTAAAACACAGGAAGTAATGGAAATTTAAGTTTTCACTTTACCAGCAGTTTTCCAGGAACAGATTAAGCTCGTATAACAAGGGATTACTGTATTTACAAAACATATCGACAGATAGGATACAAATGAAACACTGGCTGAGAAGCCTATACAAACATACACAGCCTGCCTACCAAAATAAACTCTGGAACACACAGTAGCATCTACAAAGTCCAGAATTATGACAACCAATACCCCTTTTACGACCACACATGCAATGGATCTTGCCCCATGGTAGTAGTGACAACCTGTTTCAGCTTACTTTCTGATGGTTGCATGTGGAGCACAAAATATATTGACATTTTCAGAGTTCAGTACTTGGTTGCCTTGTATAATCTCAAGAAAAGAAGGCTTCACAGCTGAAATGTTGTGTTTCTTTTCTTCTCTTTTCAGCATGGAATAAACCTTTACTTGTTCCTTTGCAGCCTATGTATGCTGACGCAGCTACTGTAACTACTTGTATAATCTCAGTTTGGTGTTTATCCAGTCCTTAATAATAAATCCTGACTATTGTTAAATGTGGCTAGGAAATATGTTGGAGTCTTAAAAGAGACTTTACAACTTGCAATTTTATTGAGACATCTCTCTCTTTTCTGTTCCTCACTCTATGTGGTATAAAAATTAGGGTAAACTTTATGAGGTGGAGACCCCAACAGGCAGGTGAATTGAATTAAATGACTGAGAGAGAGAGAAGCTAGTCAATTAAACCCTAAGGTGAGGCTCTATTAGAAAAGAAAATGTTTTTGTTACTTTGTTAGACTTTAAACCCTATAATTGTGACTGCCAAACTTAAGGTGGCAGCATGGTCCTGAATCAAACCACACATCTCACCAGTTATAAATAAATATCTTGTCAAAAGAATATGGAGAATATTGATAATCATGATTATCATAATAGTTAATGATATTAATATCCCTCAAGAGAATGGATCAGAAAATAAAATGCAATCAGGCCATTTCATAGATGTGTAAAATAAAATGTGGTTTTTCCATTAGATGTATGAAATTCTGAACGTACATAAAACTATGACAAACAAAAGGTTTGTACAAAATTATGCCTGTATGAAATTCACATTCCTTTATGTAACAGGCTATGGCATCAGAGCATTATAATTCAGATAATCCTGTTTTCTTTATTGGATTTTGCACTATTAAATGTTTTATTTCAGCATCCACAGAATCTGTAATAATTCCGGCCTTCCATGTAAATTTGAGAAATTTTCCAAATTCATTGAAAGCAATTTCACAGCTGTTTCTTTTGGATATTGCATCCTTCCTTTTCAAATTTACCAAACGATCAAATCCTGGTGTAGGATCTAACTGATCTTGACAATGGTAGAAAAGGCCATTTAAAAAAAAATTGTATTCCAGACTGTAAGCTGTTTTGTGATAAAACTGCCAATAACACTCAATATTGAAGTACAGCAGCAGCCCAAAAGATAATGACACACATAGTAGGCTCCAACTATCTCACTTTCATGTGCTGTGTCTTAATTTAAGGCAGTAAAATGCTTTAATATAATGAATTCATAAAGTGATCCATTTAAAAGTATGTTTTTTAGGTTTTCATATGTGATAAAGTTCTAAATCATGTAAACACTTGTTTGTTCTCATATTTAGGAAGAAGAGATCTGCTTATTAAACTACAGTCTTCTGTCATATTGCATGTCTTCACATGTTCATATGAGCATGTGAGATAAATCTTGTCAGTGCAAACAGAAAGGTTACAGAGCACCATATATCTGTTGTTTACATACATTTACATATGTACAGTACAGTGATGTTAGTGATTAGTGATGTTATCTAATTGACATTAATTTTATGGCTAGGGGGAAGTAGAAAAGTAAGACCACCAGCAATTTACTGATCTCATCTCACAGTATGATATGGATGTGATTTGGAAGCTTGGTTGATAAACCCTCACAGACTACATCCTCCAATGCAGACTGCAGTGGCAGGAGAAAACTTTAAAGGTTATTTTATATATGATAAATACATCCATATATGTTTAAAAACAAGAATCTGTGTTTTTCTGTCTTTTTATTCTGACAAACTAAGCACTACAATTTCTGTTTCTGAGATGTTCTACAGCTTGGTACTGTATATATTTTGAGATTTTACTTTGAGATACTGTAGGAAACAAACCACATACATAACTCCATGTAGATGAGGAATCCAGAAACTCATAGAATATATGAACATGTTTTTGAAAGCCCCTGATTCTAATCCAAGCAATGATTTCTTTTTTATTGTATGTGACCTGGCAGAATATAATATCCTGCGATTTTCTCTGTGATATAAACAGGATATTGTCCCATAAATATTGACTCAGTAGGCTACTATCATCTCAGAGCACTGCTGTATGTCATAATGTCATGGACATATTAAAACAGCTTAATCCAAGAGACTCCCATGTGGCTCATCCACAAAGGAGCTTGCTAGGAACTCAGGCAGACCTAAATGAGTAGACAGCTCTGTTTGAACTTAGGATCACCAGCTGACTGAGACCAGAGTTCACAATGTGCTTGTTCACAATGTTCTTTTGGCAAAATTATTTACTCCTGCAACTTGCCTGACACCAGCAGTGCCATCTCTCCTGTAGTCAGCATTAACTCTTCTCTTGCATTCTGTGGAACTTTAAAGTCAAGTGATGAGTGGCTCTACAGCTGGGCTCTAACGTACTGTGGCTTGCCAGAGAAATAAAAAACATTGCCACTTATTGGGTTAGCATAAGAATAAGAACAAGAAGAATTTTAAAAAAGTTACTACAGTATATCAGTTACAGAATGGAAAAATAATTAAGTTGGAGCTACGTTTTCAAAATCCAAAAAGTCAACCCAAACGGGTCATTCAGAGTCCTCCCACCAATCTGTCCCTAAGCACACAAATGTAAATGATGCCAAGGCAGAGTGAGAACTGAGAACATGGGTGTATGCCTATACGTTCACACTCAGCAGTGGTTCTCCAAGGCAGACATTAGCTCTTATGGAATGGTGGAGAGAAAACGTTTTCAAAAATACCATTCAAACACTAACAAAACTCAAGGTGAGAGCATGTTACTTATGCAATAATGAAAGGAAAACACAACATTAATGAACCAGAATAAAGAAATTAAGACAGATCTGATGGTATTAGCAGTATCATTTAAAATGCCTGTATGACCCAA
The DNA here is from genome assembly GCF_055471065.1 of Atractosteus spatula. Classification (NCBI taxonomy): domain Eukaryota; kingdom Metazoa; phylum Chordata; class Actinopteri; order Semionotiformes; family Lepisosteidae; genus Atractosteus; species Atractosteus spatula. The sequence continues at coordinate 6,551,146 of NC_142719.1, read as the reverse complement.
AGTAAATTAAAATTAAAAGGCATGTAGACATTGTATACATTGGTGGTACATACTGTATGAAAGACAAAGCCACTGGATCTGTCACCTCCCTCTCCTCTCTCTGGCACATCCAGTGAGGTAGAATTTCATACAAGTGGCTCACAGGGTATTCATTAGAAAACATTTGCAGTACTCTGTGTAGAGCTCTGCTTATTGAACCCATCCCAGAAGGTACATCTTTGCATGTCAATGTATGGGTGCATTGAACCAGTTTCAAACCACAGAGAGGTGAAGGTCTCTTGTAGGTCAAAATGTTGATCTATGTCTGGGCAAAGTAAGTGAAGGACTCTGTGGAGCCATTAAAGAATGCAATTCTCTTTGGCTGAAATGCCTGGAGTATATCACTGACAGCAGTGTACCGTGAGTGGCACCCCTATACTGTACCACATTCTGTTCAGGGATTTTGTGTAGTGTGTTGCTACTTACAGCATTTGACAGCAACATCTGCTCTGCTGTTGTAGCCCTCTGCTGTCATTTCAGCATGTTTCATCTTTTGTTTCTGTTCTCCACCCCCCGTCCCCCCAGCACCAATTCCCTTTCCTTCTCACAGCTGTGTCCAGGCTAACTGGTTAATGATTATCCAACTTACTCTCTGTATTTTTATGATTGACAGACTCTGATAAATGGTTGAAGTGAGGAAATGTGGTAATGCAATATATGTGCTATGAGGGAAAAAGAGAACCTGTGCTTCTGTTAGTCTGTCCGTCCATCCATTTTCTAACAGCTTTATCCAATCCAGCATATCCCTGCTGGGGACATACAGTATCCCAGCAAGCAAATAGAATAAGGTGGGGTATACCCTGGACAGTCCATAGCAGGGCACACACAGACAGGGGCCAGTTAACCTACCAGTATGTCTTTGGACTGTAAGAGGAAACTGGACCAACCAGGGGAAACCCTGTGACTTTCGTACATGACATAAAAAAAATAAAATGAAGGAAATGGCAGAGTTCCTTACGAATATGTACAGCATATCTGTGTGTTTGTTTATCGGTGTAAAGTATATACATGAATGTCTTGTCATGTGTACAATTATTTTATTGAGGTTTGTGAGGTGTTTAATTTTGAGATTTCTGATAGGAAGTGACTGGGAAAGAACAACGCTTCTACCAACAAAAAGAAAAACAAAATCATAAAATAATACCAAAGAAATATATTTTTTTTTGTAAAATCACACAGTGGTAGCTCCCTGTCTCATACAAGAAAAGGGTCATGGGCAGTTTGTGTTCTGTGTGACCTCTGTGGGCTGATGGTCTTGTAGATCTGATTGCAAATCAGCAAATCAGCATCTCCTTCCCTTCCAAAACATCATCTCTACTGCAACCTCTCTGATGCAAATAGGAACAATGAGGTTGTTTTTTTTGGCAGCAATTCCATAAATCTTGTAAGCACAGCAATAAAATCAAATACAGCACTATCAGTGTATTTCCAACTATTTCAAAGCTGTGGCAGCCTTCCAAACATTATTTATTGGTATCTTGGTAAACTGTTTGTGGTATAGCAAATAAAGTTCTGTACAGTATGTGCAAAGAATTGCAAATTAATGTGCAACAGCCAAACCATATACACAAAAATTGTTCACATTTTTTAACCCGTTTTTGCCTTTCAGTGATTTGTAACAGGTCACTTTTGTTTATAGCTTCTTGTCTACGTTAACTAGCCTAAGGCCTGGCCACATTTACTGGGTATTTTTCTTTAGATGTTTCAGTTCATGAATATTTTTTGTTCAATGTTGTTTTACTGACTTCTTTGGGGATTGCATCAGTATTATCTGTCTCTATGTCTGAATCAGAAAGGACACTACTAGCTTCTGAATTTTAAACTGCAGATGCTGGCAACTGCAGATCATAAATTTGTTTTTGTTTTTAACCGTTTTTAATCACTGGATTGAAAAACAAAACAACCAGCATTATGAGCAGTATGCTATTTTAACCTCAGATTAGTATGAACAAATCCAGTTCTCTCTCAACGTTCTTTTGACTCCAATTCTACTGTATATTGTCTATTTCTTATACACTGCACTGAAACAAGTCCTTTAGTGATAATCTAGCATAAGGTATTGTACAAAATATGCACAGAAAGTACCTGATTGTACCAAACATCCTTGGTAACACTGAGACAGAATATTTTGTAAGAACATCATGTAAAAGTAATATGAATAATGCACATACAGATTTGTTGCACATTGATCTTGGTTTATTTCAGACAAGTGACATCAATTAATAAAAGGGATAGGCGTAGAACATTACAACAGAACATTATCTTCTGCCCTTTAAAAAGGCATATTATCTGTGTGGTCAGTAACTACCATCCAAAATGACAATTCTTTACAGATAGAATTCCTGGAAAAATAAATTGATTTATTTTTAATCTTGACGGTTTATCTACTGTGAAGCTGTTCTTATTGCAGATCTGTTATGCATGGTTATTACTTAATCACACACTGAAAGGTAGTGAAAACCATGAGTGTTGATTTGAGAAATTCTGGAAAGAGATAAAAGCTTGTAGCTGATTTTGCCATCTTTAACAACCACTGTTGTTTTTAGCAGTCCTGCAATCTGTAATTTCATATTAATTGAGCCTCTTAACATTGTACTCCAACATCACTGAATAAATAATTTAGTTTGTTTTGCCTTCAGTTGTTTGTAGTGGTTACTGGGGGCCTGTTTTTATGAATATTTAGTTGCCTTAGCTACCCAGGTCACCTACTTTCATCTTGTGTTTAGTCTTAATCAAATCAATACTGCAAGTGTAATATAGTTTAAGCCAAAAACTAATTAAAATCTCTCATATTTTTAATAACGAAGTAATTGTTGTTTGCAGCAACATTTTATTGTCAAAGGTTTTAGCTTAACAAATGTTAGATTTTATATGTAATCATTTACTTTTAATCTATTATTCTGCAGTGTGAAACTATTGATTAAGTTTCACAATTCAGAAACTGTGGAGAGTGAAGTTTGTGAAGGATTCACACAGCTTTACAGGTTATTGCTTAGTCATTAGTTGCCATAGTATACATTACCATATTTGAAAATACTAATTCAGGCAGGATTTATTTTAGAAATATTTGTATAAACTAAGAAGAGAATTACTCAGCTCTGTGAAAGAATGGAGGCTGACTGCCATTTTGCTTGTAGTGTTAAAATATTAATATACAAGGTTTGTGCAGTGGAAAACTGAAAAACAAAGAAGGCTTTCAACAGGCTGTGCTGTGGTGCATAGTTATTGCACTGAAAATATACAGTCTATACTGTACTAATATCAACATTTTGTGGGTACTCAATACAGTTGGATTTGGGGAAGTCAATAATCTTATGTTATTACTGTATCAAAACACATCATGCCCTGTTCAAGGACACAAGATCAGAGTAGTACCAGAAAGTAATGTCATTATGGAGAAAGTATTAAGCTGTTTAAGGCATATAAGGCAGGCCTCTCTGACCCATGTCTTTGAATCTTTGTTGAGTGAACAGTAAGAGAAATGATAAGATCACCTTCCTCCAACTGAAATGTATAGTGACAACTTATTCTCTTTGACGAGCTCTTTACCTGGAGATGATAGGGTCATAGTCAGGAGTTTGCTGGGTCGAATCTAGTCTGTGTGACATAACAGCTGTGTCTGAAATCACTGATAGACAATGCCTTATTGGTTGAGCATTGCTTAGCTTAGTTTGCATATACAGTATACAGTAGCAAAGATCTAACTACGCACAACTCCTTAAGATCATATACAACATCAAAAGGTTGCTGTATAAATTACGATTGATTGATTGATTGATGGATGGATGGATGGATGGATGGATGGATGGATGGATGAAACATTCATAAGTCCATCTTCCATTTAAAACAATTCTGGCATAATACAGAATGTGTTGGGAAAATACAGTAAGTTGGGGTAATTAGTGATTGAATATCCCAAATGGAAGGGGTAAAAAAATCTTTTGGGTTTCCAAAGTATGAAAAATATCTTCCCCTCTCATTTTCTTCTTGATCTTCTCTTCTGTTCTTGCAGTCCAGTTTAGCAAGTTCTATAAAACTATGAAGAACTAATATCTTGTGAACATTTTAATCATGTATCACATATTCTTTTTCTAGACAGAGAAGGATAGCCTGAGCCGTCCAAAGCATTTTTTAATGTTATGCTTTATATAACTTGCTGTGTGAAGTACTGCATCGCAACCATCTGTTTTCCAATTTCATTCTCACATTTCATAGACATACTGTATGTACTGAATAATTGAGGCACTTTTTTCAACGCCAGTTTTCTTTAACAATTCATCTCAGCTCACAAAAAGAGAGAACATTGCTCCTTTCCTCCCTGTTTTCTGATTATTTTTACCTCCTCTCTGAGGCTGTAAAAACCCTGTGTGTTCAGCCAGCTTTTGACAGCTTCAACAGGAGCTGTTGCCTTCTGTCATTTCTTGAAACATGGTTTAGAGCCTCTTTTTTTAAATGCAAGTTCTCAATATGCATTTCTTTGGGGAATGTTCCATTTGCTCAAAACAAAAAGAGCCACACACACACAGAGCACTCTTTCACACAGACATCCACACAGTTTTGTGTCTGCCTCTAACTGCCAGATAAACAGTGATACATGGACAAACCAATCTGAAATTACAGTGCAATATGAAAGTTTACCCGCAAATGAAAGCTTGTTATTAACTTACGTAAAAAAAAAAGCTTTTAGTACAGGCTTTAAATCATGTTTACATTTGATTAATGCCTAAAGCCTAATTTCCCTTTTGGATAAAGATTTGTTTCTACATTACTACTTATTTCAATCTTTCTAAACTGTCCTTGTAGTACCAGTACAGTACTTGTTTATCTGTGCAAAGTTTTATTAAACAAAATAGCTAATTTACTTTATTAAATAATCGTAAATGAAAACTTTAAATGAGATTTCTCTGTCTTTGCAAAATAAACCAACCAACCAATCAAGTTGTAGAATATTGTAGGGAACAAAAATCTGTTCAAATTCAAGTGTCTGAATTCTTCTGCAGTTTTTAAACATGGCTTGTAGCTGTAGTTTAATCAATTTCTTGTTATATAATTATGCAAACATGGCTTTTTAATTCATTGGAGACTGACATTATGACTATTCAGGTCGATGCTCCCATTGTATCAGGAAGTAGGTTGGTTGCCCACGACAGAAATATATTTTTATTCTTTTGGCTTTTCTTTCTTGCACACTCTTGTGAATGTTGATGAGCATCTGAGCACGAGGGCAATATTTTGAATGGCTTAAGGAAAGTGGGCATGAACTGCAGTACAATTAAAGTCTTTAAAAGCAGTTTTCACTTTTAGTAAATAGACAGGTTCAAATATGCCCTTTAACATCAGTGAAAGACTCAGGCGTGATTGGATGATTATTTATTGCGCTTAAGTGAAGTGACTGATTATGATGGATCACGACAGGAAGTGCATTAAAACTAAGAACAGGAGGCACTTCTTTAGGAAAAGAGGAGCAAATTACCCAACCAAGTTGTTGAAGTCAATACGTTGGTTTCTTTCAAGAGAAACAGGCACATGAGATCCTTGAATCAATTAGCTACCAAAACTGCTATATGGGCCATATTCCTTAAAAACCTTTGGTGTCCTTCTCTGAAGTTTATTGGACTGAATATTCAGTGTGATTTCATCAATACAAGCAATATTTCACGCATAAGCAGGAGCCATAAAACAGGAATAACAGGAAAAACAGGTCCTTTTACAGATGTACAGTAGCTTTCCACTATTTTTGTGCTTTAACCCTAATCTTCTAGAAAGTATTGAGAATCAGCCGGGAAACGTGACTTCCCTAAATCTCCCGTAATTAATTTTCATAAAATCAAATCCTCATTTACCCTAACTTGCCTCCCAGATCATCAAACAATTGAGTCTGCTGTGGAGAGTGCTGATCCACAATGACTGCAGCATCCATGGGGAGCTGAAAGCAATTGAATAGGTGTGGGTTAATTTTGTTGCGCTGTGTTTGTGAGACACCTTGGGGAAATTCAGTAGAGGAAGGTGTGTAAACAGGAATTTCAATCCCATTAATTGTTTGTCTCAGAGTTGAAACAGTAAAGATATTTCACATGCAGTAGTGTATGTGTGTCAGCCAAGGACAAGCCAGAAAGAAAAGACTACAAACTGACTTTCAGGTCCAGTAAATACTGTATGATTTTTCTTTTCTATACAGGAATGACTACAATTAAGGTAGGATTTTAGAGGGTTATATCTGTAAAGATGCATTTTGTCAACCAGATGTGGAGATATTACAAAGATACTATAGAAGTCTAAGCTGTTATACACCCTAAAATAATCATAACATTAAATAAGAAGAAAATATTTCCACACATGGCTTTTGTAACATAATAATATGCCGGTTTTGTAGCTTTAATCTTAACCCTGTACGGCACACCTAACACATTCTGTTTGTGCTGAGAAATGATAGTCAATGTCATGGGCATATTAACTGCACAACCCAGAGTTAAAGTTGTAGTTCTAACTACACTGCTGTGCTGTTGGTTATAACAATTTGCCTCTCATTCATTTACTCATTTTCATGCTGTGCTGGAGCAGGGAGATCCCATTATCTCTGTGCCATAATGTCAGGGCCAGCAGGAAGTTCTCTGCCATTTATGAAAGACCTCCTTAAAAACCGCCTGTGCTACCTGTGCCGCTAAACAACGTGAGAGCATTGCTGTGCTGCAGACTACAAAAGTATTTTTATTTCTGTACATAGCCTGAGAGTATTAGTGCTGCTGTTTTCACAGCACGGGCCCTGGGGAGTGCTCCAATTTTGTAAGCACGTGTAAAGTCATCATGTTACAGAAACCTTACATTCCCCACGCTCTGCCACAGTGTGCCGGCTTCGGGATTGCCTGGTGTTTGTAGCCCTTAATAAGGACATCTGTTTTGAAATTGACAGCCATCCCTTGTGGGGATTCAGAGACTGAAGGACAGGAGAATTTGCAAACTGTGGATTATTGTTATTATTGCCTGGCTGCTTAGACCCAAGAGTCTGTTTGCAGCCTGCAGGAGATACAAAGTGCTCACAGCTATTCAGCTCCTTGGTCCTTGCTTATAAATGTTTTTGGAAGGCTCAGTTGCAACATTACTGTATGTGTTATATCCCAGATATAAAGGCGACTCTGATCAGGTGTTTTTCAATCTTAATATCCTCTTATCATTCAATAAACTGCTGTGTCCTTGACAACTGAGTTCATCCTCTTGCTTTTTCTGGTTGTATTTCTAATAAGGTGATTGTGTGGCATGGTGAGGCAAATTGACTAGACCAAGTTTTGGTTCACAATGCCTTGGGAATAGTTACAGCGATTTTAGCTTTTCAGAAAGTTAGAGAAGAAATAACAAATTGTTTGGAAAAGGGAGTGGTTTGTACTCGCTATGTGTTGGATTTGTGACACACAAGAACCATTATGCTGCATGTCCCATTTCGCAAGACACTCCATAAGGAACATAGTATTTTGGGGTAGCTACTCCTGGTTCTGGAAAAACCTACAGTAAATCAGCAGGTTTTATAGGTTTTCCTTAAACCATAAATCCTTATGCTTGAGGAGCAATATTACTGTGATAAATTAAGCACATGATGGGGTAAATTAAGCCAACTGTTTAAATTATAAATACCTTAGAAGCATTCCCATTCTACAGGTAGCATATAATTGATTTAGGGTGTCCTATAAAACCTACTAGACTAGACTAGGTCTAAGAGTAGGCACCGATGCTGTATTTGAATTATTAGAATTTGAACAGTTTCCTGCCCTTACTTAAAAGTAATGACTTAGCATGCCTATACTTTTATACAGTGCTTCTCACAATTGTTTGTAAACCTAGTCTGTTTGTGCTTATGTGAGTCTGTTGGAGGCAGTGTGAAAGCAATCTTATAGAAATAAAGCTGTCCCTGTAAGAGCAGTGGGTGGCATTTTCATCAGATCCTGTCATTAAAAGAGGATCAAAAGGTACTTAAACAATTTAACATCTGTTTTGGGTCTTTGTGCTTCCTCAAGGATGAAAATCAATAGCAGAAGCTGGCAAAGGTTCAACACCACATAAACTAAAAACCATGAAAAAGGAGAAAATACAGAGATAAGGTCAGGAGGATTTACTTCAACCAACATCTTCAGTGACACACTGGATCTTCAAAGAAACCAGAGATTAGACAACTACATACAGACTTTCCTTTGTGCTGTATTGTTAAGAGATTTGTACTGCTGTGGTTTAAAACTTGCATTTTTTACCCCTAATTGATCAATTCATTCCAGCCTTTTATTGCATCTCAACACACTGGACTGCATAACAAACAACAAAAAAATGCTTCAATTACTAAGTGTACTGTAATTATTTCTCTTGTATAGAGGGAAAGAACAATATGTGCACTAATAAAAGTTAAGGAGAGGACAAAACAGCTCTACCAGTCAATATGTAGTCTCATGTATACTCATCCATTCACTTCATGATGTGAACCTGCTTTTTCCAATTCAGGGCTGCACAGGAGCCAAAAGCCTATCCTGGCAAGCAATGGGTGTGAGGCAGGGTACACCCTGGACAGGATGCCAGTCCATCTCAGGGCAGCAAACAGGCACAATCACGCACACACTCACATCTAGGGCCAATTTTCTCAGAAGCTAATTAACCTGTAAGTATGTTTTTGGTCTGTGGGAGGAAACCAGAGTCCACGCAAATACGGAGAATAAACTAATTCGAAGCAGACAGCACTAGGAATTATACCCAGGGCCCCCCAGTATTGTAAAGTAGCAATGCTAACCGCTATGTCACCATTCCACCCTGTGTATACTCATCTTTCATTCCAATATCTCATTTGGCTTTGATGAAAGCCCTGGATGCAAGTGGAGAGAAAAGTTGTATACGATATTATTCAGACTCACTGCACATATCTTTCACAAACACTGCTGGCCGTAAACACCATTAGCCTTATGGAAACTCACATCTCTGTGAAAATACTTACAGAACATGTGTCTGTCTTTCAATTGAGGACTACCTTGTGAATCATTCACCTGTGTCAGAGCACACACCATCCTAATCCGATCACTCGTTGCGCCCTCATGTGATGTGCCTGGCTAAATTGGACACGCAGCTTTTCCTTCCAAATGAGCTCAAAAAGCGGCACATTTAGGATTAAGCAGAAAGGAGAAAGCAAATGACAGCTGAAATGAATGTTGGATTTATACAGCAAAAAGTCTGAGACTCATCCCTCGGTCTTTCCTCAGTGAGCTGTCAAATGTTATGTGCAAAGCCTAAATGATGCTCTCCCAATGGTTTGAGTATAGCAGAACTGCCTAGTTCACTGTTAGCTGGAACACTGGGTACACAAGTTGAAAAATATTCAAAATACAGTATTGAAAAATAGCAAAGGACCCGATTTTAATTCAGGCCTTGCAAAACGTTTTTACAAGCCATTAGCTTCTGTCCTGTGACCAGCCATCAATTTCAGACTGTTTACACTAATTTCCAGACCTGCACTCTAGGTGTGTTTGAGGCAGTGACAATATGGATATACAGAGCTGTAAAGGGGGATCATTGCATGTTTACCTGTTACAGATAAGATATTCTAACATGCCTGCTTAGGGATATCAAGAGCAGGGAAGACTTTCCATGAGGTCCCATAGGTTAGACAAGGGTTTGAATGCCTGTAGGAGACTAGATAACCTAATCTCAAGATTTTGTTCTACAGCAGAATATGTGTATTTTAGTTGGCATACAGTAAGGGGACAGTATATTCTTATGTATATGAGCACAGGAGAGTAAGGTGGTGTGGCAGTTAGCACAACTGCCTCATAGCTCCTGGGTCCAGAATTCATTATTGACCCTCTGCCTCAGTTTGTATAGATCGTACATGCATTCCCTGTATTTGCACCCCCAGTTGGAGGTTATCCTCTTATGCAAGGTGGCTGGGCTCTGCACCTCATTACTTACCCTTGAACAGAGAAAATTTTGTTTGTCTTTCCCCTCCAGTCAGTTGTGGATAAGGGATTACATATACAGTGCCAGCATGTATTCATAATGTAGCAACAGATTTTAATGCTAAACTGTAAAACAAACCCTGCAAATTAACTTGTTCCTCCTTCCTTCTGACAGATGCACAGAGATCTATAAATGTGAACAAAAATAGGTGCATTGTCTCAGCATTTTGTATAGGAATGAGAAAAATCTTTCAACTTTTAATATTTGTTCAAGAAAAGTTGTTTCTTAGGAACTGAAATGCAGACCTTTGAGTGAAAAAAAATGTAATGTAAAGGTGAATAGAAGGATATCCATAATTCATAAGTCTTTTCCTTCCTCTGGTTGTAGCATGATGCTACAATTACATTCAAAATATGTAAAACACTTCATCACCAGCAATGAGCAATGCCCCACTTTTTTAGTCTCTGATTTTACAGAACCATACACGCTGGAACCTAAGGTCTAACTGAACTCGGAATAATCCTTTGTTGGGGCAGGTTGACCCCCTTGCCTGGAAGATGTTTACAACAGCTGAAGATTATTCATACCTGTTCTTTTCAGGCACATCTTTCATTAAATTCCTGGCCCACCAGCTTAGTGCGTCATTTCTGATTGTTTACTTTAAACACTATTTGTAGGCAGAAATGTAGAAAAATAAATTTCTCAAAATGTGAAACACAAGCATGTAGCATTTATGGCTGCCTTGTCTCTTAAAAGGACCCAAATAGGCACCAACATGAATATTCAAGTGTCATTCTTAAGCTTTTTTTTCATATGATGGTAGCTCAATGCTGAAATGACATGACAAGCTGACAGCATGGTTTTTTTCTGTCATATTTTGTGACAGTTCTACATTATACACATGCACGAGAGATAAATATTTAGTGGAATTCAAATGAGATCTTGAATGCTGTATCAATGCTAGGACTAGGAAGAACAATCCCTGGATCATCCTAAACAGGTTTTCCAAAGACAAAGGAAAATTAGATCAGACCGATATTAGCTTTCTGGAAATTATAGTGTTCTAAAGCTTCAGATTTATTTAACAGACAAGATAAATAGAAATGTAAAATATGATTCATATGACATTTAAGTGAACTCAGCTATATTTCTTTACCACTGTCTTCTGTACCCTGTGCTTTATAAAAAATAAATAGAAATCTGCTTTTACTGTAGTAGAGCTACGATTTTGAAGTTACAGAAATACATACACAGTTGACTGGGACAAATTGCTTGGATGAATGCCTAAGAGCAAAAACAAAGTTGTCTAAAAACCAGATGACATTTTGCTGAATGTAATTAAAATACAATGAAACCTTAAAAGGAATTGGGATGATAACATCAAAGTAAGCAAAATAAAATGATATAGCTTTGCCTGTGCATTAACACATTACAACATTAGACCTAGATCTGGTAATTGAATGAGATAAATATTTTTGCTCTAAATACAGCAGACATCCTGTGTCAACATTTTAAAGCATTGTTAAAACTGCAGCAACTGTCTTCCTGTGGCAAAACACTCAGCTGCTTCCAGGCAGCATAACTGTATGGTTTTACAGCCTTTGCCTCGGGTATAAATATCCTACTGTTGTTGTGCTTCTGTAACTGTTCTCTGAAGTATCGCCTTGTTTGTGTACGTTTCAGAATAACTATGGTGCAGTACCTGTCTTTTAATAGAGGGTCCATAACACTAAATCCATATTTATTTACCTGAGGGGAAAAGGTGATAAGGTGCTTCACAAGAGAAACTGGGTTCTTGGTGAAGACTTCAAATACAGCAGAGGAATTTAGTTTATAACCAGTGGCCCTATATGTTAGCTTTGAGAAGCATAGCCTCTAGAAATTTGAAATACTGTATGCATCAAAGAGCCTAGTTTTCTGGTTATTACCTTGCTACCATAGTAGCAAAATGTTGAGAAGCACAAATCAGCTGCATTAATGCTGCTTGTTGTCATTGCTTCTTGGTTGCATTGCATGAGGTTTTTCTAAAAAAAGATGGGCTTTATTCACCAAACGTTTCTGATGTAAATTGGGAGAAACAAAATCAAAACTGTGTGTAGAGAAAAGCTTCATTCCTGAATAGCATTCTGGAGAGCCTGAAAGCCTTACGCCTCATACTTGCAAACAAACGTCTAAATTTTAAGTCTAAATTTATACACGCTGGAAATGTTAAATGCCTGCCAGAGTATGCAAATGATGTGCAAGAAATAGAAGGTTAATGATATGCGCTCAGTATTCACAACATCTTCCTAACTATTATACGTCAGGACCCTGCATGCTAGTTTGCACAGATGAAAAGCAGCAGTTCTAATGACCTTAGATCCTTCTTTAAAAAAGCTGCCGTGAACGTGAGAGCAATTTATCTGAGCACGGAGGCACTCCTTGCACACTGGGAAAGGCAGCATTTTAAAATGAGAGTGGAAGAAGAATAGGCTAGAGCCTGAAGCACAGATCTCCGGAGTCTATCGGGCAAGGTAAACCCACCTAGGAATGTCAGAGGAAAGAACACCGCATATGGATTGAACATGAACACAGAACTGGCTATGTAGAGGGAAATCACCTCAATCAGTAGCACCTCCACTTTTTTATCTTTTAAATTCTGACTTCTCTGTCTGGTTTCAGCCTGTGCAAATTCGTCTGTTTTTGACATTTTTTATTTCTGTGGCATCTCTGCCCAATCCAGTACAATAAGTGATGTGTATGTACAGTATTATCACCCATAGAAAAGCATATCTTCAGGAGCACTCTTGAATAGTGAGCTTCACTTTACGGGTGTTCTAAAGGTGCTCATCTAGTGCTGTGCTAATGCTATATTAATGATTTCCATTGCATGCACCATCATTAAGGATAGTTATCTCTGTGAACACAAACCTACTGTACTTTTGCTATTACACACATCTCGAAGAATACTACTCACATCCATCTTTTTTAGAGCTTTACAAAAACTTTATGAATGAGACCCACCGGTTCAATATATAGTACAATGAAATCTCAGATCAATTCACAATATTCTAACATTGATGGCTTTTTTACCTTTTAATATTTTTTCATATGAATTTATGCATAAGGAGAACACTGGAACAAAGACTGCTTTCGAGTAGATGTAGGAGGTGTCAAAACATTGATGGCAGTCCTACACGGTTAGCTACATAATTAGCAGAATTATGGTTTTCCTTGCTTTAATGTCTCAGAAGGCTGGAGGCACGGCAGCAGGCCAAAGCTTGATGAAGGATGCCTGGTTTTATTGTATCTGATTCTACGATAGGTCCCAGGCGAGTGTGCTCTGAACTCAGTCAGTGGAGGTGTGTTTAATAGTGCCGCAAAACCCTCTGTCACCTTTCATAAATCACAAAGCACACAGGAAATAAAAGAAATAAAAGTAGGAATGGAAAAATGGTGGGTTCCAGTCTGTGTAATCCTGAAGTACAACTGTTATTACTTCACAGTGCTGTGCTCTGCATGCAGCCAATATGAAACATACTCTGCTACAGTCCCCAGGGCAGAATAAACAAAAGGCAGGTTTTCCTTTTCCCACTAATAACTCCAGCAACACTTATCACAAACATTGTCATCATCATAATCTTATCAGAGCTATACAATGGTGAAAGAAACCATTGTATTGGGCTTTCTCTGCTATAGCAATAATAATAGTATACAATAAAAGTCCAGCAATGATTTATATAGCATCCACAACAGATCTGGCGGTGCTCATAACGTTTTATGTTTTATATTGGATTTGATATAGCACAAAGAGTTACCTGCTTAGGCCTAATGGCTTTGGTTTATAGTCTGGTAACTGAATACTGTATCTTTTTTACCAGGAAATTCCTTTTTTGAAGAGAAAAGGTTACTTTTGACAGAGGCTTTCATTTAGAAGAGTCCAAACATCCTTTCTGTCTGGTTCTTAGGGAGAATGATGGAATAATGAAAGCCAAGAATAAAGAGCAATGTCTTCAGCTGGAAAACAGTGCAGCACCAATATTAAACCACAGGTGTCATATCACAGCCTCAGATGTTAGAAGGCTTGTACCCGTAAAAGGACACGTACAGTAAAAAGAGAGATGGAGAACCTGACAAAGTTGGCCATGAATTTCAGATAATTAAAGTTTCTTTTCTAATAAGATTGGAAAATTAAACACACGTGCAAACTTCTGTCTCTGTCTGCCTAATTGTTTGATCACATCTGGTGGAAAATATTTGTTTCATCAAAGTGTTTTTTTATTTAAATCTTCTCTGAAATAATTAAAAAAGACAAAAAAAACACGTATAGCAGGGCCTTAAATATTTATATGTGCCTTATGTAGAATTGAGATTTTGCAGTTGCAGTCTGTATGTCTGATGACACATTCCCTGTTCCTGCGGGGTTCCTCAGTTAAAAAATGGTGGGATCAGACATGAAGAAAATGAAAAATCTGAATATTAAGAGCACTTGGAGTAAAAGCAGTATACTGAATAGAGTGGTCTATATTTTCTGGGATTTCTGAGTCATATTGTCACTGCTGATGTACTGTTTTGTATCCAGCCTTCCCTTTGAGAATATATACTGATGGGTCAAATGACAGCACCATTCCTTGCAGTTACAGTGTGATTGGAAATGATTACTCTCTTGCTGTATCACATGGGCTTGGAGGTCTTTTAGATTTTGTTTTGCCAGAGACTGGTTCGGAATATTAAAATGAAATTCACAGGAGCAGAAAATCCATTATCTTGATTTTTTCTGTCCTTGTATTCTTTTCTTTCTACCTGTTCTTTCTCCCCTTTCAGCAGTTGCTTTCACAATCTAATCTTCTTTGGTAGACAATTAAGAAAATAATACATTGTGTTTTTTTTAAAGCAGGGAGTAACAGATGCAAAGGCCAAGTGTCACTGAAGAGCATCTTCACAGGAGAGTATTGAGCTTCTGTTTTCCCGAGGGATGACTTGCACATAGATTGGGTTAAGTCTATTCAGCAGGTCCGTCACTTACTAATATTCATGGGGGGAGGGGGGTAAACCTTTGTCCCTTCTACAAGTAGCAGTTCCATTTTCCAACAGATGTGATTTCTGTGAAGTCACGATAGTCACAATGGCCTACTGTATATGCCCCTTTCAGAAAAAGGGAACAACAGTCTGATTGAAAAGCCGCCACTCTTCAGGACAAGAACCACCTTGCTGCATGTACTGTACACATTTGCACAGTTCCGCTTATTCTTTTATTTTCAGCTGAAGTACTGATTGTAGGATTTAGGGTACAAGGTTTTACAGGTATGATGTGCATCTTTAAAAGGTTGTAAGAAATTAAAAAGGTTACAAATACGAGAAGGTCATTGACCCCATTAGGCCTGTTTAGTTGTTAATAGTTTACAGTATGTTTCTGAGGGAATCGTCCAGCTCAAGGTCACGAAGCACCTTGCTCAACAGTCTGGCAGGGCTGTTTGCTGCCAACACTCACTGCCCTTTGTCCAAAAACAAAATCTGTCCCGTTTTCATCCAAATTGCATCTCTATCTGCACCCTCAGGTACTTGTTTCTTTCCCCAGGTCCTTCATTTGAAGATCCTTCTGCTTTTATTTTCCTCTCCAGCTGAGTTGCCTATAATTATTTTGTGTGTTTGTCCAGGCGGGAGTATTCTGCAGAGAACAGGTGACATTGTTTTCCTGTTGGCTGTGTGTCTGAAAAGGCAAAAGGGAGGATGGATTATAAGAAATTCCTGTTTTTTGCGCCTCTCCCAGCAACAATCAATTAGATTCATTAACGACTAGAAATCAAATGAAGAGTAACCTCATTCATTTGTAACCCTAGTCATTACTCCCCTACTCTCTCTTCTTGCCCTGCTCGCTCTGTCTTCTCTTGACAATTGATTTATTATATTTGGAAGGCATGTTTAAATTGTAGGAATATGTAATCTCCCACTGACTTTTGTGTGGTGTAAGGGTAGGCAGGAGGATTTGAAATAAAAATAGCCTGTCTAGTGGGTACATGGAGTCCTTTTTATTTTAAAATATTCAAATCTACCCTGGGATCCCTTGGGCGGCCAGTGAAAAGAACCAATGTGTTCTTGAAATGATGTCCTGTCTCATATACAGTAGGATTCTGTTTTCTGTATTTTGTCAGAAACAGGATTTAACAACAGTGTCCTGAGAACCTGTAATTTCTGAGTCTTGTTTTGAAAAGTCAAAGTTAGTACAGTTACATGTATTTTGCATAATCTTGGAAATTGTCAATGTATAATTGATTGTATTCTTCTTGTAACCTTCTATCAAATTCTGTCCTATCTCTCCTTGGTGAGCTTGCAGAAAATGCAGTTCGCTGCCGACAACCACCGCTTCATGCTGTATTGTTGTGCATTGGTAAATAAACGATTGATTGATTGATATGGTATTTCCCTATGTACAGTTTTAAAACAAATAATCAGAGCACAATGCACATTAGAAATGTTATTAACTTTATTATTTTATTCCCATGTAGATTCTCATTGCTTCATAATCTTTCAATACTGAAATGTTTTCTCAATCTCTGTTCAGATGTTTTAGATGTACAGTAATTAGCATTAAGGAATAAATAAGGTGATTTTATATTTTTTAATTAAGGCACAAATCTTACAAATGATCATATTGGCATTTGGTTTGCTTGGGAAGGAAAATGTTTGGTTTCCAGACAAATATGAGGTGTTTTTCTTTATGCAGGGATTAGGCAAACGTTCATTTATACACAGTTTTTTATCTTAGTCTTCAATTTCTTTCCTACATATGTTTGTTACATATAGACTATAGAGCTCAGAGAACAAAACAAGTTTCTTATTTGCAAACTGTCTTTTTATGAAAGCACGTGTACTTGTTTATTTTTAAAAAATAATGTAAGGACAGTGTAAGAAAACAAAGATAATTAAGAAAACTATTTTAGTTACACTATGCAGCCTATTCTAGGTATAAAAGTAGCAACAAGGGGGATTTCTCCAAGCAAAGATAAAGTTGCTCACTTTAGTGACAACAACAAATTGTAAAGCAAAGTCAGGGAATCACATGACAGTTAAGTCTTTAGAGAGGGCTATAGTTTGACAGAGATAGAACTATTTTCATGTTGCACATGACAAAATAAGAACATTTACAATGAAGAGAGTACCATTCAGTCCATCACGTTTTGCAGCAGCCTGTCGATCCAAGGATCTCATCCCACTGTTTCATGAAAAAACGTGATCAGCTTCAACAACATGACTGGGCAGCTTGTCATTAGTCCCACTAATGGCTTCTGTTCTTGATTTTGAGTGCACTTTCCCACAGTTGCATATGTGTGCTCAGGTTTGTGTTTCACTGTTGAATGTTCAGGGTCTTATTACAGCATCCCCCTCCTAGAATCTGAACCCATAGCCTTCTTATTACGGGTCCAAACCACTAACCACTACACCATGCTGCCAGAATGGACTTACTGCTGAACGTAAAAAAAAAGTGAATTCCTTTAGGCTAGATTGAGATTGGTATTGTGGTATTCAAAAATCTGGAAGTGATTGAAACAGTCAGTTCAGGTCCTTACTTCCAGCCCATGACAAACCAGGGTTAGACAACATTATCAGACAAAAAGTCAGGTCCAGGGCCTAGAAAAAGAGACACTCCCTTATAGGTGAGTTACCAATGTGGCACACAAAATACCAGCTTTGGTTGGGGGGAGTTTAGCAGTCATTCTCCATTTTCCCTTAAGGATGGATCAGTAAAACACTAACACCAGGATGAGCAATCCTGGCTAACATTGTTTCTCTGATTCTTTTCTTGTATTCCTAAAAAAATACCCAGCTGAAGGAATCAGTGACTGTTTTTCCTTCGATTTTATAACACTATTGCACAAGCGCTCAGTTTGATTAATATCTTTAGCGCGGGGAATGCTTGCATGTTGTCACTATTTGTTATTCACACATAAATTCTGGCTGGTAAATGGAATTCTCACTAACGTCTGGCCTTGAGACACAGCAGGTGGAAGCAAGAGATCAAGAACAAGCCCATGAAGTCTGCCTACATTTTATTGCAGTGATTTTAATGGATTTGGTAAATTAACTTGGATAAAAGTTAATGGCAAAGGAATCAGGAATTAAGCATTGATCCGTGACAAAGCTTTCTTCCCAGTGTGTGAATTTAAGTTCTTTTAAAGAACAAATAGACTTTTATAAACTTTGTCTTCTGATAGAAAAAAACAAAAACTGTTGCCCTTTATGAATTTATTCTATGACCAAAAGACACTTTGTACCCATGTGAATGAATGCCCCTGCCTACCTGGTCTCAGGAAATAATATGTCTGGTAATTAATACTGACATTGGAAAACGGCTTTTAACTTGGAATTTTAAAAAGTCTTAAATGAGTTCTGAGAGCAGACTACAATTTTGATTTTTAATACAGGATCCACGGTAAAAAAAATTCTGGTCTTAACCAAAAAGCAGATGAAATGGCACGCTATTAAAGAAAAGAAAGGCTTTTTCAATATGCACTAGCCTTAATGACCGCCATTTCTGAGCTATTCTTTCAATTCTTTGAATTATTTAACATGGTTAATTTGCATTATTTAGTGAATGAAAGGTTAAATGTGAGACTGCACTTTTAATTTAAACATTCATATTCCATCTCTTCAAATGGGTGGAGACAGGGACCTTATACTTGCATCTTAATTAACAGAGACAACATTGAATAAAATGCTTTCCAGATCTTGTTCATATTCTTTGTTTAGTTCAAAACAACAACTAACTCATTTAACCACAATGTTTTGTCTCCTAATTAGTATGCCTGCAGTAAAACGTTCTTGCTACATTCTCTCTGAATGGAATGTCTTTGCACTTGAAAAAAATGGCAGTAGGGGGGCAGATACATGTCTTCTGAGGACCAGAAAGATAGTTTTCAACCTCCTGTTTTGTCCTTTGTCCTTCAGGTGTAAGAAGTGATTTTAGTCAGTAACTTAGCATTATGTTTTAATTAAGCCAATATGTGGTTGAATTAAGTAGTTCTATGCTCAAATGGAATTGAACTCACAAAGGTCAGGGCTGGATGGGATCTCTTTTAAGAACAAAACTGCATCACACACATCTACATCACACACAAAAAAGACAAAGAATGGGAGCTCACAAGGACATAAAATGGAAAAAAAAGGTTAATTAAACAAGTGTTAAAGGTAACAAAAAGCAGCTGAGCATGCTCTCACAGCTTTGACACAAGCGAATTGTACATTAGCCTCACGTCTTTCCATATAAACAATTTCCGTAAATGAATGCAACCAAGTGCAATTTAAAGGTATTCCAGTTTCCAACCAGCCTTGTAAAATAGATTTTATGGCTGCAGTTGGGATCCACATACAAAAGATGTTATTGAGCAAGAACAATGAAGAGCTTAGCTGTATATTTATACATGTCCAAAAGCAGAGTGGACCCATGCACCCAAATTAACCTGCCCCAGGACATGCCTACAACACGGATAGATATGTACTGAGTATACCTTCTGGAACTACTGGTATAGTTTTGTGTGCTTTCTACATGTAGGTATAAGAACTGCCAATGTACTACAGTTTTAGATGTACCGGACCAGAAAGAATTGTCCCAAACTTCCATCCAGCTTTTTTTAGTTCATATAAACATAATTGGGAAGGGACTGATTTGAGCTAAAAGGATAGACACTAGCATTTAGCACAAATTATTTCTGGAACCAATTGACTAATATTGTTGAACACTAGAGTATCTAGCTCACTATTTGTATTTTGTAACTGCGTGATTACACAGAGCTACAGGAGATCTTACTCTCTCTCTCCACCTTGTGCAAATTCCCACACCTTTTCTCTTTCTGACTGGTCTCCAAGCTGCATATCCTCATCTCAAACTGTTACAGATGACTCAGAGACACAGTTGCTCCATTACAGTCATGTATATTGATCAAAGGATAAAGTTTTGCTAAAACGTTTTGTGTTTTTAAACACCGGAGCAGAGGATACACACAAAACTATCATGATCTAAAATGTACTTCGTAATAGCTCTGATACTTTCAAAAACCATTTTTATGTCCAGGTTTTCCTACAACAAACAGTTTGTCTTAATTATTTGCTTATGCCTAGTTATAGATTTCTTTTGAATTTAGAATTCATTGTTGAAAGCAGATTTGTTAACATGTTTGCAAATACAGTACACTTTGAATACTTATGCTTTACATGTCAGCATGCTCTAAAAAAGATGTTTCTACATTTGAATTCACCTGACCTGGGGTCCTTTTGTAAGCACAGTGGTTGAGCGCCATCTTTATAACGTTCAATTTATGAGTCAAAATATTTAATAAACATTAACAATTACTTTTAAAAAATAAAAATATGCAAAAACACTAGTAATAACTGTCAAATGTCCTCTTTGGATCATTAGTATTCATACCTTCCAATTAACTACCAATTTCATGTGTCACTGGTGACAAGCAGTAATTTTAATACCCAGGAGGTTTGAATTTTTTACAATGATAAAATAATAAAGTAATCAGGCTCATAAAATACCTTTAGGTAAGAAGAGGAAAAATGCAGCAATGATACTGACACAAGTGCATATTTTAAACATATTTTAGAGTCATAAATATACAGCACTGATTATCAGATAATTGTGGTAATATCAAATGATGGAAGGCTAAAAAAGTTGGGGTTCCATGAAGTAGGCCTAAGGCAAACAGGAGGAGTTTACCTCCCAGCTGCCATTCCATCTGACCAAGAATCCTCAATAGTTTCTGTCTTGAGGAGACCCCCTTCCACGCTGTCTTTATTCAAAGTCTCATCTCAAGGCAGTAATCTGAATCAACCCCTCATAGCCAGGATTCAGTCAGGTGAAGAAAGCTGAAGATTAAGTGTCGTTCAGATAAGTCACGCCTGCGCTCCGAATTCAGACATGAAGAGCATTTGCATTTACAGCTTCTGTACACACCAGCTCTGCCATCGGTTTTGGATAAACACGCACCGAAGGAAAATAAATCAGAACTATCACTTGCCACATCTGTGTCACTGGAGAACCAGTGAGTCGTGTAACAGAACCAGGACTGTCTTCCTGGGGTTTTTTTTGTTCTGTTCAGTTCTTTCAACTTTTAAGTTCAACATTCTGTGCGCACGTATACAATATAATAACAACAGGCAATAATTAAGAGTATTCAAGGATTTATTGAGTAAATTTGTCTTAACCCGCTTGACTGAAGGCGAACCCCTCCTGGCCAGAGGATGAGGAGGCTGGGACCCCCATGCAGATGAGGAGTGACCGAGGGGCAGCTGCAGAGCTGCAGATGGGGAGGAAGTGGGACGCAAGATGAATACCAGTGAGAGAGAAGAGGATGACATCTAGTATTTATAGTTATAAATTATCTATAGTTATAAATACTTATATTTTTTTATTATTATTAAATACCCATTTCTAATAGATCCCATTCACACTCTGGTGAAATTGTTCCACAATTTGAATCTGAGGATTGTTCCACTAAATTTCTTAAGTGAACAAATGTATTACAGAAAGATAAAAAATATCATTAACAAAATTAAGTAAAAAATAAAAAAATGGTGACAATGTAGCACTATAATAGAATTTAAAGCAATTATGTGACTGGGCAAGCCAGACTACAAAAATGAGCCTCTAATTGCTGATGAAAAGTCAAAAGAGCTTCCTTTACAATGTTGATCAGGTCATTCTACTGTATGTGTTGGGCACAATTTAGCTGTTATATATACCTACAACTACTTGAATTACTTGAATATTGCTATTTTGTTACTTGTTTAGAAATTACTCATTAAATTCTTGTGTCTCTATCAAACGGTGAATCTAATTAGGGGCTTTTCTGAATTTAGCCAGGGGAGCTTTAACATGCAAACACAGTGGTCACAGTGAGTCCAATATTAAGTTCTTCTCAGGGGAATCTGATGCAGACCTGGTCAACCACACTAGAGCTAGCAGCTTGTGAAGTCCATCTACCTCCCATTAAACACCACTCACTGCGTGCATAATTAACCTCGTTCATTATGACTCTCACAAATTATTTTTAGACCTAGGAGATATCACTGTTTTTGATCATTTGTGGGCTTGATGAAAAATCCCTACTACCTCGAAATGAGAGCGTGATAAAATTCTTGAATAGCTAGGACCCATGGTGCCAGCGAGGGATGGCAGAGGTTTGAAGATAGGCTGCTAGACAACTCTTTGTTGTCTGGGTGGCTCTAGTGTAGTTGTTTGATTTATTCTAATAATTAATAATTATAATAATTACTTACACTTATATAGCGCTTTTCTGGACACTCCACTCAAAGTGCTTTACAGGTAATGGGGACTCCCCTCCACCACCACCAATGTGCAGCCCCACCAGGATGATGCGACAGGAGCCATAGTGCGCCAGAACGCTCACCACACATCAGCTCTCAGTGGGGAGGAGAGCAGAGTAATGAAGCCAATTCATAGATGGGGATTATTAGGAGGCCATGATTGGTAAGGGTCAATGGGAAATTTGGCCAGGACGCCAGGGTTACACCCCTACTCTTTTCGAGAAACGCCCTGGGATTTTTAATGACCACAGAGAGTCAGGACCTCGGTTTTACATCTCATCCGAAGGACGGCGCCTGTTTACAGTATAGTGTCCCCGTCACTATACTGGGGCATTAGGACCCACACAAACAGCAGGGTGAGCACCTAAGAAAAAAAGTATGACTGTTACCACGTGTCCATTTTGTGGAACACTGATGCTCCCTGTACATTGCAGTGGTGCTGACCAAGGCCTCAATATGAAATGATTCTCCAGATTTTGTCACCTCTCCACCTTTTTTTTACATGGTTACATCAGCATCAGTGTTTTCAAGTACAGCACCAGGTTCCAAATTGCTGCTCAGTCTGCACTTCTATATACCTGGGCCAAACGTGCACATTTTTTTTTTGCTGAGCTGGCTGAGTATCCTCTCAGAACACTAGCCCTGTGTTTTCAGTTGTAAGAGGAGAAAACCATCCATCCATTATCACAAAGCTGCTTATTCCTGGTCAGGGTTATTACAAGCCAGAGTGTATCTCAGAAGCACAGCGTGCAAGGCAGCAGAACCTCCTAGACACAAACACTTGCAAGCAGAGAAAACACGCAAACTCTACACAGAAGATTATTTAGCTGAGAAGCAAACACAGAAACCAAAATCCATGAAGCAACAGTGCAAATTAACATGTTACCAAGCCATTCCCATAGGGAAACACTCTTCGCAATTTCTGCATGTTTCTTTCTATACTTGTAGTTCTATTTTAAGTGCACTCAGCATTCTGGCTGTTTGTGACATCATTAATTTATTTCTCCTTTCTTAAAAATAGTTCCCTTTTAAAGCTGTTACTTGGTTTTAGTATGTATGTAATTTTAGTGTAGTTTGTGGATTGTATCTTAAATCATTTTCTTTATTTTCACTAAACAGATAAAAAGTAGCATTCCATCATAAAAGGTCATGTGCTCCATTCTATCCCACCTAACTGATTAATGTTTAAAACCACTTGTTGTAACCACAACAGAATCTGATTAAGCCGGGACCAGCTAGAAGCTATTTAGTATGCATGTTCTCCTGTTTTATCAAGAATTCATATTTTGACATAATGCCGTAGTTACAAAAATCAGTAATCTAATCAAAGTACCATACCAGAAAATCTAAATAAAATAGACTTAAGGGAAATGAAAAGTTTTAAAACACACAATAGTTAAACATCCTAGATAAGTTCCCAGGTTTGACATCTTGTCATGATTTTAGTTTATGCAATCACTGAGATTGTGTATGAGACCCTGGATTGCTTTTGAAGGTTTCTGAAAGCAGAAATTTTTGCTGTTTTGTGCAATTATTATTATAATCATTTGACTGTTTTATTCAAGTCAATTTACTGTACAACTGTTACAGTATAAATCTAATCTTTCAATTTTGCACACAGTACGATGCAGTACAGTGATGTACAGTACATACTAGAGTAAACGGAGTGTAACACAAGATGTGAAGCTAACTAAAAGGCAGGTTTAGATGCAATGTGGAAGCGGGTCATATTATCTACATATTTATGTGAACCGGTAAATACTTAGGTAAGGTTTCAAATACTGGTCTGACAGTCAACCCTGTCTACAGTAGCCTGTTTGTTTCTAGTATGTAATTGATCTTAGGTTCTCATTCAGCTGTTTCCTGAAAGGTGTTTTAGACTCCCATGGCTCTTTAGGTTTATAAAAAAACATGCTACCTGTTTAAATGTTTTAAATGTACTTACCTGTAGTTACCACTTGTCTTCCGGTGCACGTTCCACTGTTAATACAGTACGTACAAAGTCCTTTGGGTTGGCTTTGCCAGTGCCCTTGTAGATTCTGAATACAGTAATCATGTACTCTTGTAACCTTCTCTCTTTAGACTAAGGACACTCAGGCCCTTCATCCCTAAGGTGCAGGGCATTTTTTTAAGCACAGGAATGTATCTGATTTCTCTTCTCTGGACTGATTCCAGAACAGCAATATCTTAAAGGGTGAGCTTTTAAGAAGCTGACAAAATAAAGTTAGAGAGAATGCAGCCCTGATATTAACTTGCTAGACATCAGTAGCATTTAGGCAGAATAAATACGGTAAATGTTTATGACAGAGCTACACTAATTTATTGTAGTTTTGTTTATGTTTATACAAATGTTTTTTTATTGGAATATTAATAGGAAAATAGAGTTTGCCATTATAAAATGCATTTATAAGTGCAAGTCAACAGATCTATTTCATATTCCACAGGCTTACAGGGTATTATGAAAATTAGGCACCAAAATGGAATATATTTCTATCCACTACAAATTTTGCAACTTTTTTTCTCCCTTAGACAAAAGCAGAGCTGAAGCGTGCATTTCCCTTAGGGAATTTAAATTGCCTTTAATGCAAGAGCCTATTAAAGCCCATGATTGTTTGTAAATATAACATTTCAAGTAACACAGTGCAGCTTATATTTATATTACCGAGAGTGATTTTGTTTTAGGAACGTAATTGAAACAGGACATGTTTCTGTGCATAATGCAGCACACTCTATTAAGGCATTCTGGAGTGGAAGATCTATTGTAAGCAAATAAGCTTGGAACCTACCTGCACAAAGCTGGAGTGAAGAAGCACTCAAAGCTTAGTGATTATACAGATTTTCAAAGCAGCATTGAAGTTGTGCACAGAAAGGAAGTAGCAGTTGTGTTGGACAGCAATCATGTCAAGTGGTTTTCTGGAAGCTCATATGGCACAGTGACTGTTGAATACTGCCATGTCTATACTGCTATCTGAATAAGTACTATTGATGCTGGTCTTAACTAAAGTGCATACAGTACGTGATTTTTGTGTCGGGAGCATCTGAGGTTCATAACATGTTCTACATACAATTTTAAAAATTGCAGTTGATTATCAAGAAAATAAATGATGTCACATGTACTGGTAGTATACTCAAGGGTCTCCTCAGATGGTTTCACATATATAGAATTAATTTGACTATTTGAAGCTGGAAGATGTAACAATAGGAAATACAGAGTAATTGGTAGTGGATAGTTGTTGTTTTTCAGATGTAAAACATTACGTGGTCATTTCAGCAAAACAAATGTGATCCTCACTTAGTTTCCTTTTTATATGTTCTGGCTTATAATGCTTCACTTATACAGTAATTATATGATTTGGTTAATAGTAAGACATTCCTTCCCTCATCCTGCCATTTGGATTGCTTAATGAGGGCATTTGCATTTGTGGCATTAAGAAGGTACTGAACTGTGTTTTGTGTGTGTTTTTGTTCCTTTACTAAAACATGGTAATCTGTATCTTCTTTCAACTCACCACTCGCTGTACTGTAAAAGAAGCCTTTCTCATTCTTCCAGTTTGAAAGTAAAATGAAGACATGTACATTTCTTTCCATGCAGGGGAGACACATTATAACAAAAAAAGAAAAATTGTTGGAAAATAACAAACAATTTAATCATTTTTTCAGATTTGAAATCTTTATGTTCTGGACTACACAGGAGGAAGAAATGTTAAATATAATACAGTATGGCAGAATATTAACAGGTTCGGCTATCTCTATACTAGATACTGAAGAGTTTCAACCAGTAAAGTCCAGAGATCATTGCTAGTTTGAATGAATCCTATGTCATTATGTGACTGGAATCATGAAGCACTAAGGTAAGAGACTGCCAAGATATAGATTGCCAAATGCCATAGAGGTAAGGAGACACTTGGAAGGTGCATTAAAAGGCTGTGAGCTGTCAGCGACAGTCCCATCATTCCTCTGACCTGTACTCCGGGTACTAGGGAATTCACAGTGTGAAAGAAGTGCTGGGCTCGTCCAGTGCATGACTTGAAGGAAAGCATGCACGATCTCCACTCCTCCTGGGCAGGTACAAAAGCTGTGGTGGTGAGCTGAGCTCACTGAATAATTTTACTGCACTATAAAACACGTAGAATGTAGCAAGGTCTAAAAAGTACAGTAGCTCTGGAATCAGAAATTGTATCATCTGACTAATAGGGGTCCTAAGAGAGAAGAATGGTCATGTTTTTGATAGCTTGCGCTGCATTGCATGTTTCAACACTGGGGTGTGCACCTACTGTAACTTCTTTCAAGAGTGACTTTGGGTTGTATACAGATCATTTATACGTACAGTATATATAATATGGATCGCCTTCAGTGAAAATGACACAGTTCTTAAGGCAATGCACACAAATAGCACTGCTAAATAAGTTACCTGATGCAGAGTGGGACATGCCACCTTCTCATCCTGTGATCTCTGTATGCCCTTCAACAGATCACCCCTCAGAAGTCGAAACTCCAACCAGCCCCATTGCTATCTTCCACCTTTAAGATAGCAAGATATTTTACCACATGAGATTCCATACAATTCCCAATCCAGTTCTTATATGATTTTACTAAGCATAAAAAGAGTTGTTATTGTATGTCATTAAAAACATACACAAAAACTAATTTGCATGTAGCTCTGCTGCAGATATGGAGCCTGGTGTGAAACCAGCATGGTCCAGAGCATCTTGGCAGGGAGACTTATTATTTCAAAGCTGCATCCCTTTCTGGGTTACTAACACTCTCATTTGAGGAGGAAGTGCTGTTTTGCGTTCATTTGCCAAGATGCAGTGAGCATTGAAGCCAAAGCCGTCCTGGGAGAATTGAAATTACATCTAATGCAGCAGCTTATTCAAACAAGTGATTCGTTTGCTGCTTTTCATACGCTATTAACGCAGTTTAAGATTTATACTACTTTTTATGATTTTGTTGATTTTTGTGTGATTTGAAAAGGAGCATAATTGAAACTGGAAATAGAGCAATGGACAGGAGTTGGCATGGGTTGTGTATACATCTCTCCTGGTTTTGTATGCTCCTGGAAAAAGCGGCAACATGAATTTTTATAGCTAACATTCTCAGTGATGCAAGATCTGAATGATGAAAGATTAAATCTTAGAGCAACAGCCATAGTGTACTATGCAGTTTTCAACATGCAGTACTAGTTAAGTGGTAACAAAGAGCTATCAGCTACACCAAAGCTTTGCACTAAGCACTTGTACAGTTACCAATGTGAAAACCTGACCAGTTAGATTAGATGCCATCCTCTGTAGTTAAGGAATGAAGACATTTTATAGCAAGGCTAAGGATTTAAGGATTTAGTTTATTACAGGCTTCCAAAGTAAATCCAGTCAATGCATGTTGTTTTTTTTGTTTCAATCATTCATCATTAACAAATAGCTTTAAATCACATTCGCTGTCTTCAACTGTGTTGAAGAATCTTGACTGCATAATATTTTTCCATGGTGTTTTGGCTGATGAAAAGACGTTTGTGTATTTCCTGGCAAATAAAATATTTCAGTTCTATTTAAAACATAATTTGACTTAAAGCAAATCATCAGACATAGAATTTCTGTAATCTTCCCTTTCAACACTGTAAGTCACTGCAATTTTCATTTTTCAAAAGGTATGAATATCCCCTGCATGCATTCTGCAATAATAAGATAAATTAGTACTTGTGTTGCTGCTTTTGTTTAGTCCTAAATTAGAAATGCATTTTATATTCAATTCAATTTACTTTTATATAGCGCCTTTCACAACAAGGTTGCCCCAAGGCGCTTAACAATACAATTGACGATACATTTTGAATATATTAAGTGCGCTCTATAACAGGGCATAATATTTTGCAATAATCTATTGCAAATATGACACGGTGCCTCTGAAGTATCCCAGTATGCTTGTGTGGGTGTGGGTGTGTCCTGTTATGGACTGGCATCGAGTGCATCAGGGATACAGTCCAGGTTGTGAATAAACAACTGATAATGGATGGAATATGTTAAGGACCCTGTGCTGTGCTAATCTAGGATTGGAAGTCGAGAAGGCAAGGTAAACACAAGTCGAATTACTTAGCCTAGACGTTCAGACGATATTCGTGGTCAGGTTAGCGAGGGTCGAAGCCGGAAGCACTAGACAATAGGTTCCTCAAAACAGCAGGTAAGGAGAAATGAGCTGAGCACTGGAGAGCAGGTGAGTAGCAGTTAAGTGGTGGATGGCGGGAGGCGTGGTGCAGGGCGATGGACAGGGTTGGATAATTAGGTCATGCACCAGTGATTACAGGAATTGGTCTGAGTCGGTATGTGATTAGTGTGGTTCATGACAGAATGGAATTGGATGCTACCAATTGTTTATGTAGACACTCGCATGTTAGTGTTGCAGCTTTTTTCAGAGGTTAGTCATTTGAACTGTACAGTACATATTTCAGAATATGAAAAGAAAAATATCAATGGGTAGCAGATGGTGGAAGATGTTATTGGTTTTTAAGCTAAACCCATTCAGCAATTTTTGTGACGCTCACAAGGGAAGTGACATTCAGGAATATCTTAAAGGAATATCTTAATACCATTAAATGAATCTACAGAATTGTTTTCATTGTATTTGTGATACAATATGAATTTTAGTTTGTTTTTGTGAGAGACAAAACTACAATCCATGATGTGTATTTAGGTAGCAGCTAGTTGAAATTTCAGTTTGAAAGCATTTTATCAGCTATTGTCTTTGTTTCAGCATTGCATATTTTTTCATTTTTTTTCCTTCTGCCTTTGAGAATACACTGAGACCAGGCCCATTAACTGACATCTAGTTACAGGTTTCTGTACAGTATAATCCTTAAAGCCAAATAGCAAATAACTCTTGAAATTCATGCAATTAACTCAAAGATTTGCATTTTAAAATGTAGTCACCTTCTTTGCATACTTTTCGAATCTTACATTTCATTTCAACCAGCTAAACTGTAACTTCTGAAACCTACAAAAGATTATTTGATAACTACCAAACATCTCCCTATAGAAACCATAGATATATGCACATTTTATGCATTTTTTTTCTGTTACATAAATCAGTTCTCAGATATCCTGCAAATAAACAATATAAATGCATCTGCCTGACAGTTAAAGACAGCCTTGGTGGTAGAGTAAGACAAGCAGTCAGGAGCTGTTCAAGACACAATTATCCTCCAAACCTCAAAAATACCGGTGTGACCAGTAAGATGGATAAGCTAATAACCCTGAGCTTTGGAAGGGGGGTGAGTGCAATTACTTTACTATCGACACAGAAATGCAATTACTAATCTCTGATGGCTATCTTTACCAGCAGTGATCTTGACGGAGCTGTTGTTTTTCCACTCAAGAAGACCCTATTTAATGTTCTCGATATCATTCTAGCTGATCATTGGCAAGGCCTCATTGACTAGCGGGGGGGGGGGGGGGAGACACTTGTCATTTTTTCGTTCTGTTTTTGTTGCATTTTAAGCTCATCCTATTTATCTGAGTAATTGGGAGGCTCGTGAGCTGAGCAGTAAGGTTGTGCTGAGTAATGTGTTATTCTGGCAGCTGGGTAAAAGAGGGTCTCACTGCTTTCCGTTCCACATTCTGTCTCAATTCCACAAGTTCCAAGACGCTGATAAATCAGTGTAATGTTTCTCTTGTAACTAGTAGTTTTATATCTGAAATGGAATATGGCTCAGATGAAATCTCCTGTTCTCCCTTACACACTCTTTATCTTTTCCATTCTTTGTGAAGCAGGAGACTGACTGTGTCTTGTTTGATAAATGCATATTGAACAAAAAAAAGAAAGAAAGCTCTAACAAATTATCTGTTGTCTTGTAGTATGGCAAATATGATGAAATTGATTGTGTTATCATTTAGAAAAAATCGGTATTGCCTCTCTCCAAAGAAACCTAGCATATTTTACCACAGTATGGTTGCCAATGTTCAACTTTTACCAGGAGACACAGTGTGGGATGGAAACAATTTATATAGCATGACATTTACTAAAGTACTATAAGCGAAGTACCATGTTCAGAAGTACTGTACAGTAGCAACACAGGGCCTTCACATTGATGTCATATTGTGGGTTCTCTTCTTTATTTCTGACTCTTCTGTTGTATAAAGTGCTTTGTACTAATTGCTCTGGTCTATTCAGGTGTATGAACAGCCTGTGATCCTGTGATGAAATACAGTAGCCTCCTGTTCAAGGGGAATCTTGTATGATCACCCACTTAATGTAATCAGAAATTCTGTTATGCTCTGGCCCAGTGATCCTGTAGCACACAAAGGATTTAGCCTAAACCTAACCAGGGAAAAGCAGATTTAAAAAAAAAGTACCCCAAAAAAGGTTCAAAACCTTGCATATGGATACACAATGTTGTTAGAAAGAAGTCTGAAACAATCTTTGAGGTTTGTGATTTGTGCTGTAGACGTTACCAAATGTGTTGGTTTTTATTAGTGTTAAGACCATGAAATGACCCGTAAAACAACTCTACTACTATGGATTAAAACATTAAAAATATTGAAAGAAACAATATGTGAAAACAATTTTTGCCGACTATGCCATTAATGAAAAAAAAACTTTCATTTTCATGTTTCAGTATCAGTAGTATATTATATTATCAGGTGCCAAGTTCCAGTGTGTGCTGACATCCTATTTAGTTTTCTTTGGTGATAAATTACACAGGCTGTTGTTGAAATATGCACATGAATGACCAATAACACTTTATGAAAATCACAGCTCAGACCCCTGACTATCAATTTTTTTTTCAAGCTGTGGGGCCTCCAGAAATATAAAGCTCATATAGCAGTAAGTGAAAATGACAGTGTACAAATTCATACTCTGGTTTATCTTCTCTCATTCAGCATTTTCAGCCTTGTATATTTTTTTTCCTTTTGAAGGAAAGAGACCCTTTAATTAAATGTTATAGATTTCTATTTTTCCTCCCCATTCCTAAAGATCATGCCTCAGCCAGGAGCACTGATGTGTACCGTGGCCTTTCCAAATCAGTAATGACCTTTTAAACTCCATTCTCAGCAGGGATTGTCCTTCCAGAAAAATTGGAAGAGCAAAGCTTTGTGTTCTTGTTTGCTTACTGATATGGAACAAATTATTATTTTTTCTGCCTCCATCTTTTTTTTTCTCCAGCAAGTGGTAAATTCCACCAGTGTGGGAGAATAAGGGTTTCTAGAACTTTCCTTTGATATCCTACATAAACTTAAATACCTCACAGAAATCTTAAAACACTTCTGAGATACCTAAAACAAAATATTAGGAAAGAATATTGTGATTTAAGTCTTTTAGTTGGGCAAAAACGAGATAGACATATTCTTAAAATGCTTGTGGGAGCAGTGTCAGTCAAATTTCTAAAGACCTGAGATGAAATATTTGTGTTCTTGTGTACTGTCAATCTCTAATGTTTGACCATGTTTCTCTTTCTTAAAAGAGGGTCTTTCTTATATAAGGTCTGAATTCTTCGCCCTGTGTAGAATCAGTCCCACCTACTCTCTAACAGAACAAAGTATAATATGATGTTTGCCCGGAAAGTGTTGCACCACTTTTCTTGGTCAAAATGTCATAGGTGATTGATTGTTACTGGACTCTGCAAGAAGTGGGGAAGTTCACTGCTGTAAGATTTAAAGTTTTGTTGTTTTCCTATAGGAATTATGTTTTTTTGAAAAAGTGGGGCATCATTTTATGGGTGACCCTCATGCTTCTTGTATTGGAAAAAAAAATATCAGGGGATTAAATTCCTGTGAGATAGAACAAGCAATTATAGGAAAGGAAAATATATCCAGTACCAGGAACCCTATTTCACCTTTATGGTGTGGAACAATTCTCTTGATGTATCATGCCTTTTGTTATGATTTGCATTATCATATTTGGTCTTGTTGACGTCAGTTTCCAATAATTTAGCCTGGAAATTGTGTTTGTCTTGTTTATGAACAGCATAATCCCAGGTGAGATTAAAGAACAATGGAAAAAAATGTGTAACAAGGTGATCTTTTTGGTTTCATCCCCATGCAATATGAATCAACAGCCTCACGACATTGAGAGACAGACACGTGCCTCTCTGATTGCCAGGGGGTGGGCTGTCCACAGATAAAGCTGAAGATTATATACCTCGTTTAAATAACAATGTTACACATTGAAAATCCTTTGATGCATATTCCTATTTTTTTAATCTCCGATCTGCAAAGGGATTTTCTCCTTTAGTCGCTTGTAAAATTATCCACTGAAAAGGGGATTACGCAGTTTAATCTTCACAGGGATTTTTATTTCATACTTTATGTCTCATCCAATTCCGAATTTTATCATCCTGACCTTTATGTTCTGCCAGTGGATCAGTCAATTGATTCATAATATATGTAAAAATGATCAAGGAAAAGGAAAAAAAGACAGTGACATTTTTTTATCTATAAATTGGGAATATATTTTGAGAGTACCAGTCAGGGTCCTGGTAAATGCAATTTATCTTTAATTGTGTAATAATAGTAATACTTTTAGACTTACTGTAAATGTGCATGATATTGAAAATTAGCAAAGAAGCAGAATTTTGAAGCATAACATCTATAACATTTATAAAGGGACATCTATAATGGGGCAACACAGTAGCACAGTGATTAGCTTTGCTGCCTCACAGCACTGGGGCCCTGTGTTCAATTCCTGGGGTGTTATCTGCATGGAGTTTGTTCTATTCATATTCCTGTGGGTTTCATCCCAAAGTCCAAAGACTCCAGTGACAGGTACTGTAGGTTAATTGGATTCTGGAAAAATTGGTTTGTGAGCGTGTGTGGCTGTGTTTGTGTCTGTGTGACTGCCCTGTGATGAACTGACCAGGGTGTATCCTGTCTTGCACCCATTGAATGCCGATATAGGCTCTTCCTCCTCCGTGACCTGGTATTGGATAAAACAGAAAATTGATGGATGGAACAAGCTGGTAAATGTTAAAGTAAATGGTAAATGGTAAAGTAAATGAGAGAAACATGCAGACTGTAAGGAGAGTTAACTTGTCATTTCCAAAAGGGTTATCTTAGCCCACAGCTGAAGCACAGTCTTTGGGGCATACACATTCAATAATATTATAAATGAGATATTGTTAATGATAGAAAGCTCCATTTCACCTATTTTGTTCACTTGGTTGTTAGGCTCTTATTGATACAAGTGTCTCATTCAGCTGTTTCTCCAAAGTTCTGAAACGGTCATCTTCCAGAGCATGTTTGGGTAGTTTTGTTCAGACACTCTCAACTCTTTGCAAGAACAAGAAAACAGGTCCTTGCATCTTCCCAGTAGAAATAGTTTTGATGGAACAACATTCTCAACAATTCTTAACAACAGCCTCTTTCATAGTGTTCAGATTTCAAGAATTTACAGTTTCAAGGGTATAATATATCAGGAGTTGTGTTTGGTCCAAGTGTCAGATTGACAGGTAAATGTTAGCTTGAAGAGCTTATCAGAATCCTGGTACATTTGCTTTGATTGAATCAGATCATTTATCTTACAGGCACCGCAGACATTCAATGCTGGAAAATCAAAGGGGTCTTCCGCAGGTGGATAAGATCATGTGCCTTAGATCTCCACAAGCTATCAATTTCTTATGGCTCTGCCAAGTGTAGTAATAACAATTTATAATTTTCCACACAATTAAATAAAAAATGATTAGCATATTTTCAAAAGACAACATTTTAACATTTAAATCAGTGGCATTTGTAGAGTCTTTTTTCTCTTCCAATTTCATATACAGTACATGTAAAACTATGGTAAGAGGTAATGTATTCAACATAATGATTCAAATAACAATTGAACCACATTAATACGGCATAAATGCTGAACTGGTCTCTATTCTTTTGGTTCTCCTACTTATCTGCTTGCTGGCTGATTACAAGATAGGGAAGCAGAAGCTGTACTGGAATGTATAAAGAAAATGAAAAATAGGAACTCTTATCATATTATGAGTCACAACCTCCCTTGCAAGCACAAGTTGAAACAGTTTAGACATAGGAGGAGATTTCCCTGCTTATACACACCAATTTTCTTGTTCTGTGGAAAAGCTCAGGAGAGATTATAACTAATTAATGCCACAGAATTAACCTCATGTACAGGTATAAATATCATCTGTTAGCACGCCCATGCTGATGTCCTGTACTTTGGCACCCTTCAACGTTACTGTACCTAGTCACAGTCCTCACCATTACCCCTTGGATCACTTCACCTGGAGGGGTATTTGTGTCCTTTTGGAGGACAGTCTTCCCTCTGCTACTTCAGCCAAATACAGTTTTCATACAAATACATGCATTTGCATGTATCATAAATTGCTCAAATCCATTAAGTTCTGTGGTTCTGTTTGTATCCTGTGCGGTGACAGAATGTATTTTCTCTTCTCTTTCATTACAGCCGTCTTCATCTTTTTCTTTCTGGTAAATTTACTTTATGTGAGGAACTGAAGGAAAATGATTCTTTAATTTCCAACGTGCGTGTCTTAGAATGCAGTTAAAACATAACCATTGCTATTCTAAGCAGTGCATCCGGCAGTCATGCAGGTGTTAAACTGCATTGGAATCTGTTAGGTTAAAACAAGCTATAAAGAAAATGATGATAATAATAATGTATAAAGAAGGACATTTAATTAAAAAGTTTAGAAAACTCATGTAGTTTTTCTTAATGTAAAATTATAAAATTCCAATTAGTTTAATGAATTGCAATTGTTTTTAAAAAGCCTTTTTCTCTTCCAGCAATGATAAGATATATCTATCGTTTAAAAGTGCAATTGCCTTAAATCATTTAGAGACGTTAATAGAATTTGGAAATATCGCTGCATGGATAAATGAAAATGTCCTTCAATATGACGGATTCCTCCAATAGCTATTACCATTAAAGACGCCAACTGAGGCTCCTTTGAACATCCTCAGTAAATAGAATAAGACTCATCTCATTATACTTTTCCTCATTTCCAAAAGCTGCTTGAACTTAACTGCGTAACTTTCACCACACTTTTAAAGGAATTTTTCTCATTCGGTTTTATGAACACAGGATCGTCTGTGTGCAAACAAAGTTCTCCCACTTGCATATTAAGATTAAATTCAGAACCATTTGTATTCCACCAAATGTATTTCAGGAATTCAGTCAAATCCTAATTAATATCACCACCAAAAACGTTTCAGTTAGGACAACAACATCCAAGAATTGAATGCTCCGTGAATGCTTGGTCAGTAAAGTTGGTCTTAAATCACTTTGTTAATGGGAAGCCTACTGGCCAAAGGATAACATGGCTCAAACCCAATTCAGACTGAGAGAACCAAGGGGCAGCTGCAAGGTGGAGATGGGGTGGAGGAGCGAGACCTGAGACCAACGAGAAGGAAAGTGTTGGAGTCAGATACAGCAAATGAAGCTCATTTCAAACTGATGGTGGTTAGGACCAGCTGTGTGTGACTGACTTGCCGTTGTTATCCCTAGCTTCATTTAATAACTTTCACTTCTTAGGATAAAGTGTTGAAAGTCTATTTTGCATACCTTGCCTGGCAACACGACCTTAAGGATGAGGCTGTGGGGACGCCAGTATGATCAAAGGAACCCATAACAACAAGCTTGCACAAGCTCAAGTTTCGGGTTGATTGGGTTGGTTCTGCTATTGGCAAGGTAGGCTGCGTGAGGCCACTGGCCAAGTGTTAGTACAATTGGCTGCAGAAAATGAAGCACTAACCCTGGATGGAGTGGCGACTGTTTTCCAAAAACCCAGCTGAACTATCCGAAAACCTCTGCAGCTTCTGCATGTAACAAGGAGATGTGCCTAAAGACTGGGCTTTGCTCTTCAAACATTTTGCTAGGGCTTTTTAAGAGTTTAATAAGATTTTCACTAAACTCAGCAAGGATATATGAAGCGGAGCCTTGAAACCAGCATTGTAAATAAAGGTTTATTTCACTTTAAAAGATGTATGTCGCTACTGCCAAGAATATTAATAATTGGTACTGTGACTCCATTACGTTGACCATGTTTCTAGTCCAAAAACAAAACAATTATGTTTTTTTTCTGTTATCCTGTTTGTTGTCATATCAAGGTCTGGCCATTTTATTGTCACTTTGTGAAATTGATGCTAGATGTCCAGCAATGACCCTACCAGTAGACAAGACTGTGCAGTTAGAAACAGCAGCATGAATGTTACCTGCATATGACAGCTTAGCCTGACCTTTAAATAACAGTGTTGGAGATAAGAACAAGGATATGACAAAACAAATTAAAAAGATTGCTGGTCATACATGTCCTTGGTATGTTCTAACTTATTTTTCATCCTTGTTGAACAAAAAAAGGTTTTCAGATTGTTAGGATTTAGAAGGTTCTTGTTGAAAAAGAGTGTTGCATTTAAGCAAAAAAAAGATGTTGTTTTTATGTAGTGTTCTGGGAACACATGGACTTGCAGTAAGTTCGATTCAAAAAAATTCTGAAGTCTTGTTAAAAGAACTCATACAAACTTTTTTGTAGGACCTCGAAATGTCTTGCATGTGCTTAGGTACCCTGAGTGAAGTTTCTCCATTTTTTTTAACCTGTGGTTCTCCAGTGATCAAAGAGGAGCTGGTCTGAAAAGAACTAGAACAAAAGACAAATACAAAATCTTGTCCTTCTCTGAGTATCATTCTTATCTCCCATACAAGCAAAAACATACCAGACATACCATATATTCGATTCTGGCTTAACATTCGACCCACATGTGCAGCATACTGTCAAAACATCTTTTTTTAACCTCAGAAATATCGCTAGACTATGCCCTATGCTATCAATAACTGTGGCTGAAAAGCTGATCAACACATTTGTGCTCTCTCAAATTGACTACTGTAATGCTCTACTCGCTGGGGTATCTAAATCTACTCTGAACAAACTGCAGTATGTCCAAAATTCAGCAGCCAGAATCCTGACCAGGTCTAGTGCAAATGATCACATTACTCCTGTCCTGGAGTCCTTGCACTGGCTTCCAGTCAAATTCCGTGTAGACTTTAAAATCCTCATGCTCACCTATAAGACTCTGCATGGCTTGGCACCTCAGTACCTGTCTAAACTATTATCGCCTTACTCCCCACATCGCAACCTTCGCTCTTCTAATTCTGCTCTCCTTACTGTCCCCCAAGCCCGTCTACGTTGTATGGGCCTTCTCCTGTTATGCCCCCAAGCTCTGGAACTCTCTCCCCAAGGATATCAGAGAGTCGCCTTCTCTAAACTCCTTCAAATCCAGACTCAAAACCCTCTTCTTCAGAAAGCCTTGACTTAACTGGCTCCATTCTTCACCCCTCTGCTTTTCTTAGTACCACCATCCACGGTCTCCTCTATATATTGTAATTGTGTTTTATCTTGTGTATTCTTCTTATTTATTGTTGTTGTCATCCTGCAAAGCGCTTTGAGAAGCCACCTTTAAAGGCGCTATATAAAATAAAGTTTATTATTATTATACCAAAGCCCTTTACAATCCAAGCTCTATGCAAACTCTGTTTGACCCCAACAGAACCAGAATGATTACCACCCTTTCTGTCTAATTGTAATCATCTCCTCAGCTTGTAAATAGTGCAGAACGATTAAGACCGTTTCATCATGTTTGAAAATCAGACCTCATAATAGCCGCAGAGCCTGCACTAATTAAATTACAGAGGAAAGAGAAAGACATACTGCAGATTTCACATTAAAACCCAGAGTAATGGCAGTTACATGTTCAGTAACTCCTCAATGAATTATTAACCACAGATAAACGGACTTTCTCATGAGTGAAAAACTGTAAAATTGATTCTAATGACAGGTTTTATTTTTTCAGAGTCAAGCTTGATTCTTTCTGTGATTTTCAGCTAGTATTCAATATTTCATCATTTGATTTCAGAATTTTTCATCTACAATAGTTTCTTCTGGTATCTTGTATCGCGTATCTTCAATTTTCAGTGTCAATATTCTGAAGGCTATTAATGTAACAAACTTAATATACCTGACAATTTGGGATACTAATCACAGATTTAATATTTTAAGTTTTGAAAAACAGCTACAGCACTTGTATGATTTTGACACCAACTCATAACCTGAAATTCCTATTTCAATGTACCAGAATATTTATTATAATGATGTGTATGCATTTTTAGGCTTTGCTAGGCTCTAATTCAATTTATTTACAATTCTGAATTGATAAACCAAATGTATTTTTTGGTATGATTTTCTGTCACCCCTAACTGATTAACTGAATAAATTAGGCAGTCTGCGTTTTTCTCTGAATTTGTTGTGTCACATCTTCTTCACATTAATGTTTTCGACACTGCTTTTTTTATGTACATGTACAGCATGTATATTGTGCAAATATATGAAGGTGCCAAGTTTAAAGCCTATTGTGGATTTATAATCTAATGGCTTCTTGAATTAAATAAAGTTTTTAATTGAACACATTTTAAGAGATGGTTTATGGTGAGGTGATGTTTAAAGACAGATCTCTATACAGTTTCCCCTGCTATAATGCACAATGACATTAACAATAATATAACATGAATATGTTACATTTTAATTCAGCACCACCCAAACATAAATATTGCACAATGACCTGCACTTTTCCCCCGCCTGCACTTTTTTGAGCTACAGTATAGGCTCTTCATAATGTTTTGGGATTAATAATACTATTGAGACACTATTCTTTCTATTACTATAATAATAGTCCCTTCACTTTTCTATTGGACACTGCTATGTTATTTTTTTTAATGCTTTATAATCCTTTAAGGAATTCATTCTGAATATCATATACAGTAAATGGCACATTGAATAAAGAGAAACTGTGCACTTACAGTATTTTTTTAGAATTCCATTAACTGCATTAGCAAGCATTATCTTTAACTTAATTTATTTTATGTTAATATTTGTTAAAAACTGGGGATGTTTTTAACATCTCACCTAACAGAATTGTGTCATTTTATTGATTGTGTAATTTTAGGAGTGCTTCTAAAATCTAAATGTTTGATGTTGAGTTGCATTTAATAATTTAATGTCAAACTAGGTACTAGATATTTGTATATATTTGCATCTCATCCAGCTTTCATGTCTTTAGTAGTGAAACCAAAGGAACCTGAAGATTGATCCTAATTAAGAGCTAGATTGCAGTACAGTAATGGGGTTAGGCATTTTTCTTGATGAGGAAGGTATGCTACAAAGAGACATGTTCACTGGCATCTGCTCAGAATCCTAGCAGCAAGATTCTGTATGACACTGAGCTGGGTTTGAGTTTTATCTGAAAGCTTTATCTTGCTAAAGCTATGTGGCTTCATCTAATAGTCTTCGCAGAGTATCACACCAGAGCATTCTCTTTCTCCACCTCTTATTGATTCGAGATCCAAGATCTTATCTAAGGATCTTATCACATCAACTAAAACTTCACTCCCTCCTTTTCTGGGGAAAACTGATCAGAAAGCTGTTAAGGAGATGACCTAAGTGCTAGGGTTGTTATTGAAGCAATGAAAAACAGGCTAGACTCAAAAATTAAGTGCAAACCAGGATGCATTTCGGGAAGTGTTCTGGTGCTAAAAAAAAATCATATTTACAAAGAAAAAAAACAAAACATGCAACAAGGAGCAGTACCTCCAGGTATGTTCTTATGGTATTAGCAGTTTTATGATTATTGTGTCACGAAGCATTTTTCAGGACCCTATGCAGACGGAGGGGAGTGAGACAAACATGGGGAAAATGACTAGGATCGGGGCAGGAAGAGGTACAGGGGGCTTGTCCAAGGTGTGCTGGTGTTCTGGGGGGGGAGCGTGGTTGGGGCGAACAAGTCCGAAGGGAGTCCGTGAGAACATCCTGAGAAAGCAAAAGTCCAGAGCCGGGTGGTCCATCCATGACGGAGACAAGACAAAGTTAAAAGCCGGAGCGGGATCCGGCGAAGGGTTGGGGGAATCAAAAAGGGTAATGAGGCCAGGCGCTCCCAGCCCCGGACCCAGATGGTCAGGACGCCTATGCCGTTGAGCCCCTCCTGGACTCGCTGGTAGGTGGGCTTCCAAGCGTCCACCTTCCAAAGCTGAGCCTGGAATAATGGGAGAGTCTGGCTTTTAAAGGGGAGACTGGAACAGGATGCAGGTGCAGGAGATCACGTAAATGAGGAAGGGCTGGAGCATCCTTAAGAAGAGGGGTTTTACGATCGTGACATATTGGACAACAAACAGCCCAAGCCATGTCACAGCACTTGGACAAGGATACATTTAACACAAAGCATAAGATAAGGCTAACAGACTGCTGTCCTGTGAGTACTGGGTTAAATATTCTAAGCTCCACCCCTGAATCCTCTTGATAGACAGGTAAGCCTCCATTTAAACCAGGAGTTTGACTGGCTATGTAGCCAAAATAATGTGGTGGAACAGACTGGACACTAGGACAACACTGTGGATCCACAACAAGTAAAACATTGTGTGAAAAATGTAGAGATTAATAGCAACAATGAAAGTTGATATACAGGGATTCAATCACTTTTCTTTACATACTGTGTTTCCTAGAATTATGACAAAAATGAAGCTGGAAAGTGATTCATTAATCTAAGATAAATTCAGGTTATACAGTGAAGGCTTTGTTACAGGGTATCTTATAGAAAGTAATATAGGAATGCATATGACTGCTGCTGGATGCCTTTTTTACTGTGATTTCCTGCTGCCTGAGTTTCATTAGTGATTCTGTCCCATATCCTGCACTTCTAATGATTACTTTTCCTTGTCTTTACCAGTATTTATTGAAACCTAGGTGAACAAATCCTAAATTGATGGATTTAAAAATGGACATGCTGGGACTGTAGCTCCGTGTTCATGACTGTCCTGAATGCAGATAAACAGGAATTTAAGGCTGGCTGTAATATTTTAGGTACACATTCAGCATCACTTATCTGTTGCATAAAAACAACAGTAAAGAAAGATTTTGCAGTCAACCCAACGTAGACAATCTGGTGATGCAGTAAGCTAAAATGGAATCCTGGATTTTTCAGATGGTGACTTAGTTGTGGTCACTGTGACATGATGGCTATTTTTTTCACAAAATTTGTTAGAACATCTATTTTGCACTGCCTGGTTGTCATCACGTAACACTGGAAACTAATCATTACCTTGTGATCAATGATCAGTAATCACATAAACACATGGGTGAACTGGCACATTATTTAGAATCTTCTGCAATTCTCTCACTCTACTGTAAAAGCTGTAAGAAAAGAACAGCAACTTCAACTAAGAAAAGAAGGGACAATTCTGAATGGTGAATGGTGTTGATTACAAATTGCATTAAGTTGAAAGTAATGGATTTAATTATTAAAAAAGGTGAGAGGCTTTACTTTCTATGAGGAGCATTTATCTCTCATTCTCCATTGCTAAAGCTTATCTGGGGTGGAAGACAATCTGTGCCAATTTCATCCAAAAATCCCATACAGATTTCAAGCCAACTCTAGAGATGAATGGTAATCATTTGCAGCATTATTCGTCCTGATAGAAAATAAATTGAAGCATTTTGTATTTTTTATCATTAAAGCATTCATATTCTGTATAAGCAAATTGCTACTGGCAGTACATAACAGATGAATGATCGGAGCAATTTTTTTGTGAAGTGGAGATGATCCAACATAATGTACAATGCTCTTCGCACTTTTGTGTCATTTTTCTTGATTGATTTCATTTTCTGTCCTTATCATACTAGTTTAAGCGCTGGATTTCTTTTTAAGGTTGTTTAGAAGGAACTGTAAATACAAGTCTATTTGCAGAAATCCATTCTTATAATCAGAATTGAGAATGCTGAAAGGAGGAATGTATGTACGTCATTGTTACTCGATACTACTGCTGCTTAGTACATGTCCCAAAATGTGAAACCTTTTGTTCAAATATAAGAAAACAGCAAAGAAATGCTGGAGAAGAATAACATGGAATCTTTGCCCAGGCATACAGGGGGGGTTTAAAAGTCTGGAGTTTTTTTAGTACAGGTGATGAGAGGCTTTTTGTTTGAAAAGAACATTCTCCAGCAGCAAAGGTACGTCAGTATAAGACTTTTGTGACTGAACTGAGATGAGTTGAATACTGAATGATCAATGCAGAAAAGGATAGAACTGAGAAGCAAGCTTGAAAGTAACTTGGCAGCTCAGCTGTATTATGACCAGTTCATATCAAAGGGAAAACAGACAGCAGTCTTGAAAAAAACAGTCAACATAGAACCAGTTTTAAAACATAATAAGGATTCACGTTCTCTCCTTATTAGCTGATATTTTGACAGCCAGAAACAAGAAATGATACGGTATATTATTTTTTCTATTTTTTTAAAGAACAAGAAACAAAAAAACTAATAGGTTGTATTGTGATATTAAATCCTTCAGACTATTGATTCTGCACAGCAGAGCCAATCCACAACTGCTCAATTTGAAACCTTGGCTAAATAAAAAGTTGATGCAAATTCCTGGTGAGCTCCAATGCTCTGCAGACCTGTTCTGGAGTAAGGGAGATCTCGGGAAGAGATTACATCTAATAAGCAAGAGGTCTCCTGCGCCCTCACATCTCTTTAAAAAAAAATGCTCCGTCAATTATGGTCAGTGTGATTGTAGGAAAGAGATGTAGGTGACACTGAAAAATCAAAAGTAGTCACTTCACCAGCGTTAGGAAACAGATTTAAAAGACTTTTTAAAGTAAAGCTAATATTCACATTATTGAGGTGAATCATTTACCTGATATCACAAAATATTCAGTACCACCACATTTTCTCTTTTTAAAGTACATCATTAGATACACACAATCTTTGACAGGTGACAGAAATGTTCTACAGTTTGGAAAAATAACAAGTGAACGCATGGGTAATCTGAAAGAAATTCACTGAACATTGTGCGTTCAAGATGCAATACTTTGTGCACTGGCATTAAATTCTTGTCAGATCAGACAGATGGGGGCAAAGACAATGAAAACTTTTATAGGTTAGAACTAAAAACTCTGTAACTGAATCATTTAGCAGACATGGTTTACAGCAGGTACATGCATAGGATTGCTGGAGAATATTTCTAGATGCATAAACATGTTCATTATGAGGCTGTTAAGTCAATTTAAGTCAAATGATTTAAAATTGCAGACAATTTTTTAAAGTTTTCAGGTCATTTTCAGTTCTTCAATGTTGCCAGAGTAGCGTAGTCATTTGTAACCTAAATTGATCTTTGTTTTATTCCGTTAAATTTAAAAAATCCATTTAAAAATATTTAGGCTGTCTGAATTGACACGTTAGACCAACAATGCACCAGTGCAGCAATGACAGTTGGGAGCTCACTTGTATTAGCTACCTTTCCCATAGCACAGCACATGG
Organism: Atractosteus spatula; assembly: GCF_055471065.1. Lineage (NCBI taxonomy): Eukaryota > Metazoa > Chordata > Actinopteri > Semionotiformes > Lepisosteidae > Atractosteus > Atractosteus spatula. Next base: position 6,507,573 of record NC_142719.1, on the reverse strand, counting down.
AAACACATTTCTGGTCTATTGCTACTTCACAGTCTTCAGGAACCATGGAATGTACCAGTTACAGAGCTATTATTTTGGACAGAATGCTCCCACACAACATACAGTAAAGTTTCTTAATATTTGTTAATGTAGTACAGTATATTTACATGTACACTACAGCAGAAAAGTAGGTGTTTGAACCAAATTCCTCTACTTTAACAACTAATTTACTATTTCTCTAGGTAAGACACACTGTGTGGCTGAAAAGTGTTGCTGTGTGGTACTATACAGTATGTGGTAAAAGAATATGCTGCCTTACCTCACCTCACAGGTGCTGTTTGACCTTAGAACCACTCCACTTCATCCCCTTGAATAATATACGGTTTTCATTCATTTCACTCCTCCCTATCTACTTATTAAGTTTCTTTCATTAGATGGATACATCCAAAATAAGGTTTTCACAGAAAGAGGAAGGAGTCCCAATACGTTTTGCTGGCATGACAGGGCTGTTTCATGAAATACTGTTTACTGAGACATTGTAGAACATATTCAGGCCATTGCCCTTAGATGTTCTTTAGTTATCTTATTGGCCAAAACAGTCAAACTTAAAGTCAACAGAGCACAGCTGGGCCAGTATCAGTAATCAGCTACATCTGTTTTGTCAGACTTCCAATGTGGAAAATATGCTGCCAGTTTGATTTGGGGGTGTGATTCCTTGTACGCTTTCATCTGTCTGTTGTCACTCTAAACCTGTAGATGAGGATCGACAGAGAACCAACCTTTTAACTAGAACCATTTGCAGCAATGCATGAAAGTGAGTTACTCAGAAATCGTAATATGAAATCCTCTTGCTTGTTTCCACAAGAAAAGAATATACATTAAATGTACTCTGATTGTCAGAGTCCTGAATTTCAGGAGGTTTTTCATCCAGAAAGAGCTCTGTAAGTTATGCTACTTGAATTTTGACTGAAATTGAAAAGAAAAATAGCATGATCAAGAAATATCTGAAGACTTCTAGTCACAGGAAAAGACACCCAGCCTACACAAACACACTCTGAAGTCTCTATGCCTAAGTCAAAGAAATCCTTTGATCAGGTTACATGCTGAGTGGATATTGATAAGAGAAAAAAAAGAAGAAAAAAACATCTGACAATCAATACTTATTAAAATCTGAAATCTTAGACAGCCATCTACATTTAAGTGGCTCAGCCTACACTATATTCTAGCTGGATAACAACTATTAGAAGATTGGATTCTGCACACACTAAATATTAGATCAGTAAATAGTCTGTACTGATTTTCTATTTGAAATCATTCTTGCTTTCATTTTTTTTTCAATTTTGTGAAGTCTGTGTTACGTTCTACATTCCTCCTGTAGAGGGCGCTCCTACCCATTTCTGTTTGATTCAGTCCCATTATTTCCTGGTGTGTCTTGTTAGTGTTTTGGCTTTATAGACCTAGTGTCTCCGCTTTTCTGGGATCAGCTTTGGATGACAGACGTCCGAGGTCCACCTTTCACCACACCTGGAGTAGCCTGAGGGCATAGGCCTTCACGCCAGCGTCCTGACCTACTGAGTCCGGGGCTTGGAGCGCCTGGTCCTGTTACGGTTTTATTTCTCTGTGTTTCTGGTCTTGGTTCCCCATCCTGGGGATTTTAACTTGTCTTTGTCCCAGATGGATCCCCCAGTTTATGGAATATGGACTGTGCCCTGTTGGAGCTCCCTGAACTTGGTTGCTTCTGCTTTTCCCCCATGCACAGGATCACTACAGTCACCGCCCCCTGTCTGTCAACTCGTCCCAACCCTGCTGTATCTTCCCCTGATGTTCTTCTCCAGGCTCTTCCGGATTAGACCGTCACACGTAGGGTCTTTAACAACGCATTTCACAAGAGTCTGACCCGGCTACCATGACAGTATGATTTGCTTAAATGTTTGCTCCTTATGAATGTGATAACTTTCCTTTAAATGATTGAATTGTATGCCTTGTGCGTTTATCTTTTTCGAATTGACAATTAATCGATTTCTATATTGCTCTTCTGTTGTTTTTTATAACCTAGAGAAGCGTGGCTTTTTAAGGAATTTGGAGATGGCACTCCTCATGAAAAGGCAATCTATAAATTAAAAATTGATTGAGTTATTGATCCACTATGACATAAAAGGCCGCAGTTGTGAAAAGAGTCTAGAGAAAAGCAATCAGAATAACTCCAAGACTGAATAGTATGTTATTTACAGAAAGATTAGAAGACTTGAAGCTGTTTAGCTTGGAACAAAAACGTCTTAAGAAGGATTTAACAGAGAATATTTCAGATGAAAGGCAGTGGCAAAGCAAACTCAAACCGAATTAAAATTAAGTTGAAGTACATTTAGGACTAAAAATAGGAAGTGCACCTTAACACCATAGACTAACACTGTTAAATGACAATATACATGCTGACCCACTAGGATATTAAAGGTGTTTGGATTACATTCTTGGAACAGTAAACTAATAGGATCTGGATGAGAAATATGGGACAGATAATCAATCTGTTTATGCAACCATAACAATTTCAAGGGCAGAGCAGAACAGGAGTCATTCCAAATAGTGCAGAGGTGTCCAATTATGTTGTTCATGGAGACCAGGGGTCAAACACCAGGAAAGACCATTTAAAATAGTCAACAAGGGCTATTCGTCATGGGATGTGGGAGGAACCTTATTCAACTACAGTACAGAAACAGCCGAAGTGGGAAATTAAACCCAGGACTCTGACAATGTGAGGCAGTAGTGCTAAGCACTATGCAAACTGGCCCCTTCACTATAACATCCCCCATTACAGCTCATTATACCAGTATGGGCTGTATAGTGGTCTCTTGTCTTAAACTGTACAAAATGTCTTAATACTGGGGGCCTGGGAATTTCATTGATGGTATCATTGGGTTTGCTTCTGTGGCAGTATGCAGGGGCGGGGTGGTGTTCAGTGTAGAGGTGGAAGGGTGACGCATCGCCTTTGTAACCACAGCTGTACTGGCTGATCAAGGACGAGCCACAGCTGTGAGGGATCTTTAAAGACACACTGAACACCTCCCTGGAAGGGGAGGAACTTCCACGGGCAGTCCCGGAGGGTATTGTGCCTGAGTGTAAGGGTGTCATTTTTAATTTCTTTTTCTTTTTGCCTGTCCTGTCTACATACATGTCTACTGGGACAGACTGACCCTTTTTCACACGCTGAGTTTTATTTTTGGCCTTTCGCTCTCTGCCTGCTCTCCCAGACTGGACCCTGTTAGATAGGTCCAGCCTGGGCGCCGCGGTACACAGTGATGCATTTCTTTTCCCTTTTGTTTTTTTTTTCTGGTTTTCTCTAACCTCACACAGCGCCCCTTCAGACAGGGCGTCAACTTTTACAGGTGCTCTCCTCAGCTCCTCCCACTCCCACATTGCTACACTTTTAATGTCGTGCTAAAGCAGTTTGTGCTCCATCTATCCTAGTTTCAATATAAACCTTGATAGCAGATGACAAGAAAATTAATTTGTGTGGGTATGTGAATTAAGAACTAAGAAAACTGAAATTGCAAAAAGAATCCTATTACTTTCCACAGACAGTCTGAGGGAAATTACATGACATTTGTGTTAGATGCATTTGTACACTACAGTAAAGGGCTTTAGACTTTATTAGAGATTGCATTTAGAGAACACTCTGCAGAAAGTTTCCAATGCAGTTCAAGCAATAAATAATTTTAGACCAGTGTTGTTTAATTACCCTATACTGGGTTCTGAGATACCATCACAGTAGTGTTTCAAAGTAGTGTTTGATCTCTTCCAATCCAGGAATAAAACAAGAGCCGTCAAAGGCTATGAAAGACAGTATTCTGAAATGACGCTTGTCAGCCTTAGCAGCTCTGCATCATGCATCTACCACACTATGTGAAAAAGCCCTTGTCATTTTTGCAGGACTAAACAAACACTAATTCAGAGTGAGATTGATGGGCATCTTCATCTGAACTCACTGAAATGAGTGCCAGGAAGATGCATGAGCCACACAGGCAAAGGGAAATTGATACAGGCCTGATGAAAAAGACACGCAAAAGTGATGTTGTTAGAAATTTGCTAGGACCTGACTGTTTGTCTTGTTCTGCCCTGCACTGATTTTATGAGGTGAAAAAAGATGGCAGGATAAAGTGTACTTTCAGTTGCCTCCGGTATATCTCTCACATATGTCAGGCTCGGGAAATAAATCCGCAGTTTACCTTCCACACGATTTAACATTTTTTTATTTCTTCAATATTACTGGAGATTGCTAGTAAATTTATAGGCTTCTTAGTAATGTCTCCTCCTTAAAGAATTATTGGTAAACGAGCTGAAGAGGAATGAAGTATGTGTGACGTGAAGTGTAGATTAGGCAAAGGTCCAGGGGAAAATGTTTCTTAATGAAACATGGAAGACATATGACATTGTTGGGGATCATAGAATTACACTGTACAGCTCCAGTAACAAACAAACAGAATAAATTAATAAATACAAATACATTATAGTTTTATAATATTAACAACAACAATAAACTATTTTTATAGCACCATCCAAAGAAACATCGCAAAGCACTTTACAGTTAAAACAGAAAACACAGTTTATAAAATATTAAATTATAAAATCAGCATGTTAAGCATGCCACACCTCCACAGAACACCACCTGATTGCCGGAGAGACAGAATACGTAGAGCACCTGGCTTCTATGAAATGTCACTGACTACCAGGTGCTCTGGGGTATTCAAACCCTGCTTGGTCTCTCCTCGGTGATCGGGCATTGACGTTAACACCACTTTACTCCTGAGCCACTGGACAGCTTGCCTGCAGAGCCCTTCCTGTTCCTGGCTTCCAGTTTCAGTGCTTCGCCTGGGACCACTGTCCCAGCCTGCTGAGGGTGGAAGAGAGGCCAGGACCCCCCTTCAGACCTGGACTCAGCGGATGACTCTCTCGGCTCGCTCTCTAGCATGCCTCCAAAGTCCACCCTGATAAAGTACCCCGTTGTCAGCGTGCTTCCCATTCAACCCAACGTTGGCACATCCCTGCGTTCAAGTCCCTGCCTGCCTGCATCCTGGGCAATTCTGACAGACCCTGTTTCTGGAGGAATCTGGAGAGTGTGAAGAGCCCAGTACCCTGGATGGCCCCAGCTCCTGAAGCCTGCCTGTTTGAGTTCTGGGCAGATCTGCCTCAGATTCACCCTGTTCTACCCCCAGAGCAACAGTGAGCCAGCCACTCCCCCTGGACTGTGAGGCCCTAGCTCTTGGTTCGTAACACCTTTGTGTCACATATGAAACCTTTGTGTCACACGTGTTTTGTTACACTTGGTGTAACAAGTCCCTGCCTAAAACACTTGGTGTAACAAAACACATATGGTTAGAAGAATGATAGAAAAATACATGATCATTAGAAAATGAAACCGACACACACCCCAATTAAGTTAAAGCCTTTCTGAAAAGTTAGGAGTCTGGATTTGTATACACTCAGTGTAGATGACTCTCTGGTATCCTTGCGTATAGAATTCAGGAATTCAGCAGGAGAAGGGCCTGTCACCCACGGAGTGGGTGGGACAAGCTTGGGGGACAAACAGGAGTTTCCGGAGTCAAATGAATAAAGGCTGTGAAATGGAAAGTAGGAAGATAATAAATACTGAGGTGCCAAGCCAAGCGCTATTGAGCCTTATAGATGAATATGAGGATTTTGAAGTCAGCTCAAAACCTGATAGGAAGCCAGTGCAAGTACTCCAAGACAGGCCTAATGTGATCACTGGCCTGTGACCTGGTCAGGATTCTGGCTGCGTATCGTGAACATATTGAAGTTTAAATTAGGAATAGCCAACCCTGGTCCTGGAGAACCACAATTACTCACTTTTGAACAATTAATTTATAAACTCTTTGAACATTTCATTTTGACCACTGAATCAGGTTTGCTCAGTTAAGCATTTCAGTAATCATTTGAAATTGCATTTTTTGGGAATAAAATAAATGTCATGGGGGGACAAAACTGGTAGTAACTTGCAATGCAAAAGGCTTTCTTCCTCGTCATTCTGCAAAGCCAGCGTAGGCTGAGACAAAGCCCTTCTATCAAGGAAACCTGATTGATCTTTGTCAAATTTATTATATTCGAGTGAGAGTTTCAATTTGTAGTGAAAAGGCCAAAAACTATACAGTATACCTGTAAAATCAGAAGGGTTTTATAGGCTTCTCACAGCCATGTTAGTCTTTAATCATCCATACTAGAAAATGGCATTAGCTGTTTTTGTTGGGCATTGCGGACAAACCAAAAACAAAGGAAAAACAAATAAAAGTGCTTTTAGTGGGGTCTGTTTGCAAGAAAATTTAAAACTGTTTAATGACTGCACAGCACTGTCATTTCTTCTGAGCATCTCATAAACTTAATGCTACCTTATACCTTGTCCCTATCAGAATGGAGTCCACCTGACTGCCACTCACTGTGCTGTTACACAGAAAAAGCTTACAGAAATAAGTTTTTTTATTTCATTTCATAATTTCTTAAAGTTGTATCTTCTGCTTCATCGATTCTTTACATAGAAGTTTAATTTCTCACACAATGTCTTGCTAATTTATTCCATGCAACCTTTGTGTAAACAAATGCCTCCTAAGATAAATCTCCTTATACTTGATTTCCAAATAAATTAAAATTTCTCCCAGTTCTTGTCCCTGTGAATATTAATGTGAGCTAAAGGTTAACTTCACAGCCTTAAAGACTTTAAGATGTCTTTGATCTAGCCTAGAGAGGGTAAGTTTACTTTCTACCATGTGTACAGTATATGGAATTCATGATCATCCATTTTCCAAAGTGTGTTGATCATGCACAATTGAGCAGGCATACAGTAGATGGTTTAAATAATGAATAGCTATCAGGGTTTGAAAGGAGAGAAATGAAATTGTGCATTTTTCAATGCATATTGATGGCGTATTGTTTATAGCCTACCTTAATAAAATGTAATGGACTGTCATTGCACATACAGTATGTGATTACTGTTCACATCATGCACATGTCTTGAAAACTGAGCCTTCTGTTTAATTTATATACCATGAACAGACCTGTAATAATGCAAATATTGTGATAGACATCTATAACTGGCCTTGGTTCACATACTGTACCTCACATTTCAGAAACATGACTGTGAATGAAACTCATGCGAATCACCCAGTAGAAATGTACATTGGTGTTAAAGGATTACACTCAGTCATACCCATTATGAAAATGGAATCTGGCTGCATTTCAGATCCTTGCAGTGTCGCAATCAACATGGGACATACTGAGAAATACTGTACGCGTGAAAACCAAGAGACTAGCTCCATGCATCTAGTCTGTGTCCAGAAATGCATTTCCTTTGCTTGAATAATTAAACTTTACTTTGCATACTGTATACAGGTAGGAGCCTGTTTCTGTCTGTAAGTTACTTATCTCAGGTTCCAAAGCAATATTGTTTTTTATCATATTGATGTACAGACCAGTTCATCTGGTGGTTTCAAGAAGAATCTGGTGTCACATCTTGCTTGGTTTAAAAATTAATTGTTCTGACATATTCTCAGCAAAGCGTTGGTTTGACAAGGGGTGTCTGAATTGAAATCATTTGAGTGCCAGGTCAGGAGAACATGCCAGAAATAACATAATAATGCAGCGATAACATTATTAGGAATTGCCACTGTGCCATAAGTGGAAATATTTTCTATAACTCCAAAATGTTGGTAATGGTCATTCATAAACACCCATTCATGGTAGTAACACACAGTGAGCATGGCTGGTCACCTACAAAACTTTCTGTAACACTGCTGAGGGAGGGATGCACCTTGAGTGTCTTCTTCGGTAATGGAATTTGTCACTAACTAAAACTCATCTCCAACCTTCACTGAACTGCATTGTGAGTCCTTGCATCCCTACAATCTGCACTAAACTGACAATGTTTAAATTACTAAGTTAAAGTTATTCAGTTTTCACTGAGGTTTCCTCATACACTCACCACCTCTGCTTTTGATATTTTTTTTTAAACAAAGGTATTCTAACCTCTGTCCTCTGTGTCAGCTGTATGGACAGAGGACTAGAATAACAAAATCGATTGTGAAGGTGATCATCTTTCAGGACACAAGGTATTTTTGTCCCAACACTGCACCACCACCCCTACCACCACCATATTCTGTAGTATACAGTATATTTTGCAGCGCCATGGTAGCTCAGACGGCAAGGGCATCTAGCTCTTGACCGGAAGGTCCTGGATTCAATCCAGGGCCAGCGATGTAGCTTGCTTTAATTCCTTCCAGACGGCTCCCAGGTCCACTCAGCCTGCTTTCCACCTCACCACTTCCAGTGTCGGATGGTTGAAAAAAATGGCCCTTGCCCCCCGTTCCCCCATGGGCCTTTCTGGCCTGAAAAGGGGACCTAACCTACCTACAGTACCTACAGCATATTCTGCAAGGAAGGATCTAATTGTGAAACCACAGAGTTGTATGATTATTCCAAAATTGATACAGCAAATTTCACTCTTCCTGAGAAACTATGCAAAATAATGAATAGGGAATTAAAAATATAATTACACAATGTAATATATATATATATATGAAATAAGAAAAAAGTCACACAGTCATCACAGTCAGACACTAAAAAATAGGCAACATTTCTTTACTTAAAGAGTATGTATCTGGATCAGGGTTCCCAGTCAGGTGATTAAGCCGCATACTTTTGAAAGAAGAAATTTTAATTTCACCTAGCTACTAAACTACCAAATAAACAAGATGAGACAAATGCTCTCCTCTTGTTTAAATTCCTTCTTGTGTTTTTCCAGTATGTTGTGTGTATTCCCGAATACTCTTTTTAAAAAAATCTACTGATTTCACACACAAACTGTTCACTGTGAGTTCCTTTGAATTCCATCATTACAAACATTTCTGTGGCTTTGTTTGAAAGGATGCTGCATAGTTTATGCAGAAACAGGAATGGTGTTGACCTTTACCGTAAATGTTTGTATAGCTGGACTTCTTGTTTATAGCTTTCCATTCTTTGTGACCTCTTCTCCCTGAGCAGTTGTAGGTGCTGCTCTACTGTGAGCAATAAGGTAAGCACAGTTTCAAGGGCCGTGGCACATGCAGTGTTAATCTGCTGTGACATCTTAGCAGCGCTCCATCCTGTCAGAAACTGCATAATATGAAAGATGCACTAAAGCAGCTGCCTAAATGTGCTGAAGCTGGGGCACCTCTCATTATCAGCCAGGCAGAGAGATTCAGGCTCAGGATTTGAAAAGTGCATTTAAGGAGCAGATTTCTGCATGCTTCCAGATGCCTTTTTCTTCTTATTCAGCTTTGAAGTTTTCTTACAGGTTTAGGAGAAAATTGAAGTCATGCAAAAAGGGATTCTTTTGTCCCCTTTGCTAACCGTATAAATAAACAAAGCAGTCGAACCTTCTGCTGCTACATACCTGTTTTGCCTGACAGGGATGGTGAAGCCAGGTGTTTATTGAACTGGTGTCTTCGTGTCATTAAATTCAGTCATGATTATGAGTGAAGATACACAAAAACTTAATTCATCCATCCAAAAAGACATTTTGCCGTTTTCTTAACCGCAGAACACACAATTAAATAATTTCTGATCGTGAGAAAAAATTAATTGTAAGCTAGAAAAAGAACTGTCAGCTGCCGCATAACTGTTGAAGTACAAAGTTTTTTTTTTCCACAAAGAATAAAAAATCAAACAAACCACAGAAAGAATGAAAGAATTTCTATGGATTCTTTTATCGGCAAGGCTGTTGTCTCATTTATTTGGTGTTTTTTTTACACATTTAAGTAGAATTACGTTTGCGAGGAAAATAATGACAATCAGTTGAAATTAATCTTTTCATTAAGACATTTGATTTATTTACCACAAATGTTAACTGATTCAGCCTGCTGGTTGTTTGAGAACCTTCAGCCCTGTCAATTATAAAGCATTAAATGTGAGTGGTGTGTGAGTTTTCTTAATAGAAAAGCTAATCTATAGCTAGCAACAAGGAGCTTGCTTTGCATATGCTCTCCATTCTGACAATAGTTTTATTTTTTCATTTCCCTTCAGCTCATGAGGATAATGCTGTACATCATAAGTAAATTAAATCAATTGATGCAAATGTGTCTGCTGGGATGGACAGACACTAAGGAGTGCTTGGATATATTTCTCAGTGGTTGAATTGATTTTGATGAAGTGTGAAGTGCTCTAAACATGAACCTCTAATCTACAAACTCTTCATTGTTTGTTTTTAATTTTTTATTTTCCTGCACGACTTTTAAAATTGGTTTCATGATGAGTCATTGGATATTTCCTCTTAATGCGGCCGCGCTGTGGTTTCACTGCAAAAAAAAGGTAACACGTAAGATGAGGGTGGTCAGCCTGTTTTTTAGTGGGTCGCCAGTACCTGCATGATCGAAGAATTCCTTTCTTAAAGGGTCCCATGAAGTCAGCTTCACTTGCACGGTGATGATCCGCCATCTTGTGTGTGAAGAAGTGTTCCCCTACACCTTATTCCATTGCAACTTTCCCTCTCACCCTCACACCTGAAGAAGAAGGATCCACAGCCAAAACATAGCATGGAATGAACATGTTCCTCTGCCCCCTCAACACAATGTTCATTAATATCCCCAGGTCTTTGTATTATTGCAGGGAAGCATGTATGCGATGTACGCGATGTGCGGCACACAAGCAGTTACTATACACATGCTCGTTTCACACCTACTGTACATAAGGCAGAGCGATGCATGGTATGGTAGGAAGAGATCCCACCCAAGAGGCACTTCCTGCTGTTTGTGAAGCACGGTTGTCGTTATTCAGTGCCCACTCAAGCAGAAAAGACTTCAGGTGCGTCATCGATTTAATACTGTCTTGCTGTGATAAAGAAGATGAAATCTGGGTTACCTGCAGCTGTGAAATTAAAAAAAAAAAACAACAGAATGACTTCTAATGTGTTCCACTTGTGCAGGCAGACTGATTTGTCACCGTCTGCTGCATTACTCTGGCTGATTAGCCGGCACCTGTGAAAGGCAGGGTGGTGTGTCTGGGAGGGGGGCTTATTATTTCAGCGTGAGGAAGATACCATCCTCTGTGGAGCACAAACAAATAGCATGATGTGCCACTTAATAATGTGCACTGCTTTCAGATAGAGCCATCTTCTTGTATGAGCACTGTCCTACAGTGTGACAAGCAATCCAGGTCTGTCATCACCCTTGTTTGTATCATTAAGGCCTTGTGCAGTGAGCCTCACTCTAGTAACTCAGTTGCCATCTTGCCCAGTTGTTTTTTCATTTCTATGCTGAACATCAAAAAAACTCTTAACTCTGCACGTATGTTTTAGGAAAAATATAAATTATATAGAGTTAGACTATTAATTAAATGTTTTTGATGATGCCATGCCTGATGAAATCCATCACAAGCTCTCCATGACATTAAAAGAGCGATAAGCATCTTCTGATGCTCACTATGCATGGTTATTGGAGCGTGTTTGAGTTTGCACCGAAGAAGGGATTTCCTGTGTTTACACTGGCAGGGCCCAGTGTTCTACAGCATTAGTTTAAGAGTCTTTGTTTATCTGTCTTCCCATCTGGGTTTTTGGCTGTACAAAGTCAGTATTAAAGTTCTCACAGAGATCCTGTTGCTTTCTTAAGATACATCAGTCTTTCAGAGATCATAAATCCTAACATGAAAGATGCTTTCCTCAAACCCTTTTACTATAGTTTGTCATTAATTTTTGTGTTACAAGTAGGTGTGGGTTTGAATGCCTTTGTTATAACTAACCATAATCTGCATTTTAGTGAGGCTATTTCAAAGCTGGTCAGTGTATTCAGATCTCCTCTGGTGCAATGCACACTGCTGAGCATTTAACACCCAAGGCATCTTATCTCAGCCAAGCCCTTCTTGCAACTTTAACCCTTTCAGGAACTGGGGCATTTAATGATAGTCACCTTTGTAGATGTTAAATCTAGTATTGTGCATGTTAGTGGCAAAACCTCTAAGATCAGTTTAATAGTGTGTAAAATGTGTCAATTATTTGTAACTAAAACATTGGTATTGAGTTTGTACATTTTCATGTGGTTTTCTATAATTTTTATTGGCATTGTTTTCTTATTTTGGGTGATAACCCTGTAACTGAAAAGACTCCTGGTAGTTTGCTTTTCGTATTGCTGAACATATGATCGGTTCTGTTCCACTGAGGTTGTACAGTAGCATGAGGAATAGCAAGACAGAACAAGATTATGCAGAAGACATGGACAGGTCCTTCATGATAGTCCTGGCCCTGTACAAAACATTTATTGTCACCTCCCTGCTTGGAAGAAGGAGTAGTTATGTTATGTGGATAAGCAGCACATGTAGTAGCTAGACAGCAGATGTCAGGAGCAGGAAAAGGTTACGGCTGTTGGGAGGGTTTATTGGCAACAGAACTGCTGTAGAATATTCAACAAGTATTAAAAAAACAAAGTTGAAAGTACATTTTTTTCAGGGTTGCTTGGGAAACCAGCCTACTCTCTGCAGCTTGAAACAGTCTAGCCTGAATGTGGCAGTCTTTCCCAATTTACTATCTCATAGTTTCTAAGAGATGCCCAACCTTAAATATTTAAGGGGCTTCGTGCATAACAAATATATTCCAAAATGTAAAAAGCAACAAAAGGTAAATATATGAAGCATATACTGCACTGTCTTTACAGTATTTGCTTTCCGGAATGGGTTTGTGTCAAAAACATTTTGTTAATTACATGTTTCAGTACACACTGCTGTAGTTAATTGCAATTCTTTCCTGGTGTCTCTGATTCTATTGTGCCTTTGCTGATGGAGTGTCCCATAAAACAGGATGTCTGAAAGAGTTCCTGGGCATGGCAGTATTAGGTGCTGCTTTGTAGATAGAATTTTCAAATTGCTTCCACTGAGCAACTCCTTGACTTTGAAAGGTCCTTTATGAAACCGGTTTTCCCAGCCTAATTTATTGAAATGGCCAACAGAAATCTAACCCAAACCGTAGGCAAACACACACAAAAAAACAGAGGTAATATCCACGCATCCCTGAAAGTCAAACACAACATCAGTTCTAAGGGAACAAGAAATGTTGTTCAGTTCTACTACCATTACTAAATAATATTTTCTTATATCCTAGCATTAGCACAGCTGATCTGTTTTTGTTACAGTTTATGTTCATTTTCAACTTTTCTTTCTGGATGTAAAACACTGCTTAGACCTGACACTTATTTCTCACAGTAGTGCCTTGCTTTGTCAAACTCTTCTAGTGGTGACCCATCATGGCAAGTGAAGGTGACACATGTTTCGCTTTATTGAAACTCCAATAAGAGAAAGTCAATAAGAGGCTGATAGAAATACATAGCTCGACTGATTTCCTCCAACAGATTGAGAGCGTCTGTCTACTTGCAATATAATTAAGGGATAATGGTACAACATTAATGTCCTACAAGCTAATAATGGAACCCTGCAGTCAATAATAATTGATTCTGGAGTCCTCTCATTAACCATTATAGCTCAAGAGCATCATAGTCACTACAGACTTCTAAACTGATTGCAGCTGCACTTTATGAGGTGGTGTTGATGGACTAGTACAGGAAACTATTTTGTATGGGCTAGAAATCAAAAGTGTCAGAGTTATAGCACCAACGACCAGAGGCCACCTTTCTTTACTTTTCTTTTTTTTTGCACCATCGTGACTAAAAAGGTCACTGTCGATACCCGGGAAAGGTTCTAGCCTTGATTTCACAATGTAGATGGTCATTTTGTAGTTTGATACACTGATGCAGAATGGTTGCAACTTTCCATTAACTTTGCTGAAGCAAGTGATCATCCATTCTGCTGAGGTATTGTTATTATAGCTCTATATTGAAATATATATATATACACAGTATATATAATTTGCCCTTTTCTGTTGTAGAATGCTTTGCCTGTTGGAATATATCTGTTTTGTCCATGGCCCATTGTCCTGCCCATCAGCTATCTCATGAGAGCAAATGACATTGCACCCTATTAAGCATGTTTAAATTTGTGGCTAACTGAGCCTGTTGTGCCAAGCCTGTAAAAAGTGTATCTCAAAGCATCATACACTGCCTGATGTGACTTGAAAACCTCATGATGCAATTGATTGCATGATAATGGATTGCATTTGCCTTTGTTGAATTGCCTTATATTTCAGCTGTTCATGATATGTAACTGTTCCAATAAATGTATCAGCACACTTTAGACCTCATTGCCAGGAGGAAGCTAATTAATGTCAAGCAGAAATGAAAAATCTATTGGACGGTACTGAGATTGCTACCCAGTACAGTGCTTCACCAGTTCACTCATTCAGCTTGCTTTTATTCGCTTTCTACACTGTTTGTGTCTGTAGTACACTCCAAGGTAAAGTGCATTAAACAGGATCTCTCAGAAGCTGTTTTTTTTAAATAGCTTATTATTATGGAAGACAATAACCTCAGGTGAGTCAACCACAGACAATCAGAACACATTTGATACAATACACACAAAAAGATATGAAAAAAAGAAAAGGATATACCTTTTTCTTTTAAGAGCTTTCATTTTTAAGATGATGTGATTCTTAGACTGGACTCTTGTGGAGCAATTTTTTGATTGATTAAATTATTCTTTTGTCCATGCACTTAATTAATCATAATTATTCATTGATAAATGTTTAACATAAAACTTCTGAATGCTTCATTTTATTATATGTTATTAAAAAACAGAATTCCCATAAAATTGTGCATTAAATTCAATGCTATGCTTCATAATAGTGGGTGAAGTGGTGTTTTTTTTGTGATCACATATTTTCTATCTGAAAACAAAACATTAAAGACATAAAAGTGAGAAAGTAGCAAGCAGTGCTTCATTACAACAAAATAAGGCAGGGTGCAATGTAAGCCAGGGTTTTCACAGTTTACTGGCAGCAGAGACTTTTGTGACTTGTGAGCTGCTGTGACTGTGTGCTTGTCTTATCAGCAAGGGTCCTATCAGTCCTCCAGTCCATGATAACTATTCTATAGGCACTGATAGATTGGTAAATGACTGATAACTCTGAGGGGTGCACCCTGATCGGTGATATACTGTAAATGTTCACATTCATCCTGTGCTCGTACCAAAAGGCATTTCTAAGACTAAGTAACGTCAAAAAGAAAATAAAGCTATTAAAGAGCAAAGGGTTTCCCAGCTATGACAGAAATAAAGCAATACCATTACATATTATGCCCCTTCTCAAAGTCAGGTCTCTGAAGGCAGATGTTCTGCTCACACTAGAGTGAATTACTATCCCGTCACATTTACATTAAAGACTTCTGTATAACATGCAAATCCCAAATAGCTGCATTTGATGTTTGCTGTCTGTTTGTGCACTAGTGGTTGATAGTGAGAGAGAACAGATTACACCGACATCTAACACTTCCAGTCAGTCCATCACTTTAAAGCTGCTTAGCTGCCTACAAAGTCCTTTAGATTGGTTTTTCAGAAGAGACCTATATCACGTGATGTGGTTTGTCTTTTTCTTAACATACCAAATACTCTTGCCTCTGAATGTGAAATGGCTTCATAAATCCTTATTAGGAGAAAAGAAACATAAAAAACTGTGTATACATATTTTAATTCTTCCTTTTTAAACAAAATGTTTTTTTCTCCATCTCTCACCAATACTCAATATTAGACAATTAACTTCTGCAGTTACGTTTTTCATTGAACTAATGTACATCAGACATTACATGTAAATACTCTATCTCTTTAGTTAATAATTGATAAGTTTTTGCATTTATACAGTGCTTTTTAATCCAAAAGGACCCCAAAGCTCTTTACATGCAGACAAGAGACCACTTCATCATCAAAACATTGGAGCAGGGTACACTGCTCTACCCATAAGCAGTTCAATTACTGTAGATAGATATGACACTGTGACACCAGTTGAATTAAGGGGGAGTGTCCAGTAGGCTGGATTTCAGTTTCAGATGGAAATATGATTCTTATAATGAATCTTATTTTGATTCTGTCACAATGTTCTCTGCTGGTTGAAAGAAATGCTCAGTGCCTGGGTCCTCTCTCTTTGCTCTTTGATGTGGCAGAACTGTGAATAGGTGGGAAGAATTCAAGTTTTCACCCATTGTACAGCAGGTCCGTATTTCACAAGCACCAACGAACAGAATACCAATACACAAGACGTCTTTAAAATGTAGTTAACGCAAAGGTTTATTTCACTTCACTTGCCATTAACACATTTTAAAACACAAAATTTAACCTCCCTTTTCCATGTTGAACATGATTATGATTTGCCTTTCAATAAACATGGACGCGTGCAGTCCTTTTTAGAATCTGTCCTTCATTCACCATCTAGTCTATCAACTTGGGTACACTGGACACCCAAGTTTGACTAGCAAATTATGGCACAAACACAGGCAAAGTTGAAGGCTCCAATATATTTTTCTCAACAGTTCAGTAGAAATAATAACACTCAAGAATTAAGCATACTGAAAGGATCAAGGATTGTTTTTGTCATGATCGTCATCCTTCCTCTAGAGGGCGCTCCGACCCTTTTGTGTTAAGTTCATTATCACGTTCACCTGCCCCCTTGTTCCGTTCTTTATTTATAAACGGTGCTCCGGAACCTCAGGGCTCTGCACTGGAAGACGGACGCCCGGAGGCCTGCCTACCATCAAGTTGCCCTATGTCTGTGGCTTGAAGGCATAGGCTTCCGAACGGTGTCCTGACCAGCTGAGTCCGGGGTTCGGAGCGTCTGGCCTCGTCACTCAGTTTTTAATCTCCTTGTTCCATGTCCCTTTTCCGGTTCTGACCTGGTTCTCGTTTTAACTAT
Source organism: Atractosteus spatula (assembly GCF_055471065.1). Classification (NCBI taxonomy): domain Eukaryota; kingdom Metazoa; phylum Chordata; class Actinopteri; order Semionotiformes; family Lepisosteidae; genus Atractosteus; species Atractosteus spatula. The sequence goes on along the minus strand of NC_142719.1, from coordinate 6,490,787 downwards.
CTGTCTTGGACTGATCTCCCCGTTACCTGGATTTTGGACTGCGGCCGGGATATTCTACATTGGACTGTTTTCTGGACTTGTTTTCCTGCTTTCCCCCCTTGCACCTGGATTCACTGTCGGCACCTCCCCCTGTTCGCCATCCCTTCCATTCCTCACCGTGTTTTCCCCGTAGCCCTTTTCCAGTCACTTCCGGATTATACCATCTGCACAGGGTCCTAAACTACGCATCAGTACAGTTTTAGTCAAAATTTGGCTTAACCCACTTGGCTGTGGTTCACAGGACAAGAAGACTGCAGCCCCCATGCAGAGGGAGGAGTGACCAAGGAGCAGCTATGGAGAAATGGGGAGATAGAGGGATGCAGGAGACATATGGGAGGGAGAGAAGGGGATAACATACAGTATTTATAAGGTTTTAAAGGAAATGATGCGAAAAGTGATTGTGAAAAACTGACAGCTGAGTCTGATTGACCTTCGCTGTTGTTATTTCTCCTGAACTTTTGTTATACACTCCATATAAGCTTATAATAGTTGGTGCTGTGATTTCTCTACTTTTCCACCTGATCGTCTGCAGTTTAGGTGGTGGACAAAATTGGAGGAAATGAAAATACAATGGGATTAATTTTGGGATCTTTTGGGACTGTTTGGGAAAATCGATACAGAAGGAATATCAGGAATGTTACAGTACTAAAAATTGATTATCACTATTACTAATATAATACACTAAGTACATATTTATTGGTTATCCCTTCTACAGTAGCTGGTTTAAGTGATATGTTTGATCTCGGTTCTAATTTAATTGCTTATTCATACAGAAATGACTTCCTGCAAATCCACTTACACTAACATCACTTCAAAATCAGTTTTATGTGATGTCTTGTTTGCACTGCTGCCTCTAGCTGGGTCAGGTCATTGAATGATCCTAGAATATTTATCTAGAGCTCCCACTTTTCACCTGCCAAGCTGCATTGAATCCTAACCCTATTCTCTAGAGTCTAGACTTGCCCGATTTGAATATCGATGTTCTTGACAATGAAGATCAATACATTAACTATAAGTGAAGCAAAAGACAAAATTAAGCTATATCAGCTATCCACAAAATGTTCATAATGTTTATCTTTTATCATCTTCATTTTTCAACAGGACATTAAGATATTAAGGAAATAGTAGTTATAGATGTTTTTCAACACATGGTTGATTGACGTTTAAATTCAACTCCCAAAAAGGAGCATAGCCATGACATTTTTTTAAATATATGTAATCTCTTTTATGTTAACTCACTGTCCTGGGTGAAAGCTAGCAGATCTTGGTGTCAGTATATGAATAGATCACTATGCCTTCCTGTGAAGAAACGGCACTGATTGTCCTGTTTCAAAGCATGCCTATTTCTAACAGAAACCTGCAGTCAACATTAATGTGGATCTGTGTAGTTCTTGGCATGGACCGATGTTTGTACATGTGAAATTCATTTCAGTCCTGTGTTTGTGTTTCAACTAAATTGGCTAACAGTTTTAAAGAGGAGTATCTAGGTTGTGAAATGGTTTATGATGGGCAGTGACAGTAAAACAAACAACAGCCTAGGGCACTTATTTATTAGATGGCATTTTTAAAGGAGAACCCTCAGTCATCAGGTACACAGTCATTTAATTATGTGTGAAATGACGTGTTATCTTTTGAGCAGCAATGAAATTAATTTGAAGCAAACAAAATCATTCATGACTCACTTATATTAAACCTTCAATCAACATTACAAAATCATGAGAGCCTGAGAGCACTGCCAAATTAAAAACTATTCAAATGTTTTCATTTATTTATTGTTTTCTTCACTGCTTTTGAGTGAGCTTTCCAATCACCTGTAGTCGCTGGAGTTCTGAAATAATGGCCCGCAGTTCAGAGAGAAAACTGTAGTATGGGATCTTTGTGCTTTGCCTGAAGTGAAATGTGAGGATTAGCTTAGCTGGTTCAGCTTTTATTGAAATTGGAAGCTGGTCACACTGTGACTTGGGCCTCCAGGCTGGAGCCACAGCACAGAACTTTAAATAAAATTAATGTTAAAGTGATATTACTGTAAATTGCATGGTCCAGAATCGCAGCTAGGAAATGAAAATACAATGGGATTAATCTGACGTGTGTCAAAAGTACACTTAAGAGAGCGAAAAGAAAGATGGAATCACTAAAGCTGATTAAATTGTAATGCAACAGATCTGGATGTGGCTTGTGTCAGACAATATATTTAGTTATGTCCCCCTCACCAAAGGCAGTTTCATCCTCGGCCAGTTTTATTCCACGTCATTGCTTCATGATTAACTTTTTGGATTTGTTGCTGCTGAAACCTTCCACTCAATTTACTGCATCTGGAATGAACAATCTTTAGATTAGAACAGTGAGTTTGTCCCCATTCTAGGTCTTTGGCCACCGAGTTTGACTTATATTTTGATAACTTTGTACAGTTTAAATTCTTGACTTTATTTGCACACTGCTTCAAAACAATAAATCTGCCTGACTGGGACTAAAGAAGGCTAACGAAGGAAGCACAACATCTGTGATTCTGCAGTGGAAAGTGGCTCATTGTAAGCAGCAGGACTGCCTTTGCATCACTCTGCAAGGCACTGCACATGTTTATCTCTGCATGTTCCAATGTTTTACCAGAATCACAGAAGATGTGTTTTTATTTTCAACATTTACACCTGTACCAGATTCAGATTCTGGCATATAGAGAAATAGGTCACTACATACCTGTATACAGGTACAGGTAATCACTACATACAGCATTATAATACAGATATTCACTACATACAGTATACTGTACAGATACAGGCAATCACTGGAATCACTCCAAGATTTGTACAAGCTGTAGATAGCTTTTTAAAGACTAATGCATCCATTTCTCCCTTTCGTGTTTTTTTTAATTATTGACAAGTTTTAAATACATTATTGTAAATTCAGATGGATTAAGGACATTTTTTCCTTTACTGGACGAGCACCATCATTTAATTTAAATTTGCTAGCTTGTTTCATCACCGGTTGCTTCAGTAAACCTGATGCACACCGTAGTTAAGAACACTGTGGAAAAAACGTGTACTATAAACTTTCTGTGTTATTTTATTATTAGTTGTGGAAATAAATATGAAAAAATACGAATTTGTACCATTATATTTTCTGAAGAACGGTGGAATACACAAAGCTTTGCGTAGGAATTACTGGATAAAAATATTTAAAACTGTAATGCAATTTGCAGTAATAAATACAAAATTAACAGACGCGAATACGACGAAAGGCGAACATATTCAGTCGCAAAGACCTGAACATTCGAAGATGGAAACATATAATTAGCAAAACATAAGAGCATTAACTAAATTCATAACCTTTTTCTTTACTTGGTTGTTGGAACAGAAAACACTCTACATGTGTGCAGATATTGTGTTCTTAAAATAAATATAAAAAATGCTCAATGGCTTTGAAGGTCTTGCAGACACAAAAAAATCTTTTCGTTTGATTGTCAATTTGGTCGCTGATTTATAAGTGCGTCTCTCGCAGTAGTGACTGCCTTCGTATTATCATAATCTGTGACCTTCAGCCTGATCACACCTTCTGCATCTTTGCCAAGGGATGAAGGTGTAAAATGTCAATTAGACATATCAAAAGGTTCGAGACCGATGTCCATTGAGGGTGATTTGCTTTGTGCTGCACTCCGCTTGCGCGGTTTAAAATGTAGAAATTATCTGAAAATGGTAGTTCAAAATGCACACTATATTTAAATGTAAGTCAATTCAAAGAAAGGGGACTTTAAACGGGTTTGCTCTTGTTGCATTATCTGTTAATGAAGCGAATCCACGGTTTGCATAAGTGCTTGGGTAATTCATTGAATGAATCGATATAAATTCATTACTTTCATGGTTGACGGTAATTTTAATTTTAATTACAATTATAGGTTTCATAATAAAATGGATACAGATAACTTCGTAAGCCTTTTTTGCACTGACTGATCACCGAAAACGCAGTATTAATATATTGCTGAAGTAGCTAGTGTATAATGACGCGAGAGTTTGAGCAGAAACAAAATGGCGGAGAGAAGATTTAGCTAGTGGTGTGAGGGTTGGTGTTCCTAAATGAACTAAGATTGATAGGAAGTCTGGCCTTGCATGGGTTTGGTTACCTAAGCAGGCCTATACAAATTGCAGTATTTGCAAAGTAATAAAAAGAATGACAGTACTGTTACAGCAGAATGGCTTTACAAAAAGAGGAGAGGAGCGAGCGATAATGATGATGAGGAAGAAACGTAGTACTGTAAGTAATGTAATATGTTAATTACATGAGATATAATAATATTCTTTTTTTTCCAAATGCTTCCACTTTATGGTTTCGAAAAAAAGTTATTTTACCCAAGAAAATAAACTATATCCAATAAGTATACCTTGTTCATGTGCTACATTAAGACGTGCATTACCTTTAAAGAAAGGTAAAAGTCTTAGGCACACGTTTTTTTTTTGTACTGAATATTCCAGCTGTTTTATTCATTTTTGCACACAAAATCTTGTTGTTTAGATTTTGAAAAATTAAAATTGATCAGTCATATTGAACAGTGTACTCTTTGTGTTGATATCGTTACTTTGTGCCAATGCACCTTTACAACCTATGTCCTTATTACATTTTCTTTTTTATATATAAAATATTACTGTTGTATGCCCGGGTAGAAAAACATGGGGTATCAGGGTATACTGTGGGAAAAACATTGCAAGGCAAAATAAAGAGTGGAACGGAAGAGACATTGCTTACCACGAGAGAGTGAAAGTAATGCATGGAAAACGCATGGCAAAAAAACATGGGAGCACAATTTCCATAAGGACACCCATTTTTGTCTTGTTAGCAGTCTATTGAAACACAAATTTAGCATAAGGATACACTCAAAGGTGCACAACAGGAAATTGCATTTTAATGGGTATCAGTTCCAATCAGCAATGTGAAAACCTACCTCAATGTGAGACTAGAGAACTTCAAAAAAGTTTTGTAACTATACTACTCAAAGAGCTTAAAGGCCCTCAGTGAGAAAGGAAATTGCTACCTAAACTATTTTTCAGAAATATCTGGACCGTGTGATTCCAGCATTAAGTATGACATACACATTTAATGGTGTAAGTCTATAAAAAGAAAACTTGTAAGAGAGCCCTAAATTACAGGATGATGACGATAATTATGCTTTTGTTACTTGCTGCCCAAAGGATTTTCTTCTTCTTTTTGCGACTAAAAATAAAGCATAATTAGATAACCAAATCTATGAGCTGCTAATTAAAATAATGCATTAATGTAAGCAGAAATATGTGACTGAGCAGCAAGGGCAATTAGTAAGAGCCAATAGAAAGAGGAGTTGGCGGATTAGGGAAGCCTTGCAGTCAAATTAAATTGAATGGTGTGGGGTTGCTGAGCCTGCAACAATGCTCAAAGTGACCTCTGAAAATATAAGTCTTGTTCACCTGCCAGTTAGAGCTGATGATGGTAATAAAATATGGGCAGCACAAAGGTTATAAATGCAAAAAGTCTGTTCTTCTCCTGCCTTGCTGTTGCAATTTCCCTGTCACTCTGCTTATCCTGACAGGACACCACAAGTCATTTCTTGGAGGCCAGTCTTGCATGGAAGCTGGGGATACAAAAAAATCCCTTAAAATCAATGGAATTTCATCAGAGACCCCTTAAAGGTCTATTATTTGTACTATGTTGTTCTTAGTCCTTTTGTTACTCCAAGTTAATTGTTATCATAACTTCATATGCAAATGCCTTTTCCTCTCAGCAAGAGAAATCAACCACTAATGGGAAATTCTGACACTTTATTCATGCTTTTTGGCACCTCATTATGATCATTTTAGCACCAGTGGATTGCTATCGTGTCTTTAGTCAGTGAAGCTGAGCACCGTATTGTCTCCCTCTCTGTCTCTCTGAATGAATACAATTGGCATCAGAAATAAAATAATGCAATATGTATTGGATACATTTAATTCCAAGCCTCAGCGAATCTGAATCCAACTCTTGTTGTCTAGGTGGATGCTTTCCAGCTAAAAAACCTAATGGCTGAAGCACTGTGAGTCTTTTATTAAGTAAAATCTGAGTAAATGTCAAAGGTTATGTTCGGTCCAGTGTCACATTTCAGGAATGTTGTGACATCACATTGTCACCTACAGCAATCTTACCGCATTGTCTTAAGACGTGAAGAACAATATGAAAATTGGTATTTTTGGGGTGTGTTATTCCAACCACTGCACAAAACCTTCTTTCTCTACAAGTTATGATTGATAGTGCAGATGTACTATATATCAACAATACATAGAGGTTGCTTAGTTTGGTGATATTTTACTGAGACTCATTTCTACGGCACGTTTGTGGTGAGAGATGTTTGGTGGTGTTCACGTATTGAGATAACCTGATACCTTTTGTATGGGAAGGCACTGCATTTTGTTTTCTTTTAGCTCTCAGTGTCACACATGCAGATTGTCCTTGACAAGTTAACAATAAGGTGCCACGCACTGCTGTTTGACTCCAGGGTGTTTTGAAAAGCATCGGCCTCTTTCTTGATTGGTTATGGCTTTTATAAGAATTCTGAGATTGCAAGCCCTCTTGTAAAACAGTGAAATCCATTTGTTTAAGCACTGAAATCCTGTGATACTATCTCCTTCTATAATTACAATGTGTTTTACAGGGATACCAGGGAAAGGTCAATTGTTTTTCAGAAGAGATAGAAGCGTTTTATGTTATCTCACTGTAATTATAATTTAATGCCTCCCAACCCCCTTTTCTTCTCTCACAATATATATTTTAAAGTTATATAATCATATCGTACCGAAGTCAGCTTGCATTAAAGTGTTTGCAGTTCTGGCTCTCTCTTAAAAGTGCATTCATGTTCTTTCAGTCCAAGCGTTTTTGCTGTGATTCACTGCTCCTCTCTGATGTAAAATGCGATTGTTCCATATAACCTTTCTCTGGCCAGAATTACTATAATTAGTACACTTTTCAATTTTCCCTCATCTACAATAGCTTTACTTTTATAGTATCAACTTTGCTTGGAATTGATTGTTTTTTGTTTATTTTGAGTTTCGCCACAGTGAAATATGGCTTGTTTGTCTATGATGGATTTTTTTTTAATTCTAAGGTTTGCCACACTGAAATATATTTTGTGCTACTGAAATAAAAGCTCTGAATGATTTTGAAGATTGTCTTAAAACCAGTACAGTGGCTAGGTGTAAGGCAATCTGAACTGGTATTGCTATACAAGTCTAGATGTGTGAAGTCTCCTTGCTACTTGTAGGATTGCAATGTGTCTGTAATGGAACAAGTAATAGGTTGTTTATTTCTTTTACAACTTTTACCATGACCCTGAACTGGATAAATGCTTATTTAAAATGATTAGCGAAATCTTTCACTTCCACTTAGTAATATCTTTTGTTATTTTCTTTTTTTTCTGACCAAAATAAACAAGATGTTTTGTTATGATTAATGTATTGATTTTACAGTTTCCCATAGCTGGGAGAACAAATGATCACTGATTTCTATAAAAATAAACAGGTCATTAGAAAACACTTTTTTTCCCACTTTAACGCAATTCATTAAAAGACCTGAATGATTTGTGAATGATTACATATTTTTGTAATGAAAGGTTCAATAAAGCAAATAGGTGGCAGGGGGAAGAGTCTTGGATTGCATTCAGCAGTACGGTGTCTTAAATGATTGCTGCTATCACTTTTTTATAGTTTCAAAGGACCACTGCTGAAAATAGGAGTCATATTGGACCTATAGCTCTTTGATTAAATCGATAGAATTGAAAAGAAATAAAAACGGAGGTTGAAAGAAGCAGTCAGGGTGCCAAAAAAATGCCAGTATCACTTGTTAATTTCTCAGGTGACTTTGTGCTTCCCTGACAACTCAGCAGTTCCACTGAGGGAGTTAAAAGCTGGTGTTCATGGTCTTAAAGCTTTTATTTTCAGAATTAGACTGCAGAAGGTTTAGCTTCCAATAATGCTGTCTTATAAAACCCTCTGGAGTCAGCAAGTTTGAGCAAAGACATTAGATATCCATTGACTTATAAATAATAGATAAAGGATAATGTCCCTGCTTTGCAGCTCTCAGTTGTGTGAGAAGTGGTCAAATTATAAATACAACAGAGTATAGACTTGTTCCTTCAATGTGGTTTTCTGTGTTGAATTGATCCATGGCCAGAGCAGGCTTCAGCTGTCAGGACACTTACCCTCCTCTCCTTAGCAAAGCCCAGGAGACACTTCGGAATGTTTCTGGATTTTTAACCCTTAATCCTTTGGCTTATAAAGTGCCATGGTCTTTGCATAGCACTGGGGACCTATTTTATGCATTTCATCTGTGATTTATGAACTGGTAGCCATGTACCAGTTCTTTTGTCAAAGAGTAAACAAGAAAAAAATAATAATAATGTGAAGATTAAATTCCTGAGCCTTGTCCATAAAGTAAAACTAGTTTTGTATCCACTCTGATTAGCAAATGAAAAGCAAGAGTCAACACCTGTTTTAAAGGAGTTTGAAATAACTGCAAATGGAAAAATGGTTATTGCATCCATTCTTATGTTAAAATTAGAATGCTAATTATCCTTTGCTGGGTAATATCCTTCCCCCTTTCTTCATCTATCACACAGCAGAGGCTCTCAGCATGGGTCCTCAGATCTGCTTAGCATGTTTTGACAGTCTCGGTGCACTTTTGCATGGCACCCATTGTAAAACATGGCTTGAGTTTATTATTTGTCACTTATAATCCATCCTGTAGGTCCTTTATCAAGTTCTAAGGAAGCAATTTAGGTCCCTCTTTTTTTATAACAGAGGCTCCTGCTGAGCAGTTTCTTAGTCTAAAAATGACATCCCCTCTCAACAGCGCATATGAATCACCTTAGACCCCTGTTATGAAAAAGTAGACTCCATTTGCAAAACAGTATTTTTCATATATTTCAAACTTGGATGCAGATGAGGCTGAAGAAAGAATCATCATTTTCTAAATGCAAACATTCCTAATGCTACAAACTTAACGCTTAGGTCTCTTTCACAGTGAATGAGTCGTAGCTACCTGGAACATTCCAAGCTGGACACAATGTAATGTTTGTACATTTTGGGGTGATTAGGAGGGTCACATTACCCCCGCTGCACAGTTTATTTTTGTAAAAAGGGTGGATTTTGTGCTCAGGATATCTAAAATGTACACCATTCTATTATTCTTATAATGGTGTTTTTAACAACCACACACTATTATTAAAATATATTTCTAAAAGCATTCTGCATTCTGTACAGTACCTCTGTGTTTGGCACGAACAGTCAGAAGAGCTGCCCAGTCTATTAAAACAATACATTGTGGCCAGATGAGTGCACATAAAATGGGATGCAAGACTCCAATATCATGTATATGAGTGTAATTATGGGTATGTAGTTATTACCAACACCTATTTCTTATGTCTGCAAACACAGAACAGTAAGCACAGCAACTTTTGTGTTATATTACAGCACTATTTTATTTCTAAAACACTGCATTAAATAATATCTCCACATGCTGCTTGTCTAGCTAAACCATAAAGCAAATCACGACAGCACCTGTGCACTTAAAGTATGATTCATCATAAGTAAGCAGTGTGGTTTCTCCAGTGTTCTTGCTGAATATTGGTCATACTTGAAGGTTATAGCAGAATTCTATTGCCTCATCATTCATTTTAAATTTGAAAGGGCATGTACTCGGGACAAAATCAGAGTTAATTATACATGTCTGTGTTAGTCAATATACTTAACAGCTGGTACTTATTTGGTAGCACTTTATTTTAGGATGTGCAACCTAAGCGCATAGCAGACACAATTATTAATACTGAAGTAGCCATTAATATTTATAAATGACACATGTCTGACTTTAGTTAATATCCATGCAATTGCTAGTAAGGGTCATGTGAAGATACAAATGAGAGGAGGCTATTTGGCCTTTCAAGTTATCAGTCTGTGTTACTTTCAGGCTGTTAATGCAGTTTTAATGTTCTCTTTATGTATTATAGTTACACATTAATTTATAGCCCCATTACCAAAGTGTTGTTATTCATTTTATAAATAGTGAATTTATTTGAATAATTTTTTAAAACAGGAAGTACTCAGACATAAATATGCTTTGCATATTTTCTATTCAAATACTGTTAGAATCAGTGCAGACAAAAGATTTGCTTTTCCTTTACGACCTCTGTGTCCTGCAGCTGCCACAAGGAGCTTACAATGTCACCTGAGAATCCATTCAAGTGAGTATTTAAGTATTTATTCCATGTAATGATTTTAGTCAAAAGGCACTCTGTTGTTTCTATGACTGTAGCACTTGTCTTTTTATAGGAATGTTTAATATCAAAATTGTTGACACATTCAGGGATCATATTAATAGACCATACAGGTACTCTACTCCAAGATCGTGCTAATTTCACTGTATCACTTAATGCTTTTAAAACACTGAGCACAATTACAGCTACTGTAACTGTGCATTAACTGTCACTAGCCAACTGATAGTGTACCATCCATATATGTGGAATCAAAAAAGTAGTGGTAAGAATTTTAAACGCATTATCTGCGGGCTACCAGTCCACTTTCACGTAGATAGTGTTGCCTGAGCGATATGCTTCACTTTGGGTGTTTCAGGCAGCCCAGCTCGAAGGGGAAAGTGGAGAGCTCACGCTCAGTAAATGGGCTCAAAATTCTTACCCCTACTTGCTAGTGGGCCAAGTGAAATAGGCTGTATGCAAAAAAGAACAGTGCAAAGCTGCATTCTGCTGTGGATGGCCCTGACTGCAATGAAAGAGGACACAATGCCTGCTGGTGTCCCTCGCAAAACAAGGACTGTGGAACGTGGGGAACATTCTCATCCAGCACAACGCTGAGTGGAGGGTGAGAGAGTTGGAGGAGAGGATCCCAGAGAACCTCTGAGGGTGGATGAATTGTGACGTTGCCAGGTGGGGTTTCCCTATGCCAATGGAGTGCTGGAAAACTCTGTGGGCCTTGGACAAAGGCTGAAGAAAAATCAGGAATGAACAGACAATGTAAAAAATTCTATGCTTAGTGCAACTTATGTAGACTTCTTGAGACAATAATCTTCAGATGGTGACCACTCACACTGTGACTTGGTTTAGTTTTCTGTGTCATACTTGACTTTGTTATTAGTGAACAGATGAGGAATACAACTTTTAGAATCAAAGGATTGCTGTTTCTCAGGATGCACCAACATATGTAGAATGTGTTTATTTGTAACTGTAATGGGTGCAAATCCATATCACTTTGTTTTTCAGGTCTCTTGTGTGGTATCGAAATACTTTGGTTCTCTCCCTTTTAACACTTAGCATTGAGTTTTTTTAAATCTGTATATTGATTGTTGTAGTAATTAAATCATTCAGATCTGCAACATTTAGATTTGTACTATATACAGTATACTAGTGGTTTGGTTCAGTTGTATCTTACTGATGAATATTATTCCTAGACAACTGCAGTTTTGTCTCAGTGGTCATTAATGAAGCGATAAGACTTCATACACTGATTGGTGTAGCACAGTTAGAACCTGCTTTCCAGATATGAGGAAAGACAAGTCTGATCACAGGTGTGAAGGACAAGATAGTGAATGTGCACCTTCAGAAGGAGCAGTATCACAATAGCATTAGCATTACCTTCAGCCAGTCACGTCTCTGTGTAAGAAATTGTCATGCATCTTTGTGAAGAATATTAAGGACACATTAATCATCACAGTCCCCTTTCCACTTTTCTTTACCAGCTGAGTGAAATATTGCTAAGGAAATGCATTTGCCGCCTTCTTCATACCATGTGAAACCTATCCTACAGCTGAGTAGGAAAATAGTAACGCAGCATGGTATGGCTCCTAACACATTGTCTTACATCTTACAATTTTATGCAAGAGCCTTTGAAAATAGCACCAGTTGACAGTAATCACTGTCAATGTATGATCTGAACCACTTGCCAAATAAGTTTCTGGCCAAAGACTCACGCTAAGATAATCCTAAAGCAAGTGAATTTTGCAGTGTAATGGCCTGGCTTCCACAGGCCTAGATGTTGAGCTAATGCTTAATAAATTGAGCTGCACCAGATGGAAGGGTGGACTGTTAAAGATGGAGAATTTAAATCAGGAGGTCTTGTGTTAAAATTGTATAATGCACTATTAAGACCTCATTTAGAATTTTGTGTACAAATTTGGATACCATATTACAGAAGAGATCTAGGACTAATTCCAGAGCAGCAAGAAGTATGTATACTCTAAACAAATGGAATGTCCAACACTGAGTTACACACCTTGTCAGATTTGAAGATAGAAGACTAATTCAAGGCTCAAGTATTCAAACTCATCCAAGGAATTGACAAAGTTAACACAGTTCTGACTTGATTAGAATGAGCATTAAAACACAAATCAGTGAACACAAATGGAAAATATGCTAAAGTGCATTTAAACAAAACAGTAGGCAGTTCTTTGAGTAAAAAAATTGGGGCTTCGCAGAACAAACAACTGTACTCAACAAACACCCCATCTTCTGTGAGAGACATCTGAATGAGACTAGGAACTAAACAAGTCAGATGGGGAGAATGGCTTTCCTTTTTAAGTTTTGATGTTGCATGTAATGGATTCCAGTGAAATGTAGGGGATTTGAAGGGTCTTCATATAAAGCATAAACTGATGTAGCTCCAGATTATTTTAAAGACCTATTGCATGAGTATAATCTAGCTCTTAAACCAAGATCTGATGCTTCATATCTTCATACCTTTTTAACCTAATACTGAATGCTAACTGGTTTCTGCTTGCTTTCTACTATGATTAATGTCACAACAAAATGGCCCTTTGCATGACAAACATGGGACAAGATGTAAATGGTATGGAAAATATTCATTTGTTGTGAATTGTTTTCTATAGTTTAAGCATCAGCCTCACTTTTTTTGCCTCTGGAAAATGATCAGCAGCATTTCAAAAGAAATGTTTTTCATAATTTCCTCCTACCAAAATACAAACAAGAATTTGTATGTTTTTAAAATGTAGCACTTGTGATACAGTATTAATGTATAAAGCAAGTTTACTTTGCCAGGTTGCAACTGATGACTATACTTCCCGTTATATGAGTCTTATCACAGTATTGTATTTTAAGGGAGCTACTGTAAGCTTTGCAGATCACAGATTTAAGTACAGAAGACTAGAATGGCTCTTTTAGACATCACAGTCCAGATCAGTATAGTTACATAACTGCAGTGTTTTATATGTGTTCCAGTGCTGCTCCTTTATTTTGTCGTGTGTATCCTACTTTTCATGTTTAATCTTCCGCAGTCAGCTAGATTGTTCTTCTTCCATGTCATAGATTGTCTCTCCTATGAGCTGGGGGAGCTGTGTGTCCTCAGTGTTGCTTGTGCAATTTTAGAATATATTTAGGAATAAATTATTTTTTTTGTGATTAGTTTTGTCTTCACGTGGCAGCTTTACACTATTTGGGGCAGCTTACACTACATTTATATTAAGTGGTATAAAATAAAAAATAAATACGATCACATTATTAGTCTACAACTTACTACAGTGAAGCTGAAAATGAGAACTAAGTAGTGTGCAAAAAATGCCTTTCATTTTGTTTGTGTGGTGTAGTGCATGGAAGATGTAATAGGTTTATTCCATGATGAAAAGAGAAGAAAGAAAACAACGTTTCGGCCATGGCTCCATGGTTCATGGAAGATGCCTCCCCAGGCTGATGTTTCAGGGATAATCACTGATATTGTGAACTGTGAAAGGCCCTATGGAATATCCTGGATTTTCCTTGGTAAACTTCCTTTCAGATTTGTGAGAACGTGCCCTGTTTTTACAAAAAATACGTGATGGGAGTTTTGAAATACCACCTTAACCTGTCTTTTATAGTACAAAAGGTTGTTGTTTTGAAATTTCTTTGAATAGGCAATTCTCATCGTCTTATTAATGCCACATTTAATTATTGTACTAACAAAGCCTTTCAGAGATTGGAAACATTTAAGAATATTCAATTCAAAATTCTTTATTCATCCCCAGGGGGACAATTTAAACAGCACGGTGTGCAACATACACCACATGACAAACAACGTTGCTAAAATAAAACGGCAAACAGACCATTAAAGTGATTGAAAGTAACAGTGTGTAGTATTTAGGGAGGTATTAGTACATGCACATTTGTAGAGGGGGATCTTTAAAATGAACATCATATTGATGAGACTTCTTTACAGTCCTTGTTTTCAAGCCTGATGGCCTTTGGAATGAAGCAAGATTTCCTTCTATTTGTCTTGCACTGTGGACAGTGAAACAGTCTTCCTGAAGGCAAGAGCTCGGAAGACTGATGATGGATATGAGATGGGTCTTTAATGATGGCATAGGCCTTCCCCAGGATCAGAAAATTTCAGAGCTGAGGTTTACAACATTTTGAAGGCGGCTTTTGTCTTTTTGACTGATTGAAGTGAACCAACAGAGAAAAGAAAAGTAAAATACTTTTGACAAAAGAGCTATAAAATGTTGAAAAAAATATTTTTTGGACTCTAAAGGGACCGTTTTCTCAGACCAAGTTCTGCTGAGATTTGTAACCTTTTGCATGAATTCTAAAAAAAATCCTGTTTCTAACAAAGTCTTTCCATAGTGGGAGATTTTAAAGAATATGCAACCTTTGCATGAATCCTAAAACAATGATACTGCTGGCTCAACTGAAGGCAGCAAGTGACTAATCCTCTGAAGCAAATGTTAATGCTGAATAAATGAATGACCAAAAAAATGAGTGTTCAAGCATTCTGAAGAGTGTAATTTCTTGACATAAATTGAAGAGCAGTATACTGAAATAAAAATCAACTGCTTGTAATTACATGAATAGTAGGTTCCATTCTTTAATGCTGAATAAGAGGAGAAAAAAGCAGCTCTATATGATGACACATTATTATGTAATGCAGCTTTTGCTGTGATTGATTGTGTACTGTAATTACCACCTGATGGCAAATTGGCACTGACGCACGTGTGTTCAAGAGCCATTCAGGCTTTTTTGGATACGTTCCTGATCATCAACACCCATAACCCCCCTCAAACATTGATTTTGTTTTTCTCGCATTTATTATAGAGGTAATCTTGTTCTTTAAACTACTGTATTTCATCTTTCTAATTCTAACAGGTCGTGTAATAGAAAGACAATCCCCGCCTGCACCTTTTGAAACCATTTTGCCAGAAGAGTAGCAAACAGTGGGGACTGTCAGTCACCTGTCACCACGATGAGTGTCCTTTATATTCCTATAAAAGATTATACTGATCCATTGTGTGAAGGGAGGTCATTAAACATGACATCTCTAGTGTCATCCATACCTTTGTTTAAGAAAAGCAAAAAAAAAAAAGATTTGTAAGTGATTCCTAGTATAGATAACTGTGTTTCCTAACACCATTTTTGAAGACGGAACTGGAATTAATTTGCTCCATATTGCACCAGATCTTATAATGTTTGCAAAAATACAAAAGAGCTAAGATTGTGCAGTATATAGATTAATTCAACAGTCTTCATGTACTAAGAATGTATACAGTAATCATTCTTTATATTTTGTTTTGCTGGTGATGTGCATGAGCAACATTTGAGGTATTCACCTGGAATGAGAATTGTTCCATATGGAAGAGAGAGTTTCCTCACGGACTGAGAGTGTTATTTCAATGTTTCATACATGTACTGTGCTTTTCTATCAGTCAGAGCACTTTCGATCACAAGCTTCAAGCTTTCCTAAAGTGCCCTGCAATAATCATTCAGTATAGTACAGTATATATGTTGTGTGTGAATGGCAGTGGAATAAAAGTGCTAAATGTGATGGCTAAAGGAGCTTCTTGTTATCATATCAATCCATTGTGAAGCCTTGTCCCTTTGTGTAACACTTTAAAAACGTATACATCTCTCAACATAATTTCCACTACTTTACTGTCTGTATTCCAGTAAAACATTGTATCCTGTATAGAAGAAATCCCAGTGTTCATAGTTTTGTGGATATAATTGCTAAATGATGCAGCTTCCTTCTCTCTGATATGTTATGAGGTTGAATGGTAACATATCCTGTGGGCTCGAAGGAAGAAAGCTGGCTGTCGTGAATTTAGAGTGCTCCATTAAGTTCATTGTGTAGACTGAAATGTTGGTATTTATTTAGCTTTTTCCTGCTGCCCTTTTGGAGGCATGATGGCATGACGCAATGTCCCTTAAAACTGTTTTTTACTCCTTTTTTAAAACTCAGTTATGGGATCTTTCTGTAGATGGCTCTTTGCACTCTGTCCTTTTCTGAAAAAATGATCAAAAATAGTTCTTTAAGTTTTTAAATGTTTAAATTGTCTTTCTCTGCATCATAGGCCCAGAAAATAACAAAACTGTAAAGAATGAAAAAGAAATGACCACAATTAAAACAGTTTTATCCTGGTTTGTATTTCAAAGTATTCAGGTTTCACTTAGTTTTGCACAAATCTAGGAGAATAGGCATAGTTTTGACACAAGAACAACCACAACAACCACAATCACACTTGAACTGATAGTGGCTCCTTTTGAATTGGATGAAGGGGTTCTGTTCTAAACCTAGATAAATCATTTTAGTTTTAGTTCTGGTTTTTAAAATGTTATTCTGCATATTGCAAGCAGCTATTTGTGTTCCGACTCCAAAGGCTGTTTACCATCTGTACAGGAGGGGGCGATGAGCAGTCAAGATTGTAAGTCAATATTCAGTGGATTTCATATTTAACAGACAAAATCTGCTAATTTTGTCTGTAAAATCACAACTGCTTGACTCTCCTGGCAGTAATGGTAAGCGGATTGCTTACAAATAATATTTTTTAAAAATGCTACCAATATGTAAAAAAGCTCTGTAAAATGCACAAATAATAAATATTACAAATGGGTTCAATTGAATCGATAAAAATAAATGCTGCATATATTTAAAATTCAAATTACCCCTGTAGGGGTAAGTCACTTGATTACAATGGGTGTGGTTTGTGTTCCAACATGAAATAAATAGCTTATATATTCATCATAAAAATGCAGGAACAATTTTTATTCACCTTGTTGGTTGCAGTTCTTCAAAAAATATCAAAAGATACAGAAAGCATCCAATAGAACATAGACAAGCATATATAGTATATAGTGAATATATATTTCTAATATTAGAGGGCATTTTGGGGCTGAAAAAAACAATTTAACCAACATTCTGCGATAACAGACACCCCTTCCCCCATCAGTCCATTAGACTGAATGTTTATTGTAGAATAATTAGAAAGTGTTGCTTACAGGTGTATGGAATCTCATAGATCAGTTCTCTACAAAGTGTTAGTAGTTTGTAAAGAGCAGTGTGTCTGTAGATTACCTTACTGCCTCTGGCATTTAGCTCCTTTTGGGTTTTTTGGCCAAGCAGTCCTAGTTCAGTTCCCACTTAATGTCTATAATTCTAAAGTCTTGAATACTGATATATCATTCCATCTGCTCCTTAAACAAATCCCTGTAATCCACTTTTCCAAAGAGTCTGTAAATGCTTTTATGTGCTTGCTGACATGTTCTTAATCATCATGAGCTATCTTAAGTCTGAGTCTGACTTTATCCCCTTATCTCTTTCTGATATGATTTTGGAAAAAAAATGGATTTACAAATACAACTGAACAGTTATTCATATAATTTTTGGAAATTCTATAACAAAGCTTGACATAACAATTAGAGTATATGGAAGAACTATAAAAAATCTATGTTTGAAAAGTACAAATGATTGTCCCCTTTCAGGTTAGAACATTACCAATCATGCAAAGCTTTACAGATTCCTTAGTTTTTCAGTCCGAGGCTATATCTCTTTAAAAAAGCTTTGAGTTCCTGTACTGAGAAATACCTAAAAAGAGAGTGACTAACACAAAAGGAAGGCACTTGCTCTCTGAATTAGCCTCATTTGAACAGAAATTGGCCTTGTTTACAGTTATTTCCTCCAGTCCAAACTGGGGGACACGTCTCTGAGAAGAAGTGTGCCATCAGGATGCATTGTCAGGAGGAGATTCATAGCAAGAGACAAAGCCCCACAGTGCTTTCTTATTCATGTCACTGCGGACACGGCTGATCCCGATAGCCTCTCGCTGCATGTATAAACTTATCAGAATGCAACATACGGACATGCTCATGTCTAGAAGGTAAAGTTGAGCATAAACACCTGCTTTGGTTATTAATTAATAAGCAGATTACTGAAGTAAGTGAAAGCATATTAACTGGGGAGTGCCCAATATGCAGCTACACAATGAGCTTACAGCTTCATCTTAATAACAAGAATTATTTTCCCACTTGCTTATACCCCACATGATTATCTGTAAGCAAAACTGACAAGTGACCTGTTTAAATACTCTGGCCTTGTTCTGTGGAATTTAAGCTTCTGAATCTCTTCAGAGCTCTTAGGGTATTTCCTTATACACGGCAGTTCTGTGTGTAGATGAGGTTTCTGCACGTTGCAGTTATGAGGGCTGTGTTCATGGACAGCATCCTCCAGGACACAAATATTGAGCAATGCAGTATCCCACACTGCTAGAGCAACGTATGGTTATTCACTAGACTTGCAGATGATAATGTACTGTATAGGGAACTTGGATTAATTTTTTTTTTTCCTCATCACATGAATTGTGAAGCTTTTGTGTGTGAGTAACATCACACTGTATATTTGCAGGGCCCCAGATGATTAATACTGGAAGATTTATTATCTTATTATTTTATAATCAAAATGTTGGTTTCCAACTCCCGTTCTGAAGAACTACAGTGTTTTCTGAGATTATTTCTTATTTATTGTATTGAACAACAACACCCACCAATAATAATTTTATATAGCACCTTTCATGATGCTTAACCTCAGGGTCCTTTACATTAAAATAAACTATAATCATTAAAACCATTTAAGCACTTAATGGTGAGCCAGTGCAAGAAAGCTAAAAAAGGAGAGATTTGTACATGTATTTTAATTTTAGTTAAGATCTAATGCTGTGTTCTCATAATATTTCAACACATAACAAACACGTATGGCTCTTCTGGGACTGCAGATCACTGCTACTCAACTCGCAGGTACCCCAAATGTGAGATCCAGGAGCCGGATTAGGGAAGGAAAATTGTGTCCCACTTTGTTTGGAAGCACACAGTGTGAGGGTCGTCTGCTTCCCTCTGTTTCCCTAACCTTCAGCCTCCTTATGATTAAAATCATGGTGGATTTAAAAGAAAATGTTTTGATCTCCATGGTTATTCCAGGATGAATCTTTTTGTGAAGTCTTAATATGGCAGACTGTTCCAGTAGTAAATGATTTCTTTGTGTAATTGAAGGACATCTTACTGGCCAAGGAATCAGAGTTCCATTTGTATGTTGTTTTATCGATTTACCTTACGTACAACCTTGATAAGGCGAGAAGCTGAGTCTTCCACACCTAAGAGAATTTAATCATCGTAAATTACTTCTACTACAGCTACTTTAATGTTGTTAGTAACCATAATGATAAGCTTTCTGTAGCAAAACACACAATGCGTGTAGCGCATGCATCGTTACGATTTCACCCAAGGACAGCAGAAAACAAGCAAAAATAAATAAAGCTGAAAACAAAAACATGCGTTCGCTTCCATGGTGAAGTTGTTCCAGCCCAGAGCCTCTCGGTGGACTGTCCGTCGGCAGCTGGATATTCCTGATAAGCTGCGAGCAATTATCTCCGCCAGAAAAAATAAAAATCCTGAAGGAAAGCAAACAGCATGGCCTCTCTCAGTTCTGCCGAGGGAAAACTGCATTTCCACACAAATGGGGAAGAAAGGAAAAAAGAAAATGACGAATTAAATCTGTGGATTCTTCTGTGAATTCTTGAAAACGAAAGAATTTGAACAGGCTTTTAACTACTGTGCCTTTCAGCTTTGTTCCTTCTTTCTAATTCGGGAATAGAAGTTCACTGGGTGTGTGATATTATTAACCATAAGTGAATTGAATCCTCTCAATTTTCCTCTTTTTTTTTAGTAATTTTTTGCAACAATTAATTTGCTCTTTCCTATTTAGTAATAAATAGTAAATATTCTTATTTTCATATTTTTTACCTCTAATGAGCTACCTAGGGACTGAGCAGACAGAATAAATACTACAGATAAATAGCTGTTTGGAAAGATTATGCAATATGGTTTGTTTTTTTGTTATTTAATATGTAGCCTTTTATATCTTGTATATCTATACTGCCTTAATTTCTTTTTTTAATCCCAGCCTGTAGTTTCAGCAGGATGTTGCCAGTTTCTATGACATGACAAAGGAACCACTCAGAGTTTGAAGCACGCTCTGAGGTATGTCACTTAGCAAAACAAAACTACCTTCTTTCAAGTGCTCAGAACTGTAATTTCTGAAAACAGTAGGAGGAGGTTCAGGGATAAATCCTGTCCAATGAAATAAGAGGTAGAATATTGCTGGCAAAAAAGCTTTATTCTTCTTATGCTAAGCTTTCTTTCTAGTGTTTCAAAATAAAAAAAAAAGTTGGCATTCAGATAAGTCTAGATAAACTTAAGTTAAATTCAGATTACTGCATCTTTGCAGAACATATGAAAGTGAAACATGCCAAAATTTGAGGTAATACTTGATCAGATGTAAAGCATTATCTAGCCTAGCTTTTGTGAACTGAGCAGGTTTTTGTACACCTGCTTTTTGATTCCATTATTTTATAAATTTTGTATTGTGGCCACTTTCTGATATGAGGTAAACTGTTCTTTCCAGACAAAATCTGTGGAATTCCATTAAATTAATTGCCAGTATAATGTGATTGGACTGTATGTCAAGTAACTATATTATTATTTTTGAAAAGTATTATGTCATGATTTTATTAAAAATCCTGTGGTAATTTTAATTTATG
Source organism: Atractosteus spatula (assembly GCF_055471065.1). Classification (NCBI taxonomy): domain Eukaryota; kingdom Metazoa; phylum Chordata; class Actinopteri; order Semionotiformes; family Lepisosteidae; genus Atractosteus; species Atractosteus spatula. Next base: position 6,469,910 of record NC_142719.1, on the reverse strand, counting down.
GAAGTATACCCACCAATTCTCTTAATAGGCTTTAGTCTGAGATGTACAAAATTAGCTTTTTGTGTCAGTCTTTGAGGGAATTCCTAGAATAAAGAGAGAGGTTTTTTATTGAAAAATCCGAAACACTGATAGTAAAAGTTAAAGACTGTAAAACACCCATTTAATTGTAATAGGAGAAGTGAAGTTTTTGAAAGTGTTGTTCCGAATACAGAGAGACCACTGCCTTTCTCTCTCTTGATGTGCTGGCTGTAGGGAGAAAAAGTGCTTTGTGCAAAAGGACACATCTGCAGATTGAGCCAGTAGCCTCTGCTCAACGTGTATTTCAGTCCTTGCAGTGGAATGACAATCGAGATTGATTTTTTGAAGGAAAAAAACAAGGTCATGCAGCAGCATTTATCATGTTTGAGACGTTCTTTGAAAACAACAAAAAATAATCTACACAAGTTTAAATTTAAAGCAGATGTGAAACATTTTTTTTCTGCTTAATTATGGACTGTTGATTGGTTAGTTCACCGTTAATAATGCGTAGCAGGTCTCGCATTAACATAAGAACATTGTAGGAATGTCACTCCCTGGCACTTCCCATTGGTGTTGAAATCCCAGGATGAGGAGTGATCTTCTGGTGATCGAGGAGGCTGCGCATCTGTTGTGGGCTTTGAACCTTGGCTGGTGGTTCCCTGCATGTGCCACCTTGACCACGATGATAAATTATGATGATAATTTAAAGGGGGATAATATAACAGTGCTCATGGGACATGGGACTGTCACTCTCTAGAACTTTTGATAGTGCAGACGTTCTCTGTTATGGGCAGTAAGGATTTCACTGCTGTCGAAGGAGCTGTGTGACTTAGGGACTGGGAGAATGTCTGACAGATGGTTGTCAAATCCTTGCTGCACATGCTAGAAACACAAGCCTATAAAAGGGGGCTTATACATTTCGCTTTTATTTTCACAAAAGGATGCACAATAATTAGATTAAATTAAGGTCTTCCTGTATACCATTCATTTTTATAATACAAGCCTAGACTCAAAACATTTTCTAACTAAGTTAAGCTTCAGAAAGTTCTGTGCAATTTGGGAAATATGATTAGTTTGCAAGTTCATGCTGATTCATTCTGATTATTTTTTATTTTGCTTTTCAAAGGAGAATTTAGGTTAGAATCGTGAACCACGAATCTTTCACATTATTCATAATGTTTTTTCACGGCTAACCCTTGGCAAAGAAAACCTGCAACAAACACATACACCAGATAAAACAACAAAGTACATTGTGGGAAGGCTTCCATCCTACACAAGATACGAGTCACATTCTAAGAGCTCATCTGGACAGATACAGTTTGCAAGTACAAAAAAGTGCCCCAAACAAAAACTAAATTCAGTCAAAGCATTTTAAACTTTTCTAAGACAAAGGTTTATAATAGTTCTAGGACAGCATATATGTCAGGTTTAAATATCTAGATATTTACTGCTGTAACAGTAGTGGTACAAAGGGATGTCTAGATAATTTAGATAAATGGGTGTGTTGTAATGGACCTATACAATGAATGTAAAGGTAATTAGTGCATTAAGAGAAAAAAAATAAAAAAATCCTTTTTAATGTGGACCATTATATATTACTGGTTACCATCCCTGTTCCTAGAGAAACATTGTCTGCTGCTTTTCAGACATCTCCAATGCTAATTGAGGACTTTGATCTGCTTGCTTGTTAAGACTCCTAAACATGTTTCTTCAGTTGGCCCTGGTTGTCATATTGTACTAGATAATACTAGAATTGAAGGTTATTATTTCCTTTAATGCCAGTGCACAGAACTTCACCCAGCCTCTCCTCTCCTCATCTCGCTTGCCATTATTTCTGACCCAACTAGTTGTTGATCGAGCTGATGTCCTGCAGACATCCAGCTTGTCACACATGAAAGGCAGCACCCCCGAATAAGTACAGTGTTGATACCAAATCCCATTAGACATTTTAAGAAAATAGACAAATGCACCTTAATTAACTGTAATCAATTAGCCTGTGATTAAAAATTTGGCTGGCACAAAAACCTGTAGACAGTGTTCTTCCAGGATAAGGGTTGAAATCCACTGGTACTACAGTATATACTGTATCCTAATATATTAATCTAAGTCCTTTAGCAAATGTAATTTTACTTAGTGGCTTGCAGTGGATGTGAACTATGCATTGAGATCTGCTGTTGCAAAGTCACTTACAAGAGGACCTCAGCATTGGGCTTTATGCTAGGGAAGGAGCAGAAGGTATTCCAGTAAATTGTTCAAAGGCTTATTGCAGTGACTGAGTGGCAGAGCCACTCAGAACCTTTTGGTAGCATGCCTTTATCTTTAACCTTCTAGCCTTCCCTCTTGAATGGTGGTGATTCTGTTTCATTACCTGTTCGCTTCAGTGTGATTACATTGCAAGTATTGCACTGATCTTAGAGAAGTGATTAAAGCAGATTAAAATCCACAGGTGTTGACAGCAGGTGTATCGTTCTGCAGTTCAGTTATTTTCATTTGCACAGTCCGATCCCACTTTATCATCAGACACCAAATGGTTTTTTTAGGTTTGTTTGTTTTAACTCCAACAAAGAACACAGCTCATGCTCCAACGCCAAATCAGATACTGAGCTCTGTGTTCCCAACAGGGCTGCTTCACAAACGGTATGCATCCTTTCACTAATCTCCTAATCTCAAGCACCTCCAGTCAACCGCGTCCAGAGAACCTGGCACAGAGACTGAGCCACCTCTTGTTTTCTTCATTAGCTTTGATGTATTCTGTGTTCAAGCTGTGCAGCATCCAAATTATTTTCTCCATTTCCACCTCATGCAAATATATCTGTTCTTTTTTTCCTTCACCATGCAAGGACAATGTGTTTTGTGTTTGTTCTAATGATCCACAGGCTCCACACATAAAAAGGTCTCACATTGATTACTTTGCAAATAATTAGGGAAGATTTTCTTTGTCTTTTTGTTTGACTACAAACACATCTTCAACTAGATGATTTATTGACTTTTGCTATTCAGCACAGAAAGTGAAATAATCTGCCTTAAATTGACTTGGCTCAACTGCGGGTTAAGCATCAGATAGGAATCCTTGACTGAGGAGTTTTTATACTTGAGCATCAAAAGAAATTACTTATAACTGCAATAAATTCACAAAGTTATTAGGAACATGATACATTCATTTTGTAGCTTTTGCACTGGACTTTTATTGAAAATTCCATGACATCGGTAAATTTATTATGTTGATATTGTCATCCAAGGCATTTATCAAAATGGAGTACATTGAGAAAGTCAAAAGCTAGCAACCCATGTGAAATCCATACTGTATGTAGCGTACAAACTATAAATCTGCAACTCAGTCTTTGTAGGTGCGCTCTGTCCCATTCTTCTTGTAGAGCTTGGACTGGCATGTGCTCATTCCACAAATGATATTGAACTGAGGTCTGGCATGTAGGGCATCCACAAATAGCTGTCACATTTCTATCTTACAAGAAAGCTGTAGTTATACAAAAGTCATCATCACTACCAGTGGAATTCTGTAGTGACTAGACACACCTGCCTAGGTCATCATACTTGGACTTCCTCATAAACTGGTCTGTTTTCTAGGACACTTTCTGATGTCCATCACGATGGTCATCACAAGCCATCACTAAAGAGGATTTGACATTACTGCCTGAGGAGATAATGGCAGAAGGCACTGTTCTGTTGGGAAGTATAGATTATTGCTTCATTTATACATTATTAATATAGCTGACACTGGCTTGACATTTAACAGGTGAAATCACTTTGCTTCCTGAAAACTTGTCACCGTTGAGCTTGTTTAGAGTTTACGGAACAATCAAAGCCAATCAAGTATATTGCAGTCGGTCATGAACGATCAATCAACACTTTAATATACTTTTTTCTAAAATCATGAATGGTGTGGTGTTTCTTTTTATGCTCAGTAAAGTAGTTTTCCCTTTCATTTTTCTTTTATTAAAGGTGAAGTCTTGCTGAAGATTTCCTGCTCACATTATTGTTCATACAGCAAAGCAAATGTCCTTCAAAAGTGTAAAAGGACAGGTGTCAGTCGTTAACGGTCTTGTCCCTTGTTTCATATATACCATATCCTATACAGTACATCCCTTATGGTATCTTATTCTGTGGCACAGTGAGGCAACCACAACAAGACTCCATTATCTGACACTTTTAACCTTCAGTCAGCCAGCAATAGAAAGATAGTAGGGGTGTTGCATTGAAGGGTTTTTCATCTGCCTATGTTGTTCCAGTTGAGGTCAAGCTCACAGCCAGAATCCCTCAGACCTCCTGCTGATTTGTCAGCACAAAGGAAAACAATAATTCCATCTGAAGTGGATACATCTTAAGGAGTCTTGCTTGGTGAAGACCTGGCTTGAAATGTGAATGGGAGAATTGGCACACTTTTCACTGGCTCCTTCTGATCATGTGTGCGATTTCCACCAAATCATCCTACTATATTATGAGTCTACAGTTCTTAATCCACCTAAAAAAGGAACATGTTTTGAGAAACATTGTCTAGAATTTATTTACAATCAAGGCAGTCATCAGTGTGCATGATATGCAGTTGATTTCTGGTTTAACAGAAACTATATCAATTGGGAATATTTTCATTCTACTGCATTAGTAGAGGCAATAGTTTTTAAGATATTGATATAAAATATTTTATATTATATATGGATATACCTTATTCTTTGTGTAATATAGTATATTATTTTTGTACAAAACTTTTTAAAATATATGAACCACACAGAATGTACAATAAATAATTTGTAATCAACTTCCTTCTCACCCGTTCATAAAGCCAGAAAAAACGTTATGGAAAGTTTGGCCATGATAGCCTAAAGTTCATACCACAAAATACATACAGTATGTATTTATTAAATCTCGAACTGGATTGAATATCAACATTATTACATCAAGACTGTTTAAACTTTTGAACTCATAGAAAGAGGTCCTGCAGAGATTTTCAACTCCTCTTCTTGCCCTTGTGTTAAATCCTAAAACACTCTCAGCTGTCATTTTGTAAGTGAATGTCATTAAATATTTATTTTTAACATTAAAACTTAAGGCTAAAATGAAAAGAAAAAAGATCTCTGTAATTTGATTCATGAGGCCCTAATATAGAGGTTGTTAATTAAGCTCTTTTGTACGATACACATGTACATCATTAAATTCCTTAATTAAAATATAAAGAAGCCTGCCACCAGATTACCCGCCAAGTTTGTTTAATGCCGCTGATGTGTAGCTATGCAGAACTAATTCAGAGAAAATTATTTTTTTTTTTTGCTCTTGCAACTTTTTTTTCTTTGGTTCTGCATGTTGGTAAGGAGGAAACTAAGCTCTTTTCCAGAGACAGACATGGATTTTAGGGCCTGCGACCAAAGCATGCGAGCACTACAAATGCAGCTGAATTAAAAATAAATCGGGACAAGTTTGTGTGGCTTCTGAGCGAGAGGTCCCTGCAAGGAGTCACTTTGTGGTTGCGGGACAGGATAGAATTGACGCTTAGCAACGGTCTGGATGAATCAGGTTTCTTGTTGTATTGATCTTTACTTGCATGCTGGTGTAGGCTGCAGCATCTCAGGCTTTAAAAGCCCATGACTACAGGACCAGCTCATGTTCTGAGCTTACTGCTGTTCTGGGACTCGTTTTTTGCCCATTTCGTGTCTGCTGCAGCCAGCACTCCGAACAGGCTGCTCTGAGGGCATAAATGATGGCCAGACCTAATGGGAGGACGTCAGAAAGCCAGTTTTTCCATAAAGAAAATTAAACCTCAACTCCCCTAACGTTGTAATTAGGCAGCTTCATCAGCTCCATTACAGTAGAATCCTTCTTGAATCTGCTGGTTACTGATCAGTGTGTTCTGATCACCTGAGGTTACAAAGTGCAAAAGATCTTTTAGATGATGGATGGCCTTATTTTGTCTTACAGGATTTTTTATATTTATTGAAAGCATAAATAACCTAAATAGTATTCACTGAGAAATACAATTTAAAATTCTACTACTTTGTTTTTGTTTCAGAGGTATAATAGGCTTGAAATGTTCAAGAAGTGTTGATTTTATTTGTTCTCATGTCCTGTAAGTTATGCTTGTGTTTCCTGTGGTGTTTGTTTTGTACCTATGAATAAATATTTCTGGAACACCTTGCAGTAGCTCTCCATGTTCGTTCCACAGCTATTATGCACCCTTCCACAATGTCATTTTTAAATCTAGTTCATGTCCTTTTCAATAAAGACTGCTTCTACTGACAAATTTATATTGTTTTTTATTGATTACTTTCTATATCGCTGTGCCTCAGGCATATCGACGGAGCAGAGACACTCGAGAACAGAACGTTTGCATCTGCGTCTCAAGCGTTTTGCAACAGAAAACACAGGACATGGCTTTTACGCTTTAGTTGAGCACTGTATTGAATTTTATTTCACATTGCAAACTCCTGCAGACACTGTAAAAGTATCTAACTCCATAAGACAGGCTCACTGACTCACTCCAGAGCCTAGCTCTTCAGTTATGATTTTTATGTCAGAATAAACCTCTTGTACACCACTGTGTTCCTCAATTGCCAGCACTAGCACAGCAAAGGACTGGAATCATAATATCCTTGAAAAACTTTCTTTGTGCTAAATGTGTTGTGGTAATACTACTGATAATTGTGGTAGGTACAAGTTACGTATGCATAATCTAATCTTGTGCAAAAGAAAGTCTTCCAAAGACTGCCAGTCACATTCCTGAGTTTCCTTCTTCAAGCAAGGCACTGTGGATAGTGTAAAGCTGACTTGCATGCTGTTCTTTAGTTCTCTTCAAGATGTGTGTATCATGGGGATATAATTACAAACTCTTATGCATAGCTGAAGTCATTTAATTTATAAAACATCTGCAGACTATCAAAATATTCTGTTACAACAGAAATATATTGACCATTTTTTCATGGACTTTTAACATCATACAGTGCCCTCCAGTTTTATTTATCCCCCAGTGAAATTGGAACAAAAACATCATATAACAGAATATGTTCAAGACTGAATAATGTCTGACTTAACATTCTCATAGTGATACTGTAATCATAATAGCATTCCACAGAGAAAATATATATTTGTCCAAAAAAAATGGATCCAGACATCAAGAGGGTCACATTTCTTAACACCTCTGTTTAACAATTCTGTTATTTGATTTTTATTGCTCAGGAGAATGAATAACTTTGGAGGATATCGTACATCATACTATAACTGTTTTAGGTGATACCTACAGTAGATCACAGAATTTGGCCACAAATTTGGTCAGCAGCCATATCGCCCTGCAACTCACAACTGGCAGCCCACTGAAGCTCAGCAGGTGTGAGCCTGGTCAGTACCTGGACGGGAGACCTCCTGGGAAGGTGCTGGAATTAGTGTTAGTGGGGCCAGCAGGGGGTGCTCAACCCTGTGGACTATGTGGGTCCTAATGCCCCAGTATAGTGACGGGGACACTATACTGTAAAAAGGTGCCATCCTACGGATGAGACGTAAAACCGAGGTCCTGACTCTCTGTGCTCCCAGGGCATTTCTTGAAAAGAGTGGGGCGTCCTGTAACCCCGGCATCCTGGCCAAATTTCCCATTAGCCCTTACCAATCATTGCCTCCTAATAATCCCCATCTCTGAACTGGCTTCATCACTCTGTTCTCCTCCCCACTGAGAGCTGGTGTGTGGTGAGCATTCTGGCGCACTATGGCTGCCATTGCATCATCCAGGTGGATGCTGCACATTGGTGGTGGTGGAGGGGAGTCCCCATTACCTGTAAAGTGCTTTGAGTGGAGTGTACCGAAAAGCGCTATATAAGTGTAAGCAAATGGTAATTAATGTAGTTAACATCTTGTTTTGTCAGCTTCATTTTGACTAGTTTTCTTTTTAATACATGATTGGAAAATAGGGGAAGGAGACCACATTGCACTGTGCAAATAGATTTTTTGTTTGGGAGTATTTTAGTGTTGCACACTTCAGAGGCATATTTCCCATCAATGTCCGTGTCTTCATGGTGCTGACTGGTTTCTTAACTGTCATCTTTGAGAAGCTTTTTTCACTGGAACAGTCAGCATGACAACTTAAAGTCAGAGCAAAAATTACAGCAAAAGAATCTGCACCTCCCTGAATTTGACACTTTGTCTGGCTGTCCCATAATAAGCATTTTCTGTAATTAACGTGGCAACAATTCATAGATGGCATTAACATACTGTAGTATGGAATTAACGTTTATCTTGTCCTTAGTTATGTATTAGGCAAGCAAGAACTTAGTGCATATTGTACCTGTGTTTGTTTGGGGAGCCCTCTCAGGCTCATGGGAAAGCAGAAATTTTCTCTAGGTTGCAAAGGAGTACCGTCGTCCAGTTCATACTGTATGTCCCTTTCAAATGCATTGGTAGTAGAAGCATAGATGAGAGATGACATCCTCCATTTGGGTTAGGAACTCTTTTTATATTCAGGGCAGCCAGCTTTGCTTATCTCCCTTGAAAGGTATTTCTATCCTGTTTCTGTTTGAACTCTATGGGATATAAAATGGCCCCTGGCGTCCAGGAAAGAGATTTTTATATATATATAAGCAATTTTGTTCAAAATCAAAAGAAAAGAGATGCTGTCACCCATAGATGATCTTTCTCAGACGCCACAGGAATGCACTAAACCGAGAAATGTCAGAGCCAGATATGACTGTCCATTGTATTCTGTGTGTAAAACTGTGAATGGGTTATGTGCTGCTAGACATCTGCCAGAATAAGGGCAAATGGGGGCAAAGTACTTCAAAGATTTATAGTGAACGTGGGAGATGTGTAATGAATGGACCACAAAGAAGTAGATGTTGAAAAGTAAAGGTGAGAGAAAAACATCTATAAATGAATGGAATTACGTTAGGTTCTGTAGTGCTTTTTTCCGAGCTGGAGGTTTAAGTTCAACTCTGGGTCCAGTAAGAAATGAAAGTTGTTTTTACCCATTCAGAGGCATAACAAGCTAGAAGACATACAACGATATTTAGGCAGGCAATTTCCTTGTCCCAGCTACACCGTCTCAACAGGCCAGAGCTCATCGTGGTTACCGTGGCATTAAGCGGATGAGAGAGCATGTGACTCCCCCTGGTTGGAAGGGGGTCCATCACCGGGATTACCCCCACCAGTGCTGGTCTCCACTTAAGCAGCTTAGTGGACTGGAGCCACTGAGACAAAGTACCTCACTCACAGTACAACAGCAGCTCCATAGTGGGGACTTGAACCCACAACCCACCTGTATTGAGACCGGAGACTTACCTGCTATGCCTTCCCCTGTGGTTTTTTTTACAGTGGGTGAAATTTTGACATTGTCAAAAAATTTCTCCCATGAAATCTCAAGACATACTGTAGGTAAAGCAGTTGGAGGGGAAGAGTATAACAGGTCTCACACAGCACAAAATGAGACATGGTGACATCATTCACCAGGACTCTCCAGAGCATTTAGACACCTCGCAGCAGAAGTCCAGTGTTTTGGCCCTCCCACAGTCGGTGCAGTTGGAACTTTTGGAGATATGCCTGTGACAGCACTTTGAGGCTGGGGCACAATCCTAAGTGTTACATTGATGCAGTGACTCAAATTAATGAGGTTGATGCCAGTCATACGTTCCGGAACATTGAGGGGGAGAGTGCAACATTTTTGTATGGGCTTGTTGAAAAGTTCTCCTTGTTAAACGAACCATAACGATGCACAAATCAATAAATACTGCCTACGCTCCGGGCATTGGTGTATATACAGTACATTATGCCAACATTATGATATTTATGATTGATGATGATTGTGGTCGTGGGGGTTCCAATCAACAGTATTCTGTTTCAGAGAGACAAAAATGCTTTCAAGTAGCGAAGCAATGTGTGCACTTGTATTGTGTGCCCCATGAGTCAGAATAATGCTTCAGTGTATGATATTGAATTTCTCTGCCGCCCATCTTTCCCTTAAACCTATAGTGTGTGACTTTGATTTAAGTTTTATGTTTTTCTGAAGTTGGTCTTATTTGGTGTGTGCAAAAGCTGGTGCAGTTGTCTTTGGTTCTTGCAATTGAATCTGACTCTGTCTACAGCAGTGCATGAAACACTGTGTTTGCCTGTTGGGAAGAAGTAGTAACCAGTGGGCTCCACATGCGCGCACAGCTCCAAACAGCAAAGTGGGTCAAACAGATAAGCCCAGAAAGGCAGCTCTGTTTTCTGCCTGATGATATATAACTTTGATTAGACTCACTTGTATGAGAGGAAGTGGTGCATGTCAGCCATCAAGTTAAAAATCATCCATGCTCCTCCCCAAGAGATGTTTGTTTGGAGCTGGAGTGCTGGGAGATATAGGCATACGAGCCTCACGCCCAATCAATCAAACTTGGGGCAGGTTTATTCCAGCCAGTCAACTATAACTCGCGGCTCACCTCCACTGTGTTTCCTCTAAAGCCTTTACTGGTTTAAACAAAGTGGACGTACGATGGGGATAATTCATCTCTGACAATCCTCCTGCAGTGGCCAGCTTTCTGTATCAGATTGTATGTCTGGTTAAAGGTAGTAAGTCTATCTATCTGGAAAGGCAATATGATACAGCTTGACCCTACAGTGCATCTAGTGATTTTTTTTCAATGTCAAATGAAGTTACTGTAGGTCAGTGTAAGTTGAAAAATTTCTAGCTGTACAATGGCTTCATGTATTAGTCCAGGGGTGGCCATCTTAGCAGGTCACCTTTCATTTTATGTTTATAAAGTCTTAATTCTTGCATTTATATTTTGTAGAAAAAGGAGAAAGGATTTAATTAAATTTTTATATTTGTGGAAATAAAATTCTAAAGCTCTTCTGAGAAAACATTTTTTCAACTTTTTCTTCTTCTAATATGGAATAAACCTAAACCTGCTCATATTATCACATCTTTCTGACAGCTGTCAGAAAAAAAAAATAGCCTTTTGTGTCTAATCAAACACCATGTTTGTTAGACTCGGTCTGTCAGAGACCCTCTCAGTCTGACTGTCAGATCACTTTAAATGGCTCACCAACCTCAGTTCACCATTCAGGGGAGACTTGAATGCATTTCTGGAGGAGTGGGGTAACTTATGAGCTAGTATTGAGTAAACTGATAAGAGGTCTTATTGGAGATAATGTAAAAAATGTGCTTCTATTGGAATATGTAAAGCCCCAGAGGCAACAATAGAGAGCTTTTTCTCCAGCCTGGCCACTTGCAGTAAACATGGTGAGATTAAGTGCAATAATAAGAACAAAATATATAGAAAAACTCAAACTTCATGAACAAAATCTAACAAGACTTGAATGGAAATTTTCAGACATGTCTGCATGACCAGATGTCTGAGGGGCATACAGCTTTGGATTTCTTCAAATGGCTTCAGGTAATAAGTGATCCATAAGGTGGACAGATGTTTACTGGCAAACAAATGACTTTAAGAGCAGGATGAAGACTAGATTCAAAGACAGCTCTGCGATTCCACTTGGGCTCCTGAAGGCAGAGTGTGAGACTTGAGCTTGGGGCTTGTGCGATTCTGTGCCAGAACCTTTGTCTGGGTAGGTCCTGTAGCCAAACCACCAGCATGCTAACATTTTTCCTCAGTTGTGGAGAGGAGAAGAGTACATAACTATTCTGACAAGTGTGTGAAATTTGGGCAGATCATCAGAGCAGAACACTTATTTTAAAGCACCTTGTGTTTTCACTTTCAACCCCCCAGTCGTGAAGTGATCTCTTCATCTGCTTCTGGGAAGCAGAGGTAGCAGCTCAGTATAAGTTCATGCTTGTTACCTTGTCCTCCCCTGCATAGAAAGTTAAAAGGGATGAAACACTATCTCATTCCATAGATTCTATAATCTCATTCCATAGATGTAATCTGTTCTTTGTTTAATTTAAAGATAAATGTGATTTCCAATGTATGAGCTCTTCAGATATACAAGCCTACAGTTACACAGTATTATGGCAACAAACTCTCAGATGAGTTCAGAATGTTTTCACCTGAACTGAAAGAAAAATATTCACTGTGATTTTATTTCTGTGTGTTTCTAACAAACATAGTGCCTTATAAAAAAAGCTGTTATTAAAAATACCCCCAACGCGTTAAATAAACACACTTTCAGCTTCTTAAGATAACTTAATATTGATGCTTGATTAAACATTTTTCATGTAAACTGCAAGAGTGCTGTTCAAACAATCTTTATAATGCATATATACTGACAGTTTCTTTTGTCTGCTGAAATAAATGTTCTATTTTAGTCTAAAGCAGAATTTAAATATAGATAACATTATAAAAAAATAAAATTTACTGTATAAGCAGCAACATCTGTGAGCAAAAAAGGCATTTTATAATTTAATAATAAAACCAGTTTATTAATACAACACTACACAAATATGCAGTAATGTTTATACATAATGTAATGTATATTTGTTACGTATCTTAACAAATATGCAGGAATGTATTGTATTTTCATGCACAAAATGGTAGAATAAGCCAATAGTTTGCTAAAGGTGTATATATGCCTGGAGTTTATGTAGCAGATAGATGTTTTCCATGCCTCAAAAATGTGTGGGATATTTTTAAAAAGCTGTTACTGGGTAATGTGCTGAATCTTATTGAGCATCACAATAGCGAGGGAGTTCATCGTTTCAGTTAATAACATACATTTCATTAGCCCTTTCACTGCTTTATTAAAGATAATTTTAAACGCTACTTTTCTTCACTGGCTGACCAAGTATGTTATTCCCTGTAATTAATGATGAAATACAGAAGAATCTGTTAAGCAAAGTGATGTCATGACATCTCCTTAAATGCTAACTCCATAATTAATGTTCAGAGCTGATGCAAGATAAATATAGCTGCCACTAAGAAGTAAGCAGACACAAAGAATATTTTTACTTTTTTTTTTGGTGGATTATGAAAGTAGTAGAATAGCAGCTTTTTGGACCCTCCATTGGAGGCAGTGCAAGTTGCAGTGGCAACACATGCTTTGCACCAGGATGATAGTCTTGTGGGATAATCTTTTGTCCTGTTCTTCTTGTAGATCCTGGACAATCACGAGCCTGTTCACTGATCTCTGAGCCCTAAAATTATGTTAGCCCAGCCTATTCAACCAATGTTCAGTGGGGCTCAGGTCTGACAATTAAGGCATTTGCGTCATAACGACCACATTTTCATCCTAGAAGAAACCTACTGTTGCACAAGTAGCAGGAGGAGGTGTGTTGTCCTTCTGCAATGATGCCACATCGGGATGAGCTCTCAGGAAGAGCAACAAGTGAGGATCACTACTAGCAATCAAGTGAATATAGATCCACCTGCGCCGAATGGCCTCCAAAGGTTTCTAACCTCTTTACCAAGAATGTTTTGTGGCAATGAAACAGTAGTGTAACAATCAGTCATTTGCAATATCAGGCTTAATGGCATACTTTTCATTACAGTATACTGTTTAAGTATGAGGGAGCCTTTGAGAAAAGAATTGGATTGTGTTTGTGATTTACAGTTAGCAGGTGGGTCAGGTTAGTTCAGGCAAATTTATTAGCCAATTGAATGCGCTTCTTATTGACAATCTAAAACAATTGTTTGATGGAGCATCCCTGAATAATTCTGAACTCTCAAATTAACCTGTTTATATATAATTAAGGTATTAAGTATGAAACCCATAATACAGATGACTAGCCCACATCATGCTTTTTTTCTTAAGATTCTTTGGGGTTACAGGAACCTTGAAAGGCTAAATTATTAAGAAACGGAAAACCTCTGATGAAATGTAAGCCATAGTACAGTAAAATAAATAAATAACCAGCCATTGACGTTTATGAAAACTGGAAGGAAATTGTGCTTGATTGTCCTGACAATCACACGCTCCTTTCACAGCACCCTATTATTATGTGTTATTCACTTGTAGCCGAATCAATTTTCACTTCTCAGAAGCTAAACTAGCATGCAGAAGCATAATTTTAAAGTTGATGCATTGGTTGTGTTGGGTGACACTGGGCTCCTGGGGCTATTCTTTTCAAAGGAAAAATAGCAAAAGATATATTCTTAACCCCCCCAAGCATTCTTATTCACACAGCTTTCTCTGAACACTGACATTACCACCCCTTTTGGGACAAAATCTGATTCTGATTTTAGACAAGTATTGCTTTACAATTTCGGTTTCCTTTGAAATAAAAAGTTCAGATTTAGCATTGAAGTTAGGAAAAGTAATGCACCACACACAGAAGCTCTTTGCTATAGACTGCCTTATGATGTTGTATTACATATTTGAGAGTTGGGTTAAGTGAGGATTCTTCACACAAATTGATGTTTATGATGGTTGTGGCTTTCAACCATTTTCTATGACACCCTTCAATTCACTCTAATTTCATGGCCTCATACCCTTAGGTTCTGCCTTCATATCTACATTACAGTGAAGTGCATCTAACCGCTGGAGCTAATTCCAAAAAATCTTCTTTAAGTCTCTGAAGAAAATGACAAAATAAGGTTTCCTTACCATGGAGATAGAACTGTGTGCTTGTTCACCTTTCTTTTGGTGCCAGAAATGAGGAGACACATTATCACTATCAGCTGTGGGCCACCTCTCAGGACACTGAGGCGATGTTTGTTTCCATCATGTCACAAGCATTAAAACTGCTAAAAGGGTTGTATTCACAAGCCAGTTTATTTACAATGTCATAGGGCCACACACGACACCGGAAGTTTTATTGGGTCATTCTGAATCGCAGAACATGGTGCTGTAAATGCCAGGAAATTTAGTCTATTTTGTGGTGTAAATTGGAGGTGTTACAAGTAATTTTACTGTTACTGCGGTTTGAAATGCACTCATCACTGCTGATTCTTTCTAACCGCAAAATATGAAAATTGGGGTTCCCCATTAAAATATAAATACTGTATAAAATAAGAACAACAAGTTAGCTACAAAGAGGACCGTGTGTTTCCTCTGATGTTCCAAATAATAGATATTTAAATGTCTTAAAATGTCTTTAGTTTTAACATTTCTGTATCAATGCTACAGGACATTTAAGAGCTGTGAAGAAGGCAGCTGGAAACATGCAGGAATCAAACCTGCTTAATTTCTGTAACCCGGTACAAAGAAGATTGCCAGTAGTTCATTAAAAATATCTGAAATTTTGAAAGCTGTTTATAAAATCAGTCCAAGTCCAAGTCCTTCAGCATGTACACCAGAAACAGAAGATGCAAACAGAGATAATCTCCACGAGGAGCATTAGAATCTTTACACAAAATTGTTGGGTAATTGGCCAAGTTAATGTTGTGGAAGGCTTCAATCTGGGACCTTTACAGAAGCTGATGAGACCCTTGAATCGATCAATCCTTTCACCCTTCTAATGATACGAGTTTTTTCAGACCTGCTTTCCCTGCACTTTTTGCATCATTTCAATCAAAAACCCAACTTAAGCTGCTGCTGGTTATCACTTTTAAGTGCCACTCATGATCTATTTTTAGAAGAGAAAGTGTTTTAAGATGATATACTGTATATACAGTACTATATCTTCATTTTTCAAATAGCAGCACTATCGCTACTTAAATGTTTTAATCGGCTTCAGATTTTAATTAAAATCTCCAAGTGTATTTGATATTTGAATTAGGATGTAATTACTATTTAACATTTGGGTTTTAAGGAAACAATTTAAAATATTATGAGCATTCATTCTTAATTTTAAACACCATTATCTCTGGGAGATCGTAACGGAAACGAATATCTTTGAACAATGCATAGCTTACCAAATAAATTAAGGTCAATGTTTATCCTAATATATTAACTGAATTTAATTATAGTTTCATTAATCATTACAGACTCTGCACAGTAATTAATGCATGACAGCACAATTATAGTGCACTCCAAAAACTTTTTGATGTGCATCACACTTGATAGACACTTGAAATCAATCACCATGCATGGCATCAGTACCCAGTTCATCATTTTTTTTAAATTTTTGTCAAATTGATAACTTAAAATTAATTTAAATGAGCTTTAAACCAAATGTTTCCACATTGTAACAGATATCATAGACTGATTTAACCTGTGTTTTAATGTTTATTAGCTTCTCGTGTATTTTGGCTGAAGTAGAAATGACACCAACAGCAAGGCCCAAGGAATGTGCCTTGTGATTGTGTAAAATGTCCTGTGTCACTCCGCTTGATAGGGGAAATGAACAACATATATGGGTGATGAGTTAATGGTTCATATTGGTGGCAATTGTAAGAAATTAAGAAATGGCTGAGTTACAGGTACTCTTTAAAATAAAAAAATAGTTCCCCTATGACATGTTATTGACCCCTAATGCATTGTTATGTCATAAAATGGGCTGTATCTCACTGTAATTTATTTGAGGTGTCCTGATGCATCTTAAAAAAAATGAGATGCTACCTTAACAATTTTATTGCAATGACTTCACACAGGAGAGAATGAGTAAGTGTAGGCAGACTCCACCAACCTGAGACCATTCATCTTACATCTCACATGTGACAGGATACACAGCCCCTGTGGAAAAGTTTCAGCTCCCGTCGGATGAGAGGAGTCCCTCATCAACAGCATCACACGTCTGCTAGTGCCTGAATGGCTGCAGGGGTCACTGTGCTGCTGAGAGCCGAGACAGCCCTGACCGACTATTTCCATCTTACTGTCGATGGGGTTTAGCCAATTATACGCCACCTCTTGGGGAATCCCGGCACAATATTCACTTGGGCAAGCAACTTTACTGGATTTATCTCTTTTTATTCCAAAGTGTCAGAATGTACTATACAGGTAGGAGGGAACCCACTACATCCACTAGTGTAGTAAAAAACCCCACCCTGGTTATGCACAGCAGCCATTCTGCACCAGCAGCCCCACTACAGAGCAGACATCTGATCTGTAATGACCCAGTAGTTGCCAGAACCTTGACGGATGCAATTGTGCTGCTGCACCAGCTTTTCTGAGCTTAGTTATAATGTCAGTACATTATCAAGCAAATTTACATCTCTGTTTCAGGGTGGTACCAAATCAAGTATACAAGCTCTAATAAAGTAGCCTCACTGAGTAAATTAATAGTCTGTTTTTGCCAAGCCTATGAGTGAATATTTAGAAGTAGGACTGAAGAACAGTGAAATAGACTGACCTCCCAAGCACTCTGCATTATTCATTCTCCCCTTTGTGAATCATGGTTTGTGCAGAGTATAAGGTGAGGGTAATTTTCGATCACTGGATGAAAATCAGATAGATCTTTGAAGAGTTTAGAGATGACTCAGAATAAAAAAGACACATTGTGCTTCTGACAGCTCTTTTAAAACTGACTAATTCTCACAACGTTGAGCAAATCTGCAGTGTGTAGTATTGGGAATTGTGTAATTTACATTTTTTTTCATGGACAAGAATGTGAAGTGAAATAGCAAGAAAAGTTGCCAGCTATCCAATAAAGATAACTTTGCTGTTTGATAGTTCTGCTGTTGTGAACATCAGGTTTTGGGACATTCTCATCACTAAATATGCAATAGTAATGCCCTCTCTACCCATCAAGACTGAACTGGACTACACCATTATGCAACCAGAGCTAACCACAAATATTTCTAACCAATATAAAGTAATAAGGTCATTTGCAAGGCATACTGTGGAAATATTTCCATAAAATATTATGCGTTTGGTAGAAACTTCGGAGACAAACACAAAACTTAAACTAAGCAGAGAAGCAAGGTTCCAAATATGTATATTTAAATTTGATTAAATCTGTTTACTGTTCCTGGTATCTACCGTATGAACTGATTGCATTTTTTCAATTTCCACAAACCTAGTACTAATGCCTGTCATTTCTTGGCAAAGACTGCATTCAGTTCTAAAAGTCACTGCTAGGTACAATCTAATTTAAAGTAGCACAAAACATGGAAATGATGTGCCTGGATAATGGCCCTACACTGATGGCAGTGTGTTAGCTGTAATTTTCTCTCATGAAAAGCTGAAGCTGTAATAGACAACCTAATCAGATGATCTCCATAGAGGTTTACTAGGGAGAAAAAGACTGGCAGCCTAAACACAAATTCCAGGCAGCTATTAAGCATAACTGAACAAAATGAGAAAACAAAATTAAATGCTGATTCCCTAGCATATGTGAAACACAAAGTATAGAAATGGATTACCGTTTATAAGGTTTATTTTAGTGTGTGTTTTTGAGCTAAGTCTTTATTTAAATTTCATCAATGAATGGTGAAATGGATTTAAAAAATGTTACAAGGACAATGTTTCCATTAAATGCTGTAAAGAAAAAATGTCTTCAGAAACATTATTTAACATTTCAAGCAGGTTAAAATCCTCCCACAGACTGGAGGAGGATGTTCATGTAAGTCTGATTGTATTTTAAATTTTCTCAGTTGCCTCACTATTTTGAAGTATATATCAGCTATTTCATTTCAGCGTGACAGGCACAAGTTGAGTAAAATGCTTATTTATTCTAAGCAAAAAAAATGTGTCAAAATTCAATGAAATATCTTTTCAGGAAAGCTGCATCTGGTCAGATGCTTTGAAAGATGATTTTGATTTTTTGGAAACAGAATTTTGATAAGTATTAAAAGACATAACTTGTTTTGTATAAATATTGTAGTCTGTTGTGCATTCTTTCTCAAGTGTATGTACAGTAATATCTGAATTTCAGATGTTGTGCTTTAAATCCAGTCTACATCAAGAGGCATATACAGTCAGTATGAGAGACAAGATAAGCAGGATAAATGATAAGCTATCACCGTTGTCTTACTTCAAATGTTGTCGTAAGTATATAGCACTGTCTTGAGCAGTGGACTTGCCATATGTATACTTTCTGCAAATGTATAGTAATCTATTTTAGGTAAGCTCACTCAGGATATTTGTTAGTATTCCCAGTTTCTTATCATTTAGCTTGCAGTACAATGTCAAATGCCAGAAACATCATAACCCCCCCTTTTGAAATGATTTAGGGAAATATCTAATATGTATCTGTTCCTTTCTTTTCCAAAGATTGATGTATGGAGTGGGCAATGCTATTAGTGCGTTGTGCACTATTTTGGAGTGTTATGGTTTGATTTTTTTTATGGCTGTGTGCTTAGTTTTCATATTTTATATTTGTCTAATTTTGTATTTGTTTTTTTGTTCTTTGTAAACTTTTCTGTGTAATGTTATGGTACTACAGTACATGTTAGCTATGGAAATATATGGTTTTTGGTGTTGTCCTACATTTCTGTGAAACTTTTGTAGACATCACAGACGAAATAAATGATTTGTGTGACTAGATGGATGAAAGTACTTTCAGGAATCAGTTTCTCAATATCAAGTTCTGACATTTACACTTTTAGTTTCTACCCACACTGTCAGATCTGTGAAAAAAAGAGCTTATCACCCCATTAAAGAAATCATCTGGCTGAGAAGATCTAATTAGCAGAATGTGCAGAGGAGTGTTTGATAGTATCAGATACTAGGATTTAAATGGGAGATTAAGCAGGGAATTAATTTGGATCCACAAATATACTGTGCTTTCTAGAAAATGAAATAAGAGTACCTAATGCTGGACAGAATGCAGCTTAGTCATCTCTGAAATGTGATATGAAAAAAAGAAATACTGTATAAAGTATACACAGAGGATCATTGGAATGTATATTCAAATATTTCTAATGGTGCTTAAAGTGACATTAGTATTTTTATACCTATCCGTCTGGTAATAGGTAAAATGATATATTTAAAAACAGTTTTATTATTACATACAAAGGAAAAACATGCTTCTTGCAATAGTCAAGGTTCTTCAATTTCCTAATGTTCTCCTGTGTCAGCACTGCAAAAATCCAAAATGGTGAAATTAAGCAGGTGTGATGTACGTGTTCCGAATAATACAAAGCTCAATTTAAGTTTCTGATTCTATAGTAGGTGAAGGTGGTATAAAGATAGGGATAACTAAATTAAAGATTTCTGGTTGTTGGTGATGAGCTAGGCTATTTGCTGTTTGGTACATGTTCTTTATAGTCGTAATGTGAATCGCTTTCTTAATAAGAACATAATGCTATTTAAAGGTTTCTTATATTGTTCCTTCATTTTCTTATGGTATATTAATGCTGCAATGCTTCAACAAAGCAGTTCTTAGATGTTTCTCTGGGGGAAATTGTAGTTGCATTTAGGATAATGTAATTATTATATTATTATACAGTACCTGTTTCTAAACATATAACCTTTTTTCCACAAATTCTCTTTTAAGATTTTTTTTCCTGAAGTCTAGTATGAGGAAAGCTACAGAATGATGATTTCCATTTCAACCACTGTATGTATACAGTATGTAGCATTTAATAGTGCTGCATTTATTTAAGGCTTTCTATACACTTGTCCAAAATCGTTCTATATCGTAAAGAAAAAAGCCATACTAGGCTCCCAGTTTTCATCAATGAATGTTTATACAATACATCTATTTTCAAAATACAAAGCATTTTGAATTCAGGTAGCTTTGTATTTTTTCTTAAAGATTCAGTCAAGCCTGAAACTGTAAAACCTTATAT
The DNA here is from genome assembly GCF_055471065.1 of Atractosteus spatula. Classification (NCBI taxonomy): domain Eukaryota; kingdom Metazoa; phylum Chordata; class Actinopteri; order Semionotiformes; family Lepisosteidae; genus Atractosteus; species Atractosteus spatula. The sequence goes on along the minus strand of NC_142719.1, from coordinate 6,449,421 downwards.
GACCTTAACTTTGAGTTTGGGGATTTCAAGAAAGACTTACTGTATATAATGGGATCACCTGTGGATTTAAGTGGTTAATCATGCTGAGTAGCTGGGGTTTGGTTTGGCACTAAAAGAACAGGTTTCATCTTTCAACAACAGTGATTTACACTTACAAAACGACTCTTCTTTTCATCAGAGACTCAACAGTAGTTAACAATACAGTCCCATCTATCAAAACTGCAAAGTGCAAAGAACTCTGGTTAGGAACTCAATGAAAATATCTTCATTGGGCTCCTGAATGATCAATATGGCATATGTTTTACATCTTATCAAAACAGTAATATGATTCATGTGAAAATGTACTATAAGTGTTTGCTCCTCACATTTTATGCCATTTGCTAGAGTGATTGGGTGTTCAGCAAACCTAGAAGGCTATCTACTGTATGACAAACAGAATCTTTGCTTAGTTTGCGAAGCTGCTCAGAAACTTTCGCTTTGTACTTTCGCTGTGTCTCAAGAAAATTTCTTATAAAAATGCTGCGTTTTCAGATTCCACAAGGAATTTGAAAGTTGTTTGAATGGTTGGTTTTTGTCACGCATTTGAGTGTTAGAGCCTCTTCACAATTTGCAATAGTACACCTCTGGAGGGGCTTAACTAGAGTTATACTCATCTTGAAGACAATCATTGTTGTGTAAAATAAATCATATTTTTGGCATTGCCTTTCATATATACATTTTATACACTATCTTATAAATAAAATTAGTGTTAGGTTGGGCTCTTTACAGCTCTGGTTTGAGAAATCTTCAAGTTAAATACTAAACTGATGTGGAGATGTAAGATTTATATAATGCATATCTAAGGACACACAATTTGTTGTTTGGGTATTTTCCTTAAATAAAATCACACCACTCAAAAATCTTTTGATTTGTTGGAGGTATGAAATGTTGTGTTCTGATCCTATTACCCTTGCTTCTCATGGAAAGACGTTATGTTATTTCTGTTGTGAGACTGTGGGGGTTAGTAACATAGCCCTGTGCAATAGATGCAATGTAATAAAAAGTCCTTTTTATGTCAATAAGAAATCTCAGATCTTGGCTCTACAGTATATCTTTGAGTATAGCTATTGGATTTAGCTTGTTGAAGTTGGAATTAAATTGAACTAAATCCCTCTACTTAACTACAATGCTATAGCTGTAATAGTCCAAGGGGATGGGGTGTGAAATATATAATACATTCTTGTGTGTAGATATGTTTGCATTTCACTTAAATGTTTAGTTAAATAAAACACACTTACACACTGACCTTGCTTAGCTGCTCGTCTGTGTCCTGAAAGCATTGACTAGGGGTGTAGAAACTGGTCAGATATGGTAGGTAATGTATCGAAGCCTATACCTGTAAATGCCATTAAGGTAAGCAGTAAGATTTTAATTTCAGTCTTGCTCACTAGCATGTGGTGCACAGAAGACAGAACTCGTGTTCTCCCTTTTGGTTCTGCTGAAGAACCAGGAACAGGATTTTATACAAAAGTCATGATATCGATCAGTTTGGTAAAACTCATCGAAAGAGAATTAGGAAATCAGTCCTAGCTCACCCAGTGCACTCTAGGAAATTAGATTTTTAAGCTCAATTCGGTCTCTTGCTGGCAAACCATTTAAAACATTTGTAGTATGTTCATGAGCTTTGTGGAAAGCAAAAGTCATGACAAAGCAGGTATCATGGCCATCCACTGCAACCAAGGAAGTCTCCAGTCGTGATGGCTACTTGTACTGGTGGACCCAGACTTCTGAGGTCGAGAGAGTGGGACTGCCCCAGTGCAACAGCTTTCTCACTTCAAAAAGCTCTCCAGCACAGGTTTCTCCGTGCAGCTCATCTTCCAAACAGATGAACTGCACAAAGTACAACCGTCATCGTCGGACACTACGGACAACCAACACAACAAGAACAGTATCTTCAGGAATCCAAGTCTCAGTCCTGATGATAAGGAGACAGTGGGTGTTGCTGTATTTATGAAGCTGGGTAGACCCTATTTTGAATTGAGCAAGGCTTCTATTGTCTTCCAGGCTCCTGCTTGGCAGTATTCTCTGGGGTGCACAGAGCACAAGAAAGCCAACCTCTAACCAACATCCTCCGGAGTTCCTTGGAGCATGAAAGATGAAACTGAATAAGCCATGTTCTCTTAATTTAGCATGTCAACTTCAGTTTTATAGATGAAAGTGAACCCCCCGAATTCTGAGTGCTGGGAAGAAACAACCATGGTGGTGGTAGATCTTGTAAAAGGAATGCACCTCCAGTTGTTTTGCATGATCTTATTGAGTTCACAGAATATGAACAGGACTCATAGCCTGGACCTCTCCTATATCTCCAGCAGTCCAGTGTGTTCACTTTCATGCTGAAATTTGTGTGTAAAAGCTGATAAATTAAGGCACATTCTCCCTCCTTTTTGCAAATGAACAGAATCCTCTATTTATCTGTTGTGCCACAAGTAATTTCAAGGCATACGTACATTTTCTAGGTAGAAAATTCTTCCCCTTTTGACTGCCACTCTTAAATAAAATGAAGGGTCATATGATGTAGACAGTTCTTCAATTCCTTTACCGATTTTAAGATTGGCAGAAAATAGAAAGTGTAGGTGAACCACAGTCTAGACTCTTGCAATTTGATATTTTGTTTTTGATAAATCAAATTCTCCAGTAACCAAAACCACGTTATGTGCTTCTCAGCTACTTCCTCCTTCAGGTCAACACTCAGCCATATACAGCATATTATTAAAAAAAATAGTATTTTTAAATGACCTTACTTATCACCTATCAATTCATATGAAGATATATAGGAAATACCTGTTCAAAGTGCAGTAGCTGAATTTTACAGACTGAAGTGTTGATGGAAGTACAGGAAATGTATTGTCTGTACTAGGATGTCTTAGGATTTTTATTGTCATTATCTTTTGCGTATTTTGTTTTGATCTTTTGAAGGTGTCACTTATCTATTTTAGATAACAGTATCCTGTATGTTTTGCAGAAAAGTGTGTGGCAGGTTGTTATGCCATCAGCATAAATCAGTATTCCCTTGAAGTATCATTTCTGCAGTGTCAGAGTGGAATTTTGAATCCCCTGCAGAAAGCAAACAGAATGTTAACAGGGCTATATTTTATACAGTGAATATCCCCTAATGTCTCCCATTGTTTTTATTGTACAACTTAACAGAAACATTAAACCATACATTTACAAGTTATTACAAAAACCAGAGGAATGTTTTTCTGCCTGATAGCATGTTTGTCTTGGTTTGCTGAAATTGGACAAATCTAGATTTGTCCAAAGCACTATGTTGAAGTCTGAAGATTTGTCATAGCAGTCCATTTGTCACTATTTATGATACCCCTGTTTATTAAGCTTGCCTTGCATATTTGTACTTTTTCATTTTCGGCTGTTTGGCAACATTGTATGGTTGACCATTTTCATATCACGTCTCCAAATGTTAGCAGAATTGATCACTGCCCAGACCCGGGTGTACTTCATATAGAGGGAGGACTGTATTTCCAATTTCATTGTGCCTGAAGGCTCTTCAGCAAGTATTGTAACTGATCCCATGCCATATACAGCTGCTTAGATTGCATCAAAGAAATTCAGGACCTAAACGTCTTTTTAAAAAGTCTGACATGACGTTAAATCAGATTCTATCTATCTTAATTGACAAGCAGTTAGGCTGCCTGGCAGGCTGGTGTCAGCTGTGTGGAAAAAAAGCTAATTTTTCAGCCATGACAGCAGGTACTCCGGCACTCTGTGTGAATAGATTAAAAACTAAATCTTCTGCTTGAACCATCACTTTTCTGGATGCCTGATGATGGTAAGCACATAACTTAGAAATGTTAGGGTGACTAAGGTAGTGGTGCTTTCAGTGCTGCAGTGTCATACTGGCACTAGACTGCATTTGGCGAATATGTGCATTAGCATCTGCTTTGTACTTTGATGACTTATCACAAGGTGTACCTCGGGGCCATAATATCTTGATTGATAGGTATCAATAATGCTATCCTGTGCCGTCAGTCATCATAGCTGCCCAGTATTTATGTGCCTGGGAATCACTTTTCTTCCATTGAGTAAAGTATTGAATACAGTATGTTGCCGTTAAAGTAACTAGTCCAGATTAGTCCAGTGGTCCAGATAACACACGAGGAGCATATTTTCTTTTGTTTTCATTCCAGCTCTGCAAAAATCCAACAGACACAATAGAAGTTTTTATAAAAAAACAGTCTGAAGTTATCTTAATGACTAATTCATCATCAGCACCAAAATAACAGAGCCTTTTCCTGATTCAGTGGTAAAATGCCTAATCTTACTCTGAGTGTTTTAAAATGGCCAAGCAGGATCAATGTAGTGTGGCTCTAGAGTAGCTTTGATGTGCTCTGCGCCTTGCATTTTTAAACATACTAAAAAGCACATCATAATTAAGCTGTTCATTAGCAGTTGGGAGTAAACAAAAACTAAATCCTGATATTTATGTAGGGCGCTGAACCAAGATTAAATGAGTGCAAGGTTATTTGTCCTTGGTATATACTGTATATATTTTAAGCAATTGGATTGTAATAGGATAGGAGAAATTAATGAGTAGTACTGTATGTTTAAAGAGCCCTGAACCCCTTTTAGTCTATTACTTGATATAATTTTTGAATACACAGATTCACCTTGGATTTAATTTTTTTATGGATAATTTTGAAAATGTTTGTATTGTAAGGGTTGTTTCCTAGAGAGGCACAGTCAAGCGGGTCCACTGAGCCGTTGTTTTGGTGGAAACCAGGCTACTCGCTCTTCTGAGATGCAGGTTAGTCATGCTCAATGACAGAGCACCAGATCAGTGGCAGAGCAGGGTTTAAATATCCTGGACTTGATGGAATCTGTTAATTGGAGGCAGATGTTTAGAACAATCATCCTAAGCAAGTCTTAACAGCCCCCTAAGCAAGTCTTAACTGTTTGATTCCTAGTGAAAATGTGACTGGTTTTCGAGGAGACTGAGGGCTGTGTGCCTCGGCACAGCACAAGGAAGTTTTTTATTTTTCTCTTATCTCAAAGCATCTTGCAGTACATTTGAATTTCCCATCTCTCTAGCCTCCCCCTGTTTTTTTGCCTTTTTTTGGGGGAGGGGGTACATCAGTCCAAACATCTTTCTAGACATTGATACATTTCTTTTTGAGAAGGAATACCTCAAAGAGCAAAGGTCAAAAGCCAATTGACAGTTTATGGAGATTGTTTAACAGACCATGCAATGACACTATAATGATATGTTGTACTGTGCCGTGCTACGCTAATGCTGTAATTAATAGTTAATAGCACACATTTTCATAGAAATGTATGTATTTGTTAACAGTGTTTCATAAGCTCCCTTTTTATGCATTATTTAGAATTTGGAATTGTATGATACAGGTTGAAGGGAATTACTCTTTGTTTATTACTGCGAGAGGATGTTTCATTATAAAATGTGTCTGATACTTTTCTTGCAATAATGCAGTAGACACAGCAGAATAGTATAAGGCATTACTGCAGAATGGCAATTTTAACTTATAAAAGCAAAGAGGTTATTGCAGAATAAAGCAATTTCACTTTGTAATGAAGTTTCTAGGGAGGTTTAATGAGGTTACTGAGTTAAAAAATGCATTGATGTTAAATGTTACCAGAGTGAAAAAAATAAAAATAGACAGTGGAAAATTGAGTACTTGTCTGGTACAATAGATACTGTATGTTACGGACATCCAGCTTGTTTGGCTAGACAGCTGTAGAATTTCTCTCATTGATGTTTTTACAGCACAAAGGTGAAATCTGGTAAAAAGGGCTATTTTCCTTGTTGCTTTCTTTGCTGAATGGAGCACATAGGCAAAAAGGGTAGTATTTTTATTCTGTAGAAATTTTCTAGGTGAGACTGTCAAAGTATGCTAATCACTGTCACTTGGAATGTGCTTTGTAGAGAAACTGCAATTTTGTGAATATTGAAGATTGAGATCACTAGTTCTTTGTACAGTTGACCCCCCTTCAGGTGTATAAGAAAGTACTGAACATTGCTGACCAAGTGATACCACTTGGAAAGCACAGAGAATTGTTTGCAGACACTAGAAATGTAATATTTAGAACCAGGCAGACACTTGCACATTCTTTCAGAATAATGAAACACAACCTGAACTTTGGCATACTTCTCAAAGTATAATTAAGGAGAACACAATAAGGTGACACATTTTTTCATTTGAGTCACTTTGCATTTTGTAAGTTTGTAACTTTGCTCAGACCAATTATTGCTCAGCCTGATGAGGGTACGGTCTCTTATCTTTGACCAAGCTTTACGAACATTTTTCATTATTCAAACTTGGCTCTGATTTTCCCTGCAGACCACAGTGGGAAAATTACCCATCTGATTTATTTGCTGTGGAGTGGGCAATTTGCCCACTGTTTGCCCACAGGGAAAATAAGAACCATTGAGTTCATTAGAGCTGCTAAGGCCATTTCAATTATCAGACAGATGTGAGTTACATTGTTACAGGTTCATAAGCAGATGTATATAACCAGATGCTAAATGGGATTCTTCTTAGCAATCTTAGTGCATGTGATCTGTGACCATAAAAGGAATTGTGGGATATTTAGTAGCTGAAAGTCTTGCAAATATGTAGCTGTGGGTACTTACTTAGAATGGAGTACTGTATGTGTCAGGGCATACAGATCAGATTTTGTATAAATAATTAGAGGATTTTTTCATTACATTTTCAAAAACATGCATAAGAGGGGAGTGGTGTACAGTAAGTGTGTATCGTGACTGATTGAGTCAACAATAGTCCAGGCATTTGAGATGTTGCCATTAGCACCATGGAGACTAGGAGAGATTCTCTTCATACATACTGTATAATATCCAGAAAATAGTCTGCTTTGTTTAAAGCAAACAACATCTTATTTTCCTAGAAGCTGGAAAGACTATTCAATTACATATACCTCTCCTTAGTTATAAACATGATTATTTTCTAAAGCATTTACATACTGTATAATGCACAATTTACTCTTTATGCTGTTAAAATAACTAATTACAAAGTTACAAAGAATCTGAGCATCTGTTTATTCCCCAGACAATTCCTTTACATACACATTAATTTCCTCAATGTATCTTCTACTGCACTGCCACTGGAGCCAGGTTGTAGGAGCAAGATATATTTTGAACCATGGACTACTGATGTTTTAAAGACAGAGGCACCTGGTTCATTCCTTTGTTATTGTGGTCTAATGGCCCCAATTAAAATAGGAAGCTGAAATTGAAATTGGTCTTGGAAAGATTTATATATATTTTTTTAGCAGAGTCTTCCTTTCACTTGCAGGTTGCTTCATTCTAAACAGTCATACCTGTTTGAACAACGGCTCAAGAGCCAGTACCATGTCCATTCTAGGTATACTCCTGTTATAATCTATATTTTCTTTATGACGTTTTGAAAGCTCCTAATTGCTGGAAACTGGGCTAGTGCCGCTGGGATTGGCTGAGACAGAATTGGTTGGTTGAACCTCACCTTGTCAAACAATAGTTGAACCTTGTCGCTAGTCAGGCATCTGCGGGAACAGGGCTCCATTAACAGAAGTTAATTGAATGTAACTTTTTTATCAGAAATGAATAATTCCATCCATCTATCCGTTTTTAGAAAGTCATCTATTCCTGTTAAGGGTCACAAGAATCCAAAGCCTGTCCTGGAAGCATAGGGCACAAGATGGGTCTACCACAAGGACAGGACACACGCACGGGAAAGATACTGATTATTATTCCATCAGGGTTTGAAATACTAAAATGAGTTAAGAGCTCATGAGTGATAAAGTATTATTTGTATTTGTTTAAGGATTAATGATACTTTTGAATGTGTATCTATTCCAAGGGTTGTTTCCTAGAGAGGCGCAGTCAAGCAGGTCTTTCGTGTCACCCTTCGTTTAGCAATTGCTTGAAATGAAAATCCCAACACCCTGTAGCGCTCAAGAATCAAAGCTGGTTATTTATGCTTCAAAGGAACAGATCAACTTAAGCCGGCGTCACACTACACGACTTGACACGACTTTTAGTTGGAGAGCATGTCAAATTTAACGACTGCAGTTGCTGAAACTCGCTGCCTTTTCTGTCCTAGAGGGTGTCAGATTATACGACTAGGGATCGCAGGGGGTGAATACACGATTCCCTCACGACTTTTCATCACAGTTCCAAAGCTCGTGTTGCGCCACGAAAGTACCGCGAGGTTGCCTCATTTTGGCAGCCAATCAGCGTGGAGCACACCGGAAATAAGGAGCCGGAGGAGGAGCACCACATGAAACTAAACAAACAACATGGAGAACAAGCATGAAAACATCTTGACAAGTGCAACACAGGCATTGTTTTCCACAAATAAACATCTTAAAAAATAAACACCTTTAAAACAAATATTGTAAACAAATTAGTATTGCGCTATAACGCAATAACGCAATGGGCATATTATCTCTCAAGTACACATCTGACTCACTGCCCACCCCTACGACTTGCGACCCTGTAAATGAAGGCTACGACTGAAAATCCTAGGAAAACTTGTGTAGTGTAATGCTGGCATTACTAAACTGAAAAAACTCACATATGTTCCAAGTCTTTACAAACTGATGATTGAAGGGTGACATGTAAGAGCTGCTGGATTGTGGCTCTCCAGAACCAGGATTTTACACTCCTGATCTCAGGTGTTTGTGACTTTGAGAAACCAAGCCCAAGTGACTCTGAATGTGCCTTGTGAGTGTGGGTTTGTGTGTTTATGCCTGTCTGTGTGGGAAAATGTGTGTTTGTTGAGGTTGGGGCGGGGGGATTGGGCTACATTGACTGAGATCATTACGTAGAAGATAATAGAGTGGATGAAATTGAATAGAGCTCAGTATTTCAATCCAAGGTTTTTGATGATGTTTGTGAAAGCCATTATAACCCTGAGATTGAAAGAGCTGTATGCACTGAGCTTCATACCAGCTCAAGCTGTTTATGTTAAATACTCCCCAAAGGACTAAAGACCGCCAATGTTTTTTTTTCAAAGGAGAAGGGGAAATTTATTTTGAGACCATTTCATTTCAATGAACTGAAAAGAAATGGAGATAACTGGTGCTCCAGAGGTAAGGGACTGAAATAATGCAAGTCCACAGGTTTCCATTAAAGGGAAAAAGGACCTTTTTCAAATTTTGAACTACAATAATTTATTTAAATAAACTGTTTTCTTCCAGCCTGCGTCTCCTGCAGTCGCTTAATTGGTGCACCTTCATCTGAAAATGAAGCCAAGATTGTTTTCGCCCATCATGTGGTACTTTCCACTAAACACAATAATTCTAACCCTTATACTAATATTAGTATAGGGAGCATCATTTCTCCTGCTCCAGCAGGGCTCCTGCTGAAGACTCATGACAGCTTTACAGCAGTTTGCATTGTCAAAGCTGATGAAAGGCAGTCTGAATTTCCTCCAGCTGAGATGCAAACTTTTTGAGTGATACTATTCATCCTACTTGAAGCTCAGACAGGAAAATTGCTGTTAACATTTCCTGTTGCAGTTGAATAGAGAGATTTGAGCAAATTGAAAAGCAGATCTTGACCTGTTGAGAGGTTACTAAAAACAAAATCCAATCTTCTTTTCTGAAATGAGTGTGTAGTCCTCATCGCCACTCCCACTCCACAATTGTACATATATATTTATAATCAAATGTTTTCAGCTTGTTTGTTTTCAGATCTGCAGCAGTGTCCTGCGGTATGTGAATTTAGGAATATCAGCTGGGGTGCAAGGTGCCCAGTTCAGCACAGAGATTGGGCAGGGTGGATCACCAAACAGGCAGGGCAGCTTTGCATTTATTTTCTATTAAATGGTGTAAAAGAAACCTGCATTTCAGACAGAAGCAGAACACTTTACAGTGAGACTTTACAAACAGAAATCCAATAACTCCGGCTGGCTTCTCTTCTGAGCCTACTTTACCTTTAATTAATTTAGCTCTGGAAATACAGCTAATTCACTCGGGCTTAGCCTTCTTGTTATCTCGCATTTATTCAGTCCTGGATTACTACATCAGGCTCGACCACGTCTGTCTCCTCCGCTTCTCCTCTTCCTTTTATTCCCACAGGATAATTCTAATTGTTTTGTTTTGTTGTTTTCCCTGAAAGCTGCTGCGTCCCAGCCAATTGTTGGCTGCCCACGGAACAATTTCCCTTAATTAGTTTTAGAGTAGGGATGTAGCACTTTCACCACTTGTTTGAAAATACACTCCAACAGGTAGAACACACATCGCTCCTGTCAGGAAGATGGTTTCTTCCCTTCACAGTGCTTAGTAACGTTAGTTATTAAAAAAATTCCCCCCTTCATCCCATTACTAGGATCGATCCCTGAGGCAGCAAGTAACATCTTTAACTTCTGAATCAGCATGTCTCAGGTTCTAGGCAATGTCCTGGAATGACCTTGTTTCCACCTTGATGGCTCTGCAGAGCATCACTGAGCCTCCTTGTCTGGTACAAAGCCCCAGAGATGACGGTTATTTCAGTGCAAACTGAAGTAATTTATTCTTGAAGAAGAGGAGGGGGGTTAGAGGTCTCTTCTCTGGCATTTTCTTTCTAGCTTTGATTTTTTTTTTCAGTATTGCTTGACAAGGTTCAGCTGTCATTATCAGCTCGGGGTTCGTAAGGTATCCATTCCTTTTTTTGGAGTGTATTTCTGAGGAGTTCTTTTCCTTCCAGATGAATTTCCATCTTGCTCAGACACTTCCCTCTATCCTCTGTGGCGTTCCCTTTCCGGAAAAATCTAAGAATACATAAATGTTACAAACAAGAAGAGGCCATTCAGCCTCTCCAGCTCATTTGGTTTTTAGTAGCTAAGCGATCCAAGGATCTGCCATTTCTTGAAAGTAACCAGGGTATCAGTTTCAACAGTTTCAATGTGAGTAGGTAGTTTGTTCCAGACTTCTACAACTGGTATTGTAGCTTGGTAATTGCACTCACTCATTGTAAACAAGGTTTTCATAACAATAGAGTATTAACCTCATTGTCATTTTACTAATTAAGGAATTTCAATTAAATCCATGTGTCTGTACTTAATGTGAGTTTTCCGTCTCAGATGTCACCTTGAATAAGAGAGAGTAGTCAGTACTAAGCAAATTAATAATGATAATTACAAGTACTTCAAGACAGCAACAGTGATCTTGGCTGTCTTGACAGACCTGTAATCCTTATTCTGTACTTTCCCTAGTACAGCGGGCCTATAAGCTCTTCAGAGCTCAACGATTTTCTTAGGAGTTCAGCATCAGTTTTGAAATTGTGTATTGTGCAGTATGTTGGTGTCTAGTAAATACTTGTAGACTCCATTAATTGATTAATTAGTGTACTATTCAAAAGAAATGAAGAAGTACAGATATAAATATTGATAATGTCAAGTTTTAGTTTTATTTGTAAGTATAAACTCAAGAATGTCTAACTACTGTGAAAAGGGAATTATTCTTCTTAACTCCTATAATTTTAACTTGTTTAACTTTGTTTTGATCAGTGCATGCATGATTTGATACTAATCTGGATGCAAAATGTCTTTGATAAAAGGGGGAAAACAAGCCCCTAGGAAACAAGAGCAAATAAAAAATACTTGATTATATTTGAGTTTTAAATAAAAGCAGTAAACCACCAGCAGGCTTGCAGCCAAGCTTTGAAATTTAGCATTAATTAATCCTTTAAGTTTGGAGGCAGTATTTGTTTGATAAAAGCAATAATAAAACAATTCTATATGTCTGTATTTCCATGTTTATCTCAGAGCTTCTATTTAAATCATTTATATATTGAAATATATTTATATAACCCATGGCCTAAAGGTAGCAATCGTATGAAAGCATTACATTTTGCACTGGTGAAATTTAATAAAAGAGGGAAATGGACAAACCCTACATATGCTGAGTACTCTTAATTATAACTATGTTTTACTTTGCAACACTCAGTGTCACTGCTATCTGTTAATTAAATATCTAACTTTTTATATACATACTATGCTAGAAAGAAGTAGGAACAATAGATCTTCAAGTATATTGGTCAGTCTCTGTTACCCTCTGACTCAACTAATCCATCTAAAGTGGTTTGCTCCTGATTAGTATTTCAATAGCTCCTGATTACTATTTCAGGTTCTGTCTTAAACAGAATTTTTCCAAATAAATGGAACCACTCATTAAGAAGAAGCAGATATGCGACGTTCCTCTGCTTTATTTCTTTTCCCCAGTTCCTCAAAAAACTATCCCAAGCCTGGAAATTCATAGTAGAGGAATTGTGCTATTGAAAAATGCTTTTTTCTCTGTTTGCTTTTCCCTTATTTCCAAGAATTTGAATCTTTTGGTGTATGTATTATTCCTGATCGTAACTCGTAATGACATTTCTGACCATTTATTAGACAGACCAGTGGATAAGTACATAGTAAATACTGTATATTAGGTACTGGGACTACATATCTGTTAATATGAGAAACAACTTTTTTTCAGAAAGGGGTGGCACCCTCTTATTTCTTTGTTTTAAACTATCTAATTTATTAATGAATATATTTTCATTTTAACAGCACCCTTGAGGCTGTTGAAATATTTTAGATACAGTAGATTGGATTCTAATTTCAATCAAATTGCCACTTACAATAAACTTGATTCATGTTCATTTAGATTCAGGGAAATCATGCACTGCACATATTCTGTTGCAGCAAACAAGCATAAACCATCATCTGAAGATTTATCCTGTATTTATGCATATTCATTATCCTTCAGTCCCACCTTGTTTAGCTTTTAAACCTCAATTTTGTGAATGAGGAACATGTTGTGAAATGGGTGACACAATTTCTTCAAGGTTGGCCCATAGCTATATATAGCTGACAGTTGGACATTATGTACACTGAGATTAAAATCTAAAAAGGCTGTGTTTAATGAAGGAACCAGGAGATAGCATTTTACAGGCCTTTTAAAATATTTATCCATATTTCTCCATATTAAGTTATGAGCCTCTCTTGAGGTGTCTCAGTGGCCAGCGTGCTCATCGGCACTCTGTCCGATTGTTAACTTTCAGAATCCAAACCAAATTACGCGCTTGGCTGCCCCTGGGGGATCAAGTGAAATGTCAGGCTGAAGCAAATTAAAGCAGTGCTACCACGAGGTGTTTGACAGGGAGACGAGCTTGTATGAAACACTTATCTGCTCTGAGGCTGGTTAATCAGACAGTGTTGGATTGTTACAGGTGGCGTGCCGCAGAGATCAGGCCAGCTGTGCCAAGGGATGGCAAGCCCTGAGAAATCTAATGAGCTAAGAATGCAAGCCTCTAAACTTATGCATTTGTCCTATGGGTGCAAATGTACATGAAACATGTTTAGTCCATTTGCATCATTAGTGCACCTTTCCTGTATCTGATTAGCTTCGGGCTGCAAATGTAAATCTCGACAATCGTAACTGTAGTATGTACAGTAATAATAGTTATGTACTGCAGTGGCCCATTTTAGCTCTGTGCATGTAACAATTGACGTACATTTAGATTGTTGGTTACAGAATGATTAATCATTTATGGGATGGGAAAGTGAGAGGCAAACCTTTAACATGCATTTTGTACTGATGCAGAAAGAAGAAAAGGAGAATGAATGAATGTCAAAATACTTTTTTACACTAGAACCTTGTTGAAGCTAGGTCCTGTACTGTATATTTACTAAACACTGTGTGATCCTATCTAGGTTTTTATAACCATCACAAATGTCTGCACCCTTATTAAGAAGGTCTTGTTGATTGCAAGGATATTGCCAAGGTACTGTAAATTAATGTCTACAGCCTCAAGAAAACCTGCATCAACCTAATGTGAATGACCTGCGTTAGACCTAGATCCCTGTAGGAAGTCATGTATTAAGGCACTGTATAAAATGGCACTTTAATTAGGAAGGTTGACCAGCAAGATATTCTCTGATGGCCGTACTTTGTTCTGGTAATTTCATTGGTAATTTTTTCATAAAAAGTCTTTTTTTTTTTACTCCTGGAGTCCTAAGCATGTTACTGTAGATGAACTTGTTAAATGATTAGTTCTGTGACCAAGAGACTTATTTTATGGGGTCTGAGTTTGGTTCAATCTAATACTTTGTCATTTTCTCCCACACTTCTGCAACATGATTCTTTATTTTCATCTGGGGCAGATTGTATGCTCGACAATCTCCAGTGGGGAGAAGATTTGTTCATTCTGTATTAAATAAAATAAAATGTACCATGATATTGTTTCAAATTCCCATGGTGCTTCAGTGTTATTTAATAAATGGAATGTTTTTTGCTGGACGACTTTTTTGCTGTGCCATAGAACATTTTCGTAGGAGATTTTGCATACTCCTTACGTGGTGTACTGGCCAGGTCCATTTGGAATTCTCCTTTAAACAACTGCAGAACTTTTAAATGTATTGCTATTGCATAGCGCTCTGCATCACATACAGATTTAAATGTACTATTTATGCATGTAATACCAGGGTATTTTTTTCTTTTGGAAATTGTAGATAATGTAATTCCCTGCCTAAGCAATCTTGGAAAAGTACATTTAGCTTGCACAGGGTGTCCAGTTTTATAAGCTTTTAGTACTCCTGTTTCTCTTTAGTAATGTTTTCAGATTATGTTCTGTCCTCAAACTATGTTTTAAACTCTTTTATCAACTGCCCAATTTATATCTCTATCTAACATTGTTATCACATTCAGGAGGTCAAATTTCACATTATAAATGGTTGGAGGCTTAACAATCAAACTTGCAGCTTGAGCTCTGTTGCCAGTAGTTTGTGCATGGGTCATGTCACCAGCCAGCTGGGATTTGGATTCCCCAAGTGGGGTGGTACACTACTAGGGGTGTTGGGATTAGTTGTCTAGGATTTATAGGTTTTTGGTGGATCAGTTGGCCCCTTGTGGACTTGCGCTCACCATGCTGGGGGAGGTGCCACTTGGGTTAAGTACTCTGTACCCATTTTGTTTATTACTAAAATGGGACCATGGATTTGTTATGGTCCCAGTGGCCTAATTCTGTTTGCAGCATTTCTGACATTCTGATGAATGCTGAACGCGTGTGACTCACAGGATGACAAAACAAAAAAATAAGGATTTTATTCAGGAGGACAGGTGCTGCTGCAAAACATTCTTAAAATACAACATTTCTCTCAGATAATGCTACAGCAAGCATGAAAGAACATACCACAAGCATCATATTTAATCCAAAAAGCATTCAAACTCCTATTTGACTTTTAGAATAGTGTTAGTTGCCAAGTCTTCCCTCTCAGGTCATTTCTTGTTTAAATATTCTTGTATTTTTTCTGTGGTATTTTCATTTTTCAACTTATACTATCATTTGTCACACTAAATTAACTATCCAAAATAGCTTCTCCAAGCAAGACTCAAAGTCAGGTTGCCAGGTAATACACAGAGGAGGCTAATTAATGCCACACACAGCTGAAGAGATTCTTGAAGAGAGTTAGACCTTGTAACACTCACACACTAACTCAAACTTCTCTGTCAGATCAGAGTGTAAAATCACTTGTTTGACGCTAGTTGACTTCCTCTGTATCAGGCCTTGAGAGATCTTGTTAAAATATATTTTTAAGGCAACGATACTTATCTGTAGTATAGCTACAGTACTTAGTGCAGTTATACCAGAAAATAACACAAAATGCATAAAGTATAATAGCATAGACAGGATATAAGAACATTGCATTCGAGAGAATGAAATCATTACTCCTTGAAAGCAAGTAAATATATATTTTTTTTAAATGCTAGAAATTTCAATAATTTTCCTTCTGGTGTGCTATGCACATAAATGGCGATACTATCACAAGGCTGCAGGTGGTATCTTGGCAGTTAAGATTTACTTCAAGTAGGTAGCTGTGTCAGCATGCATAGGCTGCAAAGGAACAAGTAATAGGTTTATTCCATGCTGAAAAGAGAAGAAAAGAAACACAACGTTTCGACTGTGGATCCTTATTCGGGTGTCACAGGCAAAAAGTTGTGGCACTGGGAATAGCCCCACCAGCTATAAAATACCCTTAAAATGCCCACTGGAAAGAGACACTACATGTATGCTGGGAGGCAATTGCAGCACCCAAAGCAGCCTCTATGAATGCAGGGAAATGTGCTGACTACAAACAGGTACAGTACATACTCCAAGCTGCAATTGAATCCAGAGCCCAGGAGCTGTGAGAAATTTTACTGTTAACCACCACATCACTGTGGTACTGTGCTAAAACTCAAATGCCTCAATGGTGACATTACTTTCCCTAATAAGGAATTTAGTTTTCAGTTTTTGTCTCCTTGAAAACATACAATTATAGTGCTGTTGGGAGTTTTAAAACAGTGAATACTTCAGAACAGCAAAGAGTAGCCATCATTTTATTTCTGAAAACAGATAGACCCCTTACTTTGTGACACAACATTATTGCTAAAGGAAACTTTAGTTAACTCAACATCCATCCATTTACTGAAAATATTGTTAGAAATTGCTAGAAATTGACTTTAGTATAAATGTGTTAGCGGCCTGATAGAGCCTGGCTCCTAGGTAATCAGACAACATACTCATTACATTATAATGCTGAAAGCATATTTGCTTCCTTTCATTGCATTTCAAAGTTGCATCTATGTGTTAGTGGGTTCTTGGATATCCACCAGTTGTGAGTTTAGGAGATTGTATTACAAGTTTTTTTTTATCTTTGAAGACACTGAAACATTGCTTGGTATGTTATTCTATAAAATGAGCATTTCAGTATTTCAATATCTTTTACCTTAAAGGCCATTTGGCAGGAGCCTAAGCAGTAAATGATGTTCTACTTTAAAATAAAAAAGAAAAAGTGCTCTTAACTGCTCAAGATGACATTCTGGAATTTTACCAGAGTAATAGTGCTCTTTGTAGAAAAATGTTTACACTATGTACTGTAAGCCTGTCACTCAGGCGAAAAGGAAAAATGATTCTATGTGCTTTATAGCAAGTACTGACTCGCGTTGTTATGTACTGTACCTAAGTATAGAGCCTTTTATCGACAGCTGAGATTTAATGATCAAGAGTATGATGTGCTCTTTGAGTGATGTCCAATTTAATTTTACCCCCAATAATCTGCAAAGAATGGAATAGCTCAGCAACCTGCAGGCTTTCTGGTCCCTTAAACCTTTGTCCTGAATTATACTGTTAATTAATTTCAAGCTTTGTCCTGCTCCAAAAGCTCTTAACTATGCAATTATGCCTGTTACACCAGAAGTGGATTCACCTCCACGAATGGGTAGAGACCTTCTAATGCAGTCTATCTGAAAGAGTTCCTATTTGTAGAGCAATACTAACTAGAATAAACAATGGTGATCTTTAATGTCTCACCCATCTGTGCCATCAGAAATTTTTGATTTTTTTTTTAAAGTTTATAAGAGGGCATGAAGCACATTTACACTCACTTTTTAAAATTGTTTCTAAAAGGGCAAATATATGCCAGGTTTACTTTAAATTGCAGGTGCAACGTGGGGTCAGTGTTACTCAGACATATTGAGTGAGATAACGGAAACAAAATTGGGCTGGTCTTTATAGCAGAGTCTGATTAATGACCACGTGACCCTGCCAGCAGGAGGTCTGATAATTTGGATTTTATCATCCTGTAAAAGCTTTAAAATTATACCTTGTCCACACACCCCTGATATATGATTGTCTGAGCATGCCACTTCTGTGGATTAATTTTTCTAAAAAAATACAGGCTATGACATATTTGTGATTTTAAGATCCAAGTGGTGTCCATATAATTAACATTAATTAATTAATTGAAATTAAACTTCACAAGGTAACAACCAGTAAAGATGGTTAGATCACAAAAGGCCTTAAACCTATAACTGGCCTATAACCTATAACTTTGGTCCATATTTTATAACAAAATGAATTATCACAATTTAATCTTTTGTCATTCAGTCCTCTTACAGTGACATTTTAGAGATTTTGAAATATACTGATTTTTGTTGACTCTTTTCCATGCTTTTCAAGAATTCAAACCTGCATACCTGGCAGTAAGCTGATGTTTCAGGGCAACAACTTGATGTTCATTTAGGCCGGTGTTTGCAGGTGTTTCTGAGATGTTTAAGATCTAAGGTCCATCCACACATATGCAGCATTTTTTTTTCCACAATTTGCAATCCGCGAGTTTGGGCAATGTTCCAAATGAGAACCCAAAATGATCCCTGAAATACAGCATAAAAGTTGTAGGAAATGATACGTTTGCAGCGATAAGTAGGAGGTTATTTTGTTCTACCAAACTTTAAGTAGCTGAGTGAAAAGGTCAGGTTCTGTGCTAACATTTTTCTCTCAGATGCCTGTGTTAAAAATGGTAAGCTGAAACACTTGGACACTCTGGGTATGATTGACTGCCAGCACCATGCTGTTAAGATTAGCGCTAAATCAATATTCTTCTTGCTTTGCTTGCCTAGTCTTTGATTCTTAATTGGCTTTATCCCCCTTCCTTTCCTTTATTGCTTGTTTTATTGAAATGCCGTTGTGCTGTTACTGTACACATGCTGTACAGTATGTTTTCCCTAGGGAAACGCCAGTAGATCATCATTTCTTTTTTGTATTCATTTCAAAATAAATGCAGAGTTGCAAAAGATAGAAGAATTCTACCTTGAAGCACATTGATGGAAAAAAGATCATTACCTAGTATACACCAGGTAATGGGTTATAAATGACCAAATTCCAACTGTGAAACTTTGAAAGCAATAACACCTGTGCTA
Source organism: Atractosteus spatula (assembly GCF_055471065.1). Taxonomy (NCBI): domain Eukaryota; kingdom Metazoa; phylum Chordata; class Actinopteri; order Semionotiformes; family Lepisosteidae; genus Atractosteus; species Atractosteus spatula. Next base: position 6,430,704 of record NC_142719.1, on the reverse strand, counting down.
AATGATGCTGCAGACATCCAAGCAGTGAGACAGCAGGAGCTCAACTAAAAAAAAAATGGGTGCTTTAAAATTGCATAATAATCTTTTCAACTACGATATGGCAAGCAACTATTTAAAGTATAATCCACATGCCAATTTTCATTAACTATTTTTTTGCTCAAGAACCTTAGTGCTTTTAGGACCTTTTCATTAACACTACAGTGATGCATCTATGCTTTTCCTTTGCACTGTATTGTATAGTATTTGCTTTCTTTCAAGTCTCTAAAAAGTCCATGATGACATGGGTGAATACTGGCAAAATGGCACCCTTGTCTTGACATTTATTATTGACAGCATTGCAGGTGATATTGATCTGTTGCATGTGCTGTAGGCATCATTACCTTCCCAATTCAAGGTTTTGGTTTCATTTTTCTTTTATATGAGGTTTTCTTAAATATAAACTATAGATCTTTTTTTGAATATATAACTACTACCTGGTTATATATAACTACTGCAGTTTCTACTAGATGACAAAAGCTTTTATATGATGTGGTGGGTAGAATTTTGTCTGCTGCTGAACTCTCTTTAAATCTTATATTAATGGAAGACATTAGAATCAGTTGTCCAGAATCACAGGAGATACTTTCATAACCAATAGGCCAATACTTCAACACGGTTTATACTTTTGCAGTCTGACACAGAGTTTGCAAGATTATATTTATAAACAACATACTGTATATTAGAAGGTCGGGTTATTTAATAAGTGCTTTACAAGAAGCTAAAATTGATTATTTTCATTTTCTTGATGATTGTGTTTGCCTTGCATGTTAATTGCATTAAAATAAAAATAAACTGGTATATACTGTATATACTGAGCAGGTATATACTGTAGGTGAATGGATTTCATTTTCCAGAAAAATGAAACCAGCTTTAATCTGGGATTCATTTCAATTGGGTTTTGAGTTTTTGGATGTTGGTACATTTTTTTCCAGTGTAATTGAGCTTTTACTTTGGTGTGTGGTCATAGTCACTTTGCCATTGTCATGCAAAGGAGGTAAGTCCTGCTGTGGAATGATTAAAACTAAGGTCACTAGACAAGGTTGTGGTTTTCTAAACAGAAGACGATTGCTACATTAACAACGACATTTGATTCTCTTAAGAAAAGGGATATTTGAGTAAAGTTTACAGATTAAACAAAACTGTATTAACAAAAAGATGAAAGCAGAGCTAATTGAGCAAGTCATTGGAGAGCAATTCCAATATACTAATCACCTTTTATAATGCAATCATCTACTGGGGTGTGTCATTGTAAAAGTACAGCAAAGTGTAAAAACATGAAATCATGGTGAAGTGCAGAGAGGCATAAAAAACAAGAAAATCTGTTGTAAAGGATGAGAAAGCAAAGCTTGTGTTCCATAGCATGGCAAAGCTATAATGAAAACTGCCAAAATATTGTTCAGCTGTTTTATGTGTCTCTGACTAGTCCCTGTGCACATGCCTCCTGCAGTGGTTGTGGAATCCCTACCAGGTGTAGTCTTGTCTTGTACCCTGTGCTTCCCCAACAGGCTCTGGGTTCTCATGACCATTACCAGGAATCTCTATGTTTTCTGAAATGGATGTTGCTATTGTGTGTTCTGTATATTTTGTCCATGTGTAGGTAATTTTGGACAATAACTTTTTTCCATTTTTAAAGTTTCTGCTGGTGAAGTGAAATTGTGAATAGACGCTGCCTTGAAAATGTATCCTCACTCTAAATCTGTTCATGGTAGTATAGTAATCCTAAATCATGTTCAGGGTGTTTTTCAAAGGCTCCTAGCAGAGTACTATGGCTAAGCAGTGTGTTTTGTGAACCAGTATGTTATGTGCTTCAGAGAGATTTAATTGTAATTTAGAAGTTTTATAATAACACTGTCTTAGCACTAAGTGAAGTTCTTGAATTTGTTGGCTTTTGGGAGTTGATCTGTTAAAACAAATACAAGCCCATGAAGGGTGATGGCTGTCCTGCATACTTTTGTTTCGGCTGTGCATAAACGCCTCTCAAAGAAGTATTGATACTTATCTCACATGTTAGTGATACTTCTGATTCTACTTCCAGTTCGTACACTGTAAACTATGGGGAAGTTGTAGGAAGGTATGGAATTGCTCAGTGAATCAGAAATTGAGAGGGTTTCCTCATTAGGCCTGCCTTAGTCAATTATTCTATAACTCATGCAGAATATACCTAGGAAATACTAATGAGTCTTATTTACTTCTGTGAGAACTCTCCGTAAGGAGACTGCTAGCATTAGCTTGCTTTATCCCTGTATAATTAGGCCAGACCAGAGGAATGTGAAATAAGCAAGTCACATGACTCTGGAAAGCTATTTGTCAGACTTTTTGAGCCTATTTGTCATCCATTTGCTGATAACTGCTTTGACCAATGCAGGGTCGTGGGGGAGCCAGGGTTTATTCTAGGAAGCAATGAACACAAGGCAGGATACACCTTGGATGGGACACCAGTCCATCACAGGGCACATACCAACACACACACTCACACCAGAGCCAATTTTCCCAGAAGCCAATTGACCTACCAGTATTTCTTAGGACTGTGGGAAGGTGGAGAACTCAGAGGAAACCCAAGCAAACATGGGGAGAACCTACAAACTCTACACAGATAGCACCCCAGGAATTGAACACCCCAGAAACACTGACCACTAAGGGAACTACATTGTCGTGTTTTGTGGTACTCACCAAACACAGAGCACCTAGTTCTCATTACATTTCATTTTTCCATCACTCATTTTGGTGGTACATGTAGATCTGGACTTACTTGCATCTATTTTTAACAAAACATTCACTGTTGTTGTGCATTACTCAAAACGTCATCATTATCGTCATATTCAGAGGTAAAGCAAAATTAATTTGAAAGCAAAATATTTTTTCAATGCAGAAGCTCTCCCTGACCCTCTGTCCAGCCTGTTAGAAAATAGTACTGTATATCTACAGTAAGTAACATAAGTCCAGTTAGATCATTAATATGAAACTTTGATAGTAGCAATGAAACAGTAACATTTGTAATGAATCCTTAATTAATAGATTAATGTTCATTTCCATTTCAGCTCTACTTTAATTGTGTAAAGTGGCATTTAGCTTTTGGATCCCATCTGCAAACAAATTAATAATGATGCTGAGTAGCTTTGCCAATCCTTTCTAATACCCATTTTTTATTTTATAATAAATCCACCCACACCAGGGTAATTAGAGTAAATTCAAGTGCTTTTGGATTTCTGAAAATATAAATAAGGTAATGAGGGGGAGAAAGTTTGAAAATGAAAGCTTAATGCACAGTAAAACATTTATTCTTTACTTCCATTCACTACTTTACTGGCAAAACATCTGCAAGTGTGACCAGCAAACCAAATTCAGTTCAGATTCAGAAAAACCCAATTGTATAACAGGGGGATCACAGACGAGGGAGATTCGTTTTTGGTAATATATTGTCCCAAATCTGTGTTAAAATGTGGAAAGAGACTAAGGGAAACAGGTCAGAAATGTTACAAATGTAACCATCTGCTCCCATTTTTACAAAACAAAGAGCTTGTATCTACCATTGAATGATTTGTTGGTCACCTAATTGGTTATTATTCACTGTGTAGTAGAATGGGAATCTTGGGAAATTAGATTCAAGGATGTTACAGGGGACCTGAGGGTATTTCTTTGAAAGGAAAAAATAATGGAGTACTGATTTACACCATGCAGCCATTTTCATAAAACAGCCGTAAGCAGAATGCAAAACGGATGTTTTCTTTAGCCTTTAAAGCCAAAGCCTACTTACCTATGGAAGTCTGTGCCCCTGTAGCACTAAGCTATTTACTGCTTCTTAAGTTCTCAGGATTTGGCAAACACTTGAGCCAAGCTGTACATGAAGACCTGGCATTTTTACTTCATTTCTCTTGCATACAGTACACTGTTCTTTTTGAACTTTTTTAGGTCTTGCGCTTTGGGGGCAAGTTGCTAAGACAAGTCAGGGCAGAGATCAAGCCCATCTGACACTCTTACAGTTCCTATCAGCATGGTGATATCTGCGGGGTTCTTATTTTGTCAGAAGTCCAATGTGCATGCAGGTTGTGTAGAGCTTGCAGAAAGCATGAGCGCTCTTTCTAGTCCACAAATATATAAATCACATGTGCATTGTACTCGGCATGATAAGCATCTCGCAGAATCATTTTTGCAGTTAAGTATTGAATAGGGTGACAATACTAAGTGCACTTTCACATGGATTAAACAGCTTTTGGAGTTTCTAATTGCTATAGTAAGAAACTAAAGGGTAAAAAGGGGCAAAAGCACAATGAGTTTTAATGTAACAATCTTCCTGTGCTTTTGCAATAAATTTGTGCGGGGCACAATTTTGAACATGGTGGTGCATGAAAATCAAACCACCAGCCTTATAGTTTATCCCATAATAATAAACCTACGTCAATGTACGTCTGTTAATTTGGGTTTGATATTGGGTTTATTAAATGATAGTAAACTATAATTTAATTATAATTTGAAGTTTTCTGTGTTTCCACCTATACACCTATACAGTTTGCCATTCATTACTTCTCAAATGTTATTGAACTGTCAGTGTACAGGCCTGAATGAAACATCACTGGAAGGAACCTAGCCTGATTTTTTTTCACTACTAGCATATTGAGCTCCAGAACTCCATATATATAGGTGGAATGCAGTTGCAGAATAATAATATTAGTCATCGCCTCGTTTTTCTGTTTTCATTCCAATATTTTTGTACTACTGTATATTTCTTGTCAAGCAAATTCCTTTATTAGGTCTACTTGCTTTTCACATAAAAATAAATCAAAGTGGTGGCACTGGAAGATATTTCATGTTATCCTTTTCAGAGTTCATGTTTTCTGTGGATATTCACAACATACTTGTGCCACTGGCAACATGTGATAGGAGATACAAAACAAATTGCTTTGACAAGAATAAATGTGCATTTTTTGCTAGCCAGATTGTTGTTCCTGCTTTTCCATTTTAAGTTACATTTTTTTGAGGTAACAGTCTCAGTCAGTGCCCAATGTGTTTTGAGCCCCCAAAACACAATGACCCATTACAGAATTCTTACTCATCCCATGCTTCAGTATCTCAGCTGAATTTCAGAGTGACTCAGAATGTTGTACCACACGGCTTGTTGTTTCTAGCTCTGCATCGTGGGACAGACTGCACTGTATGTCGTGCCTGACCGGTAATTTAATTTTGTTGTGATGAATAACACTTAACATTGTGTATTTTCCAAAATACATTTTGGCCTTCATGGCAAACAGGATAGCTCTCACTTGTTCTGCAAATTGGTAAAATGTGCATTGAGCACAGTATATGCACAGGTGAACGAGATCCAAGGCAGTTTGTCTGCCTTAAAATGTGCAAGTTGTCAGATGTGAAGAGTATTACGAATGTTCCTTGACTGGCATCTGTTAAATGTGTAAAAAGACTTTTTGTAGAAATGAGACCAGACCTCTGTGATGGAAAGTCGTAGCATTTATGAGTCAGAGAACTTAGATTCTAAACATTTCCCAGTGTAGCCACAAAACTAGTTACTTAGCTCCCTCTAGCCCGGAGCGGTAGTGGTGGTGGTGGGGGGTTTCGGGTGTGTCTGTCACAGCATTCAAAGCATTTTAACATTAGCCAAGTGCATGGCCTCTGCACTATTTAGTGAAACTGCTGGAGAAGAATGCAGTGCCAGTTAGTGATATAGTTGAAGGGTTTCCAATTATATTTCAGAGCAGCTTGTTTGAGCCCCAGACCCACTCACTTCATCTCAAGGACGTAATGTTGATTTGATCTGAGTTAGCAAGCAGTTATTCAAGTTTTCAAATACCTTGTTAAGGGCTATCCAGGCCCCAGAGAGTTTCTGAAAAAAAATGTCAGATAGGAACAAGAAACCACTCATCCTAAACCTGACTTGGGCCCCAGAATCCAGCCATGAGCTTAAAAATTGTCTAAATAGTGTGTGAATGCTAACCCTAACCCTACCTGGGCTGTCAACTGAGCATTTCCGCGATCTACATATGAACTTCTCTAGGCATCAGATTTTGACATGTTCCCCAAACCAAAAAGTATGATTGGGAAACAATCAAGACCAGTGATCAAAGCCCATGCAAGATCATGACATTCAATAAGCCTTGGTTACAACTTTAAATCTGACCGACTCAGTTTTGGGATAGAATTAATGCTCTGTGCACCGTGCCATCCAGGCCCCAGAGAGTTTCTGAAAAAAAAATTCAGATAGGAGCAAGAAACCACTCGTCCTAAACCTGACTTGGGCCCCAAAATCCAGCCCTGAGCTTAAAAAATTATCTAAATAGTGTGTGAATGCTAAACCTAACCCTACCTGGGCTGTCAACTGAGCATTTCCACGTTCTACATATGAACTTCTATAAGCTTCAGATTTTGACATGTTCCCCAAACCAGTAACTATGATTGGGAAACAATCAAGACCAGTGATCAAAGCCCATGCAAGAGGATGACATTAAATAAGGCTTGGTTACAACTTTAGATCGGACCGACTCAGTTTTGGGATAGAATTACCCAATTGTCAATGATTCTTTAGCCATGATTCCCTAAAACTTGGGAAGCTCATGGTTTTCAAAACTGTTCAGATCCAGCTTAATAGATATTTGATCTACTGATTGATTGATACTCTGTGTAAGAACTGAATTAATTTTGTTTCCTCCCCAATCCATTACTTTTTCTGCATTTTATGCTTTGTTTTCATTCACAAAAAGACCACGGTGAGTAACCTGTATGCCGTGAGTGCTACAACAGCGTGTTTGTTCCAGGACACAGAAAAATGTGTTTCATGCGGTCTTCTGAACCTTGAAAAAATCCCTTGCAGTAAAATGAAAATGCCATTTGGGCGATTGAAAGCCATCAGAGAAAAGATAAATTTCCCTCATATCAGTGCTGGGTTGTGAAAATTGTGGACTCAAAGAAAGAAACATGCTTTGACATTGCTTTGTGTCCTATGTGAAAGAAAAATGGGGGCCTATTTAAAACCGGCAGCGCAAACTACATAGAAAATTCACTGTGTGAATTGGCAGCCAGTGATTTAGAGGGAAGATTTATGAAGGCCTTTCCACCAAAGAGTAATTTTTCCCCATATTTTGTTCATGAAAGAGAAATTGGTTAATGTGACAATTCTTTGAAGAATGTGTTAGAACCATAATGAGGTCAATTTTTACATTTAGTAGACATTATTTACATCAAATAATTATACAACATCCACTCTTGTGTTACAGTAAGTACTTTACACATCTTGGCTGAAGTCCATAATGGTAATGGTATGTGACATCTCAGTCTTATACCAGTTTATAATGGGGCTGATCAGCTCCCCATACTTAAGATATCACAGCTGAATTGCGAGTCTTAGAACTGAACTCCTTAAGATATATTTTCTATCCTTCTGCCAAGATAAATATTGCACTATTTTTTCTTCTCTTGAATGAAATATCCTTCATGCATCTCCCTAAAATGCTGTACATGTGTGAAAAAGCCTTCCAAGTAAACAGTTGTCTAGATTTTCTGAGCTCTGTGTTGATCAGAAGTGTTTAAAACCAGACTGCTCCTGCAGCATCACTAGAGCTGAAAGGGTCACTGGAATGAGAACAGTGGCATATTAAACATTTTCCTAGGAAATAAGGGCATTTCTTTACCACTATTGTTTTAAAAGTACACATTGCTTTCCCCAGTATTCAGACATTTATTTGAATAAAACAAAAAAGTATGCACTCTTTTGAGTGTGTCTGTCTCTTATTATGACCTTTTTGGTATTTTTCATGTTTTTGACCTACATCCTATTATTAAAAATAATTATTCTAATATTAGATTAAATAAATGGTAATATATTCATTTTCTTCATTAAGTATAGGTTTAGCATTTAAAAGAACATTTATGAAGATAATTGAGTGATTTTGTGAGATCTGTCAGCATTACAAAACTTTTGTGTTCACACCACATCTGAAGATAACTTATAGCTAGTATCTGATTTTATTTGGGCCATAACTGCTGCTGAAACATTTGATCATTTTTTAACCTACTGAGGAATAAGTGCTCCCAGCCCACTTTTCCCCTGCCTCCTGCTTTGGGTTTTATTGAAGCCTATTACAACAGCAGCCCCCCCATACCCACACCCCCCCTCCCATTACACATACAAACACACACTCTACCTGGTAGCTGACTGATAAAATCAAGCCCTTCTTTTGTGTCTAATCTCAGGATAACTGCAGGGTCCCTTGGGATTATACATGTACTGTATATGCAGTGGTGCGAAATTCTGTTTAGATCAAACATCCATCAGGGTCTGGCTGGGTGTGAGCAGTTCTCCTACTCCTTTTACTTTCATTTGAGATTGCAAGAGTGCTGGATTGAAGTTTTGGTCTTTTAACAGCCTGCATCACAACAGTTCTTGTACCCTGCCTGCTGGTTTTATGAAGTGTGGCTGGGCATTGGCTATTGATTTTATTTAAGCAGTTAAATCAGGTCGATCCTGCACAGTCTGCCAACGTGGCCCAGTTAAGAGCCACATTAAACACATGACTGCGCACAACACTTCTCTTGTTAACGTGTCATACGATTCATTTGTCCAACTCATGTAGAATATCTACTTTCAATGACAATCATTGAAGCCTTGACTAGTTTGTGTTCAGCTACCTGAATTCTAGAATACAAAATCTAATCAATATATTGCACCAGTCTTACCATTGCTGTATTGGCTTCCTGTGGAGTTCAGAGTTAAATATAAAATTCTGCTTCTAAAGTTCAAGGCACTGTATGGTTCAGCACACAACTCTATCTGTGATGTTTTTTCAGTGTATTCTCTTCCTTGCAATCTTTGCTCACTGGTCAGGGTTTGCTTGTCCCGAAAGCTAAAGCCATTGTTTCTGGCCACATTACACAGTACATTGTGGACCGATCATTTAAAAAACATAATGAAATAGCAATAATGAAAGAGCAAGTTTGGCTATACACCTTTAAGAATGAAGTGCTTTCCCACTGTGTTTACACCCTTTTAATTACACTTTAAATGTCATTTGTAGGCGCAGAAATTAGTGCCGTTGTTCAAGGGAGATGTACTGTCATCCATCAGAACAGGACACACTGTCTTTTGTTTTGTTCCATTTAATTCACACTGAAAGGGTTAAAAGGGAAGGTGCTCTGGGTTAAGGTTGATCACTACTGTGAGGAAATGTATGTCTCTCTGTATAATAATGACACCTCCTGAGGCTCTAAGCACATTTTGGATATTATAGTATTAATCAAGGAACCTCGTACTAAATCTCAGCCCCCAGGCATATTTGCAAGTTTTATTAATAATTGTAAATCTGGACATCCCTGTATGACTCTATCAGAGGCAGATCTTGTACAGAATAATTTTATTGTTCTATAGTTCTTCTACCAAAGGGCCCCTTTTATAATTGCTTTTTTATACGTACTTACCTGATGCTGTCGCTGTTGGTGTCGGTGCTAGCGCATAACCTGATGTGGACAGGACCTGACTAGTGATAAAAGGGTTTATAAGCAGAATTATTGAGCTCTGGGTGTTCTGAAAACAGCATCATTAATGTATAAACACATTACAACCTTCTAGCCTGTTCCCAATGGGCCTCGGATGCCAAGACAGGGTTTGGTCAATACAAGGATAGGAGACCTTTACACAGAACCACGTTACAGCTGTAAGTGGTTTTGGTGGAGCAGTAGGTGGTGCTCTTCCCTCAAATTCAGAATTTCTAAAATCAATGCCCCAGTATGGTGACCATATGAGATGTTAAAACAAGGTCCCAATGATGAAATTGTAAAGGGACCAAACCCCTGCAGATATGTGGTCATTAAAGGTTCACAGCACTCTTTGTAAGAGAAGGGGTGTGCTGGTTAAATTCTGCTCTGGTCCGATTCACCTTAATTCAGATGGTGAAGCTATCTCTAACTTGTCCATTTGATCTGCTGTGTAATGGGGACATGGATGCATGATGACTGTGGTACATCACCCAAGTAAGTGCACTTAGTGGTGGGTTGAAGTGGGCCTTCTCCTAGATATAATGTTCTTTTGGAATCTTCTATGATGAAAATTAAATTAAATTAGATATAATAATATTATTATTATTGTTATTGTTAAATATGATTAAATGTCTAAAAGCAGCACACAGATCCACTGTGTCATGATCCTGTATTTCCTTGATCACAAGAACCAATGGAACTGGTCATGCTCCTTTGTTAACTGCTGTTTAACAGCCAAGTGAAAGTGAGTTTTTCAATTAATCCCAGTAAAGTTATGGCCCCAAACATTTTTTTTTTCACTGACTCGCAAGAAAATAAATTCAATGCCTTTCTGTAGTAACAGTCAAAATCCTGGCTTCCTTGAATCCTTTAACTTAATGGTTTGGAACATTATTTTCCTATTCAATACAGCACCATCAGTCACACGGAATGTGCACATCAGTTCCCAAATTACAGTACAGTATGTGTCAACTTTTCACATGCAGGTGAAAGCAACTGTTCAAACACACAACAGCTAAGGTGAAGTGAAGCATCAAAGCTCAAGCAATAACTGCCACTGGCTACAGCTGTTTGATTTCTGTAGACAACAGGAGCATGGCATTAGATGGACTTTTTGCAGTCATTCCAGAAACCAAAAAAAGAAGACTGAAAAAAATTAAAATTTCAAATCCAGCATTATGCTCTTGAATGAACTGTGGGTTAGAAATACAGACAGTAAAAAATAGATTGAAGGGGTTGTATAGAATCTGTCAGTATAATTTGAGATATAGTCTTGAAAAGGGTAACAAACACTTGGTTAGAGAGTACAGGCTGTAGCATAGAGATATGGAGGTTAGGTCTATATAGGAATGAAGCACAGATGCACTCCATCTGCTATTTCTTTGAAGTTTCACCTTTAATGATTATTCTGGTAATAGGACAGCCTGGAGAAAGCAGTGCATTATATCAATAATTCTTTACTATATGTCTAAAATTTAAGTGCCGTTTTTCCTTGATTACTCTGACAGCAGTGCCTTTCATGCAAGAAAAAATCTAAAGGATATATCAGATAATGATTATGCAGCTGAGATTTATTCTGTCTGTACTGGAAGGTGCATGTCTAGTGAGATTTAACACTGGATTTTATCTGTGGATGGGCCTGAATTTAGCTCTTTGCCACAGACCCTCTTTGGTAAATGTCACTTACAATTAAAGCAACTCGCAGTGTTTGAACTACTCAGAGCCTGCTCTGCAGATTAATGAAGGTCACACCTACAATGGCTCAAGCAATTGTGGAGTGGGTGGGAAACAAACACTTCAATGAGACAGGGAGATCATTCTAAGCATTGTGGCCTCTCCATTGATTGTAGTCTCATCCGCCACTTCTCCAGGCAGCAAATCCTGTTCCAAATCACTGGGACTTCATTATAGTTTGTATCATGCCGCCACCTTGAAACACAGAGCCAAGTCAAAAAACAGGTTCCTCCCTCAGTACTGCAGCAAGACGAAGCAAAAGGTTAGAAGAGTGTTAATGGGCATACTCAAGCAAAGGTATTGACTTCTGTGGGTGATCTTTTGGGATTAGGTTACATTTGATGGATAGGGGAGAAGCGAAAAGTTATTTAAGGGAGCTGTGAATAGGGGCTGACAAAGACAGATTTGTTGTGGGTAGAAAGGTGAATTGTTTTTTTTTTCCTTCTTGTTTGGACATCTTAAGCAACTGTGGAGTTATTTTTTTTAAATCAGAGGTTTGTATCTCATGATGCCAGTTTTAATTTTCTAAGAATAAGGTGCTGAAAGGACCAGCTCCAAGTCCATCTTATCTTAAGGACTCAATGCATGTGTATAGTACAGTTTTCGACGATCCTGATGATTCAAGTCTGCGTGTTCTGCTGAAGGCCTGGCTCCACATCTTCTCCAGTGCAATTTTAAATTAATTAGGGACTGCGAGTGTAGACATTTTTAAAAGCCACTTTAAGGTCTGTATTTTCACAAATTTTATTTAATTTAGCTTTACCATTTTTTTCTTTTTTCCTTCCTTTTATTTCAGTGCATTACATGTGCCATTGTACAACACTTTTGAGTTTATAAGTTATAAAGTTAGCATCATATTCGTCTTGGCCAATATAGCACAATTTAAAGGAATCTCAGCTGATTCGTGAAACAACATAATAACTCAGTGCTTATATCATGGACCTGTGTAATTTAAGCTGCATTGCGGATGCAGATAGGTGAATCTTCAAGATTTTTAAAGCTTAAGGTATAGCATCCACACATGGAAAAAAAAAGCAAATGACCCTTTTCTCGTTAATAACCTTTTCTATGATCTGCTTAACAGCATGCTTCTAGTTAGGGAGAAAAAAGGAAGGGAACTGGCAGTGCTACCTTGATGCCAAAAAAAACAAAGCTATTGTTAGCTGCCCTGTGTATCCTTATGGTCTTTAGAGAAATGCAGCACACGGCTGCAGACACCTTTTCTTTTTTGTGAAAATGTCTACCATTCTCTTCTCACTTTTTCATCAATTACTCTTTCACTGCCTGGGGCACCTAAAAAAACTTTGAACAAAGAAATCTGACTTATTACTATGTGCTTGCTCATCTCTCATGAACATAATGAAAGCCAACCAGAGATTATATAAAAAAGAAAAGATTGGATACATCCGGTACCTGAAGAGTGACAGGCATATTGCTGTCTAAATAATGCGCTGCACATGAAATCACCACAGTGTGCAGCAGGTGGGGGCTAATTAACTCCTGTAAAGAAAGCTTTGATTAAAGGTTCTAATAGGCAACCTGCAGAAAACCACACACACAATTCATCATTTATTGAAATAGTAATGTGGTTGTTTTTTATTTTGCTGTAAAAGCAGATAGATATCTTCATTTACAAACGTTAAAAACATCCAGCAATGGTAGACTAAAAATCAGCCTAGTGTTCAAAGTTATATAGGGAGATAATGCATATACAGTATCTGGTGATCCTCGGTATTTAAAATGTTTGGCCACGTAGTCTAGCTGTTCCTCTGCTATGGCTGTGATGATTGCAATTCACTGGACAGGACTGAACATTTTTTACAGTGAGCTGCAAGACTAATTTTCCTGTCCTGTACTCCTGCGCTTTTTTAACATACAGTAATCCTTCCATTTTACAGCTCAAGGAATCACCAGATATATTGCAACAATAACATATACTAAATTTAAGTTCCACTTCTAATTTTAATATCCTCTCGCTCCCAAGTCATATAATCGGTCTTAAACTGATTTACAATAAACAGACATTTTTATAGACATTCCTAATTCGATTTTGGAGGGATGTGGGGTGATCACTGGATTATCTTCAGAAATGTCTGAGTTACCCCCGTAGACGTTTTTCCTTTAATTTGTTTTATGCACCTGCTCCTCTCTTTTCCATTTTCCTTCTTTCTGGTAGTTTTCATTATAATGCTTGTACTGTATGTTTTATAGGGACAGAATGTGTAATTCAGTCCCAAAAACAGTGTACAGTCTAACGTGAATGGGAATGCAAAGCTAATTAGCTGGAAAATGTATTTATATTAAGAGCAAGAAAAGCTGTGTACTGTATCTTCCTGTTTGTAATGAAATAAGTATGTGAATGAGCTGTGCTTCTCCTTGGCCAAGTGAACTAAGATAAACGGGTGACAACTTAGTAGTGTCACTTCTGAGGTATATCTGGAATGTGAACAATGAAAAGAAATGTACAAGGTAGGGTGGATTAATTTATTCTGCTGATCAGCGCAGCAACACTGATTAATCTCTGAATAGATCATCCAGCCTGGTTCTGGTCTAGTGTTGTGTGTACAAATTCCTTGGTCAGAATGGTAAAGATGGAATACTGAGAAAGCATCTTTGAGAATTGCTTTTGATGGATCTTCCACTACTGTAGTATGTATGCAGTTGTTTACATAATTGCTGTTTGCTGTAGTCCATATTATTCTGTATAACAATAAATAACTTCTACTGTATGTTCACACTATCTTTCAGTTTTTTTCTTACTGTAATTAAAGAAAACGTTTAAGTCTTTAAGGATCATATTCATGAAACATTTGCCGACATGTACTGTACGGTTTACACCTGATAATTTCTGGTGAGAAAGCAGCACAATCGTATTTCAAACCAACAGGTACAGTACATATTTCAGGATGCAGACTCCGTATGGGCATAAATTCTTCTTCTACCAAACTAAGGTTGTTTTTCACCTTTCAAAAAATGCAGTAAATGTACTGTGACAGAAAATGAGATTTGAGTGGTGCCCTGAGTGACTTTAAGTACTTCTTTTATGATGGTTTTGTACCTCTGATTTATTAAAATGCAACAGAAGAATGTGGATGGTTTAAGTCCTGCTGCTTTTTCAATGCTTAGCATTACTTAGCACTAACAACCAGCATGTAAGTAGAGTTCCTGCATTAGTATGGCATGAATTCCCCCTCAAAAACTTACAAAATTGGAACATTTATAAAATTGGGCAATTTTTTGCTTTTACAGATGCAAAGTTTTGTACAGCAACTTTATTTTATTGTTAAAAGACACTGAGGTCGTTTTTACTTAGCTGAATTTGATCTGTGTTGTATGATGTACAGTACTGTATTTGTCGTGTATTTCCTGCTTCTGATGACTTATTTGTGATCTGTCCTTTCATGCCTACAGCTGCCAGAATCATGTTTCTTCCTTTTGCTTCTTGATGGGAGTTGAAGTCCAATTTCTGAATTTCCTGTCTCTTGCTATGGGGCAAACACTAGCTTTGTTTTTTGGAGAATTACAGCTCCTAATGCTGAGTTGTGACTGCCTCTGTGTGACCTCTACATTAGATGGATCAGACTCAAAAGCTGCTGAAAAGTGTCTTAAAATACAGAAACTAAAGAAAATCAGACCTCTACATGTTCTGAGCAAGAATGCTGACTTCATCTTGAATGTTTTAGATTTCCTGTTCCAGTTTTTCCTAAGAAAATAAAAAATAAGAAAACCATGCTCAGCGGCATGTGTTCAGAGAAAAGTAGAGGAAGATGCTGATTGACCCATTGCATCCTTTACGATTTCATGTGTAGGAGGGGTTTCTTTCAGTTGGTCACATGGTAACTAGCTGCCACATTTCTTAAACTGTAAGCAGACCTGCTGTGAAAGATTCACATGATTGACCCTTATATACCTGTAGGTTAGTAAATGTGCCAAATCCGGAAGACAGAAGATAGAAACATTAATAAAAAGTGGCTATGCATCGTCTTATGTTCTGTAATCATAACTTTGGATTAATGACAATTAGCCAGCACTTAATAAATAGAGAAGCTGAGTTATTCATTAAACCACTCGAAGAGTGTTAGATGCTTTGTGACAAACAATGACAAACCACAGGCTCTGTGTGCGTTTGTTGTCTCTGTCAACAAAAAAAAGAACAGTCATGTTATGTTGGTGTCCACTTTCCCTTTGTTTAGCCAGTACTAATGCACTCAGATGCTTAATTTCGATTTCCTAGCCTTTCCTTTTCTCATTTAATCATAGCTTGTAACAAGTAATAATAAACTTGATAAATTTGATGAACAGTTTTGATAATATAGCCCATCATTTATGAGGGTTCCTGAAGGCTTGTTGTTCTTTTAGAACTCTGTTGATAAGTCAGTTATTACAGTGCATCCATCTGTAAGGCCTGACCTCAGCATTGCCTGATGGGACTCCATTTCTTTGTTTTGCCTGGGATTTAATAATTGTCTCCGAGCTGTAATCTCTTCATCACAGCATGTTTTGTGATAATAGCCAAGCTGGCTGTCATTGTTGCAGCTTGCTGAGAAAAAGCCATGACATGTTTCTCGCAGTTCTCTTCTAAACTAAATTATCATTATAAATTGCTGCATCATTGAACCCTTCTTTTAAAACTACAGTATATTCCCAAAATGTAAAACTGCACTGTGAAGAACTTGAAAAAGTATTTCCAGAAAAATGTTTGATTTTTTTTTTACATCATTTACAATTTTTACAACCATATACTGTATGTACTATAATACCAATGTTCTGTTTTTCAGCAGAGAGGTTCCTGCAATGTTATGATATTTTAAAGTGCATTTGGTAAATGGTAACTGTTTGCCTGGGGTCTTTCAGAATGTTACTCTGCAATGCCATAGTAACCATCATGCAAAGACATTTCACAAACATTTCAGCTGAAATTTCATTTCAGTGAAATCTGGCATTTTCTCATTTCGACTTCTTCTGGTCTGTATGTGACAGGTTATCAATTGTTGATTTGACAAAGACCTCAATAAGCTTCAGTTAAGATTAATTAAGACTATATTTTGGAGGACTGACATGAATGGCTGTCTCACCGTTTGTATGCATCTTTTCCAGTTATTTATAATTATTAATATTATACTTAGGAGACACAACTTTGAAAAGGTGTTTTTGAGCATCTGTGTGCAAGGGCAAAGCAATCCTTAGTGGATGAATGGCTGTTGTATTAGAAGTATCGGCAAAATGGGCATTCAAAGATGCTTCTCTGCAGCAGTGCATAATCAAGGAACTGCCTGTGACACTATCTTCAGAGACTTTTGTCAGAAGGTATTACAGTGGATGAAGATCGAACACTAACACAGGGCACTAATGTTAACGTGCGCTACTCACTGTGAAGATATAGCCCTTAGTGTCTGTGGCAAGGAGAGCTCTCAGTCATAAACAGTTTCCTCCGTAACATCAACTTGTTTATGGATCAGCGATACACACTTTATTTAATTTCTATTAGTTATTTTTCAGTGAAAAACCTGGAATATGTCTTACTTACTAAAAGAAACTTTTCCACTTCAGCCCAGTTTCTGCTCGGTCTGGGCCCATACTTAGTCAGCTTTCATTTATTGCTGCTTCTTAAGATCATTATTCATCAGAAGCTATTTATTTTTCTTCATTTTAGCTTTAGGATCTAACTGACACTGAATTAATTTAGACTCTTCTTACCCGCAACAAGAAAAGAACTTCTGCACCCCCAAAGATTCCAAACAGCTTAAAGTAAGTGTCATTTGCTTCATGTCACTTCCTCCCTCAGCATGATCTCTCTCTGAATCTTAAAGCTTGTACCACACTGCTCCCAGGAGCAAGTACCTGAGGGGCCGGTCTCATGACAAGAAGGCAAAATGATGCTGTCGCACACAGAGCCATCAATGAATGCAACTGGAAATCAATACACACTGAAAGGCTTTATCAGAAAAAGGAAGTAAAAAATAAGCATGCTTTGAGAATCTTCACTTAATAAGCACACATTGGATGATATAGAATAAGGTTCAGAAGACATAGAACAATTCAAGTGAAGCATTTTTGTAGACCATTGACCAAGAGTCCTTGTTAAGAACGCAGAAAGGACATTCCAAACAAGAGCTTGTTTCATTACAAGTAGCTAATTGAAAAAAGCCAATTTATCAGCTTTGACAAATGACAGGATAGTTTGTTCCAGACAATCTTTATTTTCAGTTTTTAATGCACTTCCATGAAGATTTCACTCGTGTTCCCTGGTTCATGTTGGACTGTCAGTGTCTTTGAGGATTTTAAATATTGTAATCGGGTCTTCTCTGTTCAAGACTAAAAACTTTCAGTTCTTAAGACCTGTCATTGTAGGACACTCGTTTAAGCCCGAGAATGGTCCTCATCACTTTTCTTCCAAGGAAAAAGTACTATTTTGTTGTAATGTGGTGAGCAAAAGCATCCATAGTGTTCTAAATGAGGTCTTATTAATAGAACCCTTGATTTAAATTGTGTAATTTACAAATGTATATATCCTAGCAATTGTTAGCCCTTTTTAGTGTGTCCTTATGACATGTAAATATCACCCTTAATAGCTTCTTCCACATCAGTGTTACCCTTGTTATTATTATTTTTCTACATGCAAAACCGAGCTCTTACCTTCTTTAAATGTCATCTGTCTTGAATTTTGCCTCAACCTTCTTGATTTTCCTTCAAGCCTTTTCATTTACTTTTTGAAACAATAACTTCTTGTTTTATTAACATTTATGAACTTGATCAGCTTACTATCTACACTATAATTTAGACAGTTGATATAAATTATGAAGACCTGTATA
Organism: Atractosteus spatula; assembly: GCF_055471065.1. Lineage (NCBI taxonomy): Eukaryota > Metazoa > Chordata > Actinopteri > Semionotiformes > Lepisosteidae > Atractosteus > Atractosteus spatula. Next base: position 6,412,645 of record NC_142719.1, on the reverse strand, counting down.
ATCTAGATCCCTGCAAGTACACCAGTTATTATGTCAAACACTGTTTTCTGTCCTTAAACAATACTGTATATCATTTCAGATACATGCCTATAGTCTTCAATTTAAGAATGATTTTTATGTGAAACCTTATCAAAAGTGCAGATCTAAATAATATTATATGTTCTTTGCCACGGTTACTTGGTCAAGGAACTATAGTTATACAAGATGTACCTAATTATCAAGTTCCAATTATCATCTCCATAAACCTATTTGTAATAGAAGTCATACTTATTGGTCTACTATTTACTAGGTTCAGTTTCGTCACTCTGTACTACTCCTGTCTTGAGTAAGTGTTGAAAGGGTTTTTATTTAAGCCTTTTAATACTATTTCTTGTTTCCTTAAGTACAGTTAGTAGAATACCATCAGGCCCTGGAGATTTGTTTATCTCAAGTGTTTCTGGTACCTGAAACACTTCTGCTTCTTCTGTGCTAATACTATTTGATACTATAGAGCCTCATCTTTCCTCAGCCTGGGGCATGTTGGCAATTTGTTTTCCTTAATAAACACTTGAGTGAAATATTCATTTCGTACATCAGTCATTTCCCTTTCATCCTCTGAAGGTTTCCCATTATTATCTCTGAAATACTTCGCCCTTTTCTGTTGTGCTGTTGTAGTACTGAATGTTTGTATTGTAGCCTCCATTAAAGTATAATTTTCTATTTATCTCTTGACCTTTCTAATATGTTTTTTGACCTGCAAGCCTTTTTTCTATATAAAAGAAAGCTTGCATGGTGAAAATAGATTGATATGCTGTCTAAGTAGGTTGAGTGATGGAGAATATTCTAATATTTTCTGATCCTTTCATATTTGATTTTTATGTTTTGTCATTACTTTAATTGATGCGCTTCTGTCTTTACGTTTTGTATGTATTAATTAGATAAACACATGTTTGTTTTTTTTAAATTGGTGACATACTGCCCCTTCTTTGAGGACGTAAGATGGTTTCTTCTGTATGAACTCTTTGATGAGTCATACACAGTAAATTTGGCTTTTTATTATCGGATTGTATTTTACCACTTTCTTTTTAAAATGACACTGCTCCACATTTTAAAATTGGAAACATTGATTTCTGCTTTATATTGTACCTTAAATTGTCAGCAGTGGGAAAGTTGTGTTATTATCTCATCTATCTTGATAAGAGGACTCACAATACTATGAGTGTTTAGTTGTGTAAAAAAACGCGTAAAATGTTCAGTCATGAACTGTTCAACTTAGTCTGACCCTAAAATCTTTACTGAAACACTGGAGTAACTGACATTATCATCATCTGAGGCAGCTGTTAATTGCCCAAAATAATTGATTTATGATGTGCTTTGCCATTATTGACATTGTTTTAGACGTGCAACTTATTTTCTGTGCCTTTTGCAGACCTCCAACTAACTATATGCAATTTTGGTACTTGGTTGTATAGTTCTGAAAGGTCCTCAGTCCAAACCATGTGATCAAACTAATTTGTACTTGTATCAGTACAGCGTTAGTTCCAAAAGGCAAATGTGTTCTATCAGAGTGACCAGCAAATGTGCTGTATAGTTGTATAGCTAAGTCTAGATGTGAACATTATTGCTTTAATTCCCATGCAGATATATTTCAGTCACACTGATTTTTGGGAAGACACAAGTGGCTATAATGCCTGGCAGATCCCCAGCTAATTCTACAAACTCTCTCCAACCTGTACTGCTAACTCATCCCATCTGGAGGGTGTTAGTGATCGAACACGCCACACTGTGTGTGGTTAGCACCAACTGAAACTCAGCCACAAGTTTCCTCCTATCTGTATGACCTGTTATTCAAGAAACTTTGCTTTAATCTTTGCTTCCATTTCTTTTAGGTTGAGCCATTCCTCTGTGTTTTTGCTGCGAGTTTGATTAGGAGATTTCAGCTTCACAGGACATAAAACACACCCTTGGTGAACTACAATTAATGATCAAGTAATAGGTTTATTCCATGCTGAAAAAAAGAAGAAAGAGAACACAACGTTTCGGCCGTGGAGCCTTCTTCAGGTGTGTCACACACCTGAAGAAGGCTCCACGGCCGAAACGTTGTGTTCTCTTTCTTCTTTTTTTCAGCATGGAATAAACCTATTACTTGTTCCTTTGCAGCCTACGCATGCTGACGCAGCTACCCACCTGTACAATTAATGATGGTATTGTTGAAAACAGCTTGATTCTAACAAAGTGTTTCTTTATAAGAGTGAATTAAAACTAGAGTGCTTCCCAGTTCTGGCCATGAGTAGGTGATTGTAATGTTACAATCTACATGCTGTGCCTAGACTGGGCTGTTCGATCAATTTCCATACCATTTCATATGTTTTTGACATGCTTTTCAAAGTCAGTCCTCAAGGTAAAGTTTTGATTCTGGCAAGCTTATTTTTTTTAAATGTTCTGACTGTCTGAGACTGTCTGTACAAAAAAATAAAGGATTTGTTTGTGGTCCCCCCTTAACCTTGTCACTAAAGTTAATAGAATATCATGGAGAAAAGACTCCAAATTACCTGATTTTAGGAGAGCAGGGACAGGACACAAGAATTGTTGGTTATTCTCACTGATTTTAAAATATACTCTGATTTTGAAATGATTTTGTAAATGTATGGTGAAGTTTGATGCCTTTGTCTCAAAAGCCACTGTAATTTACAACTTGACAGTACCAGAAGAATTGCTATTGATGTTCTGTCTGCTGATTAATAATTCTAAAATGAAGTGAGATAACATACCATGAAACTATGCATCAATTCCTTTGTAGATCCCTTTTCATGAGAAGGTTGGTTCTTCATTATTAATTTATATGTTCCACGTAATTTTAAAACACGTTATTCATTGTAACGCTACTTACAAGGAAGGTTATTTTTATTGTATCAGTAAGAGGCAATGCAGCTCACTGTAGCTACAGTATAACAGAGTACAGAGGGTTGAGGACATTAAGATTCAGGGATGGGACCCATACTGTGCAGGAGAATGTCATTCCCCTGAAGAGAATAGGAACAGCATTAGTTAACAGGTAAAAGGGGTGTGTTTTATTTGCATTGTGGAAGACAAGTAGTAAAAGGTTACTGGACTAATTCATTATACCTAGAAATCAAATCAAATCCTCTGCAAACCCTAGAAAACAATGGAATAAATAGAATTTCACAGGCAATAATGGCACACAAGAGTTTTATGCATTTGAGGGTGTTTATTGAATTACTCTATATTGAATTAATTATCTTCCAATTATAAATGTAAACCCCTTCCTTTTTTTTCTTGATCGACTTTTTAATTATGTCATTGACAATTAATAAGGAGATCGAAGTAAAAACGTGAGTTTATTGTGAAATGAAAGAGGCATACATCTCTCTTAAACATCCTGTTGGGAGACCCCTCTGAGTTAGAGCTGAAATTTCCCTGTAAAGGCATATTTATATAGAAACATTTAAACTATTTTAGTCTCCTAATTGGCTTTCCTTCTCAAATCTGGACAGCTGAGCACTTACAGGCAAGTTTATTTTCTTCACCAGGACCAAGACAGTTCCTTCTTTAAATTTGTTTTCTCTTTCTTCTTGAAAAATGTCAGTATGGTAGCTTTGTAAGAAAGTTTTGCCCTTGGGAATTAATTTTAAACGGGATAAATTATGTGTATATTCTGAGGCTCATGCAGAGCATTTCACTAACAAAGTCATCACAACACAGTTCTTAACTGGTACGTTGAAGCCTTGGTATTTTCCTGAAATACAACACCACCATACTCCTCTGTCTTATATGATGATCTTGATTCAGGCAACCTGACCATAAATGCCACAGAGTGCGCTCTTTGGATTTATGGTTGCCTCCCAAACCACTTGTCTCATAGCCTGTTGTGGCTAAACTACACTAGTCTCCTCTTCCTGGCTGGGTGGCTACTATACCAGAAACCTTAAATGTCTTAATATAGAAGACTACACTGGGAAGTGGCTCAGCCTTTTTTGGATTTGTTTATAGCTTTTCCCCAAGGGTTAATAACCCTTTGCCTGCAGTCTTTGGAGCGCTATCTCACCTTAACAATAATGATGCAAGTTTTCTCTGTACAACCTTCTTTTACACCCCTGGGAAAGAGGAATCCTTTGAAGCAAATATAAGCTTCAAATGTAAGATTTAAGCCTTTTCTTACTTCAGTTATGTTGTCTTATATCCCCCTCCTGTCAAAAACGAAAGATTTTGTGCTGCTGAAATTACCTCCATGCCCCACTAAAGACCAAATGAATCAGTTTACTGTAAAGGTTGGCTGTGCAATACATTAAATGTTTCTTCCTCACCACAAAAACATGAACAGTTATTGGAGTATTGACTCATAAATTTTATATTTTTAGTATTTTTAACTGAGTAGAATGTTAACAGTGCAGTACAAACTGGCAACATGTAATCTGTGTACATTTCAAAAGTGGGTAGTTTAGCGAGTTAAAAAAGAAGATGGAGTCGTCTTTGGATTAATCTGCTAAAATGGACACCTCTGAAAATGGTGTTTGGATTCTCAGCAGCTCCTTAAAGTGTGAATGGCACGATGACATCAAAAGCATGTCATCTCACAGTTCACCATGACCCTTTTCGCAAGACAGAGTAGTGAGATGATGACAGCAGGGAGCAAGGAGGGATAGAGAGAAAGAGACTGTGAGAGCTGCTGTCTAAAGCCAACACACCCTACATGACAGTCACTGGTGAATATCACCTCATTCTTAAGGGTGACCTTCCAATCCTTGTCTGCCAGAGAGAGAGAGAAAATAGAGGGAGGAAAAAAGTTATGAATTATTCCTCTAATCCTGTCTGACAAGAGTCTCTGAGCGCATTTACAAAGAGTTTTCATGTTACAGACAAGCGTTTAGTGTAACCTGCAGAATAAAATATTAAAGAGTTCATGTCTGCAAGTCTCCAGCTCACAGCCAGGTGTATGCTGACAGAATGCCTAATACTCTGTCTGCCTGCAAACAGCACTGGCATCAATTAAAAGCACTGGGCCAAGGTGGGTCCTGGGAAGCAATTAAAATTAGCAAAGAGAAAATATGTTTTTTCTCCGAATTAGCAGATGAGTGATGTAAAATGTCGATAGAAACTGTGAGGCTTTTAAATTGGCCCAGGATGCCGTTATAGCACCATGGAAGCAATTTGTCAAAAGTCATTCATTTTGACACTGAACAAAGAGGCTGATGGTGGAATGAGCAGGGTGTTTGTGAAGTAAATGCTTCTCGTTTACTTGAGCAAGGCAGAGTTGAGCAACATTGGAGAAAATTGATTTTGCAGTTGCCAAATGTTTCATGTCAGGTTGATCCATATTTATTGGACAAAGCCAAATCCTGCTTGATTGCCTGAAAAGTGAAAAGTTTTTATTGCACCCAGGGCCTTAGTTACCCACCTTGCTTTGATGGTACAAACATGTCTGAGTGACATCCAGGTCAGGGCTGGTGAATTGTGTTCGTCTTCAGATTGGAACATCTACTGTGAGAGAAAGGATGTGCCTTTTGGTTTGCTTTTCGGTACATGCAAGTACAAGGGCACACCTACTGAGATCAGAACCGCGCAGATCTGGACCATCTTCCAAAACCTCCTCAAGACTCACCTGTTATGACAGTATTTGCGATTGTCTCCTCTGTCAGCAACATTAAACCTTAACCTTCATACTGTATATTGTAACTTCCCATTTTCAACCATGCTTACCAATTAACTGCCCTACCTCACACTTGGAATCTTCTCTCAACTATGTATTGCACCATGTACCTGTGTACTGTTTTTTCTTGTAGGCTATCTCTTTACACACCTCTATCTGTTTTGCACTTTGATGTTAAGTATTCCTCCTTCTATACTTGTGTTGTAATTACCATACTGCTGGGCACCTTCAGTAATCTGTCCCTGCATGGTATGTTCATGTTGATATACTGTAAGTCTGTGATTTATTCCATTTTATTTTCTATATTATTCCAATTTATTTATCCATTTATCCATTGATTGTAGACAACAATAGCTCACTCTGGATAAGAGTGTTCACTAAGCAAATTATAATATTAAAAATAATGCAGTTGTATTGCATTGGAAATTTTGAAAACGGCTTTTCCCTAGTGCAGCAAAGAACAAACTGGACCAGACACTCAAATTATTTAGTTTTAAAATCGCAATGCAGAGCAGGCATTTCTCCAGGAACATGACATTAGTCATCTTTCTTCGAACAGATAGACTGCTGTGATTTTGCCCTTGGGGTTCTGTGCAGAGCTGTCTGTCAGAGAGAAAGATGAAGGGGTTGGAAGGGGAAGGTATTCCTATCAAATGAAAGCCTTTGGGTTAATATGGGCCCATTAGTGAGTTGCTTCCAGCAACTTTTTGCCACGTTTTCTCTTTACGTTTTCATCATCCAGTCTGCTGTGGCACCAAATGTCGGTTCGTTTGCCCCCAAGAGCTTTTAGTATGAGAGCTCTCAAGCCACTGTGGATCTTTTCATTGATTAAAAGAGGTGAGCTCTGGGCTTTTAAACATAAGTGACAAACAAGAACACATGGCAATTGGTTGTGCTTTTTCAGGCATCCATCTTAAGCTTAAAGAACAAAATGTGCCACCTTATCCTGCCCTGTGGCAGGCAAGACACAATATCCTAGAAAAGTCATCAGTGTCTGCCACTACAAGTCCATTATTTTGCATTACAGTCCATTACAAACAGTGCAGAATTGTTCTATGGAAAACAGTGGACGCAAAGCAAAGCCATGGGAATAAGGAACATAGGGACTAAGTTGTTCCCTTTGTCTTAATTGGGCCCTTAAACTTGAGCTTGACTTTGCCACAGAAAATATTTTGATTAACACCTCCTCATCTTATTAATATGAGTGTCCCGAAGGCTCAACTCACACAGCAGTAGCAAATTCTGGAGCAGGCTGTAATTCACTTTTTAATTCCATCTCCAATATGATTTAAATAATACAGTCTGATCACAGAGGAATTACTGTCTGGTGCCATTTTTATTACTTTACTGTCTAACATTTTTCATTGGTTAATCATACATATATATTTATCAAATGTCTGATCTGATTTTTTTTTTCTGGCAGGTTAGTGTAAATACCGTATTCCCAGTAAACCCAGAAAAGAACTGGTTTCTCTCAAACGTAAAACACTGAACAGGTTCACCATCTTGAAATATGTTTTTGTTTGCACCTGAAAAGTGTGAGAATTGTTTAGAAAAACTTATATTTAAAAGTTGTTTGCAAAATTTAAAATCCAAGTGTAAGGGTGGGTAGACTATGGTAAAGTGTAATGTAATCAGTATTATTGACTGGACTGTACAGCTGAAATGTCCATTGTAGGCTTCTGTAGAAAGTAGCCATTTTGGCTCATGTGACAAACAAGGAGAGAGGCTGAGCCAAATTGGTGCTGGACAACCTAGTAAGTGATTTACAACTGCAGGCAGGGTTTGAAACTAGTCCTGGCATATTTCTAGTTAGGGAAAAGTTGTAAGTGTGGGTAGAACTTCAATAAGGTATTTGGATTTTAAACAGGAAGTAGCTGACTGAAAATTTCCTTTAGTGACTTCCATTGGGAAATAACTGAGCGTTGGCCTACAATTACAATTACAATTCAGGTAATGTTCATAACAAAGTGAGAGCATTTGTGAAGAAAGAATTTGTCATTCCAGACATTGGTTGAGGTAATTTCCAAATATCCTTGAATGTGGACGATTTTGTGATTGAAAACTAACTAAAGCCTTAATGGAATGTGGCTGTTGATGAAGAAATACCTGCTTGGTCTGATCTCAAATTTCTGAGACGCAACTGGTTTAGGATAAACTTTTCACTGAATATCTGTATATAACCTAATGATATTTCAGGCAAGGAGAGAGCTGATAGAATCTCATGCCATGTTCATATTCGCATACAATTCAAGAAAACCCATCTTAGTGATTTTCAACATTGGAGAAGACAGGAATAGAAATCCACTACCAGACAGGGCATTTGTCAGCAAAGAGATCAGTTCAAAGTAAGTACAGGACAAAAGTAATTGTATAATCTGACATTTTCCTGAAACTGAACAATATTTCACCTAACATACTTCTCTGAAGAAAGCAGAAATTAAAAAAAGTTTACTCCCCTAAAGGGTAAGTTAAATGTTTTATATTTATGACTGCTATTGAATAGCACATGTAATTCAAAGCTGAGATTGACTGGCGTCCCATCCAGAGTTTATCCAGCCATGTGCCTGTTGCCTGCTGGGACAGGCTCCGCCCTCCCTCCCCAACCCTGTATTGGATAAAGCAGATAGAAAATTTGATTGATGAATGGAATTCAAAGCTGCTTTTAATAGTGCTGGAATTTTGATGTTGCTTCCCTACAATATGTACTGTTTTTGTAATGTTGGTACCTGTACTTAAGAAAGTGTAGTTTTATGTTATTTTGTAATCTAGTAGAGTGTGGGAACAGCATGTTAGTGTCTGAGAGCTGGATCTTGTAGAGGTGTGCAGGACTCGAGGGGAGAATCAACACAGTATAGCTAGCTAGTGCAGGAAGAGTGATAGTGTCTTTTGGGAGCTTTGTATCATCTAACACATTTGCATGACTCAGAGGAGGGGAAAAGGCAACAAATAGTGAGATAACGGTCTGGCTTTTGTGTTAATTAAGCCCACTGAATAAATCACTTTAAACTCATGGGATATCTGATCAATGTGTTGTGTACAATCTGAGCCTGTAGGCCCACTTTTATTTTATTTTAGGTGGTTTAAAAACTGGATTTTGACTTATCACAGCTTTCTATTATACAAGAACATATCAGATTTGTGTAAGTATTATTTTGTAAGAGAGATATTAATGGTATGGACACTATCCTATTGAATTAAAAATGTTATATAGAAAGCAGAAAAGTATTTTGAAGAATGATTCACTTCTATGTGTATACACCTACTTCTACTAAAATAGGAACAAAAAGTATGTTTTACTGATTTGTGATTCAGAATTTAAAAACATCTAAAAGTAAAAGGTCATACTGTTATCTTATCAGCATTGTACTAATATATGTATTAAAATATTTTAAGTTCAGAAAACATTAAGGTCACAACCTTAATTCGCACTCTGTTAGTATTTTATTTATTCTCCTCTGGCATGGATTATTCTAATAGGCCCTGGCACTGCTGAATAGAGATTTGTGATCATTCCTTACCAATGTAGGAATGGAGGCCAATTGAAAACGCAGAGAACATTTAATTTGTGTGCAGTTAGCCATTTGTTTTTCAATCTAGACTTATGTTTATAACAATGTCATGCTGGAATGTCCATTTTTGGTCAAGCTTGAGCATCTTTGTAAAGGGAACTGGCTATTTGGCCAAGATATCATCGGGCTTGTAAGAGTTCATAATTCCCCCTAGATAAACAAGGGTTCCAGAACAGTTAAATGCAACACACGCCCAAAATACTTTCTAATAAATCTTCTGCCGTATGTCATATTACTTTTTCCTATTACCACACATAACTGATAAGCACATCCAAAAATGTCAGTTTGTTGTAGGTGACCATGGTTCCAGTTGTCATGCATACTGTATGTAGTTTGGCAATTTGAGTCACCTCTTCTTATGCGGCACACTCAGTATCTTCCTTGCAATCCAGGCCCAAATGCATAAGTCTAGTGTTTTATGTTTTATGATGTTTATGTTTATGTTTCTATTTTATTGCAGGTGTAAATAAATATGGAGGGTACTGAACAGTATATAATGTATATGCATAACAGTCATATGCTATATACAGTATAGAACACAGAGATCTAATAAAATACATAAATTAGTTTACTTTGATGTTAGTCTAAAGCACACATTACCTTGAAATTCTGGTCACGGTGATCTACATAACACATTATGTTCAGGTATTCTCACTCCACAGGGAGAGCATCATAGTCCACGATATTGCTAGTATCAGCTTCCCTATTTTATATTAAAAAGTGTCACTTTTTGTTTGAAAAGAGCATGGCTTGACTAAATCCATCAGTTAAATCTATGACTCGGGGGAAATACATATTATATTTAAATATTTAAATAGCCTTTTGTCCTTTTAATAGTGTAAATGCACAAAGAGGTCTGACAAAGAGCACAGAAGCTGCTCTCAAATGTTTTTTAATTGACTAAACAATTCCTATACGTCTATACCTTCTTTCTCAGATTTAAACTAGAAGGATATCCCAAATTTAAGAACTGCAGTCTGCATCCAGTTAGCCTCTCACACGATAAAACCCAAGTCAATGTGCTATACATATAGAAGCAAAGGATAACAAATACACAAGTAAAGAGCCCAACTCTTTTCCATTACCTTGTAAATGCAGTTTTCACAAAGTGAGCCTTGTTCATTTGCTCCTAAGGGTATTTAAGATGGTTTGATACTGGATTAATGTATATTGTATAGTTATGTCATGTTTAAGTAAGAGGAGAGGAGATAAAACACAGAAGAGCTGTGTGATCATCTGAGTAAATACAAGTCAGCTGACAGAGCCTTTCACTGTTGTGGCACTGCATTTCTTAAGGAAAGCCACAAAATAGTAATGAACAAAGGATGTATTTGCTCATAGGCCTCCGTAGATCATCTGATTAGATTCTGGGGCTGTTTGTTCATTGTTACTGTGGCAAAGAAATCAGGAAGCATAAGAAATAAAATTTATAAACTGGAACTATTATAGAACTCATTAGTGATTTTGCACTCCTTAGCCTAAATGAGTACATATATTAGAGCTCACCTGAAAATGGGATACAGCAGAATAGCTCTAGCCCGATCAACCGCAACACTTCTACCTTCTCTAAATGATAGGTTTGATCGTTTTTTGACAGTCACATTGCACAGTGCTTCTCATGCATCTGTGAGTCCTGTCCTTCATACTCTTTTGGTGCAAATTGTTCTTCTAGTTCAGCATGTGATCTTCCCCACTTTCTCTTCCTTACTAATAATTTATTGAAAAAGGAGGTTCTCCCCTCAGAAAACAGTATTGCATACCCAAGAAAATGATAATCTTATGTGAACTGTGGAATTTACTAAATCATTAGCCCAGGACATAATAGTGATACAATACTGGCTGCTACTACAGCCCAGACAAATATGCACACACAGCTATCATTTTCATTTTTTTCTAATGAGTTTCTGTTCTACAAAAGGGTATCCTAATCAGAGACAGCAAAGTAAATCTTTTTTTAAAATAATGTAGAAGGTCTTTCCCAGAATCTGTCCTCTACAGGCTTCAGATTTTGGTAGATGTGACACTAGGCAAGTTAATGGAAAATTTTGCATTACTTGCTATCTTATGGACATAGAGTCCGTTGTATACTATGTAGGATGATGCACAATGAGGCTAGGTTACCCGTTTTGCTGCCAGGTTTGAGTTAAACTTTTAACATATTCTCACAAGTTAAAAATGAAAGACTGTGATACATGGTCAGTTCAAAATACCAGACCTACATCTGTATTAAAAGACCGGGATTAAGTCTTTTTAAATCCTAAGTCTTTTTGACTCTTCATCCCTGTAGGAAAAAATCAGTGTATTCATTGAATTTGTATTATTGTTTGCACACCTAGCCTTAGGTGTTTTAAGGAATTCTATGTTTCTTTGACAACTCCTGTCAATAAGGCATGCCTTGCCTGAAAATAGGCCACTGGTTTTGTGACTAAATGAGCACCATGGGGACCTATATCTGGTGCAGCTTTGTGGAAGGGGCCCGCAATGGTGGCGGAGAGAAACCGTGATTTTGAAGCTACTGCAGTGCTGTCTCTCGCTTTGCCAGCTAACAGGTGGCAAGTGTGATTACAGAGGAGGCGTGCAGGCTCATCTCAGGGGAACAAGTACAGGAATCTGCATTAATTGGAAAGGAACTATGTTTATTTACAGTCACCTGCCTTTCAGCTCTGGGCAGGAACTTGTTGTTAATGAGCATTTGCACACGGCAGTGTATTAAGTGTTACAGCAGCACAGTACATTAGAATGGTTACAAATGAGAGGAGACCATTTGACCCATCCAGCCCATTGGGTAGTTAGAAGATAATTGATGCAAGGAACTCATCCAGCCATTTTGAGGCTTTGACATAGTCAACCCAGCAGATTTCTTAATACAAACTCTGAGGGACAACGTTTACTCGTTCAAACACCAAAGACACGAAAAAGCACTTTAGATTTACAGTAGTCTTCATACTTCAATAAATGTACTTTTTATGTACATAATTCTTGTTTTTACTTGCACTATATTAGCGTCTTTGTTGATTTGACTCTGAAGAAGAAACCTGTGAGTTGTCTTTGTCAATGAATTGGAGGATCTTGAATACTTCAAACAGGACCCTCAAAGCTTTCTCTGTTCAGTACTAAAAAGGGTCCAGTTATTTTAATTTAAAACTATTTGGCGATTCGTTAAGATTATCGCATTCCAGAAATTCCTTTTTTTTGTTGTGCCAGATATTGGCCTTGCCTGCAGTGGCCACGCTCTGAATATGCTTTTGTGACCAAATAAAAGCCCTTGATATTTATGAACCCAGAGAAAGATTAAAAAAATATGCATCCTGCAGTGCTTTGTCCAGCAACGGTTGGATAACACTGAAAATGACTGATTTTCACATTTGTGTTATCAGAAGAATACAGATGCTTAACTGATTGTTCCAAGTCTTCCTTTCTCTGTAGAATATAGGCTGTTTCAGGGTCCAGTATTGTCTGTGAGGAGTTTCCAGTTCTTGATAAGCCCAGATGTGTTTTACTGTGAGCATACAGCATGTGTGGCTCTGCTGGTTTCATTAAGAGGCGAGCAAAAGAATATGTACACTTTGTGAGAGCATGAGGCTTAGCGAACTGATGTTCCTTTCAGTCAGACTATATGCTGTGACTTTCAATTTACTGTGCACAAACAATTTTGTTTGCTGAGAGCAGCTTCAAGGTAAATTCTATGCACATTCGAATTATTTGCCATAGGTAACAGTCGTTCTTGTGTATTTATTTTATAAGGGGATTGCAAGCTCTTTTATTCTGACCTAGATTGAGAATTGCACCAAAACTGCTTTCATGTGTATTAATTTTGCAAAGGTACAGTAAGCATTATGTCCCTACCTACTTATTCTGATGAGAATATGGGGATAATGATGAGGACTGGAGATTGTAACACAAGCAAAAATACATATTACATGTTATTAATCTTAAAGGTTATCAATGCAGTTTCATCAAACTGTCGCTGTAGCACCGTTCTAAATTGTGAATGAAATGGTCTGAATAGTGAGGGACAAAGGTCATATAACATTGTCAAGAGGCATGACGGCAGGGATTGTTTCCAAGTGCACCAAAGGTCACTGATGTTGTGAGGTTGCTCCCAGATATTAGGTCATCAGAATAGGTCAGGAGCATCATAATGTAGCTGGGCATCTGATCTGTGGGATGAACCTGAATGGCTCATTCCTCGTTGTCTGCTGCAAAATATTAATAGGCATTCAAAGAGTAGTTTCATGCCTGTTCATGTTCATTCATGTTTCATTTGTTTTATATACTGGTAAGTGTTGGTGAATCCCCCTTCTTTCTACTTTAATTTATAAGGTTAGCTAGGTGATCTAACTTAAATCTGCTGTATGAATTTCACATAAATAAGGTGAAGGAGAGGTTCAGATATCAATGTTGCTCTACAGTATATACAATATACATATTTTAAGGCTGTCTTAAACTGTACTCTGTGCTTTAGTACACTAATTCATACTGTAGGTATTTTAAGAAAACACAAAAGGATTGAAAAAGTGAGTGATCATCACGTAATCGATAAATGCAGAATGACAAAGAGTGTACAATCTCAAAAGCACTGTGGTGTTCCAATTAAATGATAGTGCTGGGTTAAAAAAGTGATCACCAAAGCCAGTAATTAAATGATAAGATCCTCTATTACACCTCCAAATGAAACTGAGATTCAAATTAGTCTGTTTATTTATCTGAACTACTTTCTGTGGTATGTTCTTGGGAAAATAGGCATTTGTGTTGTATTTCTGTTGGTCTTGATTAAAAATATTAGGTTAATGTATGTAAAATTAATGGTATTTCAGTCTGCACGTTTTTAATGCATATCTGTCCATGAACAGTAAAATACATCTAATTAACTGGGTACATTTTTAGTGTCGTAGTGCATGTGTCATTTAAACTCATTATAATCCTTTAAATGGATGAAAGTGTATTTTTCTTTTTTTAATCATATTTTTAATCATATTAAGTCTTTAAAAAGCACTTAACATACCACCTTCACAGTGACAGAGAAAAAGCACTGTGTGCACTTGCAGATGTACAGTATCAGTGTATAAAACAATGACCAGGTAATAATTCAACTGCTTTGTTGATAGCTTAAGTAGAGCATTATTCCGATATGATTGGAATCTGTAACCTGTCCTGCCCAGTGCTTGAATCCTCTTTAATCCCTCTTTAAGTCCTAACCAGACATGTGGATATTTTTATCACAACCGGAAGTAAGAGAAAGTGCAGTTACAGCATTACTGGGAAGAGGAAGTCTGTTGCTAAGGGTCGGTGGTGTCTGAAATAAGCTGTGTAGCCATACTTGTGAAGCTAACTTCTTGGGATCTTTCCAGTAAACATGAACAAGATCTTCAGATGAATACGTTACTGGCAACCAACAGAAATACTATGTGTGGCCTCTTGTTTCTTGTTTCCTCTTGCAAATATCACTGCTCTGTTAGTGGCAGTAAACACTGTACAGATTGGATGGTATGCCAGGATGATTGGAGACCTATAAGACCTGATTATGGGCAGCATAGATTTCAGCATGGCCAATTGAATATCAAATAATTATCAATAGATTTAATAAAGCCTTTTTTAAAGCCTTAATAGATTTTTCCTGGTCGGTCGCTGATTAGGTGTTCAACTGTGAGCAGAGATGCAAGTGTATAAATCCTAACTTAGGGGTCTGCTTTTATTTTGTTTATAGCAGTATTATCATACTGTATGTAATTTTAAATTTAGAAAGTAACCTTTTATCTTTTTACTCTCAGACTTTAAGCACTGATTACATCCATTTTAAATCAAATGCATTTTACATAGTGATAGCTTTTATCACAGCTCATGGAAGTAGGGAATCATAAATGCTCTTCATGTCAAATATTCATCTTAGAATATGGAACTTGTATTATGGGTGTTAATGATGTATTGCAAATTTGTAAAAGCTAGTGATGGTGAAGCACTCACTAGTATGCATATGATGTGCTTGGAGTAAGGAGTTAGCTAGGTATACAGAAGAAGTGGTAAATAATGATAAAAATTATAAAAGAGGAAATGCACCAACAACATAAATTCCAAAATATTATCCTAAAGACATGGATGGCCAATAATCATTGCTACTCAGATGCATACAATCAAAGGACTCTTTTTAAAGGTCATGTAAATTTATGAATAAAAAATGGTTTTCTCACAGCTAAAATTTCTCACCTAAGACATCTCTAGAGAAAGTTACAGCAGGAAGCTGATGTCACCAACCTGGAAAGAGGGTTTCACTTGCAGACAGACCTATACCCCCATTACCCAGGGGAGACAGAGGAGGCTTAGGCTGCTAATTAAACTAGCTCACCTTGCAGCACAAACAAAGGGTCACATTGCAGCCCTCTGAATAATTCACGCTGACCTGTTGTAAAGAAATGGAGATGTAATAGCTGCAGTTGAACAGAAATCAGGAGGAGAAAGTGATGCTTATTGGCGCTGTCATTAATTTGGGGCCTTTGATCACCTATTGAGCCAACAATGGCCTAGCCCTGCCCACATGAAGACCCCACCATCTTCCATTAGAAAGTGGAGTCTGCATTTCTAATCTTCAGTATTTGATCAGTGTAGGAATCAGAGGGCATGGAGAGCTGAACCAATGCATTGCACATCAGTCTGGAGGAAAAAGCACAGTATTCTTCCCAGTGTAAAGACTCTTTTATTGGTTATAAGTTAATCAAGTTATGTTTTTGTTTTTTCCATTCAAAATTCTATTACTTTTTGTCCTTATATCGTATTTCATAGCCTTTAAAAAAAAGGTTACCAACTTTATACCAGCCAGAGCAGATACTATTGTTCTTGGTACAATACTAGACTTGATTGAAATTGTCAAAGCACTGACAATCATACGGCACAGTGGATATTTTCTTCCTTATTTCACCCAGAATGTCAAAAAAGGGGTATTATGAAATAAGGTAAAATTGTATAAAGTAATTAGAACTTGAAACACTTTGTAAAGCTTTGAATCTAATTGGAGTCCCTGAGTTCATAGTTAGAAACTTTGTTAGGGTCACTTACATTCACATACAAGAGAGCTCTGATGCTTCTGAATGGGTGGTCTTGACATTCTTGACTATTTCTAAGGTTTGAAGACTGAGTATTTGCTAGAATTTTTCAAAATATATTATTAATGGATATACTCTACTAGGTCCCTAATAAGCAATATAAAGGCAGGAGGTTGGTGTGTCAATTAAATTATCTCATTTATCTCAGCACTTTTTTTAGCTCAGCCTCGGTACAGTGCATCTACTCTGCCCTTGAATGTGTTAAAGGAAAAGGATTGTACCTTGACCAAAGGGAGTTTTTAATCAAGATCCATGGAAGCCATTTGTAAGAATCGCCTGCAGGTTTGCTGCTAGCTGTCTGTTTTGGCATTCAGTCTGTCATTTGGCACAGGTTTCTATCAATCAAAGCCAGGCAGGTGAATTAGGGGGGTGATGCCCAACCTAGCAATCAGTTCTCAGGTAATGTTGGTCTGTAGGGATGGGCTTTAGGGATGTTTAGTGCAGTACTTTGTTGGATGCATACAGAATTTTTTACACAATGAAGCAGACGTGTCAATCCTAACGAATTATAGGTTCCTATATATTTGCATTTTAGTTCAAGCTAGTGTTTAGACTAAAATCATAAAGACTAAAAATTAATGTCATAAAAATCTTTCACATATACAGTATACTTGTCTTATGCGCTGACCTGCTTTCTTTTAATTTTGAAATGGAGGGTTTCTGTCTCTGCCTACACCTTTTGTGGCAAGAAGATGTACACTTTGAAGCTCACTGTATTGGAGTCAATTTAATGTTATATTAGTACTGTATGTGTCAGCATAGTATATTAGTACAGTATATTATTGTAATGCTGATTAGAATACTACTCCTTGTGAGTGAATATGTTGCCATTGTCTGTGTTGGAATACAAACTTCCAGCACAGTTCTCTTTCATTTCAATGGAAATAATGACATTTGTGCATGTCAGTAACATACAGTAACCAAACTCAAAGTGCTCCTGTGTTTTAATTAAAAATTATCCTGATATTGCTTTTTGTGCTGAGAGCCCAACAGTTTTTTCCTCACATCATATAGTGCCTTCTTGCTAACTGAATCGTTGGTCTTTTTCTACCTTAATAGGGGTTGGATCATACGTGGTGCAGCAATGTGGGTTCTTGGGAGGGACCACGGTGAACACTGGTAAAAGTTAACGCCCTTGGTGGGGGGGGTGGAGGCACCGGTGTGAGGTCAGCAAAAAGAATGAAAAACAAAACAATTAGAAAAGGAAAAAGAAAAATACACCACTTGGAACAGTGGCCTCCAGGCTGGACTGTCTCTATTTAGCGGGGTCCAGACTGGAGTAAAAAGAGAGTGAGGCCCAAAGACTCCACCTGTCCCAGTGAGGATACAAAGTGGGACAGGGGAGGAGAAAAAAACTAAAAAAAGACGGCCTTGTGCTCTTCTTCACAATCCCCTCCGGGACTCTCGCTGTACTGCCTCCCCTTGCGGGGGTTCAGGACTAGAGTCCTGTTAGCTAGTCCCTCCGTGGAAGTGTTCAGTCTGTTCTTAATCAGCTCGCACAGCTGTTGCTAATCCAGAATTAGCCACCTCAGCCGTGGTTGTCAAGGTAACGCGTCACCCTTAGACAAGAGCTCCACCTCTACACTGAACAAGCCCCGCCTAATAATAATTCCTTACATTATATAGCACTTTTCTGGACATTCTACTCAAAGTCCTTTACAGGTAATGGGAACTCCCCTCCACTAACACCAATATGTACCCCCACCTGGATGATGCAACAGCGGCCTCAGTGAACCAGTACTCCCTTCACATGTCAGTTATCAGTGAGGAGGAGAACAGAGTGATGAAACCAATTCATAGATGAGGATTATTAAGAGGCCATGAATGGTAAAGGCCACTGGGAAATTTGGCCAGTACACCAAGGGTAACACCCTTACTCTTTTTGAGAAAGGCCCTGGGATTTTTAATGACCACAGAGTCAGGACCTCGGTTTTATGTTTCGTCGAAGGACGGCGCCTTTTTACAGTATAGTGTCCCCGTCACTATACTGGGGCATTAGGACCCACACAGACTGCAGAGTGAGTGCCCCTTACTGGCACCACTAACACCTCTTCCAGCAGCAACCTTAGTTTTTCCCAGGAGGTCTCCCATCCAGGTTCTAACCAGGCTCACAACTGCTTAGCTTCAGTGGGGCTGCCTTTTGTGAGTTGTAGGGTGATATGGCTGTTAGCTATATCTGTCTAAGCCACAGTGGTCATTTCCACATATTCCTGGAATACTAAATGTCAGATGGCAACTTTCCTTGTGGCATTCCAGTTCATTATTAAAGATAAACAGACACATAAGCTACTGTATGAATGACCACTGCACAAAAATGGATGACAAATAACTGGAGGGTAGCCTTTATGCAGGCATGAAAATACATAAGCCCTCACTTAACCATAATAATAAGGGAAATGGCTAGCTGTCCATTAAATACCAATGAGATATTTTGACCCAAAAACCACTCTTGTTTATGAGAATAAAATGATATGTACTGTACTATATACAGTGTATGCTTACTGAACCTAAACTAATCTGTCCTCTTCGTTCATCTTATCCTTGCCTGCCTTCTTTAACTCAAAATCAGGATTGAGGATATGAAGCAGTTTTGCTCTACCATTCACCAGTGTTAAAACTGTAACTGCCTTTCAGGAGGCCCCCAAATTCCTGAGAGCAGATTTCATTCTGTTATTCCAGAGATTTCCCAATGTTCGCTGCCCTCTTATATAGCTTATATTGTTTAACTTCATGCCATGGGCTGGAATAATGCAGTGATATTTTGGGGAAGAATAATGTTCCTTTAATGGACATTAGTGTCCTTTTTGCAGACATTTTGTCCATTAAACCCATTCAAGTGAAATCCATTAAAACAAGGATTTACTGTACAACAGGTGCTTCCTATTTGCCTCTGGAGTTTGCCTTAGATGTATTGAGTATTTACATGCACAGTCTGATAGATTTGCATCCATTGCTCATAAAGCCAGTAAAATTACATGTTAATGCATATATAATTGGAAACTTCAGTATCATGTGTACAGGAAATTACATGATCCAGCAAATAAAGGTCACGTCAGACATTATCACTTCTGTCACCATGACACCAGTTTTCTGCAGTTATGAGCAGACTGGTGGCATACAGGCCATTCCTTTACATTCTGTAGATGGTCAAGATTGCCAGGCTATGAAGGCAGATATCCTGCTTATTGCTGAGCAATAACAGGCTCTTTCAGGCAGGCAATAAATGGCTCAGTGCAGCCAGCTTTTATTGGGAGAACAGAAGTTAGCAGGTAGTTAACGTTTTTCTTTTTTTAACTTTTCTACATTCTTCACTGCAGAAAAATTGAGCTGCAAGGCTGCAGAGTTAAAATGTCTTCATCAGCTATTGATGTT
This sequence comes from Atractosteus spatula, assembly GCF_055471065.1. Lineage (NCBI taxonomy): Eukaryota > Metazoa > Chordata > Actinopteri > Semionotiformes > Lepisosteidae > Atractosteus > Atractosteus spatula. Next base: position 6,392,957 of record NC_142719.1, on the reverse strand, counting down.
ATAATGGATCTTGAGAAGTTTTTGTTCTTTACTCAGTACACTTTACCCATTACTAATATCCCATATCCAGATTCTGTACATTAGTTACAATAGACATTCTTTCCTTCTGATCAAAGTGTCTGATTAGCTGTGTCAGTATATGTACAGTTTTTTATAGTTGAGAATTTAAGTTTAAGTGTTTGGTCTTATTTGGAACATATTGATCGGAAATTTTAAAAGTTGACATTTCATTCTTAGAAAATGGCTGTTATTAACTTCAAGGAAGTATATAAAATGTTTGTAAGGGTAGTTACTGTCACACAGCATGTAAAATTGTATTGCTGAATAACATGTATTACCTTGACAAGTGAAAAATTATTATTTTAATAGGTCTTTGTATTGTTTTTGCTGTTTTCTGGCAAGGAGAATTTAATTTGAAACACCACAAAATTTAATTTAATATTACCAGTGCTACCCTTGAAGTGAGCAGACCTTTGTAATTTCTGCTCTTGGGGGTATGAGTAAGATGAATAAGAATAATAATTACACCCCCTCCTGTGTCTCTAAGAGAAGAAAAAACGTTTTTAAAAAAACTTTTAGGTTTTCCTGGAGACTGCCAGTAGAAGTTATATAAGGTTATGCCCTCATGATAGTTTGTTTTTACAATTGTGTGTGTGTTGATTTGCGTTTCCTTCTTTTCTTTTTTTACCCTTGCCAGGTCTGTGATGTCAGTGGACTGTGGAAGCTCCACTTGTTACCACTTGCCCGAATGTGGACTCTGAAGCAGTGTGAACAGCCCCTGCCCCTAGGAGTCCTAGGCTCCTTTTGGAGGCACAAGTGATAATTAGTGACCCATAGTGCTGGCCAATTGAAGACAGTTTCTTCTGCTAGTTCTTGTCCTTAACTCTTTATTAACTAAGTTTGTTAACAAAAATTAAGTTCCTCTCTGATGTTAAACTGGAGGAATGAATCCCATTGCATTATGTCTTTTATTTAACTCTCATAATTTTTCACAGACTGTATTATACACCTAACCACACATCCATACCCCATAGAGTCATTGTTATCCTAGTCTCTCTTCATGTATCTTACACAGGTTAGAGCATATTGTGATTTTAGATCTTTAAAAGCACTAGTCTTTGGTGGATAATACTGTACCTTAACCATAAATTATTGGCTGGGTCAGTGTGTAGACCAACATTTAAGATTAACTGTCCTCCATTAAGTTATTGAAATATAAATGAATAACCTGAAGTGTACCAAATCCAAACAACAATCCAGATTTTGTATTTTTAATTTTTACTGTATAAGCATGCACTGCATGCTGATGCATAATAGAAATCTACTCTCAGGTTTAAATAGCTTCAAATAAAAATTTCAACGCAGATATCAAAGAGAATTACAAACAAAAATCCAGATAAAAGAATCATGATAAAACATGACACTATGAAAATAAAAAAAAAATATATGACCAAATTAGCATTGGATATGTTCTGTCTGAACATTGACACAGTCCTGTCAGTGTTGACACATGGATCTGATCATCCTGCTGTGAGTATTAATTATAATATAGTGTACATTTAGTGGCTGTTTATTCTGATTCTTAACTCATTATTGTAATTTTAACTCCACTACTAAACACTGGACATTTTTATAAAATAATGTATGACTTGGCCTCAGTATTGTGTTATCCAAAATACAAAGGAACAATATCAATCAAATGATCTACAACCTGCTCACCATTATACAATATATAATATAAGTGTAAATAATGTTTTGTCAAATGAGCTAATGGCATGAGACAAGATATTTTCATTGTACAGCAGTGTACATACTGTATATGTATTAGAATAGGCTGAATTGTGTAAAAGACTAAAACAGCAAACAATATGTTTAAGTGATGAAAACAATTTATTTTGTGATGTTTTGGACAAAATTACTACTTCAGCTGTATTGAAAGAAAAGTATTTCATATTTGATCTTTGTGTACACTACGAAAACTTATCATAACATATAACAGAGGAAGTTATGGGTTGGGTAGTGTGTTTTGCTTAAAAATTCTAAAAATGTTGAAAAAGATACAAGATGTTCCAGAACTTATTTGTCTGTTACTACAATGTTATACTGTAATCATAACAGCATTGCACAGAGAAAGTTTTAGAAAGCACCCAAAAGGGCACTATATATATACTTTCAGTGAGGAGTAAATTACCAAAAACAAATCATGACAATCATGAACCCACAGTGGAATGCATTAATAATTTTTATTTTTAAATATGTAGTAACTCTATGGGTCCTTGTGTATACACACAACAGTCACACAGACACCATCTCAGATTCTGAACATTTTATTGTCTCTTGGTTTAAGAAAAGAACTCTCTCCCTGGACCATGAGGGACAAAGCATTGAACCAAGTCTCATTATTACACCAGTGGACACACAGTAGCCTTGTTTCATTGGTTCAATATAATACATAAAACCTACAAGAAATAAATCTTTACAGTGTTAGTGTGACCCGGATTATGAATAGACCTTTGGAATGAAAAAAAGTACTGTTTGCTGACATTCTGTCATCACTGTTTTTCTACTGTTAAATTGAAAAAATATCTTTGGAATGATACTGTATGGGTAGATTACTAGTAAAAGGTCAAGATCATCTTGGAATTTTTATATTTCTGGCTGGCAGACCTTTGGAAAGAAGAACTTTTAGGAAACATTCATAATTGACAAGATATGTGCAAATAATGGGGTAGGACTACATCAGAAAGAAGCACACAGAGTATAGTCTTCTCTGTAGGTTTGCTAGCAGTTGGCAGTTATGCAGTATTCACACCTGTGCTCCCCTGACAAAAGGTTCAGAACCCTTTCGTGAAATCAGCTATTTCACATTTAGCACAAAAGAATAAGGTAACAATGTGTCTATACTTATCTGCGGGGTCTGCCTGCCAATGTGGTGAGTAGCGAATTCTGCTGCAGCTGTTCTAATGGGGTTTTTCGGCAGACCTGGGCTTTTGGGGTACTGTAAGATTGTATACTGCATATGTTTTATAGTGTATATCAATTTATCAAGATGTCAGTTTTAGAGGGGCAGTCTGTTTATTGAACCATGTCATTTGTTTATCAATTCATGTCAGACAGCATCATTAGTTGTTAATTAAGACTACACAAAAAAGAGAAGATTTTTCTTAACACAGTGGTGGTTAAGAGATGGGAAGGTAATTGATTTACATACTGATAACACTTTGTACAAGTGCTAGTTAATGTATTCATGAAGCCCAGTCGCATTTATTCTCATAATCGTATGCACTGGAATGTGAATCTGATGTCAAGGTGGAGGTCTGCTCATTGATCTCACAACTGTGTTGAGCAGAGCGGCAGTCCCATTTGTTCAAAAAGACACAGTCCAGTCTGTCAATTTGTTTTAATAAAGGAAAACACTGCACACCCAGTATCCATTGTGCAGAGAGCTTAAGTCATATCATTAACTAATGAACTTCTTAATGGATTGAGACAGGTGAGTAAACCTGTGGCTTGGACTGGTTCCACATCTAGCATCCATCACCTGGAGCAGAGATGGAGAGATGGGACCCCAGCAGGACAGCAAAAAGTGTAGGCATCTAAACAAGTGAATAAATAAATACAAAATGACCAAACATCAAGGGTTCAATATGGCATTTAAATTCACAAAGCCTTATTTGACACTGCAGAAGAAAAGTTATTTGACTAGAAAAAAGCCAAATATACAGTATGGCAGATTCAGGTAGCAAAGTTCAAACCCCTTTGGAATTTTTCATGTGTTTTTGATGTTACAATGTTGCAGTCTTTCTAAAGACCATTTACAGTACACTGGTTCTTTCAAAACTAGTGTCATGAAGAAAAAGAACATATGTCCTGTTTTTGAAGTGGCATGCTGATTTCTTGTGAACATGGTCCTTTACTTACACACAAAAGATGATCAGGACTAAAGACGGTAACATCTAGAAACATCTGCAAATACCTATGTACACTTATAAACAAGAGGGGAAAATCTAAAACTGGGTCCATCAAAATTGGATCTTCTTTGTCCATATTGTTGTCAACAGAAGACAGGAACTTAAACTTTCCCCTCAGAAAAAAAGCTTTCCATCTCACCTCCTTTAAGCAGAAAATAAGAGTCTGGTCCACTGCAACACAACAAACACGTGAACTGTGCAAAGCACCAAGAAGTTGTTTAGGTTCGAAATAGACCTTTGACATGACTCTGGACAGCTCTGTAATAATAATAATAATAATAGAAAAGAAGTCACTTTTTGTTAGGATTCATCTTTTCTGTACAGTGTCTTCTTTTGTCTTAACAACACATAGCAGTAAGGCAGTTATTAGTTGCAAAGATTCTTCACTGACAGGAAATCCCAGCAATTTACTGGTGAGATGCCCGGTGAGAACAGGAGAAGGCAAGGCTCTAAAAATGTCTTGTTTTCATTTTTTTTCCAAGTTTGAAATTGCAGGTAAGCCCATTATCCAAGTGTAACAAAAACAACGAAGTGTGTGTTTTTTCTGATTTTGGCACAGCCAGTAGTCTTGAGTCCTTCTGGTCAGGGTCGTGCGGCTGAGTGCTATCTTACTTCCATGCACTCTAGATACTCCAGAGCCAGGTCATAACAGAAGCGGTACTGTTCCTGTGGAAGAATAAGGAATGTTAAAGATGCAGAGGCACATTTCTAGAGTTTGTATGGGGCCAATTGGTTATGACTCTTGTAAAGAAATGTAATGACGTGCTTTCTGTTATTGGTTTTAGATGCACTTCCAATATAGATTATGTGCAAGTTTATTGTAGAAAAAATGGTGGATAAATGATAAAGGTTGAGGGAGTTTAGAACGAGCTTCTCAGCCATGCGGTTGAAGCAGATACCTCGGCTTCTTTCGAGAAAGAGCTGGATGAGATCCTTGGATCAAATGGAATGAATGGCATCTTGTTTTTATCTGTTTCAGTACGTTTTGTTTTCAAAGATCAGAACCTTGCTGAAGAAACTTTATGGGAACAGTACTAAATAACATCAATAACTGGGGGGGAACGTTTTTTTAAACCGAATCATTGACAAGAGAAACAGTGCATCTTTCAGTTGACAAAAACGTAGACACCCACCAAGGACTCCACCATGTTGGGCTTGGAGTTGCGCAGTGTTTTGACAGCGTAGAAAACATCCACCATGCTCTGGTACTGCATCATCTCCAGGAGCGTGGTGCAGGCACAGAATGTCCCACTGCGGCCCCCACCATTCCTGAGCAAATACAACAGCACAGCCAGACTCAGTCCAGGATAACACATAACACATAACACATAACACATAACACATGCTTTCATCTGTTCCACCTTCACTCATCTCCCTGTGCTCCTCTGTTGCAGGTCAGAGGAAAGTGGACAGTCAAGTGGTCAAATAATGAAGGTCATTTATAAACAGTCATGGAAGTGGACGATGAATAACATTCATAATGTCTTTAGGTGGTCTTTATTATTTTAATTTAATCCACCCCCCCCCCCCATGTTATTTTAAAACTGAAGGAATGTTTAACATAGGAAATGCTGAAGAAATAAAGGGTGTGAGGGCTGTTGAAAGTCCATACTAGTGAATGGGAATGGGTAAAGCCTGGACTGAAGTAGGGGAGTTATTATTGCTTGTCATAGCTAATGCTCTGGGGCTCTGGATTGAGTGTCTGGGATCAGGGACACAGAGCATGACCTGTGAAAGACAGGTCTTGTTTAAGATGAACTGTGTATAATTAGCAGAGTGAATACATGTTCGAACGGTGTGTGAAATGGAGAATTGACAGTGTTCTGGGAGTTACAGCTAATCGATGTGGGGTGCCTGTGAGGGCGATTAAACAATCATGTTCAAGTATCTGGACACCTTTTAAAAGAATGGGAGTATTTGCCTTTCTCATAAACACTCAATTATAAGACCTCCTTGTTTCCATAAACATAAACATTCCTCATTACATTTTATTTTCTTCTTATCATTGACATTTTGTATAATTTAGAGCTGTTTGTGAGCCACTTATTATTATATTTCCTCATTATGCACAAACAGCATGTTGCCTTTTATGTTCATCACTGGCACTGTCAGCCTCTAGCATTTTTGTTGTGTAACCTTCACGGTAAGATCTTCCCTTATTGAGGTACACTGAAAAATTCCAAAAGCTGTATTTATGAGTGCACATTGTACAACATCCAAAGCAAAGCAGAGTAAAATTAAAATGTCAGTTCCAGCACTATCTTTGCAATTCAGGATTCATGATGATGAAAGATGGCATTTGATATTGAAAGTGCAGGTTATTTAATCACCAATTTTCTGTTTTTTTTTCCATTAAATTATTTGTCATAACAAAATGCTAATGTGTTTGGAAGTGGACAATGAAGTGTTTGAATTTATCTGTGATGGTGCGGATGCAGCATGCAGGCAGCTGCCCTGCGGTCTCTATTAGAGAGAGAGGAAATGTGCCTCTTTATAAATCCGGCATGTGTGCAGCCAGAATTAACTATGAGGAAGACTCTCCATGAAAATGATAGACTCTCTATTGACAGTATCATGATTCTGAGAGAACCACTGGACAGAAGAATATATCATTAACATATGCTAAAGCTATAGTTGTAATGAATTTTGAGTAAGTGGTTTGAAAATAACAGCCTTTGGAGTTGCTAAGATTCATTATCATCAGCGTGAGAGTCTGCAACATCAATAAAAACATCTGTTTAACCATGTGTGAGAACCAGCAAGAACAGTGGAAGAGTATTTTCAGTGTGATTTAATGGAAGTAGCATGATAACAGTTGGAATTAAAATTGTACATCTTGTCTTCTCTGAGAAAATGAACATTGCAAATCAATGTTATGACTATTGTGGTCAATGATAATGGCCCTTAGGCTCAGTATTATGAGAATGATCGTATGACTTTGTGTCTATGATGATTGAAAGTTGCCCTGAAACGGTACAACACTAACTTTTTAAAATTACAACTTTGTTAAATTGTCAACTATTGCTTACTTACCCACCAAAAATCCATAAGAACAGCAAAAACACTCATATATTATTTTCCTTGTAAATATATATTTTTGCAATTATTAGTGTGATGAAGAAACTAGTTAGCTTTTATAAATGTTCCTACGTGAACCTCTCACAAAGATCTGCAGCACTGATAAACTGCTCACTCGGTCTAATATTTGGCAAGAATAGTGAACAGCTGCTCTGGATTATAATTTACTGAAGACAGTCAGTGTTTACTGTATGAGTATTCATGGGTGTCTGTGTAAGATAAGGTAAGGTGCTCACAGGCAGTGCACGATAGTCCGTCCTTCCCCACATTCTCTCTGCCATTTATGCACATGGCCCAGCAAGTTCAGAAAGGACTTCTTGGAGTCGGGCACCTCGCGATAGGCAGACCAGCGCAGGTATTGGAACTGCCGCACCATCAGGTGACCTTCCTGCAGCTGGGAGAGAAGACAGGGGTCAGAGTGCCACCAAGACTTATCTTAGATTCATCACCCACCTGCCCTCCCCAGCCCGACGCCCTATGACGTCCTGTGTTCATGACTCATTTAACTCAACATAAAGCATGTTTGCACATTTGCTCAGCAGTGCTTTCATATCAAAGACAGTTTCCATCATATCCTCAGGGATCTGATGTATCTGCCTTGTTGCCATCTGGTGGAACATGACCGCTGGCACAGATTTCAGTCTTTTGAACACTTGGAACAGTAAAACAGAACACTCTGACTAAGGGAAGTAATATTTTCACAGCAATAATATTAAATCCAGATATTTAAGAAGAATTGTTTTAACGTGACCATTTTTAAAGTTTTCTATTCTTTTTTCCAATTTTGAATAAAATGAAAAGGCACTTCATCTCTAAATGTTGTCTATCAGGTTGATAAAGTAGGTTAATTACAGCAGTTAAACTAGCCCATACTGATTTTTAGTTTATTACACAATATACATCCATTCATTTTCTAACCACTTTACCCAATATGGGAATGTATGGGTACTGGAATCTATCCCAGCAAGCAACGGGCACAAGGCAGGATACAGCCTGGAAGAGACAGCACTACACTGCAGGGCACACACACACACAAACACAAACACATTCACACCAGGGCCAATTTTCCCAGAAGCTAGTTAACATACCAGAATGTCTTTGGACTGTGGGAGGAAACCAGAGCATCCAGAGGAAACCCACGCGAACATGGGGAGAACATACAAACTGTGCAGCCAGCACCTCAGGAATACCACCTAGGGCCCCAGTGCTGACAGGCAGTAATGCTAACCACTGCGCCTCCATGCCGCCCACAGTACACATTTTCTTAGATATTTTCTGTTCTCCAGTGTTCTATTTTTAGGGAGCTGTGCAGTGGTACTGTGTGTGAGATAACAGCCTTCTTCCCAATCTAATCAGAAGGAGCTGCAGAGTTCATACTCTCATGTCTTAAGCCTCTCTCTGTGGGTTTGATGGACGCCTCCTAGAAGACCCTGAGCTGACAAGGAAGTCCTGATACACCAGCTGATATGGCAGTTCTCCGAGAACAGGCAGGAAACTGGAGGTGTTGGAGGATACAGGCTGGGGGGTGGGAGTGGGGGACTGTTAGGCATACAGTACTGTTGGCACAGAGTACTCACACTGACTGGGCAGTTTGCACTAATAAACTGTGCAGCTGCATTACTCACAGAATGAGTAGTAGAGAATCTAGGGAGACAAATCTGTACTGTACTTTATATCACCGACGGCTGTATACACATGATAAATATTTCACATTTGACTGGTCAAGATTATGACTAGGAGAAGGTCTGCATGCTTCTTGACCAACTGTACTGGAATAGCAAGACAATGTATTTTTCACTGGCTTCATTACAGTGTACAAGGAAGTAGGAAAAGACAGAAACATTGGGTTTTTTGTGTCTCTACATTAATTCACACTTGAGTCCACTGTTAGCACTAATGCCTGTCTTTTCATGTTTGCAAACTTGTTCATGAAGTTAGTTTTGCCATAAACATAACATAAACCAGCACTGAGCCAAGTGAGTTAACAGAGAAAATAATTCAGTTCTAATTTCAGAAAACAAAGAGAGAAACTTGAGTCAAAGGCAAAACAGTAACAAGCAATCAGAAACTAAAACTCCATAGATACATCCATTATATTAATGATGTGTCCTGACAATCAATTGAAGTATTAATATTTGTTATATACATAACCTACACCACACATTCAAAGCAAAAAAAACAAACAAAAAGAAAGAAGTAAATACAGTAGATAATTGAAAGAAGAATATAAAAGTAATGATTGCATAAGTATTCAAACAGTTTGCTGTGGTAAACCTAAATTACTTTAGGTGTGCAAAATAATTTTAGAAAGCTGCATAATTAGTTGTGTGGTCTCTGGGTGCAATAAGAGTGCACATGCAACAATAGTTCTTATGATTTCAGAATACTTCCTTGATCAGGGTGTGAATTTAAAGCAAAGACCGAACCACAAAGACTTAAGGCGCTTTCAAATCAATTTGGGGATAAACTTGGTGAAAAGCACGGTTCAATAGAAGTGTACAAAAGATATTGAAGCCTCTCAATATTACTGTGAGTGCAGTCTACTCGGCATGCCCATGCAAACCAAGAGAAGCTTGAGCTGATCTACCAATAAGGTTGCGCCAAGCAGGTGTCCAAAGTTTGTAGAGATATATCCAAAAAGACATGAAGATGTCATTCCTGCCAAAGGTGCTTCCGTCAAATGTGGAGTTCCTGATCTGCAAACTTATGTAATCAACATTTTTTTTTCTTGTAATCTATTGCAGGCATTTGCTTTATCTTTTATCTTACACTTACAAAGTCTTTAGGTTGAGTATTTAGGTTTTGAATAAAACTCTTTAAGTTTAAGAAAAATGTGCGTGTATCGTTTTATCATTTCAGAAAATGGGACCCCCTAGGAAGGGAGTGAATATTTTTGCACAGCACTGTAAATGTGGTTTGACATCTAGAGGTCTGAATTTGCCCCCAGTAAAGTTCTGTTATTACAAATAGTTCTGCTTTAAATTTTTGCAGGGTGTCAAGGAGCTACACTGCTTACAGCTGAGTAATATCTTGACAGTGGGCGTACGTAGGATTGCTAAAAACAACTTGCCTATAAAATTCTAGATTAACATCAGAAATCATTCTGCTCCTTATACTGGAAAGAATTCAATATGAGGAGCTCAAAATACTAAGTGTTCTCTTCGGGGTGATCAAAAGACCAGTCTTACCCGGGTCACATTCTTGACCCGGAAGAGGCGAGTGATAACGTCCTCATCAGAAGATCGGGACAGAAACTCCACCTGCATCGGGCCGTACTGCTGGAGGCCAGGCTCAGGCCAGTACTGCACACAGGGCTGAGAGGGAGAGATGAATATTAATACACTGTGGTTTATTATAATCTAAGGACAAGACATAGATACAGTATAGTCAGAAAAAGAAGGATATTAACATGCAGGCAATGTTTAGAGAGGTGAAAGGGGTGTTACTAATATGATGCCAACAGGACTGTAAGACAGAGTGAAAATAATGTCAAAGAGAGAGGGACACTGATAATGTGTTGTCACACAGCCTAAGAGAAAGAGGGGTATTAGCACAGTACCACAGGCCTGCGAGACAGAGTGATAAATGCTAATACACATGCAAGCAGGCCTCAGCTCTGCTACAGCAGGAATGAGAGAGGAGGTACCAACATACTACCACATGGGCTTTAGGAAGAGATAAATGTATTAAAATGTTAACAAATGAGCTGAGAAACAGCGATAGAGAAACATTAAGGCATACTGAATTTGTTTGAGAGAGTAAGGGGGAGTGGAGGTATTAGCAAAGTGGCACATGAGTTCTGATTACAGCAGCAAGGAAAGGATTACTTCACTAATGTTTTCTCAGAAGTCAGAGCGACAAGTATTAGTTCACCTTATCGCCATATTTTAACTTTGAAACATGTAAGGGCCTGAGAGAGAACAAAGCTGCAAAGTATACACACACATAGATGAGCATTAAGCACCATGGAACATGGAAGAAAAACGAAAGAGAGAGAATCACTTCCAAGTACAGTATGTCAGGCTAGCAGAAATGTCATTTTTAAAAATACAGCTGTGAAAGAGACTCTTTGGACTATCTGCATCTATCATTATGTTTCTTGTTTCAAATTAAATTATGTGTTTTGTGATCCTCCACCACTGCTGCTTAGATTAAATGCCACTTTCTGCATAACAATCCCGAGAGGGTGATGGGGATGAATCTCACAAAGCCCTGATAGAAGTAGGCTGTGGGAGAACCTACAGATGGGGGACCGAGAGACCAAAGTTCAGCTGTGACTGCAGTGAGGATCGGTTACGGTGACTGACCCAAGCTGAATTGGACTGGTTGAGCTGGTTGAGCATGACCAGGGAGGTGCAGCCGTAGTCGAAGACCAGCCTCCAGAAGTCCGTGGTGGTGCCGGGCAGCGGGTGGGGGGTGACAATGAAGGCGGCGGAGCGGAGGAAGCTGTCAGTGAGCGCGGCGTTGACGTAGTTGTTGCTCTCGCCCTCGGTGGTGATGAGGAAGGGCAGGCAGCGGTCGGGCGGCAGGACGTCCATGCTGCGGTTCTTCTCGCGATTGCGGGGCAGTAAGGCGATGCTGCACTCCTCCACGTCCAGGTGAGGGGTGACCGAGTTCAGGGTCTGGGGGGCAAAGGAGCAGGTGGTGGGGTGTCACTATCGTTCTTGGGAACTTGGGAGCGGGTGGTGTGGGTAGGTGGGGAAATGGGGTGCATGAGATATAGATAATACAAAATGTCCAACATGATAAAAATCCGGATAGAAGATCTCTGACAGTGCCAGATTGGTTGGGGACAGTTTAATAGGCCCTTTTGATAGTGGGTGTATGTACACACTGCATACAGTATGTACTATTGAGAACCCAAAGAAGAAACAGAAGAAGAATGTTATAGCCCTTGATCTAACACATAAGAAGTAAGGGGTAACACCCTGTTTCAAACCGCTTCTAATATCAGAAATTGTATTACAGTACCAAATATGTTTTACATTTCCAAATCTGTCAAGTACAACACCTCTCACCGCGAGAGAGAGAGTTTGTTTACTGAGATATAGGTTTTGTTCTTCTAGAAAGAATAATACTTTATTCAAGTGCAAGAACTATAAACTGAACATGTTAAATAGTTCCCCTTTTCTTTTTTTGTCTTTTTTAATATTCTCTTCCCTGTCATTGTAAACCAGAACAGACATACAAAAATTTAATATAAAATATCCAGCAAAGTAAAACTTTTAAACATGAAATTGAGAACAATGGGAATCTAATGACTTTACTATCTGTATGGTGTTGTGATCGAATTGCTTCAATATTACAACTTGCCATATAATTCAATATAATGCCTGCTATTATTAGTAGTAATAATGACCATCTTAAAATAAACAACTCCAATGATTTTAGCTGCAGGGCTTTAAAGACGCATGAATTTGATTTTTATTGCAGGCTGTATTGCTTTACAAACATCCTCCTGTGGCTAAAGCTGTGCTGTAGAGATTGTGAAGCAAAGCTGACTGCCCAAGCTCACTGCACACTAGGGAACACTTGCCCGTGTTATTCAACAAGCATGTAGGCTCCCTGTTTCAGGAGAGACCCATTCATTCTGATGGAAGCAGACCAAATCAAAACATATCTCATTATATCATGTTTTTGTTCACAGTGCGTGTGATCTGAAAAAGAATAGGACATATTGCTTAGGAGACTAAACTAAACAAAGTAAACCTGCATGCCTCTCAGATTATTTTACAGTTGAACAGATACTTATTGGAGCCTTCTGTAAAGATGACTTTCAGAACAGAAAATCTATAAAACCCTGAATTAGGTGTAAAAAAGCACAGTAGACTAACTGAATAATGGGTAGATCATCGACCACCGATTGTAAAACCAGGATTCAGAATTTACAAACTGTGGTTCCAATAAGTACTTCTGTTTCAGGTGTGTGCAAGTTTATGGTTGCTGTTGCATATGAAATACTTCACCTCATCTTTGTTACGGTTAGGGTTTGAGATATTTTATTCAGGCAATAAATAATTCACTTATAATATATCTATAGAACCATTTTGTTGATGTATTTAGGAGCAATGGAGGACTTCAGAGATTAATATTAAACCTTAGTGCCGGTCCTCCTCCCTGTATCACTAGATCAAGCCCACACACTTCTCACTGAATTATACATCACCCAAGAAATGTCCAGCTCAATACCAAAACTGGGCCAGAGAATGCCCACCTCCATTTCAGATGCAATTATCTGAAGCTATTAATATAGTTACATTAGGAAAAAGAATAGTATTCAATATAATCCATTTCTGGAGAGGATTTCATGGAAAAAATATGGGCCATCTTCATACATTATGAATTAGTACATTTTTAGACTTTTGAATGTAATTCAAATGAGAATTATGCACCTATTTTCTTTGATGAGTATAATGTGTATTTGCCAATTAGCTATAACTGTATAAAAAGAATATTCACATAAATAAACCACTACTCTAATAATACATTTGGGGGAATATTTTCACATTGCTCATTATAGTCTGTTATGAAGTTATACTGTATATTTTTTCAGTGTTTATAGTCACATTGTAAAGCTTATTGGCTACATTGCACTGAATGGATGGCTAGTATCTGAGAGATCAACAGGAAACCTTTCACCTTAGGATTTAAAACCATTTTTTGTCCAGATGAGGACAGATGTTTCAAAACCCTATATAATCAATAAAAAGGCAAATAAAATACAATGTTTGAATTTAAAAATAAAAATGAACAGGATTATTCTGCACATGTACAAACATTACTCTTGCATATCCATATTAATTATTCCAAATTAAACTACTGCATGCAATTACGATGAATTACCATGCGGTCGACCTATAGACACATGTGGTTAGCTCTTTTGTGGCTAAACCACGTCCAGCAGAAAGATGATAATACTACTGAGTAAAGTATGACATAGGAGACGACTTGTCAACAAGTTATTTAATGGCTAAATGGATTAACATTTTAAATTCATATTTTATGAAATGCCAAAAAATTACCAGTGCTCAAAGCTAAGAAGAAACAGAAAAGCTTGCAATGTAGAAATTTATAGGAAAGGATCTAATGTACAGATTTAAAAACTCAACTTAATCAACCAGATACCTCATTCCCAATCAGAAAAGAGAGGACATCTGGAATTGGTATGTAACCTAGCCATGGACTCACAGTGTGGTGGCTTCCAAAATAAATTCAGAACATTACAGGCAAATGGAAGGAAACAGAATTTAAATAAGTGTACTAAAGTTTGATTGTCTGTGGGTGAGCCGACACTGTAATGTGCTCAGGATGGGAATGCTAAATCATTTCTTCTTATAGCTAATGGAACTGAAAACAACTGATAATACGATAATCAAAGCTTTTTTAAGAAGAACGAGACCTTTGGCAGTGTTTGGAGAAGACATCAGAATGAAATGATTATAATGAACAATCAATAAGTAAAATTGCACCATGCATTTGGAATGCAAAGATGTTTCATTTCCTAGATAACAAGAATGTTGACGTACAGGTATGGAGCAGTTCACAATATGATGAGCCATCTATCTTTGCTATCCTTGAAGCTTTAGAGAATGGTACATATCATGGGAGGGCTGTTACTTTAAGTTCTCCCAGTGAAATATGACAGAGTTGTGAATCTGTAGTGCTAAAAAGTCATCACAATTTTGTTAATTATTGCCGAGTTGGTGAACAATTCTGAAAACAGCTCATGACTGGGGTGTCACATGAATGGTACTATGATGACAATTTCCAGCCTTAACTTTCTGTTCTCATATCTCTTGATGTAAAAAAACTTAAGTCAACCAGAAGGAAAGATTTATTGCACTTGTGGAACTAAGTAACATATGTGCCAACAAAGTCCACAGTACCCAAGACAGAACTATAACCATGTCACATTGAGCAAACATGCTGTCAACAAAGACATTCAAGAATTATACTAAAAGTAAGTTTTGTATGTGGTATTGCTAATAAATCAAAGAACAATTTTAAGAAAAAAGCACCATTCAATGCAATTGAATCCAGGAAACACTTGTTAAAATCATTAAGGAAAGGCAGCTGGACCTGATCAACGTAAATAGACAAATTAGCAAGGAAACCTTGACAACAGAGTTGGCTGTATGTAAAATGCATGAAAATAAAGCAAGCCAAAATTCCATGCCACCTGTCCATTACGAAGGAATAAATCTGGGAAACAGCATGCTTGGACTCACTTTTATGATACCAAGGGGTAGCTAGCTTTTCCTACCATTATCGTGTGAAAAACTACATTTGAAACACTACCAGGTTCATGATTAGCATAGAGCAAGACATTGCAATTGATTAAGATCAAGGGAGCAATGACTTTGACATTCACCAGCCACTTGAGTGGGTGTGATCTTATTGTCTATTAAGGTAAGAAGTGTTTGTTTTTTTTTACAATACTGAGAATTTTTAACAAGAAATACACACATAGTTGATTGTTGTAAAACCCAAAATAATATACATACAATATACAATTTCACAATACACATTTTGCTTCCCAATAAGTATTGAAGAAACATCACCCAATTCCAAGCTCTTTTGATAAGGTAAAATGGAAAAACATTATATTCTCCGAATGGCAGGAGAACAACTGCCCAACCAAGAATTTTAGAATTTTCTGCCCATGTGGCAAGATCTGTGTTTTGGAACCTGACCTGGAATTCCTCACGAAGCTGGGACGAGTTACTCTGGGAATCTACTCTCAGCATCTCTTTGTAGGTGAGGCTGAATTCCCTGACAGGGATGGCAGTTTCTCCACACAAACATGCCTCCAGGATGGCGTCATGGATGAAAATGTACTGCTCCTAGAGAGGAGGAAGAGAAAGTCATGTATTAAAACCCCTCAGAGAAACACACACATACACACAGAGCACTTCATTCCTGATTCCCTTACACAATAAGACTTACCGCTGCCTGTCAGATTTAATATATGCACCCACCCTGAATAATTTAAGACTTTCGCAAATTGTTGAAGAAAGCCTTTGAGATATTGGATTCTGAGAATAAGTATTTTCATGGTGATCTAAAGGAGTGCAACAGTGTTGGAGAGTACTAAAAGTATCAGATCTGTGCTTCCAAAATATTCTACTTTTATTATTCACAGATCAAAATCACACTGCTGTCACAAAGTAATATTATAATATTGCTTCATAACATCTGATGATTTGGAGAAACGTTGCATTGCCATGTGAAAGACCTTCGAGTAGGTACCTGTATTAGCATGCACAGGCTGCAAGGAAACAGTAAAGATTTAATAGTTTCAGCTGTGGAGTCTTCTCACAAATGAAAATGTTGTTACCAGAATGTAATGTTTCATTTCAGCATGGAATAAACCTTTACCTATTTCTGTATGTGTGCAGGTTTATTACGTTTTATTACAATTTATATTATTGTTCATTAAATCTCTTTCTTGCAAATAAAAGTCATTATCATAATGAAACAGACAAAGAAACAGAGTGCCAGAATGTGGATCACCATGGTAATTTGTAGATGTCTTTAGAAATCAAAAGAATAAAAGTTGTGGCATAAAAAGCACAAAATTAGTAAATCTGTTTGCCAGATTTGATAGTGTATGCGTATTAGGTGTAATGTAGATTATTTACGTTTTATGAACTATCTAAAAGTTCATTTATCATGAAAATCCAGGTGTACACTCAATCTAAAGACTCACAGTTTTCAGTGCTGTCTAAGTTAAAGTAAAATGCAAAACAGTTCCGTATAACCTAAATGTCTGATTTAGAATTAAACATTTCGCCACATTTATTCATATCTGGGGAATCAATATTTCCCTGCTTTGGCTTTGAAAGCCTCATGGAGTTTCTACCATGTGAACTGTTATCTGGTTCTTAAATGCCTTGTAAGAGATATTCATTCACTTCTCCAGAACCTCTTCTGCTCCTCCAGGTTGCATCATTTCATGACCACACATTGGTAAGGTAGCATCCACTGAAAAAATAGCCTTCAACCTCCTACTGCTGAAACTGGGAAGACTTGCATTCGTTTTAAAGCTGTCACTTACTGCTGAAGTTGATAATCTTTTACCTTATGGCTTTGGGCAAATCTCAGTTTCCCAGATGATGATGTGGTATCAAGGGATTAAGCCTCCTTTTAAGGCCTTAATGAAGGTTACTTCCAGAAGTTTCTATAAGTTTCTGGGAGTTTCTAACCAACCACAAAACTACAAAAAACATAAGTAGATTGGATTTCCAATATTTTCAACATACTTGAGGGGAATTAACAAAATAGGACATTATAGGTCTATTTGGAAATATACAGTATATTTTTTTCATTTATGCTACTGCCATATTGAGAATGCATTTACATACATCACATTATAATTCATAAATACAGAACAATACTGATATATGCCTACACTTTCTTTACTTAACCAACTTTTAGTTGCAGTTCATCAAGGGTATGAATATATTTGGAAGTTATTGTATCTTTCAGTTTTCATTTTTTTTCTCTGTATATATTTAAATACATTCATTTAAAACAAATCTTAAGCAGGTATACATACAGATTTCCATGGAAACAAGCACAAATGCCATAAAAATTTACATTTTGTTTGGAAAGGATTAGCATAAACCTGGGGAGAACAAGCTACTGCTGAGTCTTCAATTGTCCAGCATGATATTTGTGGAGTGAAAGCAGCACAAAAGCAGGTAGACAGATAATAGAACAAACACCCTTACGGTTAGGGTGGGACTGAAGACCATCTGTTTCAATTGTAATTTCCAGTGTCTATGAATATCAATTAGCTCTTTGTCCAATCACAACACAAGTGTTGTCTCCTGTAGTGTTGTAATTGGACAAAAAGCTAACATTCATATCCATAACTGGTATTAAAATAAACTTCAATATGCTTTTATAAGGATTACATGTCATTCTACCTATATTTGTTTTACAAAAATGAACCAACCAAAAATATTCATCTGAATATCTGTATAAACTAGACAGAGGGGTGGCATGCTGTTGCAGTGGTTAGCATTGCTGACTCACAACACTGGGGCCCTGGGTTCAATTCCAGACCTGGGGTGCTATCTGTCTGGTATCTCTCTTGTATGTTCCCCCTGTGTTTGTGTGGGTTCCCTCCAGGTGCTCCAGTTTCCACCCGCAGTCCAAAGACATACTGGTAGGTTAACTGGCTTCTGGGAAAACTGGCCCTGGTGCGAGTGTGTACGTGGTTGTGTCTTTGTGTACCCAATGATGGACTGGTGTCCTGTCCAGGGCTTATCCCACCTTGCACCTGAAGCTTGCCAGGATAAGCTCTGGTTCTCCCGAGACCCTGAATTGGATGAAGTAATTAGAAAATGGAAAGATAGATTAATCAGACAGAGAGAGACAGGTAATCAGACAGACCTCAGTCTGGATCATATTGATGCGCCTGGAGCACAGGGTCTTCACACAGTTATAGATGTCCACCACACCCTCGCACTCTGCCATATCCAGCATGACATCCAAGACAATGTAGCAACCTGTTCTGCCAGCACCCACACTGGCACAGAGAAGAAGAGAGAACAGAGTCAGTGGGCATCACATTCTTGCCACATGCTTTCTGACCAGCTTATACTCATAGGCACACAGAAGATGCAGTGTCAATACACAGCATGATGAGTTTGCTCTCAAGAACAGATCACTTCCAGGCTTACTTGGATGAGAGAACAAAGTGTCAGCACACAAGTCTGGGTCTGTACTACACTGACGGAGAGAGAAACAGACAGCATCTTTTCCAAGGCAAATTTACCATCCACTACTTGTACAGTATATACCCACATACATATTGCATATAAGTCACGTTATTCAAAATAGAAAAGAATGTAACAACAGTATATGAGTAATACATTTAGTAAGTTATGTCCTGTCTGTGGGACAGAGAGGTCTTTTACAGCAGCCATATCACCCTGCAACTCACAACTGGCGGCCCACTAAAGCTAAGCAGGTGTGAGCCTGGTCAGTACCTGGATGGGAGTCCTGGGAAGGCTGCTGCTGGAAGAGGTGTTAGTGGGGCAAGTAGGGGGCACTCACCCTGCTGTCTGTGTGGGTCCTAATGCCCCAGTATAGTGACAGGGAAACCATACTGTAAAAAGGCACCGTTCTTCGTATGAGATGTAAAACCAAGGTCCTGACTCTCTGTGGTCATTAAAAATCCCAGGGCGTTTCTCGAAAAGAGTAGGGGTGTAACCCCGGCGTCCTGGCCAAATTTCCCATTGGCCTTTACCCTTCATGGCCTCTTAATAATCCTCATCTATGAATTGGTTTCATCACTCTGTTCTCCTCCCCACTTATAGCTGATGTGTGCAGAGAGTTACTCATTCACTGTGGCAGCTATCGCATCATCCAGGTGGGGCTGCACATTGGTGGTAGTACTGATTACATCTAAAGCGCTTTGAGTAGTGTGTCCAGAAAACCGCTATGAAAGTGTAAGAAATTATTATTATTAAATCACTTTAATCTATAAGTTGATCTACAACTTTTGATCTTTTTCCATCACCCATGTCCCCCAGTAGAACCAATTAATAATATGCCAGCTTATTTAAGTTCTCTTGAGGGTGGTCTCTTGAGGTCTCCCTGTGTGAACTGGGGTAGAGGTAAAATACGCCTGCAGGCAGGTCTGTGTTGCCTTGCTGGGGTGGCTACCTGCAGTGCACCACCACCGGCCCTGCATCAGGAGGGGTGGAGGCCTTGACCCGGCGAATGAAGGCCAGCAAGCCAGTGGCATGATACGGCACCCCGTGCTCAGGCCACGACGTGAAGTGGAACTGCCGCACTTCATGTTTCGCTGAATAACCCCTCTGGAAATGAGAGAAGTTTGGTTTAAAAGGAAAAGCAGCCAGCCTTCCGACAAAGAAAACAGTCTGCTAAAGACAGGAACTTGTTCAAGATACCTTTCCAAACATCTGCTGTAATGTGCTGCTTCTTACATAGACTGAAAAAAGATGTGCTCTATTTTTAAAACTTTGTGCTCATTCTTCAATAAAATCTATGCCAGCCTTAAATTTCTGCATCCTTTTCCCTGTGACCTGTCTCTCCGTGCCCTTATCCCTGATATTGTATGGGTATATTTAATACCAGTGAGACTTAAACTGTCTGCAGGGATTTGACGTTTTCTTATTGTGTCATGACAACAGTATTATTTAAAACTCAAGACAATAACATGAAGTGGCAGAGAAAAATTTGAAGAATAAAAGAACAGAATGAAAACCACAAAAGTAAACTGTCAGGATTTATTTTTTCCTGAATCATATGCTGATATTTCACGTTAAGCTCCATGGAAGGTGTACAATTGTGACACTATAATGCACCTTTTCTGTAACTGCACTCATCAGCTCATTGTGCTGTGGCAATCCTGTCAAACACTGCGGCTGAATATCCCATTGACTAGATAACAGGATACTAGAGCAATATGGAAATCTTGGAAACACTGTTTTGCAGGTGATTTAAACAGGTCATTATCAGAAAACCAGTTATTCCTGGTGAGGTCACTGGAGCCAGATGCCTATCCTGTAATCCTGGAATTAAAGCAGGACTACATCTAGAAAGTCCATCACAGGGCACAAGCACAAAGAGACACACTGACACACTGTAGATTTTGAACTTTTGAACTGAATTGTAAGCCTAGCCAGCATGTCTTTGAAAAGTGAGAAGAAAGCAAGAACCCAAGGCCTGAGAGGCAACAGCATTAACTTCCATGCCACCATACAATCTGAAACAGTTCAGAATATTTCAGAAACATTCAAGTTAAGTAGAACTACTATTAATATCCTGTTACATCTACACTGGAAATATTGTAAGTGCAAAAAACGGACAATGGTGAGCTATAATTTGAGATAAATTGAAAGCACCATACTACTGAATTTAAATAAGTGTATCAAACCATTTGTTAGCAGTAAGTTGCTTATTCTCTTGTACATGACTGGTCTACCCCTGGATATGCCAGCTGTACATGGAAGGGACACTATAGAGCATGTCTTTTGCAGGCAGGAGAAAGCAAATACCTGGAGAAAACCTCCAGGGGTCACCCCAACTCAGGCTGATGTCTGAGGCCAGGACTGAACCTGGAGTCACTACCACCAGCACTAAATAAATCCGAGCAAGAGCAGAATATAACTCAACAGATACTTATCTGTTATTGTCTCATTTTTGCCATATATTTTGTGAATAACACAAAAAACTTAAATAAATAATGTACAGTATCATCAGCGCTTTCAATTTTTTGACAAGTGTGAGCAGGTGGTACCTTTCTCAATTCCCCAGCACATTTAACATTATTACACTTCTGTTGATGTTCTATCTTCTTGCTGACAGGTAGAAAAATAATTTGATGGTTTATCTGAATCCTTAATTTAATGTGATTAAGAAATACAATTTTAAGCAAAATACATAAACACATAAATAAATAAACTGCAATTCTAGCCTTCAAATACTAAACATGTAATGAAAACATTCAAGATCATGTTTGTCCTGCAAAAAGGATTTAATCAATGTTAGCTGAATAAAAGAATTTATACCCTCTCCAAAGTGAAGGTGCGGACTGTGTACTCAGCCAGTGTCTCTGTCTTCATAAGCGTGATCTTGATATCGCCATACATATCGCTGTCATCTGGCCAGTACTTGCAACATTTTACCTTCAGAAAACAATGCAGTTCATCTCTTTAGTTGGAAACAAAAACAAAATAGTCTAAAAAAGTCAGTCCATCCACTATTCAGAATCACAAATTAAGAAATGAAATTCTAGATTGAGAACAAGAAATAATTATTTACACTAAGAGATTTACAGTAGGTGTTTAGAGCAAACTACCAACCCCTGCTACAGGAGCTAATTCACTGGAATCCTTCAAGAGCTGCCCTGATCATTTTATTAGATGAATAAAAACTATATGGGAAGGGGTAACCCTCTAGTCTCTAATACTTCTGATGTTATTAAGAAAACACTGGTCAAATACTCTACTGTTCAGAAATATTGTGGTGGAAAATATTACATTTAGACATACTGTACAAGAAATGGTTATTCTTTCATTAGCTGGAGTTTGGAAGCATTTCATTTTTTATTAGACACACTAAGTGGCTCAGTTCCAGTCTTAGAGGGCAAATGTAGCTGAGACAGGACACCATTCCAGTTCCAATAGTTTAAAAATCAAGATCCTTGATTGTATAGGGATAACTGCATTTTTCTGCCTTTAAAATGATACAGAATATACACAATCTGGCAACATCACTGAAATTGACAAGTATTTCAAAATATTTACATATGAGAAGAAAATTAAACAATAAGAGAGGTATTTCTATCGGAGATTTGATAACAAAGAACAGTGCTGATTTGGCAGCACTGGGAAAATTATCTGATGAAAGGGAAGCATTCAATGTGAGGTGTAATGACTGCACCTACTCTTCCCACTTCTACCAGCTTGGTGATCATGACGATGCTGAAACAGTTCTCCTGCCACACCATTCTCCAGAAGTCATACACCGTCTCTTGTTTAGGCCCTGGAGAGAGAAGAAAATTCAACAACGCATTAGAGAGACGCATATTTAGAGAATGTGCAGTCATGCCTCAGTGTCCGGTTGAATAAGGCAGTCATAAGTATGCAAAGTGCCACCAGTTATGTTTTTCCCATTTAAATGATGATATTTCTCTCGCTCCCCAACCTGGGATCAGACAAATGTTGTGCCTGGGGTGACATCACCCCTCATATCAGCCAAATTAAATTTTGGACTGGTGCAGAGCAGTCTGGGTCTATGAGGAGTATGATGAGGCATTGTCTTCTAAAGGCGCCCCCTGCAGAGACAAAGGAGTGCATCCACCATCAAAGGAAAACACAGATAAAGATGGAGTAGTGAACTGCAAGGATGAGAACAGCTGAAGAACAAAACAAAAGATACTAGGGTAAACATCACAACAAACCCCCAGAATTGTGGAGAGAAGTATAAAAGAAAAAAAAACAAAGTCCCAGCGAAGCCAGAAAGCTATCCAAAATAAAGTCAATTCATTTATGGTTTCAACACAGTTTGTGTATTGCTGTACTATCCTTCCTAATAACAGCAGGTTTATATTTATTGCAAGAAGCATCAGATAAATTAACATTTCTGAATGCTGTAAGAAAGGCAGGCAGGAAGTGCAAGATCTAATTTTTAGCAACTTTTAACACTTTGAAACCTCACAGATGTCTTTTGAGAGCATCAGGTATATCTTGTGATCATGAGGCATGGTGTGCAAAAAATGTTTTTCAATCTGTTTGCTAAACACAGAGACAAGTAGATTCAAGTATGCCTTTACAGAAAGTCCTCTGCCCTCCTTCATCAATTTCTGCACACTGCATAATTCTTTTTTATATATTTTTTTCTGCACTTAATACTGTCCGTCAGAATACTGCCAAAGGGGCCTAACCAGCACTGCGGGATCTGCAATCACTGATCCCTGGAATGTGACGAATTCATCTGCATATTTTAGTTTCATTACTTGGACACTGTTCTTTGGAGTAAGACAAGGCACTCCGAAACACAAGACCAATTATTCCTTCTCTGCATTCCTTCAGATTTTTACAACACTCTTAATGAAGCAACAGCCAATTTAATTTGCATTGATTTCATATGTATATTTTGCTACTGGAAAGATATTTTCAACTCCTCAAATTTAATTCAACTGGGCCCTAGAGGCTCTACTCCCTAGGTGCTAGGAGTCTGATTCGTGTGAAGAGGAGCCTGGAAGTGTGGAGGAAAGGAGGAGACAGGGGACATTTAGAGAATGAGAAATGAAAAGTTGTCTGAGACTGAAATGAATGAAATAATAATAATAATAAGATCACTTTATTAACCCTTTACAATTTCTTGCATTAGGAATTGTCTTTTCGCATACCCCAGCTTGCTCTCCATGAGACACACAGACAGGGAGAGAGCCTGGGGTCAGAGCGCAGGGTCTGCCATTGTACGGTGCCCCTGGAGCAGTTGGGGTTAAGGGTCTTGCTCAGGAGCCCAACGGAGTAGGATTCCTCTGCCGGCTGCACAGAGCCACCGCTCCGCCCGTCAGAGAGAATTGCTATTGAACAGGCCACAGACCTGAAGACTAATATTATAGGTACCTTAAAGAGCTAAATAAATTAAAGGGTATTATCTTATGTGTAAACTTTTAGACATTCTGAAAGACAGCCTGTTAAGAGTACTTACTAGACACATCATCCACATTCTGTACAACAGGAGTGCTACTCACCTTGTGTGGCAATGAAGTGGTTTGAACGGTGATAGCCCTGAAAGAGAAGAAAACACTCAGGTTCAGTCCAGATTAGACAAGGCTGTGAACTGCGGTGTAGCGCTAACCCTGGCATCAACACCCTTTTCATCTGACATTCCTCAGCTCCAGGGTAAGGACAATATTGCTTAAAAAAATAAATGTTGACCTTTTATCTGCCCATTGAAACAGTAAATACAGTACAAAACTATCAGAGGTTAAATGCGTGTCCAGAAGCTTAAGACAATAGACTTCAGCTGTTTTTTTACCTTCAAGATGGTATTTTTATTAATAATAATAATAATAATTGCTTACACTTATATAGCACTTTTCTGGACACTCCACTCAAAGCGCTTTACAGGTAATGGGGACTCCCCTCCACCACCACCAACGTGCAGCATCCACCTGGATGATGCGACAGCAGCCATAGTGCGCCAGAACGCTCACCACACATCAGCTCTCAGTTGGGAGGAGAGCAGAGTAATGAAGCCAATTCATAGATGGGGATTACTGGGAGGCCATGATTGGTAAGGGCCAATGGGAATTTTGGCCAGGACACCAGGGTTACACCCCTACTCTTTTTGAGAAACACCCTGGGATTTTTAATGATCACAGAGAGTCAGGACCTCAGTTTTACATCTCATCCAAAGGAAGGCACCTGTTTACAGTATAGTGTCCCCGTCACTATACTGGGGCATAAAGACCCACATGGACCGCAGGGTGAGCACCCCCTGCTGGACCCCCTAACACCTCTTCCAGCAGCAACCTTAGTTTTTCCCAGGAGGTCTCCCATCCAGGTACTGACCAGGCTCACACCTGCTGAGCTTCAGTGGGCTGCCAGTTGTGAGTTACACAGTGATATGGCTGCTGGTTATTTTTTTATTAAAAAACTAAATTCCTTTGAAAATAACCTGAAGGTTTTTCTTAAGTAAATGCAGACTATTTTAAACGTTTATTGAATGGCTGACTTTTCAAATGTTTAAAACACAGCTTCTTTTTGGTTTTTGAACCAATGACCAAATTCTGAAGACCACCTGACTTTGACAATGGCAGAACAGACTACCAGCACTACTAATGGCAACAACCCTGCATGATTTCACAGATACATCAAGGTCTGTCCTTTATACACCCGAGGTTTTCAGAGAGCAACTAGGAGAATTCACAGCATTCAACACCCAGCTAGTCTGATGAATCACATGTGATGTTACTATTACAGCTGATTTTCATGAAACTGTGGAGACAGAATGGAAATACCATATCTGACCACCATTGATATTATTCTCCATGTAGATAATCAGCACCACAGTATTTCCACATAAAACTTTTCAAATCACAGCTTTAATCAAAGATTGTTTTCAAGAACAGATGATGTAAAAAAGCTTCCATACTGATTTAAAACTTTTAAAAATAAGTACATTTCCATAACATTTTTTGCTGTTGTTCACAAATGTATGGAAATCAGGCTTTTTGTTTACAAGGATATTTGACAAACTGTCTGAATTTTCTTGTAACATAAATTCTGCTAAGTGGAGTATGTGGGTGTCTTTTGTGTATTCAATAGACATATTCAACTTGAATATTTAAGTCACAAGAATTGCTGGCTGAAAGCACTTGCATATACCAGACTACCTTTTTTCTTCCAAGCAGATATTAAGATGACAACAGTGCTTTTTATTGTATTTTTATTTATCGGTAATGCAGAATGGGTTAGAAATAAACAGCTAAAAGCCTGTCTGAATGTAATCCACTCGAAAGTGAAAAAAAGACCACTCGTCACTTTTACTTTTGCCTACTGACAAATCAGTCATTTCAGCACTGAGGGCACCAAAAAGCACCATTTATCTGGTGTGCAAGCGAGTTGACGTGGAACATTTGCGTGGAATGGAGACAGATGACAGTAACTGTGCAGTGTGCACTGGCCTTTCTGATGACTCTTCCCCATTTACAGATGCCTATCCTGCGCTGCAGTCTGAGCTATAGTCCCACTGAAAAGGCATACAGACTGTGCAACTCAGACAGAGAATACAAAAAAAAAACCCAGAAGAGATGCAGATGGTGATGGCAAACACAAATCTTGCTAATACTTAAAAAGAAAAAAAAAACAGTAGCTCAACACTGTAAGCTGTAAAATGTCTCCTTCACCTGAATGATCATTTTAATGTGTGTAATTTTTTATATTCTTTGCCAGAAGGTGACAGTGAAATTAGGTTTTTATTTAATGATTTCCTATTTGCTCTCACAAAGATTTTATAAACGTTAGCACAAAATACATATTGCTGCATCACAATACTTTGGCCAACTACATCTGAGACCATTGATTCCTCTGGTTTTCATTGTATGTTCTGCCTATGTTTTCAGACTGGTGCACACCTGTGTTTGTTTTCACAGTATTCTTATCACCTTTCAAGATTTAAGCCAAATGTTCCCTTTGTGCCAACAGCACACATTTGCTGTGCTACATGAACCAAACTCGGTAGACCACTTGCCAAATGCTGACAATCCCACAAGGCAGGGAGACAGAAAGGGGAAAGAAAAGGTAGAAAAAAGAGCAGTGAAGTACTTACTTCCCTGTTTATCCGAATCTAAAAGGTCCACAGAGTCGAGGAAGGAAGGGAAAAAAAGAGACAGAAGCTAATTAATGAGATTCTTGAAGAGAGTAAAACAAGGGCTCAGTAACAGACACATACAGAAAACCTAGAGGAAATTAAGTTCTGGAGCAATCAAGTCAGAAAACAGAGGATTATGGGAGTCTGGAACAAACTCCCTAGCCATGTGATTGAAGCTGACTGCATGGGATCCCTAAAGATGTGAAATTCTCTAATCGATAATCTACTAGCATCAAAAAGATAAAGGTGGGTTGCAGGGTCTCTTTTTCAACTTAATATAGTATATCTACATGACATATTTATGCACCTGTTAGCACACCAAAGTAAAGTGAACAAAGCAGGCCTTTTCATTTTTTATTATTTCCAGTCAGAAAAGGGCAGGAGTTCTATCTTCACCCTAAATTACAGGTAATCTGAAAACAGGCCACAACATGGGTTCTATCAGGGTTCTGTTTCTGGAGAAATGTATGTGAAGTCTGCTGGGGTTTTAACTCCGGGTGAAGTTGTGTCAGTGTTTCTGGGAGGAACTGGATGGCGCTTGTCTCATTCCTAAACCTCAGTCTGCCCAGGTATTAAACAGTGGTTTCACAGAGTGAGAGAGAAATAAATAAAAGACACCTTGATAATAACTATGATATAGCTATGATAGATAATAACTATGATGATGAACATTACCAGTGAATCCCAACTGAAACATGATCAAACAGAAGAATGTCATGATCAAAAGGGATGATTGAATCCTTCTTTACTTTTCGTAAGTACCAAATTTCATATGGAAAGGCAGGGACAGGGCACATATCTATCAAGAGGTATTTTACAAGCCCTCTGCAATACACTGGGTGCACAAATCTTTGTCCATTTCAAAATCACACAATTTGATAGAAGAATTATCCTGGATAACCAAAAACTTTTTAGGTATTGCTTACGGTAAAGTCATAATTTAATACACTTAAATCTATTTGCAAAGCCTAATAAATGTAAATGCCAAGGCTAATGTATCTAATGATGCATCCATTCCATGACAGCTAAAGACAGTACAAAGCAGACATGCTATAGCACCAGAATTCCTACTATCATAGATTAAAGCAGAGAAATGAATGATGAAATACTAAAAGAAACCTACACAAAAATGAGCTTCTCTTTCATTTAACCTTCTGTGAATGGTAATAGGCTCTAAAATGCCCGCAAGCACACAATATTCATCATTCACAGCCCTTTTTCACCTGCCAGGGGCCAGACATTATATGTAAGAAATAAATGTTGAATGTAATCTTAATGATGCATCGGTCCCCATACCCCACACTTTAATAGAATTCTAACAGAAGAAACAACGTAAAATAAGAACAGTGCCTGGTACTGCTGTAAAGTTAATGAAGCCTCTAACCTTTCGCAAAAGGTTTCAGATTTAATAAGAGGTACATATAGGGTGTTTTTTTTTTACCTTTTCTTGGTCAAGGATAAACATATTGAGAAGAAAAATTAATTTTGTTAAAAAAAACTATAGAAAGCATTCTTTTGAAGAGGGTCTGCTGTTGGAATCTGGTGGTTCACATGTGCAGCCTGTTGCTCTGAGGAAAAACCACTAGCTTCAGTCATGCCATTAAGATTGCATTTCTTGTAAAAGAAATAATGGCAAAATTGTGCAGTGAGTCATAACTGGGCTTCTCACATAGGAAACAGGTAGCACTTTTAACAGGAAATGATGCGCCACCATTGCTCAATTTTCCATTCTTCCAACTTTGGAACACTCAGATTAAGTGAAATAGCATTTGGTGGAAATACCTCCAATTCCACATGAGTACTCAAATAGCTATACATCTCTTGACCATGCCTAAGACCCTGCACTTACAGTGACTTCATGGTGACACTAAAAGTGTGTTTACCTATTGTACATGTTGACAGGAGCCACTACACACAATAAAACACACCGTGCTCCCAAAACCAGATGAGGCATATCCAGTATTTACACATCTGTTGTATATTTATTGAAGACGCTGCATGTCAAATGAGTCCTAAAACTGATGCAAGATTACTGAAAAAAGAAAGCTTATCTCTGCTTCAGATTTCTTTCCATAAGTCCATCAAAATTCATAAGGATCCTAAGATGATCTGTCTGATTTTTGGAGTCAAAAAGCTGATGTTCAATATCAAATGGAGAAAAGAAACATAAAAGGCCTGGAACTGTTTCAAATCCATATACAGTACAACATATAGAAGCAAAGGTGTTTCTATATGATTTATCTTTAAGTTTATTCGTTCTCCTTTGATGTAAATTTAGCCTTCGTCTCCAATGGAACTCATCCTTTTTACTGCTATAAAATACCTTCCCTAATTAGGACTTGCCAGAGAGAATAAATCTCAATTTCTATAAAAATGAGGAAAAGAGAAGAGATTGATGCATAGTTCACAGTAATTCTGCTGAAATCCTGAGTCTCAAGGCACATTGCACAGGGATCTTATGTCAGCGTAAAAGTGAAAGCCTGTCCAAACAGAGATTGAATAACTACACTCAAGTCTATTTTAATTCATTGGGATATTGTACATGTAGAACAGTTTATCACTGAGATCCGGTATTGATTTTTTTTATTAAAACATTCCAATACAACCTTGACTGCACCCTGGAAAAACTCCAACACAGAGTTTTATAATAATACATTAATTACAAGGCACATCAGCTTATAGATATTGTTTGGTTCCAATAGAGTTTTATTTTTCTATTATTCAGTTAAATAAATTCAAATCAACCCATAACTATTCTAACAGTTCAGCCCTCTTAACAAAAGGAATGTGAGGCCCTTTGTCTTATAGGTTCCCCACCTGATATTGCAGCCTCACATTATGCTTGAAACAGAACAGTAGCCTCATTTCAGCAATACTGAAAGTAGCAGGTTTTCAGTTGATACGTGATATTCTGTACACTTTAACAGTCCAGTAGTCTACATTTCCAGTTTTAGAAATACACAGTGCTACCTGCATCTCAAGCCTTTTGATAAGTTTAAAACAAGATAAAACAAGAAAACTTTTCCCACAGCAGGTGTTTCTGTTAATTCATTTAGACCTTTAAACGTGCAGTTTAAAGCTTTACTAGTACAGAATTTTTTAAGAGCTCTATATCAGGCTCCCAGGGAATTCAAATATATTTAACAAATATTCAATAATTACAACATCTGTTGTCTCCTGTGGCATAGGCAGTTAGCACAAAACCTCCAATCCTACTCTGTTTGTTTCCTACTAACATGATAAATATCTGCCTCTGCTCGCAGTGAGGAAGCACAAAACTCACGTCAATATAGTTGGCGTTAATGTATTCAGAATTGGGGTCCCCCAGTAATGGATGTAGCTTGACCCGATGGCGGTCATCTGAAACAGATCAGACAGAGAGATACAGGAGTTCTCTTTAATGCAGAGTAACACAAGTTTGCCTAACTTGAGTGCCACCATCATCTTGTCCTCTGTCCTGCTCATGGGTGATTCCAAGACTGAGTGGTGTTCAGTTTGTCGTCTTTCCAGAATCCTATTCTTTTACTCCTTTGGAATCTGAAATGCACACAGTGCTGCGCTGGCCTAGATCTGTAAAACTCTACTACAGCACAATGCAGGCTCTGGTGTATACAAAACACTTTGCCACATACTTTTAAAGGATAAATGTAGCCGCAGTGGAGATGGAGAGAAAGTTAACTTACAACCTAGAAGGCTCTCGTGTCTTCCCTTGGTCTTGTCTTTCTTTTTGGAAACATCCCAGCCCTCAAAGAAACTCTGGAAATAAGAGACAAGAAAAAGAATTAGCAGGAGTAACAAAGAGATGAGATTGGTGCCCTAGCAGAAATGGAGCTTATAATAGTTCTGTCAGATGCCCTGACCCCTGCCTTGACCCCTGCCTTGAAGGTCTCGTTCCTTCTGGGCTTTAGCTCATAGGAATCAGCTCTAAGGAACTGCTGGCAGCCACTATTGCAAAAGAACCTGCCCAATTCTTAATTCAAGAGCATTAAGGACAATTTAACAGCGAGAGATAAAATGATCGTTTATGCTGCCTGATAAGACCAAGGCTTGTGGAATTCCATTAGGCCTTGGTCAACTTATTTTAAAACCCAGAGTTGCCATTTTACACAAAGTTCACAGAAAGACTGTCAGCTTTTACAATGCTGGATTGTTCCTGAAATGCCTACAGTACTAACTGAGGTATTTTAGTTTGTCCAATTTCAAATAAAAAATGCCTTGCTCTTTTGAGTTATCACCAGCCAGAGTACCTTTAATTTTCCACTACATAAACACCCAATTACCCAATTACAGATTAAGCTCTCTTGTTGTTTTTGCTTATTAAAAATATACCTGACTACATAAGCAAACAAACACTCTGTGAAGCTTATAAAAACTAAAGACCTTTAACAACAGTGCACAAATTCTAACTTCTCCTCTTGAGAATTTACTTTATAGCACATAATAACATAAGGGTTTGACTACACTTATCCTTCAATTATCATTGTAGCAACACAATGTCTAGTTCTGTGTCGTATATGACTGACTACGCCATGATAGCAGTATTTCTGAGCATCAAAAATCCCAACAAACATGATGCAAGTGATAACAACATTCGACAAGAGGCTCTATCTCTGGTGATGTCAGATCTACTCTAAAGATGGCAGGTTGTTAACTGTGTTATTAATATTTCTATCTTAGACAGTATTTGCAAATGTTGTTCAAATAATTTTCAGATCATATTCGCCTCTAGGTTATCAAACCCATTTCAAAGCTGTCATATTCAAAGACAGAGAAAATTAATGGATACATTTTACCATGCTGAATAAGTGGTAATTCAGGGGGGTGTTTGTGAAGTCTCACCTGGGTGAATAGTGGTAAATATATCTTTTAGCTGTTTGAAATGCATTTGAAAAGATCATTTGGATCAAACTCTTGATTCCATAGGCATAAGACAAAAAAACTTATACAGATTTTAGTATACTAATATCTTGTACCAAATAAAACATGTGTGAAGAAAGTTATAATTATTTAATAAAACTTAAAATATTAATTAGGATGTTTTCACACAACACAGCCTGTTGGGATGAGACATCTGTGGCAAATTAGAGTATACTGTAAATGTTTACTGTCAGATTTAAGGTTTATAGATTGTAACATACACTCAGATCATATTCCACTCAGGCTATGGATAATGTTCTCTCTTAACCTCTAGTGGCCTTTTGTCCAAACATGGAATGTCATGTTCATTAACTCATAAATTGTGGTAGAAATACATCAATGAAAAGGGTTTCAAATGATCCACTAGGGAAGAGATAGGTCAAACTCTGTCAGTGAATGCTGAATAAGGATTACAGGAATGTCTTTCAAAGCCAAGATAATACAGTTTCTAATCCTAACCTGGATTAATTCATTTATCTTCAATATCATTGGCACTCTCATATCTGGAGTGTGCTGCCTTATCTGGTTTTCCAATTTAAACACATGCAGGGTAATTCAGATGAGTAAACTGCGGAAGACATCGATTAATTTTTTCACAGCAGGTTTCAAAAGTGTGACATGTCTATAAATTGGATATGAACTACAGAGCCACAAACTGTGTTGAGGCTGCCCCAGCCAGGGTAAGCTAGCAGAGCCATATGAACTTGTGGCAAACAAAAGCAATTCTGAGCTGTAGCTGCATGTGCCATAGAGACAAACTATACCTTACCAATGATATCAAGGCATAACTGGCCCAATAACATTGATTGTCTTCCAATGTACTGTTTTCTTTCATCTCTTTATATTATAGCCTCACACTACTGCAAAAATTATGTATTTTTTCAAAAGGATTTACTGTATATCATGCTCTACTGTACCAAATTCAGTGATGAAATCTAGTAACATTAAGGACAGAAAAACAATTTTAAAGGCCACTTAACAGTCAATCATCTCCCACAAGGCCAGTTTCAGAGCTATAAACTTGTCTAAATTCTTATTGATATTTATGAATAATACTTCAAGGTGGTTTATTACAGCTTTTTCAAGCTCCCTTTCTTCAATGTTTCCCTGATTCTAGGTTTTGACATATCATTCCCACTGTTATCACATTTTAAAAAGTAGCTCCCTACCCTCCCAGACACACCAGTAACAGAATTAATAAGTGTCAGTTGGCCTTAATGAACCTCTGCTCTTCTATATTACTCTTAACATAGAAAAGCAATAGCCCTACCTTTTTCAGGCCAGAGGCCCTGAAACATTTCATGATTTGCTCCAGTGCTCACACTTTATTGTGTGTGTGTCTCAGGTCAGAGTAATGACTGAGCTCCAAGGTGCTATTTTGGGTGTTTTACATCTTCCCCAGTGCATTTAAAATCCACCATCCACTCCAGGGACCTAATCAATTGCCACAAAGCATTCCACTGGGAAACAGGGGTTATGAAGTTTGACATGAATGCTCTCACTGATACTCTGCATCTTATTATACATTTTTACAGTCAGACAGTTTCAGAAAAAAATATAGATTTACAAAGAATCTGTTTTTCCTCAGGGGACAGTTTAATGAATCTAAGAGCATTCCGGTATTCCACAGAGACAACCTTATACCACAGCAGAGAAGAGCAAAAAAAAAAAAAAGAAGCTTTTTTTGGCATAAAACTGCAAACACAAAAAAGTAATTGAAAACCCCATCTTTCAGAGCAGACTGCTCCGCAAAGGAGACAGTTCTGAAGGTTGAGTGTCAACAAAAACAGGGAGGTTTCTATGGCAACCCCATAACAGCAGTGATAGCAAAAATAAATTATTAAATGTATAAATATTGAAAACAAAATCCCCCAGAGTGCTTTTCTTCTACACAGCAAGCTCGCCATTTGGGATCCCAGATGATAACTGCTTTTTAAGAGTCCTTCTGCAGTTTTACACATTTGTCACACTGAATTCTCAATGTTTTACTCAACAGGTTGACATCATCATGCCTCAAGGGCTTGAAGGTCAGCTTGGAAAATTCACCTCACTCTGCTAAACACAGGGCACATCACAGTGTCATTCAGTATTATTCAACCCCATTTCCACACACAC
This sequence comes from Atractosteus spatula, assembly GCF_055471065.1. Taxonomy (NCBI): domain Eukaryota; kingdom Metazoa; phylum Chordata; class Actinopteri; order Semionotiformes; family Lepisosteidae; genus Atractosteus; species Atractosteus spatula. The sequence continues at coordinate 6,359,007 of NC_142719.1, read as the reverse complement.
CAGCATTTCTATCTTCATGGGGGCAGTGGGCATTTTATTTATTTTATCTCTTATCTATTTTATACTTTCATTTAGTATACAACAACTGTTTTTAGAACTATCAGATTCAAGAGAGAAATCATTGCATTTTCACAATAAAGTTCGTTTACAATGTGGGGATGTCTCCAAATCGTCTGTTAGTCAGGAGTAACAATTTTTGTGGGGACATTTGGCGCTCCTTGCCACACAAACAGATACCAATTCTTCCAATGAATCTTAAAATAACAAGAAACTCAATCCTTTAGAGTCAGTTCCTTATCAAAGTGCTACTGCCTCCCCCTGTTTATCAGCAGCATGTCTTGTCCAGAAAAGTTCACATTTAAAAAGAAACACCCTTGTACCAAGGTTGTCTTGCTTCTGTGTAACCTGAATTAAATGAGGAAAATGAATTAAATGACTAAATGAGGTGGAACCTACAGTACTTAATCTTTGCATCATAAGCACAGGGTCATCTACAGTGACCATAGCACCCTGTAGAGCCCACATTTCCAAACCACTGCAATTAAATGTAATTCTACACAAATTCCACTTAGAATTTTTTAATATAAAACACAACTGCTTCGAGTCCAGAACTACTAAAGTAGCCTACTTTTCTTTGTGGGAGGCTCTAGCCATGGTGTGTAATCAGAATGCTTAGTCCTGTTTCATTGCTAACCTTATTCTAATCACGTGTCACTGGCAGTGCTAGGTCACAACACCCCAAGGCAACAGCTCAAGAGAAACACTTTGTTTCACTATGCCATTCTGTCACTCAACAACGGCATGAGACATGTGGGGAATGGTTAAATTTAACCTTTTTCCTTAGGACATAATGATTTCGACATATAGAAAACCTCCTGGATTATCACCATTAGAACCAACAGCTGAGATCCTTTAAACAGAATGTAACCAAGGCATCATCTTCAGATTTTTCTCTTTGTCTTCCACAAGCTTAAAAGCTCCATCATGTATTTTGTTAGCAGATCTAACAAAACTGACTAGTAGCTCTGCTGAAATGAAGAGTCAAAATCTGTCACTGCAGTAAAACCCAATGTTAGAGGAATATTCTCAGTCTGTCCTTTCCGGGCTCTGATGGCTCACCTCGTACTCCTGTTTGAAGCCATAGCCCTCAGCCGTCTTCATCTGGTTGATGTGCTGGAGCAGGTCAGCCACCCTGACAGCAGGGTGCAGCTGACCGGTGTGATAGGGGGAGCCCTTCCGCCCGCACTGCCTCCGCGGAGAGCCTCCCAGAAGGCTGCTGGACTCGTTCACCGAGCTGCGCTGATCACCTGCACGTGTGCACATGCATACAGGACACACACACGCAGTCAGCCCCAGTACTGCACAGCACTGAAGACGCTAATGTATGTAAGGATGGTGAGGGCAGATATAGGAAAGCACAGGCTGGCGCATGCTGACTGCAAAATCCAAATTCCATTTCTCAACGCTGTGTACCACATGGAAGTGATTTACAAATGTCTAAAAACGTAATAAAAAAGTGAAATGATTTGCAGCAAGATACTGTTTTCTTTCTCAAAATAAAATCAGATTTTCTCATTATCCTTCCTCAGTAATGGCCAACATTTTGCTAACCGCTATTCAGACAAAATTATCTTCACTGCCTAGAATCAAAACTGAACCTTCGGAGAGCCACAGGCAACCAGCTTACTTCTGCTGCTGCAGTTGTGGGCATCCATGAAAGACAGAGCCATGCGCTCGTCTTCCTGCAGGGTGCTCTGGTCAGTGAAGCTGCGGTCCATTGAGCCAATCATGTGCGTTTTCTCCTGCCGGTAGGTGATGGGCGTCTTATTGATGTTCACCGGCTTCCTGCAAATGGGGCAAGGAGCAGTTGGGAGGGGAGGGGAGAGGGGCATGGAGAGAGGGAGAGAGGTGGGGGGGACACTGTTTACTGCAGGTGGGCCTCAGAGGGGGGAGCACTCAGGGGAAGGTGGCAAACAGGGTTGAAATCGTGGCTGGAGAAGTGACATAGAGAAAGTGTCAGCACTTACGGGTAGTAAGAATAAGAATAGTAGTCCCTTCTGGAAAGCATGAGAGGAGGAGAAAAGAGAGCAAGAGGGAGAAGAGAAATCAGAGCTCGTTTTCAAAGTCTACACTGCTAGCAGCCCAGATTGCTGATCAGCCTTTCTGTTTCTTGATAAAATGGACGAACGTACAGCCATCTTCACAGGACGGCTATATTACAAACTTATTGACATTGTGGAAAATGTGATTCTAATATCAATGGCAATTTAAACTTGGTGCTTCTCAAATTAAAACAATATTTCGAATTAACAGTATTCTTAGTTTCTTTATGTAGATAATCCTAGCTGAAGTTATGTGCATCAACAACCACTGAGAGTCTGTGCTCTGCACAGTCTGTATTTATTTTTACTTGCATATATTGTTCTAATGATTGAAATCTTGGATTGCGGATGGATGAAATGCTCAATAGGGCGAAGAACTTGGGGTAAACAAATTACAAAAAGTAAGGAAGATACTTCCATTTTAGGAGCTCTGTGATCATGTGGAAAACAAGAATAATATTGCATTTTTGGTTCCTCAGACCTAGTCTCCCACTCTGTACTGATAAGTGCAATATCTTAAAGATCCCAATAATTAGCTAAGACTAGCTTAAAACAAAATAACTACTCACCTGCAGCAGATGCATACATAAAAAACAATTGAGCAGACAATGCACAGTTCATAGCTATGAAAACCTGGACACCACAGTGAAAGCATACCCAGCACACCTCTATATGTCATTTACAGTACATAAGACACACTATACAAAGATCCAGGCTATTTGCTGTTTCTCATTAAATGGACCAGTCAGATTTGAGGTTATTAAGCACTGAAAACTGCACAGCTACAATACTCCATGGTCAGCCTACAGACCCTTGGACCGTTTCATATTTAGCACCTATATAATATATAATGAGTCGTGGGAGTCTGGAACATACAAGCCAGTCAAGGTGTCAAATACTCTGGCTTTTTTTAAGAATCACCTGGATGAATGCTTTAGATTAATTAGGTCCTAGCAGCCCAATTTGCTATATTAGCCACTTGGCTTTCTTTCATTTGCCACCTTTAATATCATCCAATGTTCCTATACGTCTTTCATTGTAAGTACTTTATAGCTTGTTATCCGTATAGCAGTCTCCAAATTTGTTCAGTCACTTTATAAACTGTAACTGCAGTTTAACATTAAAATCCAGGTGTACATTTAGTATTTTCAATACTAATCACAAACTAAAGGAACATATGATTCTCTATGTATATGTTTAAACATGACATTTGACAAATGTAGTTATGCATTTCTGAATGCATAGTGTTCAATTTTAATCATACCCTGGAAATCCATCTTTTGTGCATTTCCATATTTATAAATCCATATTTGAACAAATTCACAGGGTACAAATACCATTAATGCAAACACTGGATTTGGAAATATATAATTATCTTTAACTGTTATTGTTGTAATAAAAGTTTGCTGAAAACATTCAATGTGCACCTGTATTTTCTTTGCTAAATAAACTTTTAATTACAATTATAAAAGGTGTGAATTTGGAAGTGCTGGTTTAGAGATGTGCAAAGGACTAGAATACAGAGTGCAACAAGACGAATTCCTGGTCTGAAGGAAATGCCCTACTCACATATAAGAAACTGAAGCTTTGAAGCCTGGAACACAGATGATTATATAGAGAATGGACTCCTTTATTCAGAATCCTGAAAGGCATTGACTAGCTGAACTCAGGGGACTTCTTAAAGATCAACAACAATACAAGGACCCAGGGACATGACTGGAGATTTAGTTTAGTACCCAAGACAGAAAATTGGGAGACACTACTTTACATATTATCTGGATCTGTTCGACTGGCTTGTCCCATTGCTTTGATGTCATGTGACGTGGTCGTGCTGCAGTAACCTTTTGCAGCATGATAAATCAAATCCCAACCAGCCTTAAGATGAGAAGGGAAGTTTTCCATTGGGAATGGATGTCATCTAGTAGTCTATGTCTTTTAAGAGCATCAGGCCATGTTTTAGTGATAGGGGAACCAGTGGGACCAGAGTAAGGGGAAGCTAATCATTGACAAAGCACACCTTTTTGTATCCAATTACCTGCTAATCTAAGGGTCACACAACTGCTCTTGCCATATAATTAAGTGAGTAATTGAATTGCATCCTTCTTAATTAAATATTTCACACCCAGATAAGCTCTTTCGATTAAACTGCTTGGTCCCTCTGTGGGCCGTGAGACAGGAAGATGACAAGGGTCTCTTTCTTTCTGTTCCAGATTTTTCCTTTTAATTGATTTTTTCTTCAGTATTTCCACTGAACATCTTTTGAAAATGGAGAGTGAATTTAAGTTCACTACAAAAGAGCAGATTTTATACTTTCTATTTTCCAAATGGTTTTCAAAATACTGTGCTTACGTTTCAAACATTTTGAGAATATTATGCAGCCCTAGTGAATCAAAACTATTAGGGTCCTTCCAGGGAAGGACCTATTATTTTTTCTCATTCAAAGATTTGTATTCCCATTTTATTCTGTTTGCCCCTTTTTACTTTTCCCAAAACTACTTTCTTACTAGGCCAATGAGAGGGGGCAGAAGTTTTAGTGGTTGTAAACTTGTTGCTAATGAAATAGCTAAAATACCCTCAGACATCTGTTTCATCACGATGCTGGACTGTCAGATCTGTTTTACTTCAGGTTTGGTTTTGACACTTTTATTGTGTAGGAATGGTTAAAAAAAGCAAAGTTTGTTATAGTGTAATCTCCTATTTGCTATTGCAGTGTGACTGCATGTGTTACAGCAATGTAGCATATAAACAGATCAAGCAGCCTGATTGTGTGGACAGGCAGGTGCGCCCTACTCACCCCTTCTTGATGATGATGATGATGGCACCCATGAGCAGGATCAGTACCACCAGCCCTCCTGCACACACTCCCAGGATCAGACCCATCTCCTCTGAGTGCTGGGTCACTTCCAGAGCTCGTTTGGCATCCTTACACGCCGCTGAGGCCCAGCACATGGGGAAGAAAAGCCCAGAGACAGAGGTAAATGACAGGTTTACATCATTACGCTTGCTATTACATGTGCTCTGTGTGACCTCTGCTATTTTTGGGGGTTGGCGTACAGGTTTGGTGTTTTGCCTGGAGCGTTCTAAATTCTAGCTAAACAAAAAAAAATCATTTACAGGACTGGGAGAGGCAGATCAATCAATCTTTAACCTTCGCAAAGAGCCCCAGTGAATCCCCTTTATGCCCCCCAATAAAGATTCCTATAAAAATGAAAAAGATCTAAAAAATGTTTAAGTGTATAGCTGCCATACATACAGCAATACAAGTATTAAACTACAGTGACATAGTTTCCAATACCACCTGATTGTTCTGCAGACCTAGGAGTATGTTTGCTCTTGTCAAATTTCATTCTATCTACAGTACTTCTATTACAAGACTGAATTATGTACTATTCAAACAAGGGCAATTCTTTCAAAAGCCAGAGTTGTAAACATACAGTACCTATTGTTATGTGACTGTCCACAGAAAATATACTCACACTGTGCAAATGAAAATTTGTCATCAGGTTTATTCGAAACAGAGACTCCATTGAAATTAGTGAGATTCAAATCCTAATGCCTTCCGGTGGAATACAAATTTACAACCTTTTGAAACAGTAGCGAACCACTAAGCCTGTAAATGTTAGGGAAAATAAACTGTTTAACTGTGCAAAAGGCATTTAAAGTCCCAGAGTCACTTTAAATTCCACAGATCAGCAGGGAACTCTGAGAGTAGTTTTGTAAGCTTGTACAACATATGTTAGTGCCATTAAGATATTAAAGGCAGATATAAATAAAATACATCTGTTTTCATTTGTGTACAATTAATATACCGCTAGAAATGTTTAATGGCATTTAAAGTCTGGTCCATGTAAAGCAAACGTGAATTTAAAAAATCTGGACTCAAGGTATCAGAGTTGCATTTCCTGTGAGTAAGAGGAACATGAATGCAAATATGCCAAAGAAAGTGTAGCTAACCAGGAGACATATTTAACTTGAGTAACTGCAAGAAGAAAATTTAATTTTCTTCCCCCCGAAGTTTTTTTCTTGAAGTAATTTCTTTTCTTTCTTTACCAAGTACTTGGAAACAGTTTTGAGAACACTGTGCTACATGACTCACACAAGTTGTTTTGTTTATTATAGAATATTTTTGGTTCTTGGCACAAAAATAATGTGTCAATCAGCAGTACAAAGCTAGCTGCAGTTATATTCTACTCTGCCAAACTTGATTGAGCAGTGTTCACAGTTCGTGATAATAAAGGGCTAGGAAGCTGACGGAAAAAGAACAGTTTAAAATAGAAATGGAACTGTTACGTTTCTTACATAGATCTCTGATGCCATTTGCATCTTGTCTGGGATTTAGGTACTTAATCATCACATCTTAGAGGAGAAGCTTAAAGAGACTGCATTAACGTGGGGTCTAATTTTATTAATTTTGGTTGCATGTCCCATTTTATTAATGACTATTTGGTCATTAATTAATGCCATGGTGCAGCTTGCAAGAGTGGAGGTGGTTACATTGATGTCATGGCTAAAAACACTTTGTGCTTATATGGTCTAGTCTACATTAACATTATACCTGAATGCTGTTTGGTGAAACATTTCCTGACTTCTCTTCTGAACTGTTGTAGAGTGGGCTGTTCCACCGCGGTACAAGAACTGCCAGGTGTCAAAGCACAATATAAAATGCAAGGGATTGTATTAAGCCTAGCAGTTATTAGTCTTTGCTTGTGATAAATATTTGTCACCCACACTAAATCATGAAGGAGGGTCCCAATGAGCCACATAATTTTGCTTCAGTTTTTGGAAGTCTTTTTAAGTCATCACACTATACATTACATGTAACCTGCCTGTCAGATAATTATTGCACCACAGTGAGGACATTGGGATGAGCAACAAGGAACGTGATAAGCCACTTGTATGAAAATAAAAGAAAAGCATAAAGGTATACAACAATGCAAAATATTGCTTAAAACAGTGATGGGAGAATGTTGAGATAATTTCTGTCACATTGTATTACCATGTAGGCTGCTAAGTCATTAAAAGCATTAGTTAATAAAATTTGTTTCCCTAATCTTTCCCACAGCCTTGCTGTTGTATGATGTAACCCTTAACACTGACAGGGCTTGGATATGAAATGTGTTGTGACTTTGGGAGACAGGAGAGACCATGGTGGTTCCAGTATTTATATACTGGAGTATGTAATGTACCAGTACCTACAGGGAGAAAGTCTGAAGAAAAGACAACCTTCATAACTATGACAAGAGAGCTGAGCAATTCACCATAATTGGTGTATATGATCTGACAGGTACTTATGCTGATTGAGAGGCTCAATTGACAAGTTGATGGTAAAAAAGAGAAGAACACAGACCCTGTTTGGTCCAGCACTTAGTCAATTAGCAGCTAGACACATCCGGCACAGATTGTAATAAGGGCCAGTCTCAGCATAACATTCAATGGGTTTGCTTAATTGAAATAAGAGAGGTTGTGTTTGTTGACAAAATTAAAAATGCATTATTTGAATGTAAGGAACATTTCTATCTCGTCATTCTTCATGATAAAACATCATAAAATGCATACAATAACTAAGAGGGTTTGAAGTACCTAGTGTATGCACAATTATTGATACCAAAGTTATTGTGGGTTTCAACACTAGTTTTATGGGTATCATAGTTATTATTATTGCTTATTTATTTGTACCCAACCACAGGTAACCCTGCAGTGTTGATCTATAAAAAAGTATCCCTTGATTTTACATCTGAAGAAACAGAAGTTAGCAATGTCCCCGGGAAAGTGGGTTACTTAACATCTACACATGAGACACAGCTAAAAATAAGACACAGTAAGTGCTCTTAAACCTGCGACAGTAATTGGAAACGAAACTTTGAAACACTTGACCAGTTAACAGGCAAAAGGCATTACATTAACTTCAGAAATAAAAGCCTCTGAAACATTGTCATTGTCAAAAAGATGAAATGTCAAAAACATAAAGAGATGACACCATAGTGCCAATGTTTCCAGACTCACAGAAGGGACAATTTCCTTTTTAATCCATTTCAGACTCAAGATGCAGGCAATGGTTTTAAGATCTGAAGATCTAGGTCCTAGAAACTGTGGAGCATCCTTGCTAATGTCCATGTACTTGCATGTGATGCAAGATTTGCTGGGATATCATGGGATACCCAATCAAGATGGGATGCTCCACAGTTGCTAGGATTTATATCTTCAGAGCAACACTCTGTACAGGTACACAGATATCTTGTAGAAACACATAAAACCATCACGTTTGGCATCTCACGAAGAAGACATAAATTAGAGTTAACATTAACTTAGAAAGTAGCCAGGAACAACAGGAATTAGGCAGGGTAGAAAGGTACTGCATAGATAATGTAACAAACCACTATGGAAGGGGCTGTAGTAATCATAATAGCACAGGTTTATTTTAAACCAAATTACAGATCCTAGTAGCTGGAGACTATACTAATACTAGTTTATGTGAATATATGTGTACATGTGTGGCTATGGAAGTGGAGTGATGACAATGAAGTTTTAGTGGGTGTTATTGTGAAGTGGTAGCACAAATATGTGGATGTGAAGGGGCACTATATAAAATAATGTAATAATCCCTAATTTAATCCCTAATAATGTCTTTCCCTACCTGTGAAGCACATGTGTTGGATAATGCACACATTCCCTTTACATGCTCCCTTAATTTGTCACATGTAGTATCTGCACTTAAAAAGTTTTAAGTGATTGATTCCTGAACTTACAGCATAGTCTTGCCATATGTAGATTAACTTTTTCATCTGACAATAATAAACATTAAACTTAATAGATTCAGATTTGTTGCTTTTTAAGAAAAAACAGTAACACGGACGCTAATTAAATGCTCATTTCATGTGAACTCGAGCCCTTCTCCCACTGTTCAGCAGGCTTTCTGTGCGAAGCAGCTCTGCATGAGCCATGCCCCCCAGGATGTGCAATCAAGCTGGGAAAGGAAGATGCAATTTCTCTGAACAATCAAACAGCTGTTGCAAACAAGTTTTATAGTCCTTCAGCATGGAATCCAGTTCTTAGCTTTCTCTCTACCTGGAACACACAACGTTTCTGTCACGATTTGACGATATAACCTTGCTCAGAAGATTGTTTCTTTCCATAGAAAATACATTTTGTCTCCACACCTAAATGTGTATGTTTTTGTCCAAATAATTAACAAATGGATGGTTAAAATGCGTAAGATTTCTCACAAATCAGGTACTGTAGGTGTGAAATCTTAAAAAAGAAATGGAAAAGGTTTTTTGTGTCCTTTGGACACTGTAGCTTATTTTGTGTGTGCACCTGGCTGACTGAAGTGGATCTTCGTTGCCATGGAATGTTTATACTGCACTACTTTTCTTTCGTATAAACTTTAGTGTAGGAGGATGTTTTATCTTCATTGATATGTTCTGCAGTAATTAATCAGACTCTAGTGCACTGTCTGTTAAGAGCACCTGAAGTGTGACATGAAATTAAATGACTTGTCTGCCTTTTGGCTTCACGCTTGACAGCCTCTTCATCGTTTTCATTATTCAGTCAGAAGAAGAGCCCTTTTTTAAGGCTGCTCCCCCTTAACTGGAAAATACGCACACAACTTCAACGTAGCTGGAGGGGCAGGTACCAGAGCACATTAAAAAATAGTTGCAACAAATACAGAAGCCATTTTTTTTTCCAATTTCAACAAGCTATTAAAACAGACAATGGGGGAGTGAGACCGTTTGAAGTCATAAAACTTCAAATACGCAAGTGAGGAATTTAATTTACACTCTTCTGAGCTCTAAAAAATAAAGTACATTTGATCAAAAAGAGCTTGTATAGAAGAATTTCTTCTGCGTCTGATTCAAACAGGTCATTTTCACTTTAGGACTAAGATGGTGGGTCTTTCATCATCAGTATGAGTGTAGAGGAGTCTTGTCTCACGTAACTTTGAAACTTTTAAAACAGCCATTAGGTATTTTTGGAACCCTTGAAAAAAGAATAGTTACAAGACTAGCCTTCCTAAATCGTGACTGTCTAAATTGTGAAATTCCAAAATTGTGAAAACTGTCTTTTTATTACAAATTCTGTTGGAATGGCTATTTAAGACTTGGCTTCATGGCTACCATTCCTTTACAAAACAGGGAGAATAAGGCCCTGCAGATGTGCTCCACTGACCCACTCACGTCAGAACCATGCACCCAGTCATCTTACAATACTGAATGAAAGCTACACTGAGAGTTAGCGTTGCATGGAGAAGCAACAGATTTCTCAAAGACACCTCTGTAAGCCTGCAGTCACCCATTAAATTGCTGAAATGGTCCCTGGCCAACTAATACTTCACCCTACCCTGATTGCACTCTTTGTCAATCATGCACCGCTACTTGGGTAAACCTGGTCACAGATACACTCAGTTATTTACAGTACATGACCCAAGCTAGAACCAGCAACATACAGCTGAACATCATATTCAGCACCAGGTGGACATTTTATGACTCCACCGTAATCAAGTTAAAATACATAAATACATGTAAAGAAACACTGAAATCAACTGTTATAAGCAATGCGAAAAATACTATGGGGAAAAAGGGAGAAAGAAATTGATATCAGAACATGTCTGTAAAATATCCAGGGATCTTGTCTGGTGGTATTCTGATCATACAGTATCATCTTTTTTTAGATGATATAAAAACAAAAAAAATCTCCATAATTCTATCATGATCTGAGTGTTTATTCCTGAAACTAATGGAAGCTAGATTACAATAGTAAATTGTACTTTCCTTGGTGTCCATGTAAACTGGAAAGTAAAATCTGTTAACCTGCCTACAAAAGTGCAGTCTGGCAGAGTTCAAGACCTGACTCAGTGAGAAGATCTAGGTTTTAAATGTTATTGTGTGTTTAAGAACTGAAACACACACTCATATACTGTAGGCAGGGCTTATGACCATTAAACCCTTAGATTTAGGACTGGATTAGTGCACTCAGATCCACATCAATACAACACTGGCTCAGCACTGCTTTGATAAGAGTTTCCAGTAATAAAATCTGCAGACTACCAAGTGGTGTTCAAAAAATTCTTGCTGGAATTTTCAGGATAGAAGAAAAGACTGAAAGCACAACCATGTTGGTTGAGCTGCCACAGGATCAACTGTTACACCAAGACTGGTAGCATCTAATAAGCTACACTGAAAGAGAACACCCATCCTCAGTCAAACTATCTCCCCAGTTGTCAGAAACACCAATAACAGTGGTTTAATAATGTTACAGACACTCTCTAAATGTCTTGTGGAGTCCATGGCATTTACAGTATAATGCATATAAATGATAGATCCCCCTGAACAGGTGGCATTCCTGTTAGCAGGAACACAAAATTACATAAAGTCAGCATAATGGCTTTTACCACTATTATGAAGTGGGCATTAAATAGTTCTAAAATGGTAGTTTATTTCTTTAAAATAAATAGAGACATCTGTACACCTTGTTAAACTTCCAAAGCAATTTTACAACTACTGTAAAACTGGGTAACCATTTGATTCTCAGGTACCATATTGGTTTTAAAATCATGTCTCAAGAGTGGAATCAAGCATTATAATTGATCCTAGCTCTTAGTGTCTGAGGATTGATTGTGAAGACCTTGAAGAAGGCTGCCATGTGAACAGCGTTTGTGTTTTTTTCTTTGGTCCTTCACTTTAATTTTAATGCATAACTCACTGGCTTATTGTTTTCAAGCAAACTAGAAATGTATTAACTTTTTAGTATCAAGTACATCATGTTAATTTTGTGTGTTTCTCACAAACTACTAAAGACCTTATTAGTTTTATAGGAGTGTTTGCAAGCATGACATATTAAGGGACATTCTTGTCTAATCCATTCAAAGCTTCCTCCCAGTTGTGGACTTAGAGACGCAACAAATCCATTCATCCATCAGCAAACAGCTTTTTACCCGGAGCACACTGCTTGTGCCAATACTGAGTAACAAGCATCAATTCTAGTCAAACTCTGCAGGATCTACTTTAAAGAAGTCCATCATCTGTGTTTGCCCTGCCCAGGATGTTGGCGAAAGTATTCCTATTTATTTTCAAGAAAAAAAAAACATTTCTGTTACCCTTTCTGGCAATCCTGATGCAGTTGATCCTGGTCTCCTGAAACAGAAACAGAATGGGATCAGTTAGTTCAGTGCCATGTGCAGATGGATCAGGATTATGGAAACACTAGGCAGCTTTGGCAAACTTTGCAGCTCTGTCATTTGGAACCATCCAGTGTGTGGGATAAGTTTATGAAAGAAGAGAATACAAAAATTACATTCAGTGATGCTGCTAGACAATGATGAATTCATGTAATGTGCTAGCTGTGTCTCACAAAACCATTGAATGTCACTAATCACTTGCTTGTGCTTTTTATTGGTTTGATTTCTCTCTCTGAATCAAAGAAGACATGGGAATTAGAAAGTCTGTAGAAGGGATTTTTGCAGGGGTGTGAGTGTGGAAGCCTCACCTCCTGACTCTCCCCCTCCATGAAGTCTCACGCAATAATTCGGTTAAAGATCTCATGCAGTAGTCTGCTGCACTGTAATTAAGAGGCTCTTCGTCAAACATCTTTAATGAGTTCCTGACCGTAATCCAACTCATCTTCAGCACATCCATAAGAAGAATAATTATCAAATGAAGATTTGTGAATGTTAATTCAGGCATTTTGGACAATTATGTAAATCAGATCAGAATTAGAAGAGGCATTTCCTTAAACTGTTGGTAAATTGCTTCTCTGACTGAAAATCCATTGCAGGCAGACTCACAGGCTGAAACTCAGTTCTATTTTCCATTTATTGCTCTGTCTTTTGAGTTTTTCTAGGTTTCCTCTCTGGCATGATGGCCCTAAGGTCTCCACACAGTATCCTGAATTATGGGATTAGAAAGTTCGTTTACAGTATTACGGACTGCTTCAAATAATAAAAACTGTGTACATTACATTTCTCTTAGACTCGTATTCCATTTAAATTTCTTTTTAGTATACTTCAGCATTCTTGTAAATCACTTTCAAATGTTTTTCAGAAGTGCTATAAACCTGTTTATTAATATGATTAATCTGTACATTGCCGAAGAATCTCCTATTAACTAGAACAACTAATATGCCACATCCAAGCATTGTATAAATTATATATGATCCATATAAACAGTACAGAGGAAAGGCTTGAAATTAAACTTTATATATATAGAAACAAACAACTGAACAATAATACACTGCATGGTTCAAACCTATGAAACAGTAAACTCTGATGTATTGTGCACTCTGAATGCAGAGATCTCCGAAGCAGAAGAACACAAAGCACTGAAATTTCAAAATCCTCCTTCTTTCAATATATTTTAGCTTGGTTCCTTTTTTTAAAAATGAGACCATCAATGCCAATGGATAAAAAGGACACATTCATGTACAAGCTCTCGGCTGCACACGGACGGGGACGTATCCTGAGAAAGTAATAATGCGAACCTGCATAAGGTTGAGTGAACCAGCAGAACTCAAAATAACGAGGACAACACAATTTGCTAAGCATGGGCCTCCCTTAGGTGTGTTCTGAGGCAACTCTATGTGACTGTGCATCAGGACATATTACCTAGAGTCTGCAGAAGCAAATTAAAAGGCAGACTAACTGTTGAGAAATTCTGTTACATAGTGACAGGGCACTACAGCTCTCTTGTTTCTGTTCTGAAATAGCACAACAAGATAGGATCGCCAGTGCAAAGGGCCAAGACACTTGCGTGTGGATGTAAATTCAGCACAGGTTTGCATCAGAACTGGTTTACAGCATCACATACTGTAGATGGAGAGATGTTTTTAGAGATGATTGAAGTGCAGGGTGTATAATAATTGATTAAGGAAAAGAAGGTTTTTATGTTGTGAGCTTTCTGTGTAGTTTAATTATTCAAATCTTATGCACAGCTAAAATCTTTTTTTCCCCAATTTGTTGATTTAATATTACTTACCCAGCATCCCAGAAATATTTTATATTTTAAAAACACTTGCGAATGTTTTCCCAAAAGCCAAATAACCCTGCAGTGGCAATTAAAATGTTTAAGAGCTAAGGTAGGTATTTATCAGTCACAGAGTGCAGAAATGTGACTCCAGCACGGGGTCATTGTGCCTGACCTGGCTTAAAGGAATTTTAAATAGACACATGCCATTGCATGTGACATCTCAGAAATAGCTGGGACATCAAAATACCATACCATAAGATGGTACAGTATAACATCATCACTAGGCTATAAGGGGAATGGTCACTCTTAAATGCCCATTTGTGGCAATAACATGGCTGGACTAGGACATTAAAACTGTCTGTAACACAGTTGTAATTTAGGGCACTGTGGGAAATACACCCTGTGTGTGTGTATCTCCTCACAGTGTTGTCGGGAAATGGACATTTGCATCACAACTAAACTCATTTCAAACTTTCATCAGACTGCGCTGTGACTCCTTGCATCCCTACACAGAATGAAACATTTTCTTAATTTTTCATTTTGACGTCACACCATTGTAACAGGTGTGTGCTGTTGTTCATACAGTTTGTCTTTGGCAAGGCAATCCATATTGCAAGCTGTCAACTGATTTCTATGGAGAGGTGGCAGGCTCTCATGCAGCTATCACTGAAAACTGAGAAAATTCACACTTATATTCAGGCAGAATATAATAGTAATATAATATATGAAAAGTACAGCATCTGAAACCATACTATTGCAAGAACAAAAAGAGCATCTTCTTTGTAGTCATAATATTTACACTGCATGTGTTGTAAAGAACTAATGATAGATCTCAAGTATTTGGAGTAGCAGTAAAAGCCTTCTCTTTTCTAGCTATGGCTTTGATATTTCTATCAAAGCAATTACTGGGTAAATCCAAGGAGACTCCACAACATGTTAAGACTGTCTTGTGCTAATTAACTGGAATTATTACCAAAATAGTTATTCTTAAGCAAGTCTTATGTTTTGAACTCTACCTGTAAATATCCAACTGATTCAAAAAAACAATGCTTACAGGAGGGTTTCAAGATGAAAATGATCACAAGGCTGGAGCAATTCATCCCACTTAAGTTATTCAGCTGCGGGGATTTACAAGGAACCTGGTCTTGGGGTGCTTCATGTTTCAGCTGTGATGACCACATTTTGCCTATCAGTGTTTGATATGTCTGCAATGAAACTGCTGATTCCAGATACACACCAAACCTGCTACACGAATTCAAATCTCATTTTACTGAACCAAGGGTACAAGGACATTTATACAAAAAATCATTAATTTGAATAAGCTTCTTACAAAATGAAATGCTTAGATGCCATACTTCACCTCTTACACGATGTAGTGAAAATCTTCATTAGTACCCCGTACCACTTCTATAGCCCCAATCAAGCAACATTTTGTACCCCATTTATCTTTCGGATGAGATCAACAGAGCAGATACCTCGATAAGACCGATTTCATTGTGAGCCCCATTTGTCTTCAGAAGTGCCATGTGTGTAAGCAAGCATTTGAACCAATCTACCACGCCACGCTGTGCATGCTGATTTGATGGGATCGCTCAGTCAGGAGCCTGAAGTTGTTCTTGGATCAAAATGTTGCTGACAACCAGATGTTGAGTATGGGGCCAAATGGCCTCCTCTCTATTCTATTATCCATGTACAAACACAAATTATCTTTGCAAAATGACAACAGATCGCTTTTTGGGGGAAGGGGGTGTGTGCATTCACCCTCCTGCAGTCATGTTAGGTATTCAAGTAGAAATCGGATGTCTTAAGCAGAAGCACATCCTTAATGTTAGAACACTGCATCAGTGACTCAATTTAAGTGGGGCTTTGTACTAAAGAGCTCTGAAATTCCCAGCGGTGAGAAAAAATGAGCTACATCCACATGGGCTCTGCAGGGGAACATGTATCTGGGAGCAATGAGTGTGAAAGTGGGAGCCAGATATTTGTACAGCTAGCTACTTTTTCTTCTTCTCCTGTGATGAAGTGTGACATGCAGGGCCTCCCGCATAATTCTGCAGTTATTTCAATACAAATAGAAACATAACTGTTTTTCCACTGATACAGGAGGTACTGTACAATATGTTACATGTACGGAGTATGCATGCTGTAAGCATTTGAAAGCTGATAGAATATGATAATTCCTGTAATATTGAGTACTAAGCAACAGGTGTGTTAATGTTCAACAACTGTCCGGCGACTAGGGTTTCCCTGCATCTTCATAAGTTTTAAGCAAGTTTTAAATTCATCACACGTCCCTGAAAACAACTAATGTTAACTCATTGAATAATTTTGTCTAATGATGCCAAGTCTTCAGCTTCCTTTCAGTGATCTACTGTACACCCAGCAACATTAGATTATACTTAGGCTACTGGCTTAACTGGGGTGCTCTGTGCAAACGGTGGCAATATATCAACGACCAAAAACTAAATACAGAATTGTTTTTTACAAAGAAGAAGTATAAATTAGTAAATATATTTTCATGTGAAATGAATAAATATCTTAATGCCTCTCAGTAATTAACTTATGATATCAATTAGGCACAAGATGAAGGCCTGCTGTACTTTAATTTTAGAGACATGTACAGTATGGAATCAAAGCATTCCAAAACTAAGCATGCAGGTGACGACCCTACATTCTACACCCTCCTGTCTTGTAGAGACGTAATGATATTAACAGTGCTAATAATATATCTCCATGTAAACATAACCTACCTCTGCTTGTTATAGGCCAGAGCTCTCTGTGTATTCCTAGATTCACTTTAAACCGTTATTATATTTTTAGTGAAGCTGTGCATCCTAATGTAATCCACAGCAAATGAGCACTAATTGTTTAAACCGTTGACATTAACATCAGAGTATTTCCTTGCTAATGAAGTGCAAGAGGTCGGGAATGTGGATCGGTTGATAGTGAGTGGGCGTGAAGAGTTCCTGTCTGAGCTGAAGCAGAGCTGTCACTCTCAGGACTTCATGGGAGGAGTAGCTCCAAAACAAACAGCTTTCAGCCACAAACCCTGAGAAATCGTACCTTGATACACCTATAGGTGTATGGCAGGGAGAGGTTCTGCTGTCTAATTACCTACACGTGTTTAACTTCACATTCACACCAATTATAACTCTCATTGCTTGGAATAAATAGCATCAGGAGTAGCAGCCCTGAAATTATTTCAATAAGAAAACAACACAAATCGCCTGACGTAAAAAAGATTGTTCATTTAAATCATTTTGCGTTTACACCAGCAGTATTAGTAACCTGTGGTAATCTGGAAATTAAGTTAGAATGGTCTTAATTCCTTGACTAAACTTGTTTCAGAAATTACTAGACTGCGGAATTCTGGGATGAATGGGAGAACCATTTCTCCAGTCTTGATCGTGTGAACAATCCAAGATAATCACTTAGCATTCGCTTACAACCACTAATAATGGCTTGTGTAAAAACATCTTCTGTATCCAGTACATTAGAGATAGGGTTATTGGAGTTCAGGAGCGGTGGTAGACAGTCTTGCACACTGCTTTTCACAGGAAAGGGGGTGGCTGGCTATAGCCCACAACAGCTACAGCAACAGCTACACAACAGTACAGCAGGTTTTTTAAGCAATTATCTTCTTAAAAGCTGAAAAATCTCAGGTGTTGGACTAGTCTCAGCAACTAGATTAAACTAGAAAAAAGACAGAAGGTCTTTAACATTGACAGACTAGACTAAAACCAAGACATTAAAACACCTAAAGATAACTGAACCCTTTCTTACTATGTAGTTGCTCTGCCCACAAGTGGTCCATTTCCAAGACAGAGACCCAAAAATGCACACTCTAAACTCACCCCTCTGAAGTTGCTCATGGCCTGGAAGTAGATGAGGTAGTTCTTCCTGGGGTCAAGTGGGCTGTTCCAGTAGCCTCTGTAGGTCTGGTTGTCTCCCACAGTGAAGGGCGTTGCTGTGGGCAGGCTGCTGGGTGGCAGCTCAGCAGTGTAGTAGTGCAGTGTGCCTCTGGCCTGGGCCTCACTGTGGGTGGTGGGAATGGGGAAACACTCCACGTTGCCCAGATCCCTCTTCACCTTCTTCGGCCTGTCCTCCTCCACTACCACCTGGTAGGTACTAAAACAGAGGCAAGAGTAGGAGAAGGACATGTCAAGAACAGCTTCCATCACAGAACACACAAGTGCAAATACACTCATTTTACTTGTACAGAGTTCGTTGCTGAAGAGCTCTCAGCAGCAAAAAAATGCAGTAATCCACAGAACTTGTAGCTCATGTATGATGTTCTTTTC
This sequence comes from Atractosteus spatula, assembly GCF_055471065.1. Classification (NCBI taxonomy): domain Eukaryota; kingdom Metazoa; phylum Chordata; class Actinopteri; order Semionotiformes; family Lepisosteidae; genus Atractosteus; species Atractosteus spatula. Next base: position 6,340,647 of record NC_142719.1, on the reverse strand, counting down.
AAAAATTAAATTTTACCTTAAACACAGAATACCAAACCCTTATAAACACAGCTAATAAAAATGGTAATACTTTACATTATAGTGCTGCTTACAGAAGTAAGAACAACATATCCATAAATCATTAAAGGTACATCTTTAAGGCACTGTAATATTTTCCAACAACTTCATTGAATAATTCAATAATATAATAAGACCTGAAATGTTTTAGAATCACACAAAGCTTGTTTCTCACAAAACACAGGCAGAGTTTATTAAAGTCCTTAAGAGGAAGAGTATCCTGTGCATCTAGTCTCATAAATCCTGTGCCACCCTTCTCTGCTTGCCTGTGCAGACTTACCTCACCGGGGCTCCCCGGCCCTGTGCTGGCCTAAGAAGGACTGTGATGGTACTCTCAGATTCTCCCAGAGGAGGGGGCATATCTCCGTAGTCAAACATAGGGGCTGCAGGTGTCAGTCAGTGAGACAGATGAGATGGAGACATGGAGACAAAGAGAGAAAAAAATAAGGTAGCACATAGTTTTCAAAAAACGTACAAGATGCTTTGCACTAAATGTATTCAGATTGTAAAAGTACAGTTCCTAGGAGAATGATCCAGCCTATAGTTCTGCCAGCTGGTGCAGATATATATATGGAATACACTGTGGGATGAATGCAGGGGGCTCCACACACACCACGTGACTGGAAATCCCATTTTGCCATAAAGCTGCAGAGATTTTAATGCCATTCACTTTGAAACTTCAGTCTGAGCAACAGGCTCTCTGCCAGATTAAAAGTGACAAGCAGCAGCGTGAAACCAAACTGCAATGCACAGTTTCTACTGACTGTAATTTCCTGTTGTTTCACATCTTGCCTCCTTTTATCTTATTAGATGCGTTTTGTGCTGTTGCATTGCTGCATCTGAAACCGTTCTTGTCTACATGAGGTAACGCTTTTCAGAAAGGGCATGCTGCTGTGAAGCGGATTATCAGGAAGTGCATTGGGGAAACAAATAACCTGCACACTAGTTAATTAAACTGAGAGCACCAGGGGAGATACAAGACTAATATATTTCTCTTGCCACCAACTCATTTAGCTTTAAGAAGCCTTGATCTTTGTTACCATTACGAACAAAACCAACAACACAGATCTTGCTGAATGCAAATACCAGTATTAAACATATGTTTAAAAATAAAGCACAATGAAAAACTGGCAATTAATATTACTCCTTTAATTTTTACAGACTACATGAAGATTTGTTCAGGCTTCTCTGATGCACAGCAAAGTAAGGCCAGGCCAAAGGTCCTAGCTGCTCAGGAGGCAAAATACAATTAAAACGAGTAAAAGCAAACATCAAGAAAATGTTACCCAAACAAGCACTGAGGATCTTATTTAAAAGAGATCTGAGCAGAAAGACACAGCTCCATAGAGAAACCCCAGTGAGCAATAACTGCCATGCTCTCATCTTTGTTTAATATTTGTAGTCAATTAGTGAGAGATGCGAAAAGCAAACAATTATATGGGAATCGATGATTAGGATATTAAAAAGAGCTCCTAGGAGTCATGCCAGCAGGAAAGGTTTATATTAACAAGGGGTTGCAATAACCCTGAGACTCAACACTCAGAGAACCATACATACACAAGTACATTTCCATTAAAAAGGAAGCAAAGAAGATGCTTCTTTCATTTTCCCCATCTCACTGCCAAACTCCCACAGTTCTCCCACACATCTCCAGCACATTCGTATTCTGCTCTGTGGCTCCTAGGTGGGGTTATGTGTATGTGTAATTGTTTAAAGCTTTGCAAAGTGCTGGCTGCTAGCTGTCTCTGTTGGAAAACATGAGGCACCTCCTGGTGAAATAAAGGTTAGTTAAATTAAAGGCAATTTAATCGTATAGTTAAGGAGTATAGTCTAATTAATTCCATTGCAGTAAAGAGCTCTTGTTGAATCTGTTTAATATCCCTTTACTGTTGATAAAACAAAGATTTGGTATCTGACAATAGAACTGTTTTTTACAAAAAATTAGCAAAATAAAAATAAGATTCTAATTTTGACTCACTGGCTTCTTTCCTTTTTTTGTTAAGATTCCGGAAGGTGGACAAAAAAAATCAAAATAAACCCAGAACAATTATATTTTTTCTTGTCTTTTTCTTCATATTATTGCAAACATAAAATAAAAGCCTTGTAATAAAATCAATTCAACTTTCTTTTTTTTCGTCTCATCATATTTGTGAATCTTATTCAGTGTTAGATTTTTTATTTCTGAAATCAAGTTAAGCACAGACACAATAAGTGTGTCTCTCTCTGTAGAAGTGACTGTTTTGATGTTCTTCAGAACATGACCTTAATCATTGTAAGTATTCTTCTAAATCACCGCCACATCACACTATCAACATTTTTTTATAAAACAAAGAAGAAATGCTTTGGTTGATCCAGCCATGTGAGCTCTCAGTTATGAAATTGTTTTCTAAACAAACATTCTATTTGTTTGTATGCTCATTTTATTAACATGCTCACAGCTGCAAAAAGACTCGAGGCTTAAAACCAATTGACATTTCTGAAAATAATTTAATTAGCACAGCTACCCTCAAACTGTGTGGAGTAAAGGTTCGATCTTTGGATGTGAGGGTCCTGGGTTCAAATCCCAAATAGCACTCTGCTGTTGTACCCTTGAGCAAGTTGCTTCATTCCGATTGCTACAGTAAATGTTCTGCTGTATTAATGAGTACTCTCCAGGTTGTCAGAGCAAATGAGATATTGTCCTTGTTTTACACAAAAATCAGTGCATCATTCCGCATGTCTGTGCCAAACTCAGTGAGGTCTGCACAAACCCATGATTGATCACTAAAGTAGACATGGTTCCACTCTTGTCCACCTATGACATGTCATTGTACAAACCATACTGAGGGTGCGAAGGTGTTGCTCTAACTGGACGTTTTGGTTCCAGTCCATGTTTTTCTTTCTGTATTTCCCCAGGCGTAACATTTAAAACATTTAATCAATAGTTAAAATCCATAGGCCTTTTGTTTTTAAAACATGCTGGCACAGAGCAATATGTTTATTTGGATGCTCAGCATATTTACACACCTAGAGGTCATACATCATTATGCTGTTTAGAAGGCATTATGTTTCATTTCTCACAACCTAACACCAACAAGACCCTGATAAAGCTACTCTTGAGTGAACTCAACAGATCAGAAGGGTAGGGCCTTGCTAGTCCTTTAATGAGAAGAATATCATGTGGTACAGGTTACCTCACAATAATAAACAACCTCAGGGTCTACTGCTTAGGAAGGACAAGTTAACTTTCAAGGATCTAATTATAAGCTTTGCAACAAGCGCTTTGCCTGTCAGAAACAGAAAATGTCACAGACAAAGCAAATAATGATGAACCATGGCACAGCTCCACAAATTTCAGAAATATTAGCAAAGAGACTGTACCCATTAGCAGTCAAGATACATATTGATTTTTTTCATTCCCAAATTCACAAAGTAGAGTAATCAAGGGAGCAAATCAAGCCATTGTGAGAGAAAACTAACATACAGAAGCTCTTATTATAGTCTGTACCCATCTAGGTTCTCCCTATTTAGTCAGTAATGAACTCAGCAGCCCGTAAAGCTGAATAAGGAGAGCATTTATCCGCTGCTACCTGAATCTCATTTAGCGAAGTCAATCCTTGTTGTTTTTTTTCTCAAAAGCCCAAAACATTTTCTAGATTTTTAATAAAAAAGTTGTCATGAGGGGATCAGAGGAGTCAAAAACTTCAATACAGAGTGATTTTCTAATTTCAAAATGTTAGCCAAAAGAATAACCATTCAGAAAAAAAGGGCAAGCATCAAATTAGTTTTTCTTTGAATGTGTTTCTCAGAGAAAAGCACAAAATCCATCACACGCCCCTGAGATAAGATGGTTAGGTATAGTCTGACATTGACTGTCTCTCTCACACACAGGGGGGGACTGCTGATTTTCTCATAACCTAGAGGTCTCAGACAGATGCTTTAAATTGTCTGAAAATAAACTAATAGCATGAATATATCCCTGAAAATACCTTGGAGGAAATAAAGACTTTGTAATCAGTTTTGTAAATGGAGAGCTCTACATTCAGCTCAATAAGCTAAACTCAAGTGTTTCAAAATATAAGGAGCTCACATTTATCCTTCACTGTTTAAAGAAAAGCTAGAGGTTTGCCCACACAAAAAAACTGGTACATTTCCCAGCTTCAAATAAATAAAATAACATGAGTGGGAGCTGTGTCAGCATGCAAGCTGCAAAGAAAGAAGTAGAGGTTAAATCCACACTGAACAGCTCAAAGAAAGAGGAAAAGGCATTTTTGTTTTTCTTCCTTTTACTTTACAGAGAGGAAATCACCTCTGCCTGTTACTGAATGTGAAACATTTTGCCTCTGCATGCAGGCATTTTACATATAAGATCAAAAGCCTTTGGAGTGGAGGTTTTGACAGGATCTTTCTGGACACAAGAGGGTAACTGAGTCACTGAAATACTGGCAAATAAATCATTCATCTGGTATCTTTAATTTATTTATGTGAGTTCTTTTAAAAACTGTCAAAGTGACAAGTTTGTTAATGAAGGTTTTCTTTAGTCATAATCACACATGGGTGTAAAAAATTTTTAAGATGTGAGTTTTCACATTATTAGATTAGAAGCAGATTTGAGAAAGAAAACTTTTTCTTTGGCAATAAGTATGTTATTGAAAAAAGAAATTCCATTTGAACCCTGCATCGTGTGTTCTTATCACGATGTTATAGTGTTATTTTGGTAGCAAACCTGTGAACTAGATGTCATGTATTTAATAGTTGCTTTAGACTTTTCTTTTTACCCACAGTAATGATGAGTAATTATATACTATTCAACATTTCCATCCTCCCATGTACCAATTAGTTCCTTAGACAAGTTACATTGGAATAATTATGCAGCAGTTAATGTTGGAAGATTGGGCCCCTTTCCGATCCTTACAACAAAAGTAGTGCCCAGCAGATTTATCAACAAAATTATCCCTAATGGTTGTAGCTAAACATAGTTTTTAAGGCAAATTTTTTATTTTTATGTTAATTTTGAAGCATCAAATACAGAGTACTTTTAACATCATCACAAGCCAGGTGACAATTCAACATCATGCTTATGAGGTTCAAGCACTGAAAGTGACTGAAAACTGCATTTTTTACTGGTAGACATGGTAGTTTAAATATACTGTATGGTACTTTATTTGAGATCCATAAAGGAGTCCTCACTAATTTAACTATTGATCAATGCAGTCCTTCATTGCAGCCACAGTAAAATGAGCATAAAGAATGAAAACAGAAGGAAAAACCACCATTCTCACTGCAGTGACACATATTCGAGCAGCGCCATACCCGAGATGTTGGTGGTGATCTCTGTCAGGGCTGTTTGCCCGAACCCCTTGCCAGTCCGGGCCCTCACAGAGATCAGGTAGGTGGTGCCTGGGTGCAGGTTGGAGAACATGTGGTAGGTCTCATTGCGCAGCTTGGAGACAGTACGCCGGGGTCCTGGAACATTGATGCCAGGGTCTGATGACTCAATGCTCTGGTAGCTGATCTGCAAGCCAAAGTCGAGAAGGAGAATCCATTACCATCAGCGCAAACAGGAGGTGGGAGTAGTGAAGTTAGTATACAATTCAGATTCCTTTGCTGCCTTGCAGGAAAGGGGTTAAACACTACTGATATTGAAAACTTATAAAAACTTGAAAGTTTAGTTTTCAAGTAATATAAATCCGAATAAATGTCCGATTGCAAACTACAGTATTATTATTATTATTATTATTATTATTATTAATCCTTCCTAATTCCCACTACTCTACAGTACCACAGTCTGCTTGGGCATTTGCTGAAAAAAATAACTAATGCCAGGAATGATTGCTTGACCACTGGTACAGCCAAGGGACCAGCTTACAAACATGGCAATTCTGTGTGCTACTTAAACACAGCCTGAATCTTTGAGTACATTGTTTATTTCTTTAGAGTGCCTTCAATTCCAAGGTGCTGTACAGAAAACCCATGGTTGTCTCGACAGTATCACCTTGAACCTTTGGCAAAATGTGGGATGAAGAACAGTAACAGCAGTGCACCACGGCGAGACCACAGAATGTACCTGTAATGTAGAAGGAGCAGTAAATGATCGTTCCCTTTTTAAGATCTCTACATTTTGAATTGCATTGTTTTTATTTTAACTGTGTTAGTGCTGCTGCAGGGTGGTTGGAAATGGCAAAATATGGAAAATATGTAGCTTTGAATAAAAATGCATAGTGGACTCAAATGATTTTGTAGCTTATTAAAGTGTTTTTACAGTACATATACACTGGCTGATATAACAGTGTACAAAATGTTTAAACTTAATTTGCTGAACCACAGAAACATTACAGTCTAATAATCCTTGAAAATGGCTTTTTAGTCCAGTCTGTTTTCGTATTAAACCTAGCTTGAGCAATTTCACTGCATGTACAGTATACTATTTATTTTCATAACTCTTAAAATGAATGCAAGCGGTACTTTTTATTTTTATATGTATTATGTTATCGACTCAATAATTAAAAAGACTTTGACTTTTTAATACATATTTGTGCATTGCAAAGAGAGCAGAAATAAGGCAGTTTTCACATGGCTGATCACATTTGAGAACAGAGCTTCAGGCAAGAACGTTTCTTTATCTGACTTCCACCCAGAAATCTCACCAGACATGAGTACCAGATCTTCAACCAACTGTGTCTTGATGGCATTAGTAACCGAGATGAACACACACAGACTGAGGGCTACAGATTGAGGTGAGCTCACTTTAATAAACTGCTGTTTTTACAGTAAGGTTTTTTCAGGTGCACTGAAGGTCTGATCTTCCTTAAATCAACTCTCATCCCCATGTCAGCATTCAAGCAGCAAAATCCCAGATCTTAGCAACACAGCCTTGTTACTTTAAAAACAGCAGAAATAAATTGAAAGCGTGCACCTTAAAAGGAGAACAAAAATTTGCCAGTTTTCCATGAACATCAAATACAAATGATTTTCCCTTTAAATCTTATAGCGGTTTACGGTAAACTCAGGCTTTTAGTTGTTTATGTTGATGTTAGAAATTACATCACACAGACCATCATCCATCCATTTTCTAACTGCTTTATCCAACACAGGGTCACGGAGGAGCCGGAGCCTATCCCGGGAAGCAGTGGGGGCAAGACCGGATACACCCTGGATGGGATGCCAGCCCATTGCAGGGCACACACAGACACAAAGAAACAAACACACACACATTCACACCAGGGCCAGTTTTCCCAGCAGCCAATTGACCTACCAGCATGTGCTTGGAATTTGGAAGGAAACCACAGCATCCAAGGGAAACCCACATAAACATGGGGAGAACATACAATCTACACACAGATGGCAGCCCAGAAACTGAACCCAGGTCCCCAGCACTGCAAGGCAGCGATGCTAACCACTGCTCCACCATGTCTCCCTTTCCTAAAACATATTATATGCAAAACCAAGTCAAGACAATAGACCGTCCAACCGATCAATCAAAACTCCGTCAAAGACTATGCCACATAAAGAGTAGTTCATTTCTGGCCAATTCACACTTCAGATCTCCCAGAAAGGGATTATTAATGAACAGAGTGAAATATTCTCTTGCTGAACGCTCGTTAATGTTTCCTCTTTGCTGATCGCTTATGCAATTACAAACCAGTGTTTGCCACTAATGAGCCCTCCCCAGCTGCCTTCCAGCACTGGAGGCTGGAGGCACTGCCTAGCTTCCCTTCAGAGGGAGGTTCCAACCATCACTCACAGTGACTGTCAGTCCAGGGACATCATGACTTCAAAAAGAATAACCCTTCAGAAGTGCAATCATAAAGTCTCCAAAGCCTGGATTAAATTCCCTTAAGTGATCTAAGAGTTTCCAATTATTTTCTCACCACTATGCCTGCTACTATCCCTTCAATCATAGTTCCTACTACATCAGAGATAGGCTCTGACCAATTGCTCTGTATGGTGGATACAAATAGCGTTAATGATCTTTGTTAGGCCTTTTTTCATTTCAACTAGATCTATTGAGGTCAAAAGGCAGCGATATCTGGTTTAATTGCTGGAGCCTGTGAGCTTAGATTGACCATTTGTGTTCAAGTTGAAAGGTCATGTTTGATTTATTGATTTATTTAGCATGTGCAAGACAGTGTGGCAGAAAGTGCAACTTCCAGGCTAGCTGCTCAGCAAAAGTAATGCAGGACTGTTGGTTTCTAAAGATTTTTCTTTTACCCATAGAAAGGGCCAATCAACACCTGCCGCTATAAAAATCATTGGTGGATACCAACTGGAGGCAAGTGACAAAAGCACAGTCTTATCAAAATCAACAGATACCACATTAGGTCCTAACAGAGTTATTTCCTCACCTACAATCATTCTGTCCAGCTGCACAGTATATTCAGGACTCTTACAATCCACTGCGTATTAAACTGAGTACATTGAGTATTACTCAGTCCTCACGCGATGATAGTTCTCTAATATGAAATTAAAGCTGTATCTGCATTAGAAAGTTTTCTTCTGAAGATTTCCTTAAACTCTGAAATCTTTTAATCCCTTTTAAAAATGCCTCTGAGAAAACATTGTCAGAAAAGGGCAGGGATAATTCCAGATCCCAGTTAAATAGACCAAAGTTGCAGAGACTTTTAGAACCTAACAAAGGTATTGCACATTTGCTCAGGCCAGAAGTGCAAAATCTAAAAATGATCAGAAATATATGACAGGAATGTTCAAACAGGGGCTTTATGTCTAAAGGATATGAAAGGGCTAATCCTCTATGAGATCATGTTAAATCCAGCAGCCCTAATAGAGATGATGAACAGTGGGTCATATTTCTGTTTAATACAATGCTACAGATATCAGGAGAAAGCGAGGTTACAGGTGTTTATTCCATGAACTGTGTGATCAATACAGTTGGTGAAACAGCAGAACTACTATATATATATATTACTGTCATAAAGACACAACCTCTTGACACTTTAGTATGCTTGAGTGCATGGAATGCTTTAGTTGTATGTTCATAAACTATATGGATAATTTTGATATTACTAAAAAGCTTTACAAATGATAAAAAATAAAAGTGTGAGGGTGAGGTGCATTTTGACTTTCATAACCGAGATGGAAAAGGAACCCCCATATTCTTTAGATATCTTGGGACTGAACAGTTACCTCATACTGGGTGATCAACCCATTAGGCTCCACTGGTTCCTCCCATTTCAGGAATATCATGTCTTCCAGAGGGGTGAAGGTAAGCGACTCTGATGCAATGCCACCAGGAACTGAAAAAATGGGGGGAAAATCAAATGGCTTAAAAATAGATAACATGAAAAAATGTAATTTCACAAATTAATTCACGTCATTCCCTTACAGGGACCACTTTGCCGTTCTGTGAGAGACTACTGAGAAACACTAAACACTGTTTCACAGATTTTATTCCTCATCTTCTTCTGAACAGTATGGGACTGATGTAAAACATTACAAATAATCATCCTTATTATATCTAGTCTATTTTGGGACATTGATTTAAAGCACTTTATATTTGAAAAAAGCAAAAACATTAAAACCCCTCGAATACACACATGGGTTTTCTCTGGAATACAATTCATTTGATTAAATTAATTTTAATCAAGTTTAATACAATTAATGTAACATGTACTGTAAGCCAGAATATCAAGTAAGCTTTAAGAAATATTTATATTCTATTCATTTTTCTATCTTCTAACCTCTTTATTCAATACAGGGTCACGTGAGAGCCGTAGTCTGTTCCAGCAAGCAAGGGGAGCAAAAGGCAGGATACACCTAGGACAGGACGCCAGTCCATCACCAGGCACACGCAGACACAAACACACACACACTCACACCAGGGGCAATTTTTCCACAAACCAGTTAACCTGCCAGTATGTCTTTGGAATGTGGGAGGAAACCAGTGCACCCAGAGAAAACACAAACACCACAAAAATAGCACCCCAGGAACTGAACCCGGGGCCCCAGTGCTGTGAGACACCAATGTTAATCACTGCAGCACCATGCCATCCATTTACATTTAATACTACAATCTAATATAGTCTGAGAGATTATTTTTTAGCCTTGGATAAGCAGAACAGAAGGCTCTGTTTCCTAGGATTCAGAGCCGTGTTTGTGGAAATTAAAGGAGGTTAGAATCCAAAAAGAACAAAGGACCAGCAAGTGTAGAGACAACAGTTTACTGATATAGACAGGCATCAAAACATTCAAGCCCTTACAGATGAGCAGCTGTATTTTAAATGTTATTCTGAAATGCATGTATAGCCAGTGCCAGGAAGCTAAAACAGGATACATATGATCATACATTGCAGTTCAGATCAACAGTATGCAGCGGATTCCTGAACAATGATGCAATTTGATAAGAACATGTCTGGATACACCAGAAAGTCCCGCACTGCAATGTAGCTACTCTGCATCAGCATGAGGGAAGCATGAACAGAAAAGAAATATACACCTTTATAAAACTGCAAACATGAGCAACAAAAATGAGACTGGGATATAAACATGACACAGAAATTCCTGACCTATATAGAGTACTTAGGCCGATTCCAAGACTAACAACAGTGAAACAAAGCTATGCTCATTAAAGAACCAATCAGCATGACTTCCTGTTATCCTGTCCAAGTTCAGATATAAGCATTCCTATACATCCATTGTTTCGCATTTAAAATTTAAAAAAATTTTAAAAAAGTAAAAATTAAAAATATTTAAAAAAGTAACCATAGTGTTAAAAAAATTAACAATGTGGCTCTTTGCAGACTTCATCATCCAGTTAAGAACACCCTAATGGTAGAGAATAGTGTTCTACAGATTTTGTCCTGAAAACTGACCATCATCAAGATTTCATACTGACCAGTGAGAGCTGCCCATGCTGGTATATGGAGAACATTCACTCCTTTGTTACAAGGGAGAAGAGATAAAGAGAGGGAAGGAAGGAAGGAGAGAGACCACAGAATACAGAGGGAGAATGGGAGGGGTCAGGTCTATCACTGCCATAAGGGGCAATTTCACTTAACTGTAGCAATCCTTAAGGCCAGTTACTGCTGCACATTGGATAAGCTGTTTTGATAACACTGTGCCATGGCCCCAGGGCAGAGAGTCTATTTACTTGCTCTAGACTTTAAATCTACACAAGCAAGACAGGTCACATTGTCTAGAGTGAAGCAAGGTGTCAGAAAGAAGGGAAATGGCCTTATCAGAAAAATAAAAGATGAAACAAGCAAGACAGGGAGCAAAGAGAAAAGGTTATCTTTAAATACTGTTACTTTTATTGCACTACATACAGTACACATGTTTAAAAAATATTTTAATAAAAAATAAGGGCGCGAACAACAGGAATCTACAACTAGAAGAATATTGTAGAAAGAAATTTTGTATTTGTATTGTAATTGCTTTGCATTTTGCACAAGTGCATACTAGCCATCTTTATCACTGAATTTACTATACCATGTGAAAGCCTATGGCTTTTGATTTTGGCTGCTGCTTTGACGTCTGTCCTAGCACATGCAGTCCTATGTGATTATCTGTCACCTGCTCAGCTGGGGTTATTGTCTGCCAGGTCAATTGATCAGTCAGCTGGTCAGGGATGTTTGTCGGTGTGGATGTGTTGCTGATGGCACCAGCAACAGAAGGGACCAGAACAGGAAATAGCTGATTGGGTGAGTGATTTGGAGATAGGACGTACTGCTGTTGCATGACCTGTATAGACTTTGGCTGTCTTATCAAGCACAAGCTGGGCTTCTTTTGTTTAAAGCTTCACAATCTTGTTTTTGGTTCATTTTTTTCCTTATTGAACCAGAAACTACAACTACCCCAACAGACATGTTTTAAAGAACTGTCCCGTATCTTTTTAAATATATATGTTTTATAAATATTCCAGGAAGGTGACTGAGGGTTAACATTGACAACCTCCAGCTGCTTTAATTACCTTCGCCTTCTTTCCAGTTTCATGTCTCTTTCCAAGCAATAAGCCCCTCATTGCAAACTAGCTTATTGACTAATACCTATTGGGGAAACGTTTTATTTTTCTAGCACCAATCAAAGGAGTCCACAGGTGTATGTCCTAAAGATGAGTAATCATAAACCAAAGTTTTCACACTGAATTACAGATCTTTGATAAAGGCCACCTCTGAGAAGAAAGGTAGATTGTCAAGATGATGCAACAGAGCTCCTATCATGATAAGGGTGTTCTTCACAGTGGAGGTGACTGTCATGTCTCACTGTGCCTCTGCCTCTGTAAGGCTTTGCTCTAATGAAAAGCTCAGTCCTTCTGGAGAAGCTGTCTCTTCGAGTGCTGCTTTTGCCAAAGGCCTATTGCTGTACTAATGAGGTGTTTTGTCTTGAAGTTGTAGGTGGGCTTGAGAGCTGCTTGATGGGGAGAGAGCTGAACACTTCCTTGTACCTGAAATGATGGCTGGATTGGTATCGGATGCAGCTGCACAGGAAAGGAATTAAAGAGGACTTCTGTGCACTTGAAAACATTAGCAATAACAAGGGTACTGGACAATCCTTGGGGAAAATAAAAATCAACTCATTTGAAAAAACTGCAATTTTTTAATTCTTTTTAACCGCAGAATTTATGTATTTTTTATGCTTAAAGCTGTAAAACACCATGCATCAAGAATAATGGCACTTTCATAGCAGATACAATGGTTTTGTTTTTCATTTCTAGTTTTTATATCAAATTTGATAGCAGAGCCCTCGCTTGCCATGAACCTTAGATGACAGAGAAAATTAACTGACAACTACAAGCATTCATTTCAGTTTTACTTGTGTTCTAAAGCAAGAGTTTTTCTTTTGCATTGTTCAAAGCCTTTGAACAATGTGTTGCAATTAAGCAGCACTTGCTGTTTTGTGCCACGAATGCCTTTAAGTCAAAAGCTAGGTATTAGCCCTCAAGTCAGGATTAATTTGTCCTTCAGTTTATTTAAATGCAGTGTATTTTTATTACAAGATATATCATCCTGTATTGCATGTGGGCATCGATAAATGCAAAATGCAACATGGCTGTTAGATTGTTTATTTTCTGGCTTTTGAAAGCAATACTGATGCATTTCATTAACATTTTATCCACCATTTAAAAGTAATATGGTGTGTTCTCATAAATGCTAATGTTTTGCCTATACATAAATTCCAAAATGCACTTTGGAAAGACTCGGAAAGACACAAACAAAAAAATGAACTTGATCTTTTAAAATCTAATTATAAACATACTGTATGCAACAGACAATATTACTGTATGTAATTAAATGAGAGACTTATTTGAGAATTATTTTGTTATTGGAGAATGCTGTTTACTACTTAAATCTAAGATGGACTTTTGCATTCTATACTTTTTATCATGTTAAAATCTTTCATTTTCATTTTCTTCTGAAGTTGAATGGATTCTCTTGCGTTTCTCATGCAGGAAGGAGACACTCACTATCTTCCTCCGTCTGGAAGGCCACCTCCCGGCTCTCCTTCTTGCCCTCGGGGTTGGAGAGGGCCAGGCGGACGTGGATGGTGCGGTAGGGAGGCAGATCTCTGAGGACGAAGCGGGAGGCGTTGTGCTCCACCGCCAGGCACTCTCTCACGGTGGTGTTATGCCCAGCGCCGCTGCCCCCGGCGTAGCGGTAACACAGGGACACCGAGTAGGTGTGGCAGCGCGTCAGGTTGTAGCCCAGCGGTTCCCACTGGAGAGACAGCTGCCGCGACTGGATCTCCGTCGCCGTGAGGGCACGCAGGGCCCGCATGGGCTCTGGGAAGAGAAACACACCAACACCCGGGGCCGTGAGCTAACCCGCATCAGGAAGAGTGACAATATAGCTGTTCATCCAAAAACACGCCACATATCCATATAGCCTGCACTCCCTATTTCAGGCTGTGCAAGATCAGCTGGCAGTCTTACAGTACATTTTGAATCCTACTGATAAAAGACACATGGAAAGGAATCATGGCCAGCATTTATATCTTTTGTTTTCAGATATGGCCTTTTAAAGAGAATGTTTACAGAAGCAAATTCGATACTGGCCTCTTCCCACCTGTTGCTCAACTATCTTGCTTACTGTAGGCTTCTTTCCCTCCCCTGTTCTACCTCTCTCTCCCTTCTTCCTGCCATCCCCTCTCTTCTTTCCATACCTAAAAAAGTATCCACAGTCCAAACACTGGGAGTTCTACTCCTACTTTCTGCATTTTCAGAGTGGAATTAGCCTCAACTTGTTTGCAGGAGCTGACGCTGGGCCCCACACAAACCCTATTGGTCAGCGTACCTCTCTAAGTTTACTTGACTACAGTAGGAGCACCTAGGAAATGGGAATAGGTATCTGAATAATTAATCCATTTAGGATGTCAAGTGCAGATGCATATGTTTTTAACTGTGTCTAGGGGATATAAAGTACCATTTTTACCACATTCACCAGTGATATACATAGTTTCTGAAATGTCAGGTCTACCAGGACATTTCAGTTGTAGTGCAGTTGAAACAAAGCAGCAGCATCACAATCATCATTAATTTTTGTTCCCTCCCATTACGCAACTCTCTCGGCAATGGAAGAGACGATTTATGGCTTCTCATGTCAAGACAAGCTGATATCTCTGTTGCTCTGTTGCTAAGTTAGGGGAACAACAGAGAGGCCACAAGCACTGACCTCAGATACTGGGTGCAGGGGAAGATCGGCACAGCGTGAGTTCTCACAGTATCTCGATATTTCACTGCCCTGACTGCCTTCACACCAAGAAGCCCACTGCAATGGCACAGCCTGCATGGGCAACACTACCAATTTGAACAGTCCAGCGGGCCACAGGTCACGGAATCCCACGATCCATCACCTTGTCAGAGTCCCATCCAAGCCATGCATGTCCCCCCCCTTCTCAGCATCTGTGTCACTGAGCAAATTGACCAGTCAGTTATTCCTCTGCCCAGAGGGCAGAGGGAGATAAAAAATTCAATCTAAAGTCCAAGGGCATTCAACTCCAGCCATTGCTATTATTGCAGGGTTATTATGACAAGTCAGATATTTTTAGAAACCTCAACTATTACAGCCAAAGTTGGCTAACCCTTTCCAGCTCGTGAGTAAAAGGTATGCCCCTGCACATTCTCCATGGTCCATGGAAGCTCATAAGGAAAAACAGGAAAAAACAGGAAAACTGACAAACAGGTGATACTCTCCACTGATGTAAAACCATTTATTTTTACCTCTGTTCTAGCAAATTATATGTTAAAGAGACCTGTGAAGAACACTGAACAAGCATGCATGCTCATCTAATATAGAAGGAATGTGTTTCTGTAAAGCATTACTCTACTTTAGGTATTAACATTTAGATGTTCCATTGTTCCATTATTAGATGTCATTATTAAAGCAATGACTTTGTATTGTGAAAGGCTGCACTGGCTTTCTGGAGATGCTCTTTTTTGGGATCTTTAAAGATCTCAGTGTTCTCTTATTTGTGCTCGTGGGATCATTACCATAGTCGGGGCCTCATCCCATACAGGTCAAATAAATATAATAACTACATTTATACAACGCTCTTCCTCCTAAAGGATCCCAGAGTACTTCATACATAAATTGAGGAGGATCCTCAATTTATCTGCCGCTGAAGTGTAGCACTCACCTGGGTGATGTGCAGCCCATCTACAACACAGCAGATAAGGTTGAGAATTTAGAAACTTGTTCACCATTTGAATTAAGAGTGGCATGTAGAGAGGTCAGAGTATTCTGCCCAAAGTGGAGCATAGCCAGGACACTATGGCTTACATCCTTGTTCGGGACAATGCTTGGGAACTTTAATGACTAAGTTGCCAGAACCTTGGACTGCAGCTCCTACAGTATAGTACTGTGTCCATAGTAATCATACTGATGCACTTGTCTAGATGTTCTGGTTCAGAAAGAATAGGGCCACCAACACTACTCAAAGCAAGGACAGTGCTTACATTACAGTGGACCTTTTTCATAAAGGGCAACAGGAGTTCCATCACAGCCTCTTGGGCTGTGTGTTGTGAGTTTACAGAGAAAACGCTATAGTATCTCCCCACTGGAGAGAGATCTAGGAAGACAGTTCCTGTGAGACGGCAACTAACACAACACCATTTCCATGAAAGCAAACCAATTTTCAGCAGAACAAGTGGCTAGCACACAGGGGAAATTCAGAGCATTTAGCATTTCCAGCAATTCTTCTTCAGACAGAAAATATGTCTTGTTTAATGCTGCAGTCATTGAATCAGCTTGTGTCTAGGCATGACAATTCTCAGAATCCTATACAGAAATGCATGCACATCTTTACGAACACAGTCATAAGCACACACATTTACAAACACACATGAACACCATAGCCCTTAACTGTTTACTTTTCTTCTGTTTTCTTAGCACTGATATAGAAAATTGGTCAAAGTGGAAATGTTTCCTACCAATAAAAATGTTATGCAGTATTTCTGAATCCATAGAATTTAAAAGGGGATGAAAGCAGAGTATGTAAAGACATTCTTATACAGTATAGGGTAGGTCATTTCCAGATCTGAGACACTGCAGCTTAGTGGGCCAGAGCTCATGCTGGGTACTGTAGAGTTAAGCAGACTAGAGAACAGTGGAAAGTTCAGTTCAGTTGTGAGTCCAGAGACTTACCCATTATATTATGCTGGCCCTGTTCTATGTGCAATGGAAACACCAATACTTACATATCATTTTTAATGGGGATCATTTAAAAATCTATCTTTTTCCCAGGATTGTGTCTTTGATTTTATTTTTAATGCTTTCAGGGAATTTCAGAAACAAAAGCTCAAACCTAGCCTGACCTTGCCCATGCTGTGCTCTGCTCATCGTGTTGCCCACAGAAGCTGCCTCGGCTTTATTTTGATTTCAGGGGCCTCATCCAGGTTCTCCCTGCCAGGACGTTCGTAAGCCCACAGAACAGCAATCCTTTCTGCTGGATTCCAGTATGAATAATGTGGCAGGACTTTGAATCCCATATGCAAACACACCAGGGCAGATGTGTGCTCTAATGGATAGTTTCCACTTTATTACATTTGCTAATATTGATACATGAATGTGCCTGTGAACATTCCAATCGTAGCATATTGGACCAGTGGGTAATTGCATTTCATGCTGTTGTGCTCTGCTTAGCTGCAGCCATGTGCCACTGACTGGTGCCAGCATCTAGAAGAGAGAAACAGTGCCTTGTCCCCCGCTATGGCAGAACACTACTTTTGAACAACGCTTTTTTATCACATGCAATAGGTATTGTTTCAGGACAAGGCTGAATTCCTTGTTTGTTTCATGGTACAGTGGTATCCCAATAGGAAAATTTAGAAGACTTTGATGTCCTCAGGATTCGGAAAAACAGATGTTCACTAATTCCTTAAGAGAAAGATACAGGTTACTTGGCACATTTATTAGGTCCAAGGGATACACAATCGCTGAATGTTAGAGCAGGTCAAGCAGTGGAGGCTTTGACTCCACCTCCACAAAGAAGATTAAGAAAAAAAGCCTGACTACATAAATGCTTATTGAAATATATACGGTATGCTAAATATTAAGATAAGATCACTTTATTGGCCATATACAATTTCTTCTTTTCATATACCCCAACTTGCTCTCCATGAGACATAAAGACACACAGACAGGGAGACTGGGTCAGAGCGCAGGGTCAGCCATTTATACAGCGGCCCTGGAGCAGTTGGGGTTAAGGGGCTTGCTCAGGGGTCCAATAGAGTAGGATTCCTCTACCGGCCGCAGGATACGGCAACCTTCCAGCCACAGGTGCAGATCCTCAGCCACAGAGCCACCGCACCGCCCCAGTATTAAACTTATAGCTACATAAAGACAGACTGAACAGTAACACCAGAACAACCCTGGCACACACACACTGAAAACAGACCTCCTGCAGTCTGTCTGTTGCTGTTAGTGTAGGCTGGCCTCGGTGTTGATTTGCTTAAAGAACTTCAAGCTCTGCTAATTGCAGCACAGAATCACATAGATAATTAAAATGATGCTTCATCAAGCACACCTGCCCGGTCTTGTCTCCAACTAACATACTAATGAGTAATGTGCTCTCTTTTGGTACCATATCACTCCACTGTGTGCAGCAAATCAAGCTTACAAGTGCTTTTCTTTCCTGAGCCTGTCTGTCACACTCCATGGCTGGGTTTAGTCTGGATGGGTCACAGCCAGCAGTGAAGCTGAGGAATACTGTGTTCCAGCAGCACTCCAGGATCCATCCATTGTGATCCTCTGAGAATCCATGTTATAAATGCATACAAAGGAGTGCTTTAATGACATTAAATTATATTTTACTGTGGTTATTACAGCACCCCATCAATGGAATTCGATTCCAGTTAATATGAGGAGTGCCAGTGTGATTGCATAGCTTAAATCTAATTTGAAAAAAACACACTTGCTTGAGCTGGCTAATTTACATCAGATTGCACCAGTGCAGACAAGTGGTAGTCTTGCAGCTTTTTTTTTTAGCAAAGCACACCTCAATGCACACTGAGAAGAAAGGCTACCTAAGGGTAGGTGACATTGCTGGAATGCAGAGAATTCAGCATTTTTAGTACTTTCATCGAGCTGAAATTATTATATAGTCAAGATTGTTTTAGCAGCAATTAAGATGACAACGGTATACATCTTTGAAGCATGAAAAGATTTTATGAAGACATCACAGCAGGAAAGAGCTGAGAATAAAGCATTACATTTAAATTCAATATTATCTTAATCTTCTTGTTATAATTCCTTACTTTATATTTTTTTAGAATTGATGCTAGATGGCTAAGAACGGTTTAGTGATCAAGTAAGATAACTGGTATTCAGTTAATAGGAATGCTAGGGAAAGTAAAGCTCATAATATTTTTACAGTTGTTTTTTTCTTTTTTAAATAACGAAAAACTACTTTTTGTACTTTTATAGCAAGTTTGATATTGTAGTGTTTCACACACCCCCCCCCCCCCGGAGCGGATCATCTCAAATACCCCTGGCCTCTTCCCTTGCCAAGCTGGCTATTTCTCCTTTCACCCTATATAATGGGGGGAGGTCTTATTCTCTCCTTGCTTTGCCTTGTACAGTATGTATGCGATACTGTACCTCTTCTGTCTCTTTGGCCTCTCAGCTGTCTCAATGGCATGACTAGCATGCCCTTTTGTACAACAAATCTGTATGTGGGCCTGAGCTCACCTCCTCCGGTCTGTCTTTTCCACACTGCCTAAGTAAATGGGATCACCACAACATAATAGGTTTGTACCAAAACCGAACAGCTAATGTACACCTGTCTATGGGGTTTCAGTGCGGAGGGGCACTTTAGTCCCTGGTTCAAGTGTGTGCAACGAAGATCACATCTCATCAAAGATGAATGGGTCTGACAGGTAGAAAAGTGCAAAGGAGTGTCTCTCACAGCAACTCTGTGTGGCAGAGAGGTTGTGTCAGTAAGCTAAGAACTGTCGATTCCAAACTGACTGGGTACAAAATAGAAATTGCGAGGTCAGTCTGTTCAGCCTTTTAAAAATATAAATGTGACCGGGACACTCCCAGCCAAAGACCTGTGATCACACTCTGGGCCAAAAATAATGGAGTCTGAGAGAACATGTACAGTATATATGTCACAAAAACAAATGGACAATCCCTTGTGCTCAGCCAGTGTGGCTGAGACAGTGGGATACTCAACCACTGAGAAGCACAGCGTGTTTGAAAGTGCCAATCTGTTAGCTGTGTCCGGCCTGCTTTCTTGGTGCATTTGATGAGACATGTCAAAACCCCCTCCCCCACCTCAACACATAGAAGCAAAGGAGCTTTTTAACAATGATGAAGTACTGGTCTGTGGAGGGTTTTAGCAATAAAGAGCTGGAGATGCAGAAGCAGATCATTGGTGATTTAAGGTCCAGTGAGCACGCCTTCATTCAGATACAAGGGCGGTGTGGTTAAAGAGCACACAGGATAATTAAAAGTCCCTGGCAAGCTTTTCTAGTATCAAGATATATAGTGAAAACACGAGCTCCCCAGAAAACCAACTGCACAGGCCCCAAGAGACAGCAGCCAGGCAAACTGGATACCAGCAGAAGCACCTATTGCGTTATTAGCTAAAAGGCTTCTCAAAAAATAAAATATTTGACAATCTGGAATAATAAGAACCTGGGAGCTTGCCATATGTTTTTTTCCATATGACTTTCCCAATCGTGCATGTTTGAAGCAAATGTTTAAAGCAATTTGAATTTAAGACAGTATTTAAGGGCTTTTCCTATAATCCTACATTTTGGCATAATTTCTTTTAGATTCAGACTTGAAATTTTGCCCATTATCACTCATTACTATACCTTCACTGTTTTCAGTCCAGCCTTTGGACCAATCAAAAGTTCCAATTTCATCAATGCAGCTTTAGAATTCATATAACTGCCACCTTATAATCAATCAATCTGGCCTCACATTTATCCATAGCCAGGAAATAGACAGAATGCCTCTGAGCACTTTGCAAGATAAATATCACTCAGTGTGAGTCTTGTCAAAGAGTGAAGTCTGAACTGTGGCTTTACAAAATGAAAATTTTAAAGAACACATTTTGTCTGCACTCTAATGGATTTCCCTCTCTATTCAATTCACAAACAATCTGCAATTTGTGCTGTACAAAACAGCTCCTGTAAGGCATGTTGAAAGGGGCAGAGTATTTTTCCTCTGATTTCCTGTTAGTTTATTACTTGCAGCCTATCCAAGATGTATGCTAGAGTGCACATGCCTGAAAAAAATGGTAAACCCTCTGTATCACTACTATACACATCCATTTAAATAAGGGCTAAGTTCCTATGGACACTTAAAATTCCCGTACTACATTTTCCCTGTTAAGTCTACCATCATGGAACGGGTAATAGATAATTAACCTGCCGGTGTGCTACAGGACCCGTAAAAACATGGGGGACACACCTCATGTCCCCAGAAAGCAGTCTCCAATGCTACTGTGCCAGGCAGGGGACAGGTGACACTTAGACTCACTGCAGCCTGACTGCACCGCCATGTTGTGAAGCAAAGGCCACCATGCTTTGTGAGCTTCAGACAGAAATTGACTAATGGTAGAACCAGAGCACCTAATAGCCTCTGTGGTGTAGCTCATACTGTAGGTTATAATTTGCTGGGGGAGACATGTAAGTGCTACCCCTCCTCAAAAAAAATTAAATAAAAGCTATTTTCATGGTAAAATGTCATCCCTGAAGGTACAGAAAAATTAACATGCACAGAGCATACAGTACAGAAAATTATTTTTAAAAAGCGAGAGCCGTATATCGGGAAATGAAAACGATGTTCTTTACTCCCGTGACAGTTTTCATTCTTAAGAGGTGCAGCACTTCATCGCTTGAAAGGATAACATTTTGCAAAACCTTTAAGTGAGCAATTGCAAGATATGACAAATCAGAAACAATGTGATATATGGGTATATCTTTTCTGCTCACCTTAAAATATTTCCATAAAGAAATCATGTTTAGAAATGTATCTGCTGCCACACACCAGTTATTGGTATCTTGTGGTACATCAGTATTTCAAGGGAAGATTAACTGTGTAGAATTATTAAAAAGGTGGAATAATGAATACTATCAGATGATATGCGTCACTGACTGATGTCATGCTTGTTATCCAAACAAAACTCGTCTAGTAATGAGTGATGAGATGATATCCTGTGGAAATTCCCATTATACAACGACTGTGCAGTGGAAAAAAAGGTTTCACTCCTCTTCCTATCCAGTGGCTGTGGGCACATTGTAAGGCACTGATGAATGATTCCTGGCTGCAGACTGTGACAGAGAGGAAACGTCTGACATGTGACAGCCGAGAGATCCAAGGAGCAGAGCTGTGGCAAGTGAAAACAGTGACGCACCAGAAGTAGCGGCACAGACAGAATGGATGATGAAGGCAATCAGAACTGGGAATGGGGGTGTGATGCTGAATAAGGGAGATGCTGGAAACAAGAAGCCTTGGCAAATGTTGCAGCAGATTCTTCATTTGGCTTAAAGAAAACAACATTTATAAAAGTTGAAGATTGCACTATATTTGTGCAGTTCTTCCATGGTTTGGTCATGAGAGTTTTACCATAATGTCCAATGCTTCATCGGGACTATGCTTTTACTATGAGCATGTCTGTATTCACTCTATACTCTATTTATAACCAAACATTATGATAGTGATAATTAGAAGTACTTTATGGCTGCACATGCAACTTAATCATTCAGTCAATAACTCACTCACATATCAGGTCATATATTAAACCTTTAAAAATGTAATCTGTTAATACTCCTCGACCCATGTTAAAGCTAACCAAGGTATTATTATAACTGATGCCTGTTGCTCATCAGTGTGGTACTGTATATACTGCAGCATCACTAATTGCATTAATTTGAAAAAAGCTATATCGAAACAATTGGGTGTACTTTTGTTACTAAACCCCTGAACCATCATAGGTTACTTGGTTTTCCTACCAACTATGCATTTTTATCCAAATCCGGCTTTCTGCCAACAATGAGTTTCAGGTTTTTTGTAGCTCCACCAGGGATATGTGCCAAGAAAATAATGGGGCCACTACTGAGGTGGAGGAAATCTATATCAGATTCTCCCATTTCTTTGTTTCCATTGCTGGAGTGCTTCACTGCACCATCATGTTTTAAATTAATCAGATGTCCAAAGGAAATAAAACAGCATATGTCTATCTAACAGATCTTGGAGGGGGTTGTTCTTGAAATCAGACCAAAGCACATAACAAAACAAAAGGATCAGTTATGTGTACTGACCCAGCTTCCAGCATAATTGCCATAATCAATCAGTAATCAAAAAATTCCAAAAAGAGAGGGAAGCACTTAGATTGAGATGATGGTTATTTGCTAATTAAATGGTAATTGTGTGGGAGGTCTGGCAGGAGAATATGATCCCCATTTTTAAGTTTCACAAAACTAGTCTGTATGCCAGGAACACCACAAAGTACAGTTAAAGACATACAAAAATAACAATCTGAATAAACTAGCCCTTTATCTTTCCTGTACCACTGTGCTATATACCAGGATCACAATACTTAATATTGTGTATATTATTCTGATATTCTTAAATTATGATATCCTCATATTTTTTACATAACATGTAACCAAAAGCATTAGTTGTTTCATATGTAGTGTCAATAATTATAAATTCACAGCAGGCTGCATCACAATCCTGGATCCCTGGAGACTAGAACTGAGAACACCTCAAAAAATTCAGAAGAGTCCATTGGAGATGAGGAAGGTAAGCAGAGGTCACGTGGAAGATGTCAATAAAGCTTCAAAGGAGTTTGGGATCTGAAATCCTACTATTGAACATTTTGCACACCACATAGTACTTTATTTAAGATAAGCTGATAGAACATTTATGGAGTTCTGAACAAGTGGGTTTTTTAAAATTGGAATAATGAACATAGGCTAAGGAGAGCACTCCAGGCCTTAAAACCAGTGCAAGAGAAGCTTCGTCATTTAAAATATTTCAGGAAGGCTGGAGGAAACTCAGGTATATGCAGCTTTCCTTATTTCATCATATTTATAGAGCAGAGGTCTTCAGGGCAGCACTGGGGCTGGTAGGAAATGTATTTTCCATTGATCTTGAACTGAGAGGGTTCTCCTCCTAAATTATCCGCATGTCAGTACTTGATGGCTGCCTCAGCTCCCTGCACTGCCTGTCCGCACTCACCTGCACACTTGGTACGGCTGATCAGGGGCGGACCGGGCGGCCCCGTGCCCCCCTCCCCTGGGCGGGTCAGCAGTACACTGATGTGGTACTCCGTGTCGGGGTCGAGGTGCCACAGCTTGTATGTGGCCATGTTGACGCCGTGCACCTCTGACCATGGCGCCTGGCTGGCGCGGTACTCGATCTCCCGGCGGATGATGGGCCCATCGCCAAGGATGGAGTTGGTGTTGAGCTGTATGATCAAGTAGGTGGACCCCGCCCGCAGCAGCTGGGGAGGTGCAATAGGTGATGGGGGTACTGTCAGGAGAAGACAAGGCAACGTTAGGCTGGCGAATCCCCAAAATAAAGATTTTTCCAACTGCAGCTGATATTACTCTAACTTTCACCTGGTCTTCCATAACACATCTTTCGTTTTATGCATTTTTTTCTGCAGTGTTTTCTGCTTGTACCATATTTCTCATTGCTTACTAATGAGATCAGCACAGAAAGTTTATTCAGGATTTTTCTCAGTGGCACCCCATACTTTTTTTCAGGTGTGAGCAAGCTATGTTTGGAGCCTCCTGGGAGGGAAAAGAAAAAGAATACACCTTCAGAAATCAAACTGGCAAAATCAATGTTTTTTTTTAAAGAAACATGACTGGGGTCAGGCTTTTCTAGAGCAGCACTGGTTGTTATGTGATATAGCATTTTTTTCTAAATGTCAAAATACAAAGCTTCCAAGAACTGAAGTGTTTAACATTCAGGTGGACTAAAAACAGCAAACGCCTTGCTGATTGAAAGAAGTACAAGTAAGAGAACACCACTGGGAACATAGAAATAGATTTCAACTAGAAAATGAAGAGATGCAATTTGAAAAGCACATTTGCACCCATACACTCTTAGCTGATTTAGCACACCAACATGTATGGCAATTAACAAGCTTATCACACATTTCTACACATAAAATGGTTATAAAAGAGTTAGGCAAAATTATTTTCTGCTCAATTTATGCTCATAGCCACAATTGTACAACTGCACAAAATATAAAGATAAAGAAAACAAGCTAATTGCCAAACATGAATATAATATCACTTTTTGAATCTCATTATTGTTTAATTCTCCTTCTGCTTTGGAAGACTGCAGTATTCAAACCCTTTATATCAGCGGGAAGAAGAAAAATAAAAAAGAGTGGCCAATATATTCTATTGGATTCAAAGCATTTCATGACAGAACAGAGAGAAGACTGATTAAAACTAAAAGACTGGAGAAGAGAAATAGCAGGATCTCTTATTACTGCAACACTGACCAAGTTGTTTTAATTCTTAGCTTGAATTTCTTTTCTGCGGATATGAGCAATAAATTATTGATTAAATTATCTCAGCATCAATAACAAAGCAAAAGGAAGGAAATCTACTTGCAGACAAGATTCATTTCATGAAATATAGTATTTACACTGGCTTGGGATGTGATTGGTTTAGTTCCACTCACTACTGTTTTCCCCTTAAATTAGTGTGCAGTGTCTGAAGCTAGGAATATGTATTTATATATACAGTACAGTACTAGTTATGAATAAGACTTGGATAACATCAACCAATTGTATTAAACTCAAAGCAGTGCTTTGTAAAGTGTATTAAAATGGTGTATAATGCAAACCACAAAAGGCATTATTATGAAAATGACTGAAGCTCAATGCTTTCTATTTCAACGTATTGGCTAAAGAAAGCCAGACTTTGTAGAAAGCTTAGAAAATGTTAGAACTGTAACTAAAATGTGACTCATTTAAATATAAATCACACATCACATAAGGCAAGGTAATAAATGAGGGAAGAGCAAAAATAGAGAACAAAACAACTAGGAAAAAATATTTGCAATCTTTTCCACAATAAATCTCCAGTTCCAAAGAGACCGTACTGTCAACACATTCTGACTTTCATCCAAGCTGCTGTGGTATTTTTCCCCCAGAGAATGACCTCCAAAACAAGGCCCATGGCTGTGATGCTAGATGCTACAGCATATACAGTGGTGTGAAAAAGTGTTTGCCCCCTTCCTGATTTCTTATTTTTTTGCATGTTTGTCACACTGAAATGTTTCAGATCATCAAACAAATTGAAATATTAGACAAAGATAACACAAGTAAACACAAAATGCAGTTTTTAAATGAAGGTTTTTATTATTAAGGGAAAAAAAAATCCAAACCTACATGGCCCTGTGTGAAAAAGTGATTGCCCCCTAAACCAAATAACTGGTTGGGCCACCCTTAGCAGCAACAACTGCAATCAAGCATTTGCAATAACTGGCAATGAGTCTTTTACAGCGCTGTGGAGAAATTTTGGCCCACTCACCTTTGCAGAATTGTTGTAATTCAGCCACATTGGAGGGTTTTCGAGCCTTAACCGCTTTTTTAAGGTCATGCCACAACATCTCAATCGGATTTAGGTCAGGACTTTGACTAGGCCACTCCAAAGTCTTCATTTTGTTTTTCTTAAGCCATTCAGAGGTGGACTTGCTGGTGTGTTTTGGATCATTGTCCTGCTGCAGAACCCAAGTGCGCTTCAGCTTGAGGTCACGAACAGATGGCCGGACATTCTCCTTCAGGATTTTTTGGTAGACAGCAGAATTCATGGTTCCATTTACCACAGCAAGTCTTCCAGGTCCCGAAGCAGCAAAACAGCCCCAGACCATCACACTACCACCACCTTTTTTACTGTTGGTATGATGTTCCTTTTCTGAAATGCTGTGTTACTTTTACGCCAGATGTAATGGGACACACACCTTCCAAAAAGTTCAACTTTTGTCTCGTCAGTCCACAGAGTATTTTCCCAAAAGTCTTGGGGATCATCAAGATGTTTTCTGGCAAAACTGAGACGAGCCTTTATGTTCTTTTTGCTCAGCAGTGGTTTTCGTCTTGGAACTCTGCCATGCAGGCCATTTTTGCCCAGTCTCTTCCTTATGGTGGAGTCATGAACACTGACCTTAACTGAGGCAAGTGAAGCCTGCAGTTCGTTGGATGATGTTGTGGGTTTTTTTGTGACCTCTTGGATGAGTCGTCACTGCGTTCTTGGGGTAATTTTGGTCGGCCGGCCACTCCTGGGAAGGTTCACCACTGTTCCATGTTTTCGCCATTTGTGGATAATGGCTCTCACTGTGGTTCGCTGGAGTCCCAAAGAAATGGCTTTATAACCTTTTCCAGACTGATAAATCTCAATTATTCTGTTTCTCATTTGTTCCTGAATTTCTTTGGATCGCAGCATGATGTCTAGCTTTTGAGGATCTTTTGGTCTACTTCACTTTGTCAGGCAGGTCCTATTTAAGTGATTTCATGATTGAG
Source organism: Atractosteus spatula (assembly GCF_055471065.1). NCBI lineage: Eukaryota > Metazoa > Chordata > Actinopteri > Semionotiformes > Lepisosteidae > Atractosteus > Atractosteus spatula. Next base: position 6,313,659 of record NC_142719.1, on the reverse strand, counting down.
AACAGGTGTGGCAGTAATCAGGCCTGGGTGTGGCTAGAGAAATTGAACTCGGCGTTCCAAAGATGTGATAAACCACAGTTGATTTATGTTTTAACAGGGGGGGGCAATCACTTTTTCACACAGGGCCATGTAGGTTTGGATTTTTTTTTCCCTTAATAATAAAAACCTTCATTTAAAAACTGCATTTTGTGTTTACTGGTGTTATCTTTGTCTAATATTTCAATTTGTTTGATGATCTGAAACATTTCAGTGTGACAAACATGCAAAAAAATAAGAAATCAGGAGGGGGGCAAACACTTTTTCACACCACTGCAGATGCTAGATGCTATATGGTCTTTGTTCAGGTCCCCAACATTCAACCTCTGCTTCAAAAAATATTTAGCACTGATACCTCATCTTTTATGTCCTGTGATGTTGAACACCTATTCAAGCTATGTCACAGCTGCAGCCTTCACACCAGCTTAGCAGGAATTAATGCAGCACACATCCTCTATACAGGTTTTGTCAATGCTTCACCTTCTCACAACTTGGCACCAACAACAGCATTTTAGGAAGGACAGAGGACATAAGCAAGCCCCACTGACTAGGACTGAGACCTGCAAGTATCCAGACCTGCATAGTTAGCAGGCTATGGCTAATGATTAATGCAATGAGCTAGTGACAAAGTGTGGATTGCAACCTCTGGGCTACTGCATATCTCCCATCATGCACTCCAAGCACTGTAATTGCTCTGTAATGTTATAGAAATCAGACGTTGCATGAATTTAAGATTTCTTTGCATCACTAGCCCACGCTCTTTTTTAAGTCAGCTCATGAACAAACTCTATACTCTTTGGTCTATACTAATGGCTGATATTTAAATACATGCCTGTCAGCAGAGCAGAAATCCAAGGCTGAGGTTAGATGCTTATCATTACATCAAACTGGATTTCCATGTTTGCAGGCACAGCTTTCAAAGATTGTATGGTAAAATCTATATCTTCTAAAAAATCTCACATAACAAAGAGAGATTGAGAGAGAGGTTGGACAGACAAAGATAACAATATCTACAAATGAAGTGAAAAAAAGCTGGGAATTTTGCTGCTCTACCCAACAAAATCCATGCTAAACTCCAAGATGAATGTAAATTGTTTTGTAAATTGCTTGCTTAAGGCAGAATCACTGCAATCCCCCTTTGAAAACACAGCCACGGAAAAATAAACATTCTCACGGCACCGGCACACATTTCCAGAGCTCCAGCTCATTTCCAAACTACAGACTTTTCTTCCTTGTTTAATTGAAAACTAATAACGAGTTTTAAATAGGCTCTCCCTGCTGGGTGTTGTAGAAATGCAGCCGAGACACCAGTTTTGGGATCTGAACTCCCATACAAATTCACTTTTCGACACTTAATCTAGCAGTGCACTCCAAGAAACTTAGTCAACGAGGGCAAGAACGGTTTGCTGCAGTAATGAGCCTTTTCAAAGAATTAATTTGTATCTGACACAGGGGGAGCCATGAAATGGAGCAGAAAAAACACTGAAATATGTGGCGGTTTGACGTAGAAAACTGATACTTCTGATATCTGCAATAGTCCACAGGGAACACTGGATAACTGTACTATGCTTGTGGGCCCCCTTAACATAGTAAGGCTCTGTGCCTTATGTACTAAAGCATTTGCTGTATGCTACACTCACCAGCTCAGTGAAGTATTCCTTTCATTAAAGAATGTCACCCTCATCATCACTTGTCACAACTTCTGGTAACAGCATAACAGGTATGTAACCGAGCAGTTGTTGCCATAGCATTCCCACAAAGTGGAATATGTCATGTTGTTCTAATTCTCACACTCATACACACAAGCTCTGCATAGTGAGGGGCCCCAGCATGCATCTGTTCTGTAGGCTTAAAAATATTAATAGAAGTACGAATTTACATCTAAGTAAGACGTTGCCACATCATTTCAATTTGCACTTATTTTTATGCATTACAGTATCTGAGAATTTGTGCTTTTGATGAGCCATGCTTATCTTAGCCACTAGACAAGTACAAGTACAAGTACTCTAGTACAATTGCCGGCCGGGTAAGCATGTTCCTGGCCACAAGATCCTCTGGTGTGGAATTTGCAGAGTTAAAAGGAAGGGGAGCGAAGTTGAAAAATTGCACCGGGTCTCCTGTCGCTCCTGCCTTCATGTGCTGCTTTGTCCTAGGGCACAGTGCCTTCACCGTCACCAAACACACCCCCAGGGAAAAGGAGTGGGAAACTCGGCAGCGCACAGCATCATGGTCCAGCTGGAATGGCAGCTGGGTCAAGGGCTCTGATTAATCTTCCAGGCTCCTGTCAGAGAAGGCATGCAGCAGGGAGAGTGGCTGCAGAGTGGAGAACAGTAATAAGCTCTCCTTCCAGCCACATCAGACTTGGCCCTTTGTGGGAATCATCTCTGAAATTCAATTGACAATATGTGTTGAACTGCCTTTTGGTTGGAACAGCAGAAAGAACCAGAGTGAAAAGAAGGAGTAGTTTTTATTCAGAGGGTGCTACCATTTCTTATCAATCCAGAAAATTTGCCAAAGTGCATAACTGCTAGTACATTTCTTACACTATATCGTGGCCATTTTGACTCTTACAGTATTTTTTGTGTTTTGTTGGTTGCTTTCAATGTAATTTTGTGGTTGTAGATACTGTGCATTCTCACAAACTAGAAGTAGTTTAATAAACTCCAGAACAGTCCCCAGGAAGAACAGAAGCTTACCTGCTGCTCTCAAGAAAGGTTAAGTGGGAGGTCAAGTTTTGAAGTCATTAAAAAAGAAAAAACCAAGCTTCTGCTTCCAAACAATAAATCGATGTAGCTTTCTTGGTGGATTTAATTAAAGAGATACTAACATGCACTCCAAAAACAACTGCTAACACATTCATCAGTAAAAAGAAAAATATAATAAATAATATCAAAACATTATAGTTTTCCAGCCTGGAAATCCCAGAGATCCTGCCAGCACCAGGGAGCTCATTTTTCATCTTATTTTTGTAAAGCAGACAGGATGCCCTTCAGATCAAACACAATAGTTCAAAAGAGACCCACTCACATAATCCTGCACTGAAAGGCATGCTTTGCACCTAAATATTAATATGTAATCATATTACAAGAGAGCAATGTCTCTGGCCACAAAGTGGAAGCAGGTTCAGGACGAGAGCTTACATGAGCTCCAGTAACTCCAGAAATCAGTTTTGTAATCTTTAATCTTCTGTCATCACTTGTAGAGTCACTGAAATTGATCAGTGTTAAACCTGTTTAAGATTAGATCATCTTTGTTTAAGATTAGATAAAGCATAAGTAACTTTAAGTTTGCTTATAATTGTTAAACAGTGTCCTTCTTTTTCAGAATAAAAGTAACAAAGGTAAAACTTGGCAGAAACCCAAAACATTTATATTCCACAATCTATAAATCGCAGAATTCACAGCAAGCGGCAGTGTGCATCATTTACCGTTCATAACTTGTTCGTAACTCTATTTAGCACTAATGCTTGAACACTCTTTTAGAGGAATATCATGGCTTAATTCATCAGGTAATTAAAAAGAAACAGACGCTATTCTTCTTAGAAATGTGAGTGGGAAGAGTGAATAGGCCACCTCTGTCAAAACCATCTGCTGAAAAGTAATAAGATTTGTTCTCAGTGAATGGACACCTGTTTCAGAGTTACTAGTTTTGCTTTTGAATAGCTTGAGATAATTCACTTAGCTCTTTGCTGACTCTATTTTGATGCTTTTTTTATTTGTTTCAGGGTCAAAAGATAATGTTTTTAATTGTCACAAAAAAACGATATTTCTGTATATAGACTGTAAATGTTGCATGGAATTCAAGATGACTATTTTAATTGTGAAAATACATAATAAGGGATAAGGGAATCCTGTTAAGACTGCACACTTGATCAATACCTGTATTTCTTTAATTACTTAACCTTGTATTGCTGTATTAGAGTCATATAAGCATGACCACATATTTCATTCTCTACCAAGCAGTAAAGGTTGGCAAAAAAATAATATAGCCTACAAATGATTGGTGATTTCAAATTAGGGTTGTTACACAATAATAAAATCGATGACTTAATCAACCTGCTTTTTTCAGCTTAGAAAAAGACAATTATCATCAAAGTTAATTGGTAAAAGAGCCGATGAAAATATCTTAAAACTAGATACAGAAGCTTTTTCTATACTATTTTTTTAGAGCATTCAGTATATAAATACACTACAGGAAAGTACTATTTCTGACGCAGAATGTCTGAAGCATTTTATATTGCACAGGATAATCACTGATCTGAAGAAATCCTTTGCATTCACTGGGGAAGATACAGATGATTTCATCCATAACTTGATTGAAGAGAGAAATAAATCATCTCAGCCAGGGATTATTTAATTCTCTGCTTGCATTCACTCGACTTCCTCTTCAAACAGGTGGTCTATGCAGAGCTGGTGGAATGGTGCCCCATCACCAGTGAAAGGGAAATGGAGCAGGATTTTCTGGTTCCAAGGTTCACTCCATCAGTGTAGCTACAGAAGAAAACCCCAGCCTGTCTGAGCTACGGGGCTAACAAACTCTTACCACCATGGTAACACTGGCCGTTTAGCTAAACCCTTGGGCAGGATATTGCTTGGAAAAGGGAGTTTTCACGCCAGGATGGTAAGCTGTCTATTTTTCATTGGCTTAGTGAGAGAAGAGCCCTGTTTGGACCACACTCCCGAGAAACCACTGGGGGAATAAGATGCCGCTGGTCTGAGTCACCTGACCAGTTGCAGGAAGAGAACTGGTCAGGTGACTGTTTAAAAAGCAGGAAGCAGACGCCTTCTGGTTCTGTCTGTACAAGTGAACCTGCTGTCTCAGGCCGTCTTGCATTCCTTGCACTGCGCATTAAGCCCTTCCTCCAAGTCCGCACTTCTGTGCGCTTGTATCCGAGGGCGCATCGGTATATAGAGTAATGGGACAGCCTCGCATGACGGCACTAAGTCTCTCTCGCTGGTTACCGGCTCGGGGTCAAAATGCTGTCTGTTGTTGATGTTGCTTTTCCAGTGACTAAGTGCATGCAGGCAAATTATTGTTAAAGAATTCTACATTCTCAGCTGGCAGTTTGATTAAATTGAATTTCATCTGGTCTATCCCTGCACAAAAAAACACATCGTGTTCATTCGTGTTGAGCAGGCTCGACTCAGTACGGGCGAAGTAAACTACGGATACCTTGGCAATACCACTGTTTATTCAAAGCTACTGTATGTACTTTCACGGTCATTCAATGTAAACTAAATAAGGTAACCTTGGCAATATCTCAAAGCTTTGAATTATTAAATATGCCTACTATTAAATATTTCTTGTGCAATTAAATATTTCTTGTGCAATTAAATATTTCTTGGTAAACGAATATTCATCAGTCGAAAATGTGGAAACGAAATAAAAGGTTTATGTCAAAACTTCATATCTAGAATACATGCAGTATGAACCTAAAGTAGCCACATAATATTTTATTTTTACACAACATATTACGAGTTTTAAAACTGTAAAAACGTTTACATTTACTAACAAACACGTGAATGTTTTATTCTCCGTGGTGTCTTCTCTCCGCTTTGATAGGTTAGAAAGTGAAACGTCACCATTCCGCAAAGAATTCCAGGCAATTCCCTTCAGTGGATTTCAGAGAAGGGCACATTGGGGGCGCTGCTGAGCACACAAATTTAGAAATGGGGCGGCAAAAGCCCTTGCAGGCTTGCGCCAGAACGCGCAAGTCCGCAAGTGTGGGTACAGGGACACAGAAGTGGTCGAGGGCAGAACCCCTGTGAGATGCACTCACCAGAGGGAGAAGGACTGACCATGGCCCGAGAAACTGTTTGAGGTCTTTAATACTGCTTGAACTAAATACCGTCTGAGTGAGACGGTAGAGTTGAGCATGTGGATGTTTGAAAGTCTGCCAATTTTGTGAAGAGTCTCAGTGGAGAGTTTATTTGAGGCCAGTAAGAAGTTTAGCTGCTCTGCGGTAATAGAGAGGGACTTCAAGAAGAAATTTAGTAGCTCAAAAAGGATCTTAGGCTTTTTTTTACTCCCCGCACTGTAAATAAAAACACACCTTCTTTTGACCCATTAGGCTGGGTGTTTTGTGTGTCTGTTGGCCTAGATCCTCCTATTTTTAAGGATTCCTTTACAACACGCCCAATGGGTTGCCACAGCGTGCACATGTGTCTGCACTCCATTCAAAGCATGAAAAGACACTTGAAAACACAGGGCGGACAGACAATTCTCTTAGCACAGATTACTGTACTGGATCTGGCCTGCCCATTTGCAGGTGCTTTTGGATTCATCCTTACCCGAATCGGTGCTCATCGTAAGCACCTCACAGTCAGAGGGAGGTGAAAGGCCAGTGTGGATGTTTGGGGCGCTTACCTTTGACGATGAGCTCTGCAAAGTTGGAGACCCCTGAGCCGCGGGAGGACTGCGTAACGCAACGGTACAGGTCCTGTCCGCCCCGCTGGACCATGTCCAGCTGGAAGGAGGCCAGGAAGCGTCGGTGACTGAGGTGCTTCACCGAGGAGGCCGGAGTCACGTCCCCATTGTGCCGCTATTGGAGAAACGCAAGGGAGTCAGACACCCAGCTCAGCACCACTTACCCCATCACCCTCTCAACAAGAACGACTGGCTACCCAGGCAGAGAACAGAGTTCAGGATCAATATCAACCCGAGTAGCACAGCTCTTTGTAATCCAACCTTGTCAAGACCTGAAATTTGAAGAGGGTGAAATCTTCACATTCACTTCAAACAGAAGGGAGCCCTGAAGCACATGTGCCATTTTCATCATCTGTCATGTTACAAATTAATGATCTGGAATTTTGTTTTTATTAACGACAAATATTAGTAATTCATTTTTCTAAAAAATTCTTTATGCAGAATTACACATGGTTCAGGATGCATTCTGTGTGCAAGGTGATCTATCATACATTTCTTTCCAAGACTACTGACAGTTCAGTACAGTATATCCCTTTTCACATTCAGCATAGCTGGTACCCATAATTTAGAGCAGTTAAACCACCTCTTAGAGTTGCCTAATGATTCGGAAGAATGCTGAATACACTTTCTTTAAATGATAATCTAAAAAAACTATAACTATGGTTTTGCAAGTTATTTATACTAATGAACAACAGTTTCCAGACACATCTTTATTAAGAGCAAAATGTGTTTATCGAAGATTTGTCTGATTTACTGTTATCGACAGAATCTTCCAGAATGAACCTCTATGATCATTGCATCCCATTCTTATCATCTTTATGTATTGCCTTGTTCACACTGCATGGCATTTCCACTGGCGGCATTTCTGAAACAGATGAACGTACATCAGTATAGTAGGGATTCCTTAGACTATTTGCAATGTCTAGTGCCTGCCTGTTCCATCTTAAAATTCTACCTAATGGCACTTATGTATTCCAATTCAAACTTAAACTAGGATCCAAAAGCATTTTACAATATAACCACTACTAAACGACAAACTGTACATTGAAATGATGGTTCTAGAGCAGGAAACCCACTTTGAACCCAATTAATGCGAGGTCTTTTAAGGAGGATAAATTTGGTTTCTTTCATGTTTGACTGTGATACTATGGCTAAGAATCTTGTTTTAAAGTTTCGAGACCTTCATTGTCCACAGTGTGGACAGGATCTCAAACCAATACAGTATGTGATTCACAAGGGACATACTGCAACACATTGCCCTCTGCCTTCATATTGGATCATTAGTTGGAATTTCTAATCTAATCTAAGTGAAACCCCTTCTTAGATCAATCTGATTTTCTTGTATCCTTCTCATTTTAGTGCCTGCCAGTTCCAGCCCTGATTAGCATTAAATGAATGTGAAAATCATTGACCTCAATATTATCTTTTTGCTTAATTAAACAACTTTAAGAAATGGAAATACAGAAACATCACAATGTTTTCATTAGCTATTAAAATCAACACCAAGAAACTTTGAAAACAATTAGCAGGAGTGCATAATTCAGAATATAAACAGGATCCAAGAGGAATCTGGAAAAAGGATAATTAAATAACATAAAACCAGGGGCTAACAGAAGGCAGAATTGAAGACCACAGAAAAAAGTATTTGTCTGATGATAAATCAATCAGAAACGATCAATGAAAAAAAGCAACCCAGTTATATCTGCGGTCAAGAAACAAATTCATTAGCCATAAATCAAACCAATATAAGAGATGTTCAATAATTAATGTAATTTATTAAAAAGTGTGGAGATTTTAACCTCATAGTAAAACATTGTTAAATTATCTAACCCATCGTCAGAATGCCAATCCATTGTCAGAGATATTCCTGTAATCCTGGAAGCAGAGGGCATATAGTAAAATGGATCTACACCCTGGAAATCCTCACAGGACACAAATACAGAGACAATTCGGACACACCAATTTGACTGAAATCTGAAGAATGTGTTTTAAAATTATGTATTTAATGTAATTCTTGTTAATAAGAAAAATATTGTCAGATCATGGCTTTATTTAACATGGCAGATCGTGGCAGAATCAACATCTGCCTAGCACCACCCAGTTGCAAAAGGCCAGGAAGAGAAACACTCCTCCAAGCAGACTATTATAAAACTACAGGACTATGCTGCTAGATTTGGACTAGGGTTATCTCCATGAAGTGATACACTTCCTCCGTCTATCACAGCTAACATCCTTATTCCAGCCAGAAAATAGTTTATGAGCCCAAACTTTTTATTTTCATATTGATCCCTAATTAGTCAGTTAAGGGAAGCAAGCTCATAACACCTGTTGGCCTGATCTGGAATTCAACCAAGATGCTGACAGGAGGAGAATATGAGAATAATGAACTGATGAAATAAAGAATTAACTCTGTTCTTACAGGGGTGAGTGATGAGCAAGGTCAAGTGAGGCTGAGCCAACTCCTCCAGTGCTCTGTCACCTCTACCTGTGCAGTCTAAATAGCCCAGAGAAAATCAGGCAATGTTCAGCTATACAGTACATGACTTAACATACTGTATAACAAACACGTAACTCAAAAGTCACAACTACCGAGCACCTTTACTTTACAGGCTCCTCAGGTTCTGGGTTTCTGTACAGATGGACATTATAATGTACCCCTTCCAGGAATTCAGTTTTAGACTAAATATGTTTTTTGAAAGCAAGGTTATCATCATAGTAACATACCCCCACAATCTAATTAGCTTTCTAGCTTGATATGCACAGAGGTTGAACAATGAAAAGCTCAAATGGGATAGTGGAGGGAAAATGGAGGCTTGGAAACTCTCTCTTTTTATTCTCTTTATGTATTTCATCCTGCAGTAAAAAGCAAAGCAGAAAGGGCAGTTCTTTCAGAGTGATGAAAAGTAGCCTTTTTAATTTACAAAGGGGAAATTTACATACAAAAGCCGTCCTCTTTGGAAAAACACACGCGTATTGAACAAGGAAAGAGCCAACACGTATTTTGAACAAGGCAGAACCTTCATGGGTTATGTTCAGAGTTCTTGCTGTTGCATTACTGTGATCTCATTTTTGTAAAAAAACTCTTTACTAGTCACGAAAAGACTGAACACTTTGCTAGAATAATGTGTTCGGCTTAAAGCCTCGACAGGATATGAGCCACTGTTTCCCACAAATACAGCCTTAGACACCATGTGAAATAAAACCAACCCAAGATTTTGCAAGGCACCATGGGGGCTGCCATTCTGCAGCACCGCTGTTGTTGCTAACTCACAGAGTCAAACCAGACTTAAGTAGGATTTATGTAGATTTAAACATGCCTTTTAAATCTACTTAAAGGAAGATTTTCAGAATATATTTCTTTACAGCCAGACATCCTACAGTGCAGAATTATTATTCTGAGCAAAACCATCATTTGCAGTGTATACTGTAGAGTAACTCCTGTACTGTACATCATAGACAACAGAATCAGCTCTTTCTAGATTAATGAAAAAAGTGCATCACTGAACTATGTAAAAAATAGCAATGTAATCATGCACACCTAGGTACACCTACAGTAGATTTTTTCTGTATCAATTTCAGCATGTAACATTTATTTCATTATTAGGATGGCTTTTATTCTACACAGAAGCACAGTTTTAATGAGTACTTAGTGCTGGAACAGAGACAGCCTGCTTTACTCTGCTCCATACTTACCTCCAGCAGGAACCTCTCAGTCTCTGACGCCCGCCCTGATGCCACACACTGGAAGGTGGCATTTTGACCAGCATTAACCTCCACATCACCCAGTCGAGAGAAGTGGGGGGCTTTATCTGGAGAGGGGAGAGAAGGAGAACAGAGGTTACTGACACAGCACAATAGGAACTTACATTCAAGCACTGTACTGAAGTAATGAGTATTCAGCTCAGGTGATGGACCATTGAATTTGAAAACCTTCTGCGAACCTTTTTACTGTAAATACAAAATAACTTTACCGTTACAATTAATAATTACACCCTAATATTTTCGGTCTAAAATACACACACTAAGTTTATTAATGATGCAGAACATAAACCCCTACAATTTACAAAATACAGTGATATACATACAACATAGATTATGCTTTCCGATCTGAAAGGCAGTGTGCTGCGTGCAAGCTTGTTTTCTCTTCAATTCTCTGAGGGAATCTGTCTGAACACTCAGTCCAGCTCACAGTTAATAGTGCACCGTTTGGAATCGGAAACTGAAATTGACTAAAAAAAAAGAGGCCTAAACAGTGAATGCAGGCTATTTACTGTCAACTTATTTACAAAAGTAATGTGACTCCATCAGAGGCTTTTGAATGTGCAGCTCATTGCAGAGAATGGGGAAAAAGATGAAAAAGTGAATATACAGTATTCCACCGCAATGGTAAAAGTAATAGCGGTGAAGAATTGTCACAGTGTTGTTCTTTATGCGCTGGAAAAAACACTCTCTTTTGAGGCTTTCTCAAAAATTAATCTCAAATTAGCTCCAATCTCCGACGTCCTTCCATTCACTCCACTAATTCTGAGGCTTGAGCCCTCCACATGATCTTCTGTGTGTGTGATCTCCTGACTTATTAATTCCTTTAGCTCTAATGGGCTTTAGGAGATGGTTATCTTACTTTTACTGCAGATTTTTATAACATTGCTTTAGGTGTCATATTTGTAGGTGTAACAATTTTTGACACTGGAATTCAAATATATTTGTAAAGCAAACAAGTATACAAGTAACACAATGATAAACTTTCCTTGAAGAAGAAGGTGTGATGTGATGTGATGAGAGGTGCACATCAGATCGATGAATTAATTAAAGTGTCCACCCACCCCTCATCTAACTGCATTATCTGTCGTGTTTGTGGGGGAGCCGGAGTCTGTCCCCAGAGGCACTTTTACCAGAATCCAATTAACCTACCTGTCTGAGTTTGGGCTGTGGGAGGAAACAGGAGCACCAGGAGGAAACCCACACGAACCCACACACACAAGGAGAAACATACAAACTCCACACAGACAGCACCTCAGGAATTGAACCCACAGCCCCAGTGCTGTGAGGCAGTAATGCTAACCACTGCTCCACCATGCTGCCCAATTTTATGTGACCTTTTAATGTTTTCCTCATAATAGGCCTCAGCAGTGTGGATTAGTTAAAAGGTTCTGGACTTTGTAGGAGTCAAAGTCCCAGGTGGGACAATACTATTGACTCCTTCAGCAAGTTGATTTACTCATACAGCAAAACCGGTCTAACTTTATAGGTCATCTTTGTCAATTATTATTAGTTGCTCACTATTGATTTAAAAGGTTAAATAAAAGTTTGATTTAAAATGTACATTGTAAGAATTTCACTTCTTGCTGTTTTAATTTTACTTCCTAGCTTATTCAAAATGCACACAAAAACAAAGACAAGCATATGTAAATTATTATTTTGCCTATCAACACCGATACATGCAAAGGGAAAACAAATTACATTGCACCATCTCCTTGCAATAGTGTATTGTGAATTTGCTTTCCCAAGATACTTCTTCAAACATGGATTTGAGAGATATCCTCACTCTGTTTATTCTGGGCTGTATTCTAGCATGGCAAACTGCAATCACAGAGGAACACGTAAGAAAGGAATAAAAGAAAGAAAGAATCAGACAGAAAAATGCAAATCTCAGATTCTCTTTTAATATCTCATGAGAAGCCTTCCAGCATATTGCAGAATTTCCTAAGCAGGGTGTCCAGTCTTTTAATTATGGAAAATGGGATCCCTAACCTTTTAGAACACAATAGCAGGTTTGTTATGCTTTAATGCTATAATTAGTGATAACAGAATCTAGTCCACATTGCCAAATACTGTCGCAAGACAGAAATACAATAACCTGCAATGGAAGCTAAACTGAAAATGAAAAGAGACAGCCAGTTTTGCCTGCAGGTTCTGCGCCTGCTGCTAATTTCTGGCTAGGGAACTGGCAATTTGTTGGTCTTATTTCAGCAAACAGACAGGAGGGATGCTACTCTCATGAAATCTACAGATTTCAGCTTTTCCTATGGACACAATCCCACTAAGGGACCCCTGGTTAATTTATAATTCATACGTCTTTACAAGTGCAGAGACAAAAAAATATGGAACAAAAGGTCTGCCTTTGACGATCGACTTATTTAAATATGTCAGATTTTGTCCTGAGGCTTATATAATATGATAAATATTTTATTTTACTCGAATGCTTGCTTGAAATAAAAACGTGGGCTCAGGAGAGCACAATAGAAATGTCATGCATATTTCCTCAGCAAAGCTGTGTAGCTTGAATTTAAAGCAGGAGATGATTTCATTTTTTTTTCTGTGGGCCAAATGGTAATTTCAACACCCTGGAACACTGCCACTCAACACAGTTCATCCAGGTCCATCTACTGACTCACTGTGTCCTAATGAGATTCTTAATTATTTAATGGAAACAGCGGGGTTCAAAAGACAGCATCTGCAATGCACAGGCAATTCAGAAAACTATCAACCCTGTACCAGGCACAGGCTACTATGGAGTGAAGATCAGAAACATTTGTCTCTGCCCATATCAGGTGACTAAAGGAGGTTCAACCAGTGTGAATAAAAAGAGTCACTATACATGTAGGTACCCTCACATAATTGTACCATGATAACAGCTGATAAAATAATACTATAAGCAAAAGGAACCCACAGTGAAAAAGGAAAAAAACAAACCAGGGGACCTAATTAAGTGCATGCTACAAGTGCAATAAAACCATGAAAAAACTTAAATTATCTTTATGATTTCTAATTGACATTTACAAGACAAGTTTTAAAGTGCATTTAAAACAGAGATCATGAAGCACTTCTTGACATAAAGGGTTTTGGCACAAGCTGCCCAGCCATGTAGTTAGAACTGATTAGCTTTTTTTAATCAAATTGGTGGTTTATCCTTGGATCACTTATCCACTAAAATCAAACGTGTTTGACAGGCTAAGGGGCTCATCACATTTGTAAAATATTATTGTGTTAAATTTTCATAAGACATTTCACTGAAGGACAAGGTCAGTCCTATGTAGATGTTAAAATGAAACAGAGCAAAATTGCTTATATTGCTCAGTCTTGTTAATGGCACAGTATGAGCATGCAAAAGTTGCAAAAATCCCACACAGCTTTCCCTTCATTCAGGTAGGCACTGGCAGGTTATGCATTTACCTCAGAGTTCTGATCTATCAACTTTGTCTAGGAATGTTTAGGATATACAGCTGGTACAATGTAGTCTTGCTCTTCAGAAAAATCTGAGTTAATTAGGGTGACTGAGTATGCAAAATTAATCCCAATAAGCACAGATGATCAGACTTTACAGTATATAACCATGGTTTCACAGGAAGAGCTGGAGGGGTGCCCAAGTGCTCTTTTTAAAATAGAATAATGGCTCAGCCACAATAGCACTTAGGTGCAAAAGTGGTGGTTAACTTGGACAGTGCTCCCCACAAACCAACAAAATAATTATATATAGTGCAAAAAAAATTAACAAAATAGAACAAAAAATACACAAACCCTTCCTCCAAGAGCTATAAACCAAGAATCCAGACTCACTTGGGACCTATCAACTACCTCTCCCCCAGACTAACGGAGGAACCTCCTAAATAGGCACAGTATAGCCCTGCCCCCTCGGACCGTACCATTCTCACATTAAAATTAAACTTATCATCTCATTATCATATCATTAAACTTACAATTTTAAACATATAATTTATACTTTTAACAATAGACTATACAGAATGTAAAAATAAAACAAAGAATCATGAACAAAATATGTTACTCATTTTAACGGTATCTGTGCAAAATGGTACTTCCTATTCTGGAAGATGTGCGCATGCACCACTCAGCGTTGACACCATAAAGCCCAGCTGAGAAGAGGGGCTGGGTTTGGACCTATGAGGCCACCATACCCGGAAGTCAGGCTGCCCAGGAAGCACAGTGACCACAACATGGAAGAAAGGTAGGCAGATAAACAGTGCGCTCTCTCACACAACTGAGTACAAATAAACAGAAAACATAACGTTATCCGTGAGAGTTTGTCTGATTTTCTACGAATAACCGGAAGTGATTTCGAGGTGAAATGTGGTCATGTTCTTGCTTGTATAGAATAGGAAACTGCAAGCCGAGTCCCGATGTGTGCACCCTCGCGAGCTAGCTAGATAGCTGACAGGAAAATGGATCCGTGAACGCGTGTCATTTAAGTGGGATAACGTGTGTGAGGTACTGTGCTGTCCGCGGACGGTGACGGAGATCCCTCTATCATACATGGGGAACAGGCCACACTTCATTACCATATCAGAAGAAGAAATTGCCAAGCTAGTTCCTAGATAGCAATTCACTGTGATCTTTCAACAATCTAGAACCAAAAAGTTAAAGCAGATTAAGTTCACCTGATACGACCTAACCTTTTATAGTGTTCTTATCCATTTCTTCTGAAGAACTGTTTGTTGAAGCAGCACTAATTTCACCTGAAGCCAATCTAAAAAGTAACTTTGCTGGCTAAATTTAAAGTTAGTATAACTAAACAAGCAGTGTCTTTAAGATTATGGCTTTGGAAATGTAGCATCTGTATTTTCTTTTAATGTTTTCTTTTCTTATTGCATATTCTGCTATGTGCTCTACTAGTTTGTGTTCTCTTTTAAAATTCTCATGTGCCGTGATAAACTCCTTCTGCCAGTCAATTTCTAACAGGATTTCTCTACCTTAATGGGAGGACATCACTGTGTCCACCACTGCAAAACCGCAGCACAACTGCACACAAGAAAGAAGCACAGAAGGGCAGATTTACGCTTCCTCGATATTTCTTGGAAAGAAGCCCCAAGAAGCCTTTTTAGAGATCAATTTTCTTGGAATTGATCATTAACAATGAAAATGACCTTCTAATCAGGATGAACAATCATGAATCACACACTGATGCTTATAATATGAACATGTAATGTGTTAGAATGAGATATTTGAATAGAAGCTGCTTCAGTGTAAAGGGTTAACATGTTATCATTCCACTCATGAGCCCTGTGGGTTTTGACACCGCAGACAATCTTTTCAGCAGGAAATTTATCTGCTGTTCTCTCATTCCTTCTTGAAAGGTCACAGCACATACTTACAGCAGGGGTAGTTCAGCAATAAGATATCATCCATCCCAATGTAGCCCCGGCGCTCCTTTGAGATGGTCGCTTCAAACAGGACCTATGTAAACAGTGGACATAAAAAGAAGAAATTCAGAGCCAAAGAACAACAGAATAGGAATCGAGATGCAGCCCCTGTGACCACAGAGACAACGTAGTTGGCATTTCAGATATGCTGCCTCAATCAGAGGTCTGCATCAGACACAAGTTCCAAACCCAACCATCCAATGATTATCAGAAAACCACTTATTCCTGGCAAGGATCTCAACATCAAGGGGCTTTTCCGAACGAACGGGGCGCAATGCGGAATTGCACCCTGGACGAGACGGAAGTCTGTCTAGTGAACACGTCTTTGGAAGTGGGGGGCAAACTGAAGAGAACCCATGGAAAATAGAAAGAGAACTTATAAACACATCTACACACAGTAGTTCCTAATGAAGCAAGATCTCTGAGGCAGCGGCACTGAGACGTGCCACCCAGACACCAAATCCTATTTCAAATGCAGTTCAAATCCATGACCTAAGCACTCCCCAGACTCCAGTCTGAACTCGTCTCTAACTGCACTTTCATGTTGTCTCACAAGGTGAGAGACCTTTTCAAATGAAAAAAACCTAAATAGCAGGCATTGACCTGATTTCTAGTATTGTATATAGTTCTTTGTAGTCAAACCCCCTTAATTTAACATTGTTTCCATGCTATTTTTTAATCCTCTGATTACTTAATTCAGTTATTCAGTTCCATTCCATCTTAATTCAGTATATCAGAATATACTGCTGTGTGACTATAATCCTGGTGGGATGAACATGGGATGTACCTTTCACAAGATTACCGTGTAGACATTTCATTAAATTGCTTCCATTTTTAAAAATGTTTTTTGATCAAGCAAGATGAGAGCAAATTATGAACCTTTAACCTTCTTCACCTAAAGTTTATCATTTGGGGCTAGATAAGCATTAACAAAAGGAAAGCTGCAGGTGGTATCTTCAAATAGAGATTTTAACTATTTTAATTTTTTTAAATATCACTAACACAATCCAAGAAGAATATTTTCAGTTAAGATCAGTGTGTATCTTTTTAAGAATGAACAGCTTGTATATGATGTCAAAATGCAATATAAAAGAATTTCTTGCTAAAGAGAGAGTAAGTCTGAATTAATTACATAAGTAATGTGAATTTTCCTGTACTATGAACTTGAGTGGATTTCTACAATTGCATTTTGTTAAACTGCTACCCTTAAATAAACCTAACTATGGGCAGTGTAGTTCTGGCCTTGTAACACTATCCTGCAGCTAATTCTATCAGGAAGGGAAGGCAAGCAGACTCCTCAGTAAAGTGTAAAAGTCATTTGGAAGCCATACTAGAATTTTGTCAGCACGGCTTGGGATAAAGAAAACACTTCCTGGAATTATAAATGATGGAAAACGAAACGGTAATGCATAAATACCTGTATAAATAAATAACTACAGGAATTTATCTGGCAAGACATGGCTAATTTATTCCAGTTTCCGTAACATTTTCCAGTCTGTAAAGTTAATGTGCTGGCGCAGTCGTGTAAACGTCTTATTGCCTCAGGCAGAAAGGATCCAGCTCTACACTACAGATGGCTTGTTTCACTATTTACCACAAAGGAGAAAACAGGCAACACCTTACACTGCTGACAATATATCAGCCTATAACTGCACTCCAAGAATCCTCATGACACCAGGCCCGTGATGATCGACACAGTTTCTTTTTCTTTTGCAAATGTATTTTTACTTTAATGGGTAGCCATTAGAGTCATCCCACTGATTCGCTTTGCAATACATCACAGGCTGACACGCGTGCGATCGATTGGCTTGAGGTTTACTGGAGGGAGCTTACTGCAAGGCTCTTTGAGATCAGGTTTGCCATAGAGAGGCAGTCTGTAAAATTAACACCCACATGAACACTGACTGTCAGGGCACCCCGGATTCTTCTTGTTGACGAGGCTTTTTACCATCGCATCCTGTGAACAACTGATGGGTTTTTAAAGTACCAGCAAACACATTGCAGTCTAGCCCTGCCACCCTTAATTCCTTAAGTGTAAAGGACTGTCTGCTATTTACCATGCACTGTGATCCTATTCTACATTATCCAAATGTGTGATGTTTTTGATTTTTAAAAGTTTGAGAAAATGGATCTACTAAATTCCAGGTTAAGTAAAACTGGAAATGAGCCACAAGGTAGCTCTCCATTTTAGTTCTAGAATTGATTTGCTCTGTGTAATTAGCTGATACTGTATGTGGTGAGAGTACAGGTGCACTATGGTTGCCGTCGCCAGTGGTGGTGGTGGAGGGGAGTCCCGTTATCTGTAAAGCGTTTTGAGAGGAGTGCCCAGAAAAGCACATAAATGTAAGGATTTATTATTAAAGCTCTCCCCACTGAGAATGGATGCATTATGAACATTTTGGAGGCATTTACATAAGCAGGGATAATTGGAGTCAAATGAGAAACAAATGTTTGGAAACTGCCGTGTTTTAAATGGGAGATGTCCTCTGATTCTACATAAAAAACAGTGACTGTATGAACCAAGATGTGCCTTCATTTTTTTTCAGAGTTTGACATTTCAGTCAAAAATGTTTTCTGTTAATTAAGAATGGTCCAACAGGGTGGTAAAGGCTAATAAACAAAAGTCAGGGAATTAACAACTTCTTCAGCAACTAATACATTTTTAAGGAATGAAAGGCTAGCCATGAGATTTTCAAGGTTAATTAAAGAACTTCTGTTTTCAAAGCATATTTATTATGCACAATTAACTCCTGCACGCAGAAATGTGTGGCATACCCAAATGTATTTTTTGTGCAGTCTACTGTAACATCTGTCTCTCTGTGCAACAGGACCAGCAGATAATGCCATAAGGGAGAATGACCTTTTTGTCTGGAACATCCGATTATCCTTAAATGATGAAACAAGACACAAGAGGACAGCAATGGCACACACTAATGTCTTTATAGAAGAAGGATCCTCCAGAAGCTGTTCTATACCCAAGTCACATATGTTACAATGAAATCTCAGGTGAAACCATTAACAGTACTCTGCATCCACTATAAATAAAAGCATTCATCCAAATGCTACAATTTTACTTTCGTATAAGCAGTCTCCAATTTTAATGTGCATGGTAATATTGTATTAACAAAATCTGTTAGAAGCATTTCCAGTACCTACCACAGTCCTTTTGGCTTTGGCATACTAAAACCAGCAAATATACATCTCTCATTTCCTGCTCATAATACAGCAGACATTAGCAAACGAGCAGCAAAGGAAAAATAACATATTAATCTGGCTCAAATGTATTTAATCATTACTTTAATGTTTGCCGAGAACATCACAACTGGGACAGATAGGCACAGACAACATAAATATAAAGATGTAACATGTATTTCTTGGTCTATAAATATTTTAATTGATTGGGGTTAAACTACAAAAGCAATTGATTTTCTTCTAATTTGGCTTTTTCTCAGTTGGTTTCGTGTTTGTATTTCCTGTGTTAGGTCATCAGTTCTGTTTTTAGTTGTTCATTTCTTGTTGACTGTTGAAGCTTCGTTGAGTAAGAAAAAAAGCTGATGGCCTTTAATGCAACCATGTTTTTTTATTTTTAAACTTTATTTGAAGAGGGTAGCCTTCAAGATGATTGAAAAAGAAATTGCAGGTAAAAAAAGAAAATTGCAGAGAAGCAATAAAGGCTTGAATTTAAGTGTATTTTTGTTCTGATGGCTGGGACCACAGAATGAGAGATTAATAGTATGTTTTCATGTAGGGGGGAGGGTTTGGCTATTATAGCTACAGGTTGTAAAACAAAAACAGCTAAAGCAGTAAAATAGAGCTCTGTTTAATAAAAAAAACATTTCAAGGTTCTAGAGAAGGACACAATTTCCCTTTGATAATTCTATATGCAGAATGTGTACTTTTAAACTAAATACTTTGTAATGTTTTGTATTTTGTGGACAGGAGGCAACAACAGATCAAAGAAATTTGTGATTGATGACTGCAATTAAAACTAAATTAGAGAGCAGCCCAAACATTTGTAAACCTGTTTTGTTCTGAAAACGTAATGATTTAGTTAAAAATCCAAACACACCAGAAAATCCTAATGGCAGACTCTGGACCCACTGTAAACGTTTAATGCCTGAGACCTGCATTTACTATTTTGTAATGGCATAAAAATACGATAATGGGGCTTTAAACGTTCTCAGATTTTATGATAAGTGCTGTGAGTCTAAGTGATGGTCGGCCAGCTTGTAGAAAACCCAGTTCAATCTTGATGGAAGCTCTAGTCAGGCCAAGCCAGCTGGCTGAAAAGGTTTCTCATTAAAAGACTGCAGACAAGAGTCAATTTCAATTTGTCCAGATAATGAAACACTTGGAAAGAGGTTTTGTAGTTGGAGAACAGAGAGGATTGGACCTGTCCCCAGGAGAGCTGGCATAATTCAGGCCCCCCTTTTTTCTCCCCCCTGCTCCAATCAGCTACACTCAACAGCCAACAATGCAATAATCAATACTCTGACAGGCCGATTATAGGTCTGACAGATGTGCGTCAGTTAATGAAAAGCCATCTCTGCAAGTGGATATCAACGGCAGGAGGGGATACTAGGATATGGCTCCATTTCAACATCTAAAATGGTCTTCTTTAGAGCTTCTTTTAGAAGCCATGTTTTGTACAGAGGTCCTCAGAGAGACACTCCTCAGAGAAGCAAGCCAATGGATTATTGACACAAGGGACTAGTGATGTAAGATGGGTAATGCAAGGCTTCTCAACCTGACAAAAATATCAGACTACAAATAAAAGCGTTTCAGGCATCCTCAGATCTCACCTATTGCCACATGCATATTCTTCTCCTGTTCCACTTAATAAGAGTACACCCCATTCCAGCTGAGAATGCAGACATGGATAATAAGGTTTATTTTCTCACAGTCCAAAGCCTTTTTAGTTTCTGTTTCCATCTTTGTTATTAAGACACAGCTTGCAAAACACTATACACACACCTGAGTACGGCGTTTATACAGAATACCAGATTTCCCGGTACAGATTCTGTAATGAGCCTCCTACACTATCAGGCTGAGCCTTTTTAGTCCTGAACAGAGAAGACTGGGAGACCTGATCCAAGCATTCAAAATCCTTAAAAGCACTGACAAAGTCAACCAAGTGGACTTCTACAGATTCCACTGAATTATGAATCGGAGGGGACGAACTGAGACCCTTGGGTCAATCAGCTGTGAACTAACAAATGTGCTGGAGAAATTAAAAGGTTAGGAATGAGAGGAGGCCATTTTTATGTTCTTATGGGCCAGGAAAGGCTCTTATCTTTCAGACCAATAACCAAAAAACCAAGTATTCACACACTCATACTTTATCAGTGTTATGAATTACTTCAGAAATCAAGAGGTTTTTTTATAAAGGTTTCTGTTTTTTTATAATTTGGTTATATAATTAAGTTAATGAATGGCTTTTAATCTTACTGCAATGCTACCAGAGGCCCATATGAGCAGGGAAAGATGGGCCGTACAGCTGCACCTGCCTGGCACTTGCCTTTCTGTAGCTAAACTACAGCTCATCTCCAGCGAGGCATTCACAGACCTGGTGATTTCCATTAGCCCTCTAGCTGGAAAAGAAGCCGAGTTATTGACACTGCCAAAAAATTTTTAAGTCACATGTATAAACAGTAGAAAATTAATTCACAAAGATATAACTAACCCTTAATCCCGTCTCCAGCCACTTCAGCATTCCACGTGAGACACGTTTGCTTTAAAGACGTGACAAAGGAATGAATTGGAAAGAAGGAGCACAGTCTTGCATTTGTGGCTAGTCTTTTCATAGCCCGATAACATCTTTAATATTTGATAAGCGTCTCCCTATCTCTGACACCTACACCAATCACACATGGCTCAGCATTGTAGCACAAGACAGAGAGTGGAGACTTCAAGCAAAATGTCTGAAGTTCAAGGTGAACTCTGACTTCACTTTCTTTTCCCCTCTGTGATACAATAAGCCGTGGAAAGATGGCAGGCGAGGTTAGTGCTAAAAACAACACAGGAGGCACAGGTATGTGGAACTAACGAAGAACACCCCGTTTGCTGTTTCCTCTGTGCATGATGCAGGAGAAACTTTCACATTTGTAGGGGGAAAATTTGATTTACACAAAACATGAGCAAAGAAATTCCACACAAAAGACATTAAATATTTATGCTTAAGAGTAAAAACCTCCCGGGTTAACCAATAAGCTGTGATATGTGTGTGGCAGCTAACCCTCCAATTGTCTCAGTTCTCAGAAAATTAAATTACATCCACAAATTCCTATAAGGTAGATATCTAAAACAAACAATATTTTAATATTAATATTCAAACTGTATTTTAAATCATTTCAGACCAACAGGTTTTTTTGGCTTCCACTAATACAGAAGTGCCCAAGAAGTGATTTTAAACTCAAGTTGCTCCTTTCTGAGACTTGATTGAAAATGAATAAGCCATGTAAGACATATGCTCAATAATACTTGAATCCAATTGAGCTAAATGAGCCTGCCAGCAGGTAACTATAATTAAAGAACAATGTTAGTCTCACAAATGATATTATATGAAATAATATATTTTTAATTATTATTGGGAAAATTACTTATGCATGTACAGTGCTTGTTTGTGCATGCTTGTTAATTAAAAAATGCTTGCTTTGTGCACTGAAAATGTTGAACAATAAAGTCCTATTGACTTACTTCACTTACTGTATGTCTATACTATATTATATATGTCATATATATCACTATATGTAGACATTTTCTAACCTACAGAAATCAATGTGCTTTTATCCTGTTAAATTGTGTTTTTGAAACACTGAATTGTAAAGTCCTTGTTTATAACTATTATTGGTTATAAGTGAAAAAATAACACTGTAAAGCTACTGTATATGCAAATGTAATGTTACAGGCGTAAATATAGGTACTCTCTATCTGTTACTAGTTTGTTTTCAAATATATTCAGTGTGATAGATATTGTTTGTTAAGTTTTGTATTTACTTAACAGTTTACAGAACAGTTTACAGAACACTAATTAATTCCAGAAAGTGATGATTATTTCATAGTCGCAGAGCTTTCTCAAACTGCAAACCTTCCGGTCCTGTGCAATACTTCAGTGCAAAATTAATTGTTAATTGTTAATCTTAATCTGCTTATTATCAATGAGAGAAGCAAGAAACTGATCACTCCTGCAAGATCTGCAGTACTGAGAAAGGCCTGAATTAGCCAATGTACAGTAGCAATGTCAGGTACGTGGACGCCTACCTTTATTTATACATGTGATTATAGTTATACTTGTGTATTACTAAGAATTACGATGGATAGATAATTTGGAGCCAGGTCAGAGGATGCCCTTTTATTTCAAAGTGAAAATCAGGCAGGCGAAGATCTCAGTTTCTCTTTGGCATTTGGCCACTTTCTCTCCCATATCACTTCCAAAACCACAAGCTGTCAGAGCGTCTGGATCTGCAAGTTTGCAGCAACAAAAAATATATTTAAAAACACACGAAGTGTTGTCACCTCTCTTTGTTTGTAAGAGCCTGCAGTGAATACTGTGAGAACCATATGGATATGAATTGTGTAAAGCAAAAACATGATTGCAAATTTCAGTTTTTCCTGCCAGCATAATGCTATTTATTACGTTTTGTGACATTACTGGGTAGCTGTTTAGATATAGCTGCCAAAAAGGTCCTGTTTATCTGTTGTGTGTGTCTGGGCTGCTTCCAAAGCCTTTTTGATGGTTTTCACTATAGTTGTAGCTGCAGCACATTATGAGGCAGAACAGCCTATCATTCACTATTGATTTCTGCTGAAAGAGTGAATCTAAGATTTACAGGATAAGCCACCTTAGGAAAGTGGGTTTCCGTCATTTTCTGGGTCCACATTGTGGAATACATTAGCCAGGAATACATCAGCCAAGAATGGAGCAGCCCTGAAATAAGGAATCCGGGAATCATACTAGAATTGGCCCAGGTTCAGAGAGGCCTTGGAGAGCATCAGCTTCTTGAGAACAATTAAAATAGCATAAAAAGCTTGAATGTGCAAAACAATATTTTCCATTACAATTGGAACGCTTACATCTATTTACTGACACAAATATATAAATTGATCATAGGTGACCATGTAACACAGTGTTAACAGATATTGCAGAGGTCAAAGGTTTTCAGAAAGAACTGCATTTTATTACATTTTATTAGATTATTTCCAAAAGATTCACAAGAACAGGAACCTAAAACTGGACGGTAAAGCCTTGCTATTTCGAGGAGGGAGTAGTAAAAAAAGTATGAAAAATCCATTCGTTCTGAGAAATACCCTTCTCACCACTGAAAATCTCAACAGAAGACCTCCCATAATGGTAGAACAGAAACTCGGAATGGCCCAGACTAATATGGCTGTCAATATAATATAAAAACACTATTTTGTACACGTAAATATAGTTTGATAGTGATTTGAATATCTGTACACTGCAGTGTCAGAATCAAGGCCCTCACATGTACAGTACAGTAGAAATACAGAACACTGAGACTTCCTACCTCTAGTCTAGCATTTCCACACTTGTATCTCCCATAGCTCTTCTGAACCTTGTTGCTTATAGATTGTTTCTGCTATGCTGCAATGATACTATGAAACTGACACGGTAGCACTTTTAACGTCATTGTAAAATCATTAAACTAAATCACTTTAATTGTTTGTCCTAACTCTGAAAGAAAGGCAGTGATGGCATTGTGCTTATCGGGGGGAGTCAACACGCAGAACGATTGCATCGATCGAGGCAGTGTCTAATCTCATTACCTGGCTTCTGATTTATTGAAATGGGCCCTGTGTGGAATAAGGTTATGAAAGCCAACCTCAAGAGCACTTTGCACGAGTCAGCCGAAATTGAGGTCAATTGAACGCATGCCAGCTTCTCTTAGTTACAGATATTTATTCTTCATTAATGTTTCGGAAAGCAAACACGGTCTGGGGTGTGAAAATGAATTCATGCAATGCGAAATGCTATTAGAAGGAAAGGAAGTTATACTTAATTGATTTGCAAGTTCATATTCAAGATACATTTCATAGTAATGACCACTGTGTGTAGTGCTCATTTTGATATGGTAACCCAGAACTCTCTCAGGAATAAGTTTCTTTTGTAAAAAAGGATGCAATGTAAATAAATATGGAAAGGCAAATATAAAGCTAAACAAATGTATAACTAAAAGGAAGTAATCCTTAAAAACAACATTAAAACCATCTATTAACAGTCATTTTCAGTCTTAAGTTTTGTAACTTTTCTAAGGGAAAAGCTAAAGTTGTAGCTCATGGAGACTTCATTAAAGACTCCAGAGACACATTTCCCTGTTCTACAGACACTAAACAATCTGGTGTATCTACCTGCTGGCAGTGGTACTGATCTAGAGGTTAGGAAAAGGTGCGAAACTGTCACTCAGACTACCTCTGATCTGTCACCTTTGACCCCAAAGCTTCAGCATCTTCTCATTTGGACTGGTTTGACTTTGATTAGAGAGCATTGAGGTGCTTCTGTCTACTTCCCCCACTTGTAGGCTGCAACACAGAAAAAATACTTGCACTGGCAAAAAAAGACAGAGACAACCCTAGCTGTGCTGTGTCACATATGTATGGTTGTGTGCATTTAAATCAAGTGTCAGTACAACAGGGAAACAAAAATACTGAAAAAGAATATCACATGCTCATTTTCTATTTACATAAAGCTGTATGTTTACACGCATAGGTATTTTATTACAGCTTGGAAGTAATTAAGTATGAGAATTAAAAGCACTGTAGATACTTGCTACTCATTTCAACAGCTTTTAATTGGCAGTAGTGAGAATAAGAAATTGAGTTTATGGATGACTCCTCTGACACACACCCAAACGTATGATGGAACACAACCTGAGGCCCAGACAGAAAAAGCAACAGGCATCCTCGATCAATAACCTCAGCCCAGCTCTTTCAATAATGAAATGAACTATGATGGAGACATTGCAAAGCAAAATGCTGTCAAGCCGTGAAGAATGGAAAATCTATATGGATGGATATTGTTGGGAGAAATATGAACTCTGTCCTCACAAAGTCCAACCCCTTCAGCACTGACCTAGCCCACATTGTACGGGAATCAATTGTAATTAAACGAAGCACAGGGCATAATTAACGACCAGGTCACCCTGCAGTGGCCTGCAAATGTCACTGGTTTTGCATTTGAAAAAAGCTGCAGTGAGCCAGGAGAGTCTCCTACAACTACACTTCAATGCAGAATGCAGCAGAAGGTATAGAATGTTTCAATAAACATTTTAAGCATAAACTTTTCAAGAAAAGCGCATTGCCTGTTTTCAGCACTTATTGCCAATAGCCCTACACTCTGACACAAAGCAACCGAAAACACTGTAGCCCTGCACTCCAGCCATAAGACAAAGAAACCCACCAAAGTTCTGACAATGAAGCTTCTGTACCTGAAATCGAGCTACTGACATACTGTATTCCAACAATCTAATAACGAGCTGATTAGTAGCCTAGCACTCTAACCTGGAGCTACTGGAATACACTATAGCCCAACCCTATGACATGAGATAGAGAAACACACAACATCTCTACAGTGCAGTCCATCATTTTAACTGCTGAGCTACTTATTACTGCTTTACCACTGTGAGCGGCAGAAGCTACTGTAAGACTGGAAGTCCTTACACTTGCCGATGATTGTTTCAAGTCAAAGGTGTCCAAGACTGTCAGCTGTATGGTTTGAGAAGCACACTGTGACTGATAGTAGTAATGACTGGTCCTGCTTTCCGAATGAACAGTAAAGGTTGTCTTACCTGGTACTCATTGGGCCAGAAAGTGCTCACTGCCAGCTCCACCTGGTGCCATTGCCTCCCATGGGATCCCGACACGTTCCAAACGGGGCTGCCCAGAGGCCCAGTATTGACCCGCACATATGCCTTCAGGTCCCCTGGACTGTGCCCATCCCTGCTGTAAAGGAAGTAGCTGAACTGGACACAGTGCGTGTCATTCTCACTCAGCGTCTGCAGCAGGAGGTGGGCACGCTGCCCCTCAGCATGCTCGGAAGAGTTCACCATCATATAAGACCCTGCAAACAGAAACCAAAACATAAGGGTCAAGTAAAAGCCGAAGCCAGTCAAATAGCTACTTAGGCCAGTGTGGTGTAGAAACAGACAAGGACAAAAATTAGACAATAGACATTATAATACAGCCAAGACAGGACCTTAAAGTGCAGGTGCTAATTTGAGCTGTTTAAGATGCGGACTGCTTGGGGGAAGAAACTGTTTGTGAATCTGTTTGTCAGTGTTCTGATACTGCGATACCTCCTACCAGAACCCAGGGGTGAAAACAGATCGTGGCCAGGGTTAATTGGGTCCCGAAGTATAGCTTCAAGAATGGCTTAATCAGTACAAACAAAACAAACAGGCGCCTATCCAAGAAGTCTTCAGAGGTAGCAGTGTTTTCTTTCTGTAAATTACAGAGAGGGTGAGTATAATGAGCAGTCAATACTCCTTAAACCTTCCTTGTCAAAAAACACAATAGGCAAATGGTTCACTGAGATTGAGAATCGTCACGTACATTGAAGGAAAAACAGCTCAGTTCTGTATGTTTGATTGTGTCATTTTGTTTTTGTCTGGGTGTTGGTCTTTGTGGAGTCAAATGTGAAAGGTCTTTGTCTACAGTCTAAATATCTGAAGACTTTTCCAGTTGGCATATTTCAGCCCTGGCTTATGAAAACATCTTTAGCAGACTTAGTAAGAGTACTATGTGGTTTAGATGTTCATTTTCAAAGCTTAGATGCAGAATTGGGGGAACATTAATGTAGAGAAGTTCAAAAGAGAAGTAGCATGTTCTGCATTCCAAATTTATCGGCATAGCTTAACTAAGCAAATCAGGCCAAAGGATCCACCCAGCTGAAAACTAGGAAAAATATTAAAGCAAACTTTCATCTTAACAGGCTCAAAAGAAAGTACAAATATTTTTTCTAACTCTGGATGTAAATAACAACAACAATAGAATAATAATAATAATAATAATAATAATAATAATAATTATTATTATTATTATTATTAGCACAATTGTGTTTTTTAGTAGTATAACTAATAGTTACACAGGACATTAAATGCCAAAAATCTGCAATTTTTAACTCAGGGTGTCAGGTAATCCAGGGTCCAGTGTTAACAGTTGGTAGGTGCAAATCACAGGGATGAATCGGAGATCTTACAATGGCTATCTGAGGTAATGAATTCTAATCAAACAATGTAAGGGGTCTTAGTGCGGTCCTAATGTTGAGTTTTTACAAAAGGTATATACTGTACTGCACGCAAGTCAGAAATGTTGGACTTGAAACATTAATGTGTATGTTCCTCTTTTCTAATTTATTCTGTCTGATAATCTAAAATGAATCAAAACTTTGGAAAGGACTGTTGGAAATGAGATGTGGTCATTGCTGATGGTGACAGAGAGGTCATTTTATTGTTGGATACATTTAATTGTGAAGGCTCAATAATCTTCCTATTTTTCCTTTCTTAAGATGACCAAGGGCATTCCGAGGTCCACGCTGTCCACACACAAAAGGATGTAGAAATCTAGAATCTGTGCAGATGGGATGACCTGCCCCCGTAGGTCCCCCTGCATTAATCATTGAGACAATAACAGTAGCAGAGAGGGTGGTTAAACCGGAGAGGAGAGGCAGAGGTGGGAATTAATTACAGCACTGAAACGCGAGCTCAGCCCAAAATCTAAACAACCTCCATAGGACAGCGTGCCCTCATCTCCATATGGAGCTCACTTGTACCCACGCCTCCCGTTACAGAAGAGTGGAGCACGAGGAGGTTAAGTATCTGTACACACAATGAGTAAGTGGCAGAGTCCAGAGTTTGAACTTTCAAATAGCAAGGTCTTTTCCACTAGGATTATAAAATGCATATTAAAAAGGGCATCCGGTACATTTCCGTGTGTTAATTCCTGGTTTGGATCCCTACTGTAACACTGCTTTTGCGACAATGTTTTTAATGTGACTTATGAAAGCATTGCAAGCTACTGTGGAGCAGAGTTCACTTGCTGTAGCAGATAGCTTTGAGCATGAACACTAACCTTACAGTGGTCAGACAACACTGCGGCGAAGCACTGAGCCAGATGAAAGCAGAAATGTATTTCTTGCTGCGTCCAGCGCACCTCAGGGATGAGTGCTGTACCAGCTGAACCTTTGCTCTCCAGCACTTTGAGATCACTGGCTGGGATGAATCCAGCTGCATAAGCACAGATTGCTGCTGCAGCTGTTGCTATGCATCATTTGATCTCCAACTATGTTTCAATGTAAAACGTGGATCATGCACTTTAGATTTATTTGTTGATACCTTTGTTTTGCTGAACAAAGTCAGCCTGTGATGGGAATATTATATACTGTATACAGTAGCTGTCTATAGAGGAAGTAATGAGATTGCACCAAAAGCAACATGAAAAAAACTGTACTAATCCATGTTTTTTTTTCTAAATTTTCTAAAATTGCCAATAATGTTTTTTTTTGTATTACATCTGGTATCATGATGAAATAAAATGAAGCTCTTAAAAACAATGCCTCCATCACACACGTAATTCACTCATGAACACTAGGAACAAAGTGAGCTGCTCAGGTTGAACACCTTCCTCTTGTTTGTAACCTTTCTTATGTTCTTATTTGGATACACAGGATAAAGTGTGAAGTGGAGAATGTCTTTGTCCAATGTACTGTATCACTGTAATCACTTCCTCCTTCAACTCACATGAAACATTTAATGAGCAAGCTTTAATACACTTGCAGTAACAGCCCAAAAATATATTTTTATATATACTGTATATAGCATTCATATACATTGTATCGGGGCAATGTACTAATTTATCCCAATTTAGAATGGCTTAAAGTTAAAAATTTGTCTTTCGAGGAATGTCTCCTGTATAGGTGAGAAGGAGGGCTTGAGAACGTGCTCCTTCTTAACTTTCACATACAAGAACATCTTTTGACATGATTTTTTACAGATTGAGCCATTCAGGAGGCCCCATGTCTGGGATTGAAGCCTGGAACAGGAACTTTAGTGCATTCTGATTGAAAACTGCAGAACATAAAGTAGTGTACTGTGTTCAGTGTTTTTGTAGCATATTAGGGAAATACTATCCGTTTGGATAATTGGTCTTTGCTCTTCCAGTTCCTTCCACTAACTGTCTTAACACTAGTTTTAATGAATTACCTGTGCTGCAGAGATGATATCACACAACTGTAACAACCTCAAAATGCATGGGGCAGATGTTTAAGGTGAAAAGAAAAAAAAGAAGTAGCCAACTTTACACTCATTAGATGTTTCTTATTGATGTGAAATACCTGCCAGGCGGTATCTCTGCCTGTACCCTTTATTTATAGCTCCAGGTGAAGCATTCAGAAACACTGTGATTTTAATCATATCAGCCTGGCTCTTCGATGTTGTGAAGCATCAGATTCTGGAAAGGCAGGGAGAAGAGGGAAGCTGATAGCCAGAGCAGTGTACTCATTTGACTTTGTACAGGGCTCAGTGCAAAGAGATCAGAGCTGGCAGAACAGGTGCTGCCAAGAACTTTAAGAGCATTTTGTCTGAACATGAAACGAGACCCTGCTGGAAAATGAGAAGGATGCTACCTCTTTGATATTTGCAGTTTTTCTATTAAAAAAGCAGAACAACAAAGAAAAAAGTAATCTGCTAAGCTTCACTGCTGCAGATGTCAGTGGCTTTGATGAAATAAATAACAAGTCAGGTCACCGAATCCCTCCAGTCCCAAATGTGAAAATACACAGAACTTTCACTGAAAACATTTACGCTGGATTTTTAATTTAGCAAACATATACATCTTCTGTATGTATGATGCAAACTTTCAACTGGGGAGTAAGGCAGCAATAAATGCTCAACTAGTACATTGTTTCTTTTTCTGTCTTTTATTAATTTATTTTGCATTTAATAAATTCTTACTGCTTTCTAATGGGATTCTGAGCTGTAGTCACAAGCCCTCTGAAGTTAACAACAATAAAAAATATTAACATTAAACTGCTTGCCATATACAAGATATAATATAAGTAATGCTGACCTTCTGATTGTTTGAGGCTAGAGACACAGGTGTTTTATTGAAACTCAAAGCCACAAAGTTCCTTATTGATCTCAATGTTCCTAAGACAATGATAATTTGTACCATTTCTTTCTAAAATCACTCAGGAGGATGTGCCTGATCCTCAGCAAAGAATAGTTCTGGATGCTTTCGTGAAAAACGTTCCTAATTAGCACGTCTGATTGCATCCCTAAACCTCACTGTTGTGAGTCAGTCAATTTGCATGACTCTGAATTTTAAGGGTCATAACAGCATTAATACAAGATGATCCCAGAGAACCCTGGTTCAAATCACTAGTGTGTCTCCTGCCACCCATAGCTCCAATTGCCTGGTAGACATGTCAGATTGTTCTAGCATTGCTAGGGGGTCCTCAATTCATCACACAACAACAGCTCCTGCACCACACCTGGTATTCTCAGGGAGGCCGTGTCTTATCCACCATCTCTCATTGAAGCCCTGTTCTTTCTGATCCTCCTGCTCACTTAAGTGAAAGGAGCACATGTGTATTGGGTACAACAGGGGGCACACAGTCAGTGATTTTAAATTCCATTTAAAACAAAACAGGTAGATCTAGGTAGTTTGTCTTTTGACACTTACGTCTGACTACAGTTATTGCACAGAAGAGAACAGTAGAAACTGAGCTCTCCATACCCACCAGCAATATTTCAACTTCTATCAATCAGCCCCCGAATAAACACCAATATATGATACTACTTTTATGCAGGCTAAATCAAAGCACTTCAGCGGAGTATCAACCACTCAGTCAGTGGCATTGATTGACAGAAAGAAGAAAGAAAAAGAATTACTGTTACTAACCAACATTTTTTATTTTCCTTCTGGATAAGGTGATTATTTCAGATAAATATCTCCATCCCACTAGAAGCATCACCTTAATTCCAGACTATCTTTGAGCATAGTGGCTACATACTGGCTGTCAGTCTTGCTCTCTTTGACAAGAACAGAACAACTCCACAGACATGAGGGGAATAGCTGAGCTCCTTACAGGACTTGGAGAGTTCTAATTGCTCCAATTTGACAGTATTTTGCAAGCCTGGAGGGACTACAACCTTGAAGCCAATCACTCATTACATTGAAGGAGTGGAGCTTTGCCAAAAGTTCTTTACAAAACCCTCCCACGTCTTTCTCCTGAAGAGACAGTTATGCATAAAAACAAAACGATACAGTACTAAACAGAAAAACCTGATTTTATAATAAGAAATATGTCAGAAAACATAAAATTTACTTCTCTCCAACACGTTGCTGAATTATTTCAGTTCCCATTTTGCATTTTTCTTTCTTTTGAAGAATTAAGGGAAAGATCAGCTGCCTTCCACAATGAAAAAGAAAAGGCCATTGTTAGATAATTATTCTCTCTTGCTCCAGAACCTGACAGAAATGTTACTTTTCCCCCTGTTCCCATTGTATTTTCTCACAAAAGAAAAAAAGATATTCATCTATGAAATTCTGTTGTGACTAATTTAGCTCAAAGGGGAAAGATCTTACATTACGGAGTTTCTAAAAATAGCAAAATACGATTATCTGATTAACTGAACACAGCTGTCCTGCCAACGACACAGTCGGCAAGATAAGATTTTTAGGTTTTATAGTGAAGAAATAACATGTAAAAGTGTTGTTTTTTGGTGTTCTTTCAGAGGACAATGGCACCATGATAACAGCAGTGAGAAGTAAACTGAGAAAAGAAAGACAATAATCAAATACCTTATCATGCAAACCTTAGCTATAACACATTTCTCAACGCTTTGGACAGTGTTTGGCATTGCAAGGGAACTCCGAAGTATGAGTACATGTTTGTCTTGCTTAAGTCTTCATCCAGAAAGTAGAAAGCCCCTACATTTTTTCCCTGCAATACAAATTTTCTATATATGTTTTGACTGCTACGTTCAAACACAGGTGACACAGAGAAGCCTAAGGTCAATTCAGCTACCTTAAATATTTATTGCTGGGAGTATTTGTCAAGGAAATATGCCACAGAATTCACACAATTACAGAGATACTTTGTTTCTTTGTTCAGCCAAGCTTGAAACACAGCAGACAAATCCCCTACAGACACATATTTTCAGAAAGAGGCAGTGACTTTTTATTCAAGAGCAGAGTAACTAAAAAAGACAGTACTGATAGCAAACTGCCCACAACTCCCCATTGAACAGTCTTTTCATCACAACACATGTGGGGCACAATTTGTATACTAGTCATATGGAAAAAATCTTAACTTTCTGTTTAGACAGATATTCTACAGGGCTTTAGCTTTAATAAATTAACAAAAATGGAAACAAAGGCCAAAAGGCAAATACAACCTGAGAATTAAATACTCTATACATGTAGATTTGATCAGAAATACTGGAGGAACAAACAGCATATAAACCAAGTATCTGATTTTTCAATTAATTAAACTGAAATGCAAGAAAATTAATAAACTATTTAATCTGCAGAAAACCATCAAGACATGCACATATTTAAACATTAAGGTACTCAAAAAGGTACTGAAGTTTATAAATTGGCTTAATTGACCACATTAGACAGAGTACTTAAAAATGGCTCCCCTCACAAAATGTTGCTTTGGAGAACCAGGTCTAAAGCGTATTGGACGCTGTTTACATTGGTTAGTATTTCTAAAACTGTTTGAGATTCTGTGATCTGAAAATCTTTGTTTTCTCATGCTGAGCCCCTATCCAGCAATGTACTGTACACGAGTATGGGCTCAAGCGGTACTTCTTTGTTACCGTCTGTCCCACTGAGCAAAGAAAGAGTTTCCAGTGCTGTTCAGTTTCGTGGAACAGTACACATGCATGATCCTACTGTGAAGACTGCGATATAATTATATGCAAATAACTGAAAGGTCTCTGTTTTTTTTATCCGCAATTATATAGTCCAGGTGATACATACTTTAAACCGCTTCAAACTATTGTGGTTAGATAAAACCATTTACTGTAGTTCTCACATAACAACATTACTTTTTTATTTACAACAAAACAAGCAGTAGTCAAATTCAAGACAAGGGTTGCTGTTAGAATGAATTACCACACTGTATTACGGTACAGCAATGCAGGAAATGGACACCAGTGAGAGTATCTTCCCACTTGTGAGTTAGGTTTAAGACTGAATCCACTGTTTATAGAGGGTCCCGAGGTTTGTGCCACAGGTTTATAACTGGAAAGGCTTTCTCACTGGAATATCTTAACAGCTCTAATTATTTCAAATGGCCATTTCTTTGTCACATGACTTGCATTAGCATAAATTGTGCCGTTCTAGTATGGGTCATTAACATATTACAGTCAATGAGGGGTGAAAATAATTTTAGTCCTTTTGTATGCACTGGTGATGATCCCTGGTATTTCCAATCTTCCAAGCAAGTCATTCAATTTCAAAAATTCAAACTAATACACTACCGAGCAGCAACCCATGAACTAGCATCCCTGAATTCTGTGAGAGGGTGAATTATGCGTGGAGTATAACCTTCTTATTTTGTATAAACCCGTTATTATTT
Organism: Atractosteus spatula; assembly: GCF_055471065.1. Classification (NCBI taxonomy): domain Eukaryota; kingdom Metazoa; phylum Chordata; class Actinopteri; order Semionotiformes; family Lepisosteidae; genus Atractosteus; species Atractosteus spatula. Next base: position 6,279,438 of record NC_142719.1, on the reverse strand, counting down.
TCAACAGGAACTGAGCATACAGTACATACATACGTAGAAATATATTAAAATTCTAATATTATAATGTAATCATAATTACACTGCACAAAGCAAAGCCTTATTTGTCATAAATAACTAGATTCCAGAAAACAAGAGGATCAAATCTGATTCATAACTGAAACAATGTCAGACACTGTCAACAATGGTCAAATGAAATTGAAAACATGGCTTTTCAGTCATGTTTGTCAGCATTATGTTTGGCTTAAAGAAGATAAAGCTCATGCTGAGAAAATACTCATGCACACTATGAAATAGTGTGGGGGAGTCTAGAATAATAACTTTTGACACTTTATAGTGCTTTTCTGGACGCTCCACTCAAAGCGCTTTACAGTAATGGGGACTCCCCTCCACCACCACCACTGTGCAGCCCCACCTGGATGATGCGATGCCAGAACACTCACCACACATCAGCTATCAGTGGGGAGGAGAACAGACTGATGAAGATAATTTATAGATTTGTAGATTCAGATTATTAGGAGGCCCTGCTTGAAAAAGTCCAATGAAAAATCTGGCCACAAAGCCAGTGTAACAGCCCTACTCTTTTCAAGAAACATCCTGGGATTTTTAATGACCACAGAGAGTCAGAACCTCCATTTAACATCTCATCCAAGGACGGCACCTTTTTACAGTATAGTGTCCCCATCACTATACTGGGGCATGAGGACCCACACAGACACTGCTGGCCCCATTAACACCTCTTCCAGCAGCAACCTTTTTCCCAGGAGGTCTCCCATCCAGGTACTGACCAGGCTCACACCTGCTGAGCTTCAGTGGGCTGCCAGTAGTGAGTTGCAGGATGATATTGCTGTGTTTCTATGTTTCAGGCTTCAAAGGAACTCATGAACTCCAACAAGTACCAGTACATTTTGGCCACATACCTGTTTTTTTCTGGCAAGAAGCTCAAGTTGGACATTTTCAGTATGACAATGATTAAAAGCATACATCTAAATGACTAAGGTTAACAGGACATAAAATACATTTTCTTGACTGGCCATCACAATTTTTGATTGAACACATTGGATTCTGATTCAAAATGGCAATTCAATAGGAACTAGAGCAATTCTACATGACGGAATGATAATAAATTTCCAGTGCCTGAACCTCATAGCACACTACAGGAGACATTTAGTCATACTAACTAAAGAGCTGTCAATAAATGTGACCCTTGTGTTTTCTGAACTTCATTTATAATAAGACTTTTCTATGTGCAATGCTGTTAAGATGGCTGTATAACATTTTTATTTGTTTTAAGCAAAAAGCTTATATTATCCAATCTGGCTTTCTGTTTTTAGACATTTGTTGCCCTATATCATCGATATGAATATCAAATTTATTAGTATGAATAAATGTCGATTATACTGAATATATATATATAAAGTGATGTCCCTCAAAATATCAATAATTGTAGAATTCAAGAATTTCTTATTCTTCTTCCATCAGCAGAAAACCTGACCCAACAGGAAATCCTGTGTGCACAACGGCCATGCTGTTGTGCACACAGGGCCAAGACCTGACCTGTTCTAAAGGTTAGCCAGTCATATACTGTACCTGCAATATGATAAGCATGCACGTTTTTAGTCAATGACTATACTGATCATGCATAGTGCATTCATCACACACTGTGCACACATTATGCTTTAACATTGAGTCAGTAGCAAGCATCCAGCAGTAGCTCCAACGCACTGTACAACCTATTTATGCAAATTCTTGTACTGGTGTTGATACTGATACAGCCAGCTGGGCTAAAACCAGTCTGCTGATGTGTTTATTTCAGATGCCTTCTCTTTTCACTTCTACATGCCAACTAATAATGGCTTAACAAAAGAAATATTCAATTAATGTTGATAATGTTTGTAAGAGAACAAGTAAAAGTTTATTGCAAGTTGAAAAGAGAAGAAAAGAAACGTTTTGGCTGTGAGCCTTCTTCTTCACACCCGAAGAAGGCTTCGCAGCCAAAACGTTGCGTTTCCTTTCTTCTCTTTTCAGCATAGAATAAACCTTTACTTGTTCCTCTGCAGCCTACGCATGCTGACGCGGCTCCCTACTTGAGCATGTTTGTAAGAGGCTGCAGCCACAATGTTCCTTGTGCGAATGTTTATTCGGTGAAGAGAAAAGAGTCCTCCCTCCAGCCTTAAGGCTCATAAGACCATAGCTTATTTCAGTTTCTGTAGCATTAGGCAAACAAAGAGTATGTACTAAATGCAATGGATTAACTCCAGCAATGCTGGAAGCCACTTTGTACAGCTGGGCACACTGGAGTAATTATACCTGTTATACCTTACTCAAAGGTGTAACAGAACTGTGTCAGTTATGAATTCTAAGAACTCACGAGTTCAAAGGTCTAAGCACTATTCTATACTTCTTCCCCATATGGTATATTTACACACTGAGTATGATATTTTTATTTAAAAATGATATTCTGATACACAAAAGCTAATGCAATACGTTTATGTGAATTTGGACCAGAAATAAAAGCAAAACACTCATAGAGTACACAAACTCTTATTTTCTCCTGTTTACTGTAATGATTTTTGCTCTGGTTTTCTTCCTGGCTCTCCATCTCAGGTGACCTCACATTTAGCCATCTAGTGGCTAAAAATGAAAGTACATCTTCAACATACATTAGAACAAAATACAGGCCATGAAAATTTTAATAGTGGTTGTACCAAGTTTAAATCTACACTATTCCAGATTTAATTTTGAAGAAGAATCTTTCCAAAAGTTCTATGACACTATGATATACTTAAAAGTTATTCTCAGTATATGGAATAAACGTCTAACTCATATGTCTCTGAATTTAGATGAGCTAGTAAAAGACATGCATTTAAATAAAACACACAAAGGCTACATACATTTTATTATTCAAAGAAATTTATTTTTCTTGCAGGACAGGCACAGAATAATGAGTTCCTTTTAATGTAGAGAGGAACTCTCACAAAAACTTTACAATTTGAGCAGACCTGGGAATAGTGTGAAATAATGAGCACCTCGTCCCACTTTCTTTCTTATTATTAAAGCAGTGAACAGCTGGCCTTTTTTTGTAATATGCTTCCTTTTGAAAACATCGTATTGTAATTTAGAGTTTCAATAGAAAGAAAAACACACCAAAAAAAAAAACAATAACCCATGCGATTTTAGATTGCTTTTGCTGGAGCACAGTTTGAAATGCCTCACATGCACTAATTGCTTCCTCTCCTAGCAACCAGACAAAAAGACACTGGAATTCAGAAAAATGGATAATCCAAAATCGGCATCACACCTAACTAAACATTATGGTTGGCAGCATTCAGGTTACAGAATGGTTCTCATAGCGAAAGTGACGCCAACCATTAAGCAGCTCTTTGTATTCAGACAGGCCACCTTTGTGTATGTTGGTCCAAAGAGCTAAAAAGGAAGTGTCAGGTTCACTCCAGCTTTGTTTCTTGCCTCTGTGGGGTTCAAGTGGTATGAAAAATAAGTGCCGCACGTGAAACTGCCAGGATTCATTTTTGCAAAACATTACCAATATTAACAATCAATATAGAGAAGCCCCATATCTCCCCTCAATCATACTTCCATCTCCACAACCATGAAATTCACCATGTTCCAGGCTAGTGATAAGTACAGTTACGTGAACAGAATAAGGAGTAAGCAGTGCAAACATTACAAGACTGTGCAAACAGCATCTATGAACAATAAACACAATATAAATTTCTGTTACCAATACACAAATGCTAAGATGAATTCCTACAGTTCATAGATATACTTATAGGCCTTAACACAGGATATTAAAGAACCAAACACTTTCTGTAATAGCACATACTGTACCTGAATATTTTTCCATTTTCTTAATGAAAGCTTTGTGAGCTGTATGTTCTCCCATCCCATTCTTTATGTTCTCTTTATTCAGTGCACAGCAAGTGTTCAGAGACACTGTATACTGGAATTATTTTAATATCAGAACATTAGCATAGCCACAAATCAGCCACAATGCATTTAGGCCATTTTGCTATAAGCCCCAAGGATATATTTATGTTGAATCTCCACCTGCAAAGGGCAATTCAGAGGAGCCAAACAAAGCTAACGTGTCTATTTTTAGGGGAGTGAAAGAAAGCAAGATGCCAAACAAAAACCCAAAAGAACATGGGAAAATGTGCAAACTCTACATCGACAGATGCTACAAGCTAATGTACCCTGTAGCTCTGAGACAATAATGATAAATAACTTATTTATGAAACTCCTTTCCAAGCCCAAGCACACTGTACATAGTGATAAATAAAGACAAAAAATACAATACAATCCTGCTAAAAACAGGAAATTGGCACCATGGGTGCTTTTCTAGCACCAGGTGCTTTTATAGACAACTACACAAGACAACATTTAAAGATCTCCAATATACATTGGCATCATCAGGATACAAAGTGTCAAAAACTGGGTTGGAAGGAAGAAGCCTCTTCTGTGGGTGAACCTCAGAAAAGGCGACTAACAGTAAAGGAAAAAGAAAATTTAACAAGAACATACACAATAAACTGTAGGGCAACTGGACATAAGCCCTAGTAAAAAGGTGAATTTTAAGTCTGAAGATTAGATTTGAAAAGAGCGAAGGAATTCATTCCTTGAATAGTCAGAGAAAAGGCTCTGTCACCAAAAGTCCGAGATTTAGTCCTGGGTAAAGTGAGCAAAGGTCCAGCCTCAACTGAAAGCAAGTAATGTAAACATAAAGGAGTTCAGAGATGTCAATAACAGGATCTTACATTAAAAAAGTAACTCTATGGGTAACTAAGAGATCTAAGTCTAGGAGTGATATGCTGCCAGGGCCTGGTGTGAGTTAGTAGCCTAGCTGCAGAGTTTTAGACATATTGCAACTCACCATAGAATAATGTGTTGAAGTCAGGCCTTGATGTTAAAACATGTGAATCAATTACGCAGCCTTAATAGAAATTGCCCAATGTGGGCAATATTTCTAAGGTGAAAAAAAGATGACTTAATCAAATTTTTCACATGCAGCTCAAAAGACAGGAGGGGATTAAGGAGGTGACTTCCCAATTCTTGCGTTCAGCTGACGTGAAGGGGGAAGCCATCCACCATTACTGTGAAGCTCTCCAGCTTTTCCAGCAGACGTTCGCTGCCCACCAGTAAAAGTTCTGTTTCGTCACTTCTTACCTTCAGGGAATTTGATATCAATCGGAGTTTGATGTCAAGCAGACAAGAGATAAGTGACGGAGGTGGGAGACCAGAGGGGAAGGAGGTTCTAACATAACTCTGAGTATCACCTGAAAAACATCTGACCAAAACAACAAAAAGCATTGGACCCAAGACTGAACCCTGCAGCACACCATGATTAACTGGGGCCATAGGAGATTTGTAAGGACCAAGAGAAACAAAATGCTGCCTGACAGTGAGATATGAGAGGAACCAATTAAAGACAGCACCAAGAGTGTGTTTGCAAGCTCCGGAGTAACACTGAATGATATACTGTTTTGAAAACCACACTAAGATCAAGGAGCATAAGAATACTTACAGCGATAAGTAAATCTTTCACAATCCTGACAAGAGAAGTCTCAGTACAATGATAAGAGGAAATATCCAGACTGGAATAGTTCAAACAAATCATGAGCTGTCATGTGAGCCTATAATTGATATGCAACCACACGTTCTAAAACCTTAGACAGAAATGTTAAATTAGAAACTGGACTGTAGTTCATCACTATATCAGAATCCAAGCATGGTTTCTTTAATATCGGAGATATTTATGCAGTCTTTAAAAGCAGTAGTGACCACACCCATGGAAAGGGAACTGTTGTGGATATTGGCATTTAAAGGGCAGGCAAGCTTTCAGTTAAGAGGTGGGGATGGGATCACGAATATGTTTACAGCTGTGAATAATTTCTCAGTTGATCTGAATTAAGAAAGCTAAAATCAGAAGAATTTGGTATAGAGAGAAAGTCAAATGTAAAAACTAGGACTCAAATATTTGTCCGAATCAGATACAGGGCTAAAGCTTGATTCAGATAATTGTACATTTATAGCATCAATCTTGGATTGAAAGAATTGCAGTGCTAATCACACCACTATGCCTGCATACAGAGTAAGAGAGAAACATGCATTGCATATACTGTAACAGCAGTCTGTTCTGAAGGCTTTCTTACATCTACAAGATCACCTGCAGGAAAATCTATTCCCTGCTGACCCTTCCAAGGACATACGAACATACATAAGATTAGGACAGATCCAGAATGTCATGATTTACACCATGTGTTACAATGTTGGTCCACATATCTCAGGTTCATGTGATTCTATCTAATGTATGCCAGAGAAAAAGAGATAGCAAGGACAAAGACACCATTATCTGTCAGTGCTCTTTTCCCTTTTTTCTTTTAAAGAAAGCTTTTATACAGTATATAACCAAAACCATCAGCAGTGTTTTGTTCACTGTGACATCGTAGAGGTTGAGGTATAATAAAAAGGGAGAAACAGAATACATTTGGATCAATAGATGTTTTTTTTTTCTTTCTGAAAGCAGTGCTTTGTGCGTGTCTGATGTTTCTATTGCTCAGTTTATTTCTCACTCATGTCAGAGTTGGCCTTGATCGTACTCTGTTAGAACTGCCACTCGTTCTGCCTTGCTGTAGATTGGCTGGATTTTTAGTAGTATTTCCAGGGAATTCACACTATCTCCAAGAGACTTTTTTTTTTTTTTGCACCAGCAGCAGCTTTCAAGTCAGGTTTTGTAAGGGTTTCATAGGGAGTTAGCAAATAAGTATTTATTTTCCTTTAAATGTTATTCCAAATATTGTTTTTTTCTGATGAGTTTTGTGCTTTCTTCTGTTTTTTAAGTCACATAGTTATCCCACCATCACAGGAAGAAAGCTAAACCTTTTAAGAGATTTTATAAAGGTCTCATGAAAGAATTTTTGAAGATGGGAATACTAAACTCCAAAGATATGTCTCACTTCTACCCTTTGTTTTTATATCCAGTGTTTTGTGGCAAAATGTGGTTTTTGAAAAATACTTTGAAATGCTGAAACAATACAGCTATGCCTATCTTGTGAATCACTGTTTCTAATACTTTCTAAATAATATACAGTATATGTAATAAAAACATGTAAATGTTGTGAATGTAAAAACATTAGGGGTATTAATTAAGTCAATGGTACCGTATTTTAAGATCCTACTGTAGATATGTTTTTTTTTATTTATGGGTAAGGCTTTTATGTGGATTCCTGATGCCGAATTTAATTCTTACAAAGCAAAATGGCCCAACTGGGAGAATTCTGTGCAATACAGCAAAGCAAATCCTCTCAATAGAAAAAGTGCAACTAATCATATACAGTATTACCTTCCATTCCTCTACAGGCAATGCATACAAGCAGCAAAACTGAAGAGTGCTCCAGAAATTGAAAACCTCTAAAACTAATATCAATGACTTCATTTTAATAGAAGATCAAAGCCCATACAGATTGCAAAGAATAAAAGGAGAGAGACAGAGCAGAGGACTTGTGTACACAGGATTCAAAGACGAAACTGTGCCAAGGAGACTGAGGTTCACGATGCAAACTTACAATCTGCCTTTGCAAGCATCCAGAAGTTTCGGATCCTAGAGAGTGTGTAGTACTACACACGCCATCTCAGCTTGAAATTAATTTGCAACTAAACTGAAAATGCACTGTGCCTGAAAAGAGCAGGTGTGAGTACAAGATATACCACATCTCTTAACACCAAGAGCCCTCAGTGCAGGTGAATTAAGCAGTTGGATATTTGATTCCCTAGAGCTGTTTAATTGACTCATTGACCGGCAAACACCTTTTTCTCCCTTTTTCTCTTTGCAAGGGGTTTTTAGTCAGTTTCATCTTTGACTTGCATCACCAGCTGCATAAAATAGGGAAAAGGATTTTTAATTCAATGTAGATCTGGCTTCCTAATGTGTAACAATGAACCTTTTGTGTTTTTAATTTTTTTCCATTGGTTATTTATAGTTATTTAAGATTATTCAGTACCCACAGTATGCTGTGGAGTTACTGAGGTTAGTGTCTGTTAGTCAGGTGCTTCCAATGTTTGCCAGTGTCAGAGTAACAGCTTTGCCTGCTCTCTTTAGTTCATAAAAAGGTGGATACATAAATCCCTTCTCAAGCAGGTATGCAAATTCAGACAGATAAACGCCGATGCACAGTAATAACATGCAACACAAGCACAATCTTACAGACTTTCAAAGACATAAATCCGCAGACACTTAGACACACTGACGCAGACCAAGCCTTATACTCACACTCTCCCTCTCACAACACTCATACAAAATACTGCAGTGTCAAAGATAAGATTGAAGCTGAAGAGTTTCTAACACAGGAGACTGGTGTGCATTCTCCATTGCAGAAATCAATAGCACATTAGCAGGCAACCTGCAGTGCAATGTAGACTTGACAAGCCTTTACTTACTCCAGCTGAGAGCCTCCTTAGAGCACCTGTACATCTCTCACTCCCTCAATTTTTTTTCCACTTTCCAACTCTTTCCTTCCCCCATCTTCTCCCCATTACTGTGCCCTGATCAGAGTTTTCCCAGCCTATTGCCTTTTATATCTCTTTTCCTCTCATTCTCTGTTTCAGAGTCTCCTTGTCGGGGGTTTCACAGGTGACATTTAAACCCCGAAAGCAAGTCTACAACAGGCCAATAAGCACTGGCTGGCCTGAATTGCAACATCAGAGAGAACAAGGAATCATGTCAGTTCCAGAGATACTAGATGTAACCAAGTACTTCTCTGCAAGTAAAGTGGCCCCAGTGGACCTTCTGGTTTGCTGTTGTGAAACCACTGAAACTTGCTGATTTTAGGCCTGATTTTTCCTAGGGGAAAATCTGCGGACAAACTCCTTTATTATGGAGTAGGCAGTAGCCAGTGAAAATAAAGGCTCCTAGAAATTGATATTTTCTTTGTCCTTCTTTTTTTTTCAGGTTACCATTTACCATGAAAAAATATCATATACAAAGAAAATACAGACATCCTTACACTTCTTTGAAAACTCTGAAGAATAGCAAGAGGTGTTCATCTGAAATACTCTTTTAATGGATAATTACAACACATACTCATGAAACAATACATGCATACAGTACCAATCCACTTAAATGTACAAATAACACACTCTCAATCCCTACCACACTTATAATATGCTGACTACTATAAGCTCACAAAACTCCTTCATAAGTATGGCCACACATCTACACTAATGTACTGTAATATAGCAGGCAAACCCCCATTTATCAACACATTTTTCAAGACAACATCTCTACAGCAGATAATGCCCTCTTACCTCTGGATATTCATTGAAACTCCAAGCAACATAAAACAGTAATACAGGTATTTCTTTAATACTGTGACATGGTGCATATTCAGACGTTGCCAGGAGAAAACTACTAAGCAACCAGTCACTCATTTCCTTCAAGCAACATTAGAAAACTGCCAGCAGTATTCAGCTTCATTTGAAGGGAACTGGGTTACACGAGGTGAGGCTGTTCAGAAGTTTGAGTCTGATTATCTCCTACCAGAAAGTTAGGCAAAGAACATTTAAAAAAGTAAGATGACTCAGAATCAATTTGCCTATCTTAAGAAAGCCCCCGAGACCATTAAATTAGCCCCTGAAAATGGATCATGATAAGACCCTAATCATTTTTTTTTACCTGAGGGGAGTGAAACAAGTGAAATGTATCTGCAGCTGCTAAACTGCAAATAGTTATTCTTCTTAACTCTTCAAGGCTCTTAAACAAATATCTGCAAGTGCTTATTTTTCCTCTTAGAAACTTAGCTATTTTTGTGCAGCCTTGAATACCCTGTTCATATTTCACCAGTACCCTGTAACCCACTGGCAAAAGAATAGGGCTCGTGGAATAGCCCAAATAAATACTGGAAATAAAGGTTTTGGTTTGTTTTTTTAAGATTTATCAGGGTTGAAATTCTTAGTGAACTCAGATGGAATGTCATGAGGAGCTCCGGTGTCTTCCCATCTGCCACTCCATGCAGTGCAGACACACAGACACACACTTACAGCTAGGGGCAATTTTCCCAGAAGGTGATTAACCTACCAGAACGCTTTTTGGACTGTGGGAGGAAACCAGAGCACCAGAGGATTCTCAGTAGGATTTTAAAATGGTAAGATAGTAGGGTACTAATGACGATACAAAAGCAATCCAATTTTTTTAAAGCCTGTCCATATTAGATTAGATATCCTCCAGCTCAGGAGACCACAGCCTCTGACCTTTTCAAAGCAAATACAAGAGTGTCAGCACTGTTTTGACATCTGCACTAATACCTTTGGACACAACTTCCAGATTGTATGAAGAAGAAAGCAGATGAAGACAGAGAAGCATTACGACACTCTAAATTATTTTTATTGCATCAGCTACTTGTGCTGTAAGGACAATTACAATGAGATTAGAGAATCTAACTTGTATTTACTGTAATACAGTGAATTTAAGGATCAACGTGGTAGTACAGTGGGTCATATTTTCTGACTCAAAGCAACCAGCAGTGTAGCTATGTGCTTTAGGTTAACAGTTGTGATTTGTAGGCACAATTAAACCAGAGCCAACCCGTTTGAAACCGAAAGTTGTGAATGAGCAAGGAGGTCACTTAGAACAATTCTGAGGCCAGAGAGCTCTTGAATTGGGCAGCAGGAGAGCACTAATCCACACATTAAACACTCACAGGCACTGCCAAGCACAACGTTAATCCCACAGGACTCTGACAGCAGTTCATTCCAATTGTCTCTGGTCTTTTATAGTGCAAATATCACTGTTTGCTCGCCAAGAGATTCTGGCACTCAGCAAAGTACGTTACTTGCTGTCTGACAGTTTTAGAAGCCCCCTATAATAAAATTTGGTAGGAGATGTATTCTGAAGCTTTTGGAACTCCTGATCTGGGCAAATCTTGAATTGTTTCCTAGGCGAGTGTAAACAAACATTTTCCGAGAAATGCCTACTGTCTCTGAATTGGTATATGAATGTTTTGACTTTTCAAACTGAATTTGCATTCATTATATTTCTTTTGAAGGTAATAGATTACTGGGGTCTCTTTCCAGGTTTCCACATGAGGCATCTGTACTCCACAAACAAAAGCAAGAGCTCTTGATCTTCTCATGTGTCAGTGACAAGATCAGTTTGTTTACAGCACTATAAATGTGTTTTTGAGAAAAACAAAAATACAACGACATCATAATAAGAGAACTCTGAAACAATCATGGTATTGTAAACTTACTTTTTCACCTTCAAAACATGGCTATAAATACAATTTAAATATATTTTGTATCTCCAGCGTCTCCTGTCTGGATATCAAGTGTTATTTCAAAGTCAAACTAAAAAAGCATCGAGTGATTGTGCTGAAGCTGGGGTGTGTTTTCCATAGATATTGTTGTGTATTCCCTCTTGTCCTTCCTAAACACTGCAGTAATAAGGAGAGTTGTTGTAAAGCCCTCAATTCATTGTTTCACTCTGAATCTCATTGCATACAGATGAAATCCATAAAGTCAGAACTAAGGTGCTGTTTTTTTATAAGCAAATAAACAGCATGCACAGTAGAATATTCACTGCCTGGCCACAGTAACAGGCCCTAATTATTAGTTTCAGATTATTAGAACCTTTGGCAAGGAAGACTGTACAGTACAGCACCCACTTCAGCTACCCTTTAAATCTGAAGGTCTCTACAGTAATTTAGCAATTAATTTTAGATTACATTATCCAAGGAAACAAAGTTTCAAAAACCATCATGCAGAGAGGGGACAAACAACAATGTTGTCACCAATTCCAAAACAAAATTAATTCACAGAAACCATCAGAAGACGTTTAGACTAGCTCAAACCGCAAAAGCAACTGACAGAAAGGCAGTAAAACACAAGACAAAAATTACACAGACAAATCATACAATCTCTTACTTGGGTTGGGGAGGTAGGAAGACAAACTGAGAGGCAAAACTATTCTTATGAGCCCATTTCAATATTACTCTCTTCCTGAACGTTAACGAGTAGATTCTCTCTGATGACTGATATCTTAAAGCACCCTGCCAATACTTCTGTCCTTCACGTCGAGACCCCTGATCCGCTAACAGGGACCCTCACAATTCCATGCCATTAGAAATGTTGTGGAATTCATTTTTAACCTAATTGGCATCTTTAGGTGAAAAGAGTTTCTACTAGATGCTCATGGAGTTGATGTTCTCACAGATCAGCATTTTAAATGGCAAACAACTGTTGGTGGCAAGTAAATGCAAGTGACTACGATGATTTTTCAAGCACAGAAGTTTGTTCTATAAAAGGTTCCAGTTTAAATAAGACTGTAGACTGCTAGCCGCGTGCAACTGTGTGTATCTTACCAGACGGAACATCCATCCTATTCCCGCCTGCAGCCTAAGCAACATTTGGGTCCTGAGTATTTGGATTTCTGAGTTTTTCATTTACCTATGATTAGCTGTCAATCAAAATTTAGCAGTAGCTACTCTGTCTTAATTAGGTGGGCTCATCTCCTGACAGCCTGTGTGAGGGTGACCTTGACAACAATATAGCAAATTTGTGTATGGATATAGAGGAGGAAGGAGAATACAGAAGGTACAGCTTTCCCAGACTGGGCAGGTGTTACTGAAGCTTATAAAAAACAACTGAAACACATGAAGCAACAGGATGACTATGCAGCACATTGGCATCAAGTTGTGAAAGTATGCGAGTCACAAAGAACCTTAAAATTTGCAAAACCTGCTTATCAAAGGTAAGTCTATATATGCTGAAGATTAATGTAGAACTCACGTGTAGTTAATGTGTTCACTTAATACCTAGCATATTGTCAAACATGTCTATAATACATTAATGCAGTAATAACCATGCATGAGATCTTTAATGAGTTATCTAATCTTGAGCTGAACATTCCATCTTTTTTAAAATTGTATTTGAAAGGTCCTTTAACATAGCTCAGTAAAACAGATCTTGACCACATAAGTAATGCATACACACAGACAAATTTTAGATCCCCGTATCAGTCAAAAAGGAGTTCAATAATTTATTAGTACAATAAATTACCATTCATTTCATATATCATAGCAGTAGTCAATAAAGTGAATTAACATGTCAGAAATCAAATGCTGTTAAAACAATATTCAGAGGTCTCAAAATAACTTGATTTCTTTTGCTACTGGAGTTTCCTGATTTTCCAGTTTATACCTTCACACGGTATTTTACATCTGTGTGTGCCTATTGCACATATGCTTACTAACATTGTAAGCAATGATGATGTATGGTCATCATAAATAGGCTACAACAAATGAGCCTAGGATAACAGAAATATTAAGTACTGTCTGCTTGTGGGTATTTCATTCTCAGAGCTTCACCTTCTCCTGTTAGCAACTAAATGCCACTGAGAATCTGCCACTTGACACAACAAGCAGCAGGAAATGTTGTCCAGTCTTAATCATATCGCTATAAGAGTCCCCACTGGTACAGGCTGGAGGGGAATACTAGTACTCCTTCCTTTCTCCACATCCTTCACATTGCAGACAACAACAGCCATGACAGCCTGTGACAGCACAGCCCAGGAGGTCTGAGTTCACTCATTGTTCCTGGCTGTTGCTGTCAGGCGGTTGACAAGCACTGGAGACAGAAGGCCACCTCAGGCCGGCCCTGTGTGCACAGCCCAGCTGAGGCAGGGCGGGTCATCCATGAGGCGGAGGGAGGGGCAGGGACGCCACCATATGGATATGGGTCAGGGGGTCCAATTAATCCTCCACAGGACCACCCATCACTCTCTCATGAGAGATGCCAAGCATGGAAACCATAGAGAAACACATGCCTGCCCAGCGCGGGCCACTGCTTGGCCCCAGCACACAGAAGTGCATCGTTTTAAGAAGAGTCAGCATATAGCAATAGCACCGCTGTGGAAACTGTGCCTCATTGATGTCTAGTGTAGAGAAACTTCAAAATCATGTGGAAAAATAAGACAATCAACAATGGTGCTTTACAAGTAAAAGATGTCCACTCTTTGCTAGGGTTAATATTTAAAGATGACTGACTACTGATAAATTGCTCACAAAAAACTATTTAGAAAACTTGAAATGCAGAAAGACCAGCACTTTCAAATGTCCCTGTTCCTCAATATGACAAACAATATTAACAAATCAAAGCAATCTGAAACAAACATCTGTAGAATCCTTGAGTTCCTAACATTTTGTAATATTCATGGTTTTCCGTTTGTATTTGTCTAAAAAGGAGCGTTAATCATGTCTGTTGTGCTTCCAGACGCTGCTCGAGATTAGAACACCTCAGCTTGATGTTAGAAATGTCATTGATACATGCTCTGGCTTAATGAGAGGCTGCATCACAGATAAAAGGTGTAATTGTTTCAGTTGTTATTGCTGTTTTTTCTGCATGAAGTATTCAGGCAAAGCGTCCTCTATAAAACATATTATGAAATAATTAGTTCTGAAGATGCAGCTTCTTCTTCCTCACCATGTTTCTGTGCAGCGCGACCCATGCACTTTCATTCTGGCTCAAGTGTATAATTAATTTAATGTGTCGCATCTCCCTTAGGAGGGTAAGAATGCAAATAACTACTCAGTGACAGGATGACAAAGGGTCATGCTTCTGCATGGAGTGTGAAAATCTGAGTCTTTTGGTTAATGACAAAAATAATGGTGGCAATGCAAAAAAAATCCAGAACAAAACTTTAGTATAAAGCAATGAAATTGATTGGTCTGGAAGTGGAGGGCATTCTGTGGTATTATGGTGACCACGTTTTTCCAAACTTAAAAATATTTGTATATAATCAGAAACTTCAGACGAAAATCATTGCCTACAGTACACCGTCTGTATGTTTTTTTTATCTGTGCCCTACACGTAAATGGTCAAAAACGTCCAACACAAACAACTCTAAGACCATTATAACCTTTGCAGTCCAATCTAGAAAGTTGTACTATTTTTCAGCCCATTCTGAATTCAGTTCGAAACCCCCACTGAGTAATCTGCCTCAGGGGCTTAAGTACTGATTTGTGCTTCAGGTTCACAGCTTGTTTTGAATTAGGCTGTGCATTTCTGCTACACTTAAAGGACAAGTGCTGGTGTCTGTACTCTATCTCATTCCAGAATGCAGACTCTAAAGCTTGTCTTCTTAATGTAGCAAATCCTGGAGTCTAAGCACTAATCATTCCAAGAACAAAAACAAGTGGAATTTTAGCTATGGCAATTAGAGCACTTTGAAATTCATCTGAAAAAACATTTTGGATTTTATAGAAGATATTCTATTCAGGATATTCTGCAAATACCGCATATTAAAATGAACTATATACACATGAAGTATGTATATATGAAGTATGTATATTACATATTTGAAACAATATATAACTCTGGTTTTTCTTGACTGTTTGAAAAAAAAGAAAAGTTTATGTTATATAGCCAAAGAAGGCATAATGGGAATCAGTTGCCAGGAAAGACTTACAATTTTCTTTTTCAAATAAAACTAAGCCTTTATCAGTGTGTCATGTCATTTTGCTTTGCAGAACAAAACAACACAATTTGCAAGCCAACAGGACGTGTCTGATTGCAGAAGCTTCCCCATTGTTATTGTTCATGGCTGGAACCTGGCCTCTCATCTGCAAACTGCCACAAAAACACGCTTGTTTCAGCATGTTTAAGGGGGAAATCAAAGATCTACTGCAATGGAGAAATCACCAAAACATGGCACTACCACAGCACGAACATGTCCAAAAGAGTACAAACAGCCTGAGAACTGATTTAACCGTGACAGGCTTTTAAATTCAATTAGCCTTTCACCTCAATATTACTGTAAAAACACACAAAAAGCCTAGTAATATGACTTTCTAATGTATACAAAAACCTTATGGAAGATGTCTTTGTCTGATATCGTTACCAGTCTGGGCTCGGCCCTGATCAAGACAGGATCCCTGATGAGTCACTCCGTGTGCACTGGTACCTTACACTTCTCCCATGCTGGCGCACTTCCCTTTTTTAGGACCATCAGCCGCTGTTAAGGTATCAGTCTTTTAGCCTCGCCGCATTAATGGACTCGTCTCGGCAAATTACCAGGATGGGCTGACAATTTGCTAGAGGTTTCACTCAACATTACTGTCAATCGCCCTTTCCTGATGAGAATCCCATTAAATACACATTTCTGCCTTGCTACAGCAGTCGTCCTATTACCCACACCGCAGCCCTGCTATCCACACGCACTGCCTTCTCTTGCACATCCAGTGCTCTGGCCTGACATCTGCACGCACAGCTGTGACTCATGGAGCACTGTTTTAAACAAGTTTAAAAAGTCTGGGTGTTTTTTTTTTTTCTGCTTGCAGAATCTTACAATGACAATTCATTTTCAATTGTTTCAGTACTGGGAGCATGGGAGAGTGAATGGAAAAGAGCAAAGCTTTTTAAATCGCTGGCTCTCGGCACTGCTCATATTTTATGTTGGTTTCTGTCTGTTAAAAGCTGTTAAAAGTGCCTAGCTTGTGATCCCAATTCCACTTCATACAGACCTCCTCCTGGTCAGATGCCAAGATGTCAGCCTGATCTTCACTGTGGAATCAGGGAAGAATGCATCGGATAACCACTCTGAGAGTGTGGATTTCAAAGGACACTCTCCCATTCAATTTATCCAGCCAAATACATAATTAATTTTGTTGCAGACTTTTGTTTGTGGGAAGCCAGTGAAACAATGTGAATTTTTTAAATATATGTTTCACAATGTGAAAACAACTGAATTTTTAAAATATATTCATTAGCATAAAAATATCAGATCTCACATAATGTAAAAGATGTCTAAACCAAAATCAAAATTTGTCATATTCATAAATACTACAATGTGCCTAATACCTCTCACCAGCAAATGAATCTTTTCTTCAAGATTCCCATTTCTCTTTTTTGGAACCCTGGTTTCCCTGGTGGGTCAGCACTTTAAGAGACAGCAACTTCTTTCAGTGTCTTATTAGTTTAATGGGTCATTTTTCGCAGCTCGTAATCCCACGTCATGTCTTCACTCCTCCAGAGTAAAGATATACAGTAAGCATTACCAGGCCTATGTGAAGCTAAGCAGAACAGATGTGGAAGATCACTGTGCTGAGCGCTGCTTTGCTATTCGGCAAGCACAGCCCATGAGCCCTAAGAGAGAGAAGCCTGTGCCATGTCAAGTATTCAGTTCATATAACTGAGTAAACTGCTAAGGGTGCAGTAAAAAGATCTGTGCTTCCTTCACTGATACAGCTTTACTACCCCAGACTCCTGCAAACAGAATTTATCTTATTTCTTTCCATCCAACGATTATCAAGAAGCCATTTATATTTTGTCAAGGGCAGCAAAGGCAGACCCTTTCTCCAAAATATAGGGTAAAATGTGACACTGACAGCACACAACTCTTCTCCCCATGATGATCTGGGTGCCAGATTATTACAGGCTCATGGAGGAGGGGGCAATTTCAAACAGCCAGTCTAAAGTAGCTTGTTTTGGGGAGGTGAGAGGAAACTGCAGCACCTGGGGAAAATCTCACATCTTTTCAGTTAGTAAATTCTTGGATGGTTTAAAAAATCAGTTTTTTTTCCTGTCTATTTCCAAAACATTTTTCTTTGAGGTATCTTCCACAAGTGAGTGGGTTAAATACAATTAAAGCCTAAACAGGATTATCAGCGCCCCACTGTCTAATTAATCGTCTGGAAGTTTAGCCAATAAATCCTGGTTATCTTTTCTTCTAATCATAGCATGAGATAGCACACTCCAGCTCTTGAAATTCTAAACAGATTTCCTGAATAATGAAGCCTGCAGAACGGATGAGTAGATTTATTTTCCTCATGTAATTGAATTAAAGAAATAGCTGCAAATGTGTTTCATTTAAAAGTTCTGAGCCATGTTTGGGTTCCTAGACTAACATTTTGTTCAGTAGTTTGGAGTGTCTGCAAAAGTTTTCAGAGCAATTCCCAAATTGGACCTTGCAATCATTGTGTTCACAATGATTCACATTTGATACAAGGGAAAATAGTCCAAATATTTTTCATTTTTCTATACCTACTTCAAGTTTCAAAATGTATAATATTGTATACAATGGTTGTTGTACTCCCATTTTGAGTAACATGGATCCAGTGAGTAGACCTGGCACTAGTGGGCATCTTACAGGCCTGCAGAAGTTCATCTGCCTTCAGGGTGCATTTGTTACCAAATACCTGTTGCATTTGCCTAATTCAGCACTACCACTAGGAGCTCTCAGCCATCATCTGTGAATGCAGATCAGTCAGAATTCAGATCAGAGATGTCCAGCCCCCCAGATCAGGCAAAGAATTGAGAAATTACTTTAACTACTGAATTAATGGTAAACTTTTTAATTTAGGTAGGCCTAATTCCTAATAGAATTAAGCCTGGACACCAAGATAACCCCCCTACATTTACATACAGTGCCAAGGGATGTTTAATGAACACTTAATTTAGCATCATATCCAAATAATGACACCTCCAACATTACAGGGCCCTGGTCACCTTACTGGGACATTGATTTGAAAATATAGCCACATATAGGTGTTATGCTAGCCCCTGCTGGTATGCTGCTACTATTGACATGACAGACAGCCACACCCCCACTTACCTGTCACTCCACTCCGGTTGACATGGATACCTATCAAACAGGAGACTTAGACCACCTGGAGGCTATTTTACGATCATGCCTGCTTCAGGTGGTTCAGGATATTTATAGACCGCTCTGAAACTGATCTGGGCTCTGTCATAGAGATTTGCTCAGAGCCTCTCTCTAGTTCCCAAGTTCCTAGTTCGTGTGCTTGCTTTGGGTTCCTGAGCTAGCTCTGTTCCTGACTGCACATTTGAATTCCCCATGTGACTCACTACCCTGTCTTCCTGGTTTGAACCTTGCTTCGCTGGTTCTTTGAATTGCCTTGAAGATTTGCAACATTATTATTTGGTTTTGAACTTTGCTTTGTCCCTGTTTACTGCTCTGCAGTGTGTTTGCCTGTACCATGCTTGCCTGTGCTTGCAGCTGGGTTCACCCTACGAGCCACAGATCTAGTGCTTCGGTCCACCTTAAGCAATAGATATTACAATATGACAGAGGCCACCATGAACCCAGAGGGCTGGAATGAAACTGTCTGCAATCTTGCCTGTCGAGCCTCAGCCTTAGAATCTAATCAGGCAGGTTTGATTAAACAGATGCCTTTTCCGGTTTGCTTTAAATTTGTCCAATACTATGGCACTTTTATAGCCAACTAAAATTGACCTAGGCAGAGCAGCTGCTGAGCCTGCTCCCATGGTAGCCCCACCTCCACCCTTGAGTCCTGGAGTTTCCCTACCTGGAGTGTCCAAACATCACACTGAGCAGAATCATGAAGAACCCTGTGCTTTGAGTCCTGCTAGCCCTGAAGTACACAGTTCAATGTTTCTTACTGCAGCAACCATGGAGGCTGTGTCCTGGATACTCCCTTGCAAGAATATTTCTCTCATTAGTCTACATATAGCTGGGTAAAGCAAGTAGACATATAGCCTAAATACAGAAATGTCCACAGTTTAGATAAGTGAAAGTCTAAGAATGAGTCTTTATATCATAGGACATGATCTTCTTCAGCAAGAGTGAATGACTGAGAACCCCTTGAGTATGGAGGCTGAATTCAATACCTGTCCATGTTCTTTTGTGGTGTGGCCCTACTTTGGCTATAGTGAAAGCTGAAAGCAAATCAATGTAGGGATAAAGAAAAACAGCTTTTATTCCTAGCTACTGTCATTGATTAAAAAAACTTAAGTGACATTACTAGTGAGCTGTTCATCAATGTGGGAGGGGTTGAATCAGTTGACAGAAGGTGGAATTAACCAACAAAGGCCAGAGACAGAATACAGTGAAGTATAAGATGCTAGGCATTATTAAGAAAGGATATGTTGGTATATGTAAGAAGAAAAGAAGAACATCACGTTTTATGACCCATATTACACGTTTATCAAAGCTGAATGCTTTCAAAAGGAACTACTGATGGGAACTCTCCCTTTAAGGAGGAGAAGGGAGCTCTCATGCAAACTCCTTTTATCCTTATTATAAATATTTACTCTCCAAATGTATTAATATCTTGTCAGCTGTCTTCATTCTTGCAACACATTTTTTACAGGGATTGTATTAAATCCCAGTTCTTATTCCCCTCCTCCCATACATACAGTACTGTATGTCTTTCCTGAGGCTATGATTACCATTTATTTTCTTTCTTTCATATCTATACAAAGGCCTACAACAAATAAACTTTGCAGCTGTCTGTCCCTTCAGAGCACTGCAACTGCAGTGGAGAAGACATTGTTTGCCCATATTAAAATGAGACACCCTGCAGGAAGAAATCCAGTCTCCACAATCGATAATGAGCAATGTGGTGCTCAGACCTCCTGGGTATGTCTTGGCTGTTCCCTCTCAGAGATTATTTTGTGTTGAAGCCCTGTATCTGCTAATCTCAGTCTCCAATTCTTTAATCCCGATGTGGGATTCATAATCCTACCACATTAACACGAGGTTGGGAAAATAAGATCTGTGCATCCTTGGAGAGGGACCCCACCAGTCACCTCACAAATAAAAAGTCCCTGGAATTACAGAAACAACAATTTCCATGTAAGTTCTATTGATTTAATGTGAGAATGAGTGTGAAACACAGAAGGGAAAAGAAAAAGTTGTTGGGGCCCCATGTAGGCTAAGCAATGAAAGATTGTGAAGACTGGCTAAAAAAGGTTTCCATACTTAATGACATGCCTCAGGGACTGTCATCCTACTGAGACTGAATTATTCCTTTAACTTCTTTTTTCAAACCTTATTGCTTTTGAAAAGACTCTGGACAGAAGGCACTGGGGACTGAATTTCATCTATCTGGAACTCCTGTTCCTGTGAGAGTCACTGCAGCATCATATCTTGACTCTCTGTTACTCTTAATGAGACCCTTACCCTCTCCCTGGCTTTTCTCTAACCTAATAACTTTTTCTTCAACCCTTGTCCTACTGGTTCTCATGTAACTTCTTGCACTAGTAAGGCTTTATATGAATGAGGCCTTTTGTATTCATCCTAATAAATTCACAGATGTTACATAACCGTGCTACACTAAGATTGAAAATCATTTAAAACCACTTTTTTCTGGAAAACATAAAAGGTACATAACATTCTAATCAAAAGCCTTTGCTGCGACAGATGCTATGTATTATGACCACTTATGTATTTATGCATTTTGGATCAATAGTCATAAATAATTATGAATGTTGCTGTATTGTCTTACAGAGTCTTGCCAACAGCATAAGACATAAAGCCTGCCCCAGCATATAGCATCTGATTATATGCAAGATCTCTGCCTCATAATAAGCAGGAAAAACAATAATCTGGGAGCATAATTCTGGTGCCACGCAATTTCATAATCTTTATAAAGACCTAACCCTTCAACCATGAAGTCTTAGGTCAGTGTTAAAAATAAAACCAAAATCAAATATGAAAAGCACTGATTGCACATTCACCCAATCTAGCAATGGGTGCAGCTGATACTGGCAGTGTTTTCCAATTGCTTTCTCCTTTGACACATACAGTATCTCACTTCATGAATTCTGCATGACTCCCACTTGAAGATTTTTGCTTAAATTGCACTAACATTTCTGTGTTTTTTCAGCAAAAAAACACATTTTTGAAAGGTTATGTTAAGTTGATTGTCATTAAGTGCACAGGAGATGCTAATTATCAGCGCAGAAGCCCATGCTTGAGGAATCCTAAACTCAGCCATCAGCAGCACTGCTACTTGTCCGTGCCAAATTCCCTCTCATCCAGATTTCAAAAACACTTTTTGCAGGAGCTCCTCATTTTAGGTTTTGCTGGAACAGTTATTGAATATGGAAAATAGCAATCCTAGTATAAACAATAGCCAGACAAAACTGGGTCCATACCACAGAATTCTGAA